>NC_054831.1:30856762-31539747 GCF_018345385.1 Vulpes lagopus | reverse complement strand
AGGACATAATTTTAAATATGAAGTTCGTATGAAAGTAAAAATTACTGCTAGTAATTAATGTTCAATCTCACAAAATATTTTCTACCATATATACCAATAGTGTTTTCCTGGTGTGACCAGGTAATATGGGAATTCTATTTACAGAATTTATTTATAAATTTCCAGATACTCCCCATCTCATCGTGGCTTTGCCAAAAGGGGCCTCACTTGGCTAGATATTTTGGTCACTTAATGTGCCGTGGAATCCATTGATGATATCTTACTGAGACTTTCCTCATTAGTTCTCTCAACTGAAGTTGGTTTTTTTTCTCCGGGTCCTGTCTTTATTGGGTCATAGTATCAGTGTTACACTCCTTCCGCTCTTTTTTTACACTGTGGAAAGTTTCAATCTTTTTATATGCTCTCAAATCATCTCAACGCCACTAAAGTAATCTCTTCTTTAAGTGTTTTATGGCATTCCCATGGGAAACCAGGTGGATCGGATACACTACGGAGGGCAGCTTCATCCCCCAACTTTATTTCTTGTGGGTGGTGTCTGGAAATTTCTCCATTTAGGTTTTCTATCTCTTCCTTTGTCAGTTACAGCAAACACCATGTCCTGCAAAATTATTCATTTTTTTTCTGGCCTTAAAAAGTTAAATGAATCTGACTCAGTTGGGGAATGGGGCAGATGGCAGAGGATTAGGGGTCCTCAAACACCTGGCCCCACCAACTTACCTAGACCAGAGACCCCTTCTGGATCTCCTCAGAGGTGGCTCGTGACCCCTGCAGCCCCCGGCCATCCCCATGCGTCTCCCAGTGTTCGCACATGCTCTGCCAGCACTCACCATCCGGGTCCTTCTCACAGCAGCACTGGTACTTGCACCCCACCTCCATGTTCTCCAGAAAGGCCGTCACCTGCTCCTTGTCCTCGCAGTCCACCAGGCCTGGCACAGACCCTGCTGGCCTGGCAGAGCTCAGCCAGCCTCTCTGCAAGCCTGCTGCGTGGTCACGTGAGCCAGCGCAAGGCCCTGACCTGGGGCGGGGGCTGGGCGCCCTGGGCTGGGCTGGGCGGGGCCTGGGCGGGGCGGGGCGTGACACACACACACCCCCCCCCAGGTCTCTGTGCTGGTCTCCCATTCAGGAAGGGGGTGCACAGCCCATCTACCTTTGAAGACCCTTGGCTGTTGCCGCACTTCTTGCTTCTCTGGCTCCTTCCCTCTAACTGGTGACAGCCTTTCTGCAGCACTTCTGTGCCAGCTTTATGCATCCCGAGCATTACAGGATCCGTGGTCTCTCATGTGGCCCATGGGCAGTTTCCACTGGCAACTTAGCACTTCTGAAAGAAAAAAAATCAATTAAGATTTTTGTGCACCTGGATTTGAATCTGCAACAGGATTATTATTTTCACATAATTGTTTTCATAAGGCTGTGCCAGGGCTGCAACGGCTAAGCTTGTCAGAGCTTTGCTATTAACCTTCGCAGCATTTGCTTATCGCCATCATGTTTGGAAAATTTCTACTACACAACTATAATTATCTCAAGTCATATATTCAATTAACTAAGATAGGTAAAAGACTTAAAATTAGTTCATAGAAGCCTAGTCACTGAATATAGTAATACAGAGGTGCCTGGGTGGCTGAGTTGATTAAGCATCCAACTCTTGATCTTGGCTCAGGTCATGGACTCTGGGTCATGAGATTGAGCCCCATGTTGGGCTCTGGACTCAGTGTGGAGTCTGCTTGAGATTCTCTCTCCTTCTTCTGCCCCTCTCCTCTCTCTCTCTCTCTCTCTAAACAAATGTTGGGAAAATAAAGAAAATACTAATACAAACGTAGAGGTTCCTATCTTCTGAATATTTAGGATCCAATTCCCAAACAATCCAAGGTTACAGGAATATGGACATTATGATATTCACCAATAAACTGACAATGTTCATACCAGCCCTCATTTAACATTTCTTCCCACCTAACAAGCCTCGGTCGGGGCGCCCCGTGCGCGCAAGGCGGGCGGCCAGGTGGGCTGGGGCTCCCTCCCGTGCCTGCCGCCCCCGCCCCTGGCAGCGCAGGTTGCAATCATCACATCCTCATTATTTCTCTGCGATCCTCAGCGAGCGAGCCGAGAACAGCCGCCGCCGGGGGAGGCTCGGTTACAAAACCCTGCGCCGGGAGCTCCGCGTTAGCAGCCGCCCCGATAAAAGCCCGGGGCTCGGGATCCCTGGGTGGCGCAGTGGTTTGGCGCTTGCCTTTGGCCCAGGGCGCGATCCTGGAGACCCGGGATCGAATCCCACATCGGGCTCCCGGTGCATGGAGCCTGCTTCTCCCTCTGCCTGTGTCTCTGCCCCTCCCTCTCTCTCTCTGTGACTATCATAAATGAATTGAAAAAAAAAAAAAAAAAAAAAAAAAAAAGCCCGGGGCTCGCGCTCCCACTTGGAGAGCGGGCGGCGGCCACCCCTCCCCGCGACCCCGCACCAGCGGCCCCGCCCCGCCCCGGCCCGCCTGCGCTCCTGTCCCCTCTCCCCTCCGCCGTCCCCGCAGCTCCCCAAGCCCGCACGCCCGCCCCGGATGCCACCTGTGGCGCGAGCCCGCCGGGCGCCCGAGGCGGCGGGTACCCCGGGGCGCGGCCCGCGCCAGGGCGCCGCGAAGTTAGCGCGCGGCTCCGCACGTGCCTCGGCGCCCGGGGGCGGCGCCCCGCATCCGGAGGACCGACCCGGCACCAGCTGCGGCGGGCGGCGTGGCCGGAGGCTCCCGAGCCGTCCAGGGACCGTCCGTCCCGCCGCTGGCGCTGCCCCGAACCCGCGCCGCCGCCGCCTGCGCCCCTGTCCCCGCGCGGCTGCCCCGCGCGCCGGAGCCGGGCGCCGCCCCCCTCCTCCGTCCCCGCAGCTCGCGCAGCCCGTCCCGCTTCCGCGCCGCACCCACGCCCCGGGAGCGCAGGGTCCGGGAGGCCCCGCCCGCGAGGCGCCCAGCCCCGCCGAGGGACGAGGCCGCCGCGCGCAGCCCAAGACCGTGCGCCCCGGCGGCTCGGGGTCCCTGCCCGCGCCCGCCCGCGGCCCCCGCGGCTCGCACCTCCCTCAGCGCAGACATCCTCGGGCGCTCGGAGTTCACAGGCGCAGGGCGGCACGGCGCGCGGCCCGTCCGTCCGTCCGCCCGACCGTCAGTCCGCGGGGCCGCCGCCGCGCGCTCCCACCGCGCTCCAGCCCGCCGCACGCTCGGAGCCCCCCGCCGGCGCCTGCGCACTGGGTACCGGGAGGCCCGCGCGCTGGGGGGCGGCCTGCGCGCGGAGGCATCTGGGAGGGGCCAGGCCCCCCCGGCGCGCAGGCCCCGCCCCGGATGCCACCTGATGCGCGGGCCCGCCGGGCGCCCGAGGCGGCGGGTAGCCCGGGGCAGGAGAGGCTCACGGATCACCTCCTCTTCCCTTCTGAATGCAGACTTGGCCTCAGAATGCCCAGCAAAGCTCTTAGAAGCCGTAACTGCGTATACTCCAGACAATGTTTATTTGTCACTGTTGCTTGCAGTCATCAGTTGCAGGCAAAATTATGAGAGACTGAGAAAGCACAGATCTTATTACTTTTGTCTGCTACCTAAAAGAAGGAATAGAGAACTTGGCCCTCCATGTAAGCAAACCTAAAACCCACATATTAGCATTCATTACTTTATCTATATTAGTGGATAGAGTGACCTTCATTTTGGAAACATGAGATCCAAGTTCTCTGTGGACGAAACCTGGTCTCTCTCAGAAAGATTAACCTCCAGCTCTTGAGTGTGTCTCTTGAGATGTTTCACATCCAAGCTTCGGATGTGACCTGTATTCAAGTCCATTCAAATTCATAAATATTTACTGCATGTCTGCTCTCTGGAAAATGTATTCCCTGGTAGGAATTGGTTATTAACAGATGGCAGAAAGCTAATAGATCCTCCATGGCAGCTGTATTCAGAGATGACATCTCATCGTATCACAAACTCTTAGAAAGCATTGCTTACGTGACCGTTCCAAAATTCCTAATAACAGGTAAATCTATTCTAAAATTTATTCTTGAAATCTCTTTGAGAAGAAAATATGTTACTCAGCAAATTTGCAGTATACGGGCAAATGTAACAGCAGTTTTAACCTAGGTGAGAGAATAATTTCCAGGGACTCCAGCAACATTTATTAAGTAGCAACAATAAAGGTCAACAACTTGACAACAAGTCTTATCTGTCCATTAAAGCCAGTCTTTTTTTTTTTTTTAAGATTTTATTTATTTATTCATGAGAGACACAGAGGAGAGGCAGAGACACAGGCAGAGGGAGAAGCAGGCTCCATCCCAGTTCTCCAGGATCACGCCCTGGGCTGAAGGCGCCGCCAAACCATTGGGCCACCGTGGCTGCCCCCTTAAAGCCAGTCTAGCAGGATCTACATTATGGCAAAATAATAAGCAATTGACTCAAAATAATTTAGTAGCTTAAGAACATCAAAAATTTTGGATTTTTTTTAATTCATTGTTCAGATTTTCTCCTAATGCACCTTGCTTCTTCTGTCTGTGACTTTGGATTGGTCAAGTGTTATCTGTACAAAAGAAATTCTTAGACATATATTGAGTCTTTCGGTTGCAAGATCACTAAGAACTTTCTGCAATAGGAAATCTTCAATTAAATGACCAAAAGGATTCAACAGCGCAAAATGAAATCCTGTTCTGCCATCTAGAGGACACATACTGACTGCCTAGGAAGTATCTTAAATCTTAATGGCCCCTGAAGTATAAAATATACAGATATTGTTTAAAAGAAGGTGGGGGGGGGACCGTGAAAGAGATTTTTTTTTTTTTTGCTTTATGAAACTATCAGATTTCACCACACAGAAAAAAATAATTTATTTAAAAAAACACTCTTTTAAAAACTGTGCATTAGGCATGTATCAAGCTGAGATTTACACCTTGCCAAGTTTGCTGGGCTTAAGCCTACCTTGGATATATCTCCTAAGAACACTGTCCTGGCCAGTTACTGTTGATGCTTCAGCTTAAACTGAAGTTTCTTTTATAATGTTTTCCACTGAATTTTCAGGCCCACATTTTAAGATTTTCTAAACTACCTTTATATATATATCCCGTGCTAAGCAATACTATACATTGCAATGTGGCATTTTACAGGTACAAAGTATTTTTTGGAGTATACTACAACCTAATACATACTTCTTGAAAAAAAATCAGGAAACAGATGGCCATCCATATAATCAAAGAGCTTCATAATTAAAGGGGAAAGTAAAGATAATCTTCAATCTCTTCATCTTCAATGGAAGAAACTGAAGTCAATAAAGATTCTATACTCTGTTCAATGTCACACATTGGTTATTGGTGCTTTCAATATCACCCACACTGCCCAATGTAAGTCCAGTTTTTTTTTTCCAGGTCATTTATCCATTCATTCAACAGATATTTATATTTTTTAATTTTTATTTATTTATGATAGCCACAGAGAGAGAGAGAGAGGCAGAGACACAGGCAGAGGGAGAAGCAGGCTCCATGCACCGGGAGCCCGACGTGGGACTCGATCCCGGGTCTCCAGGATCGCGCCCTGGGCCAAAGGCAGGGGCCAAACCGCTGCGCCACCCAGGGATCCCCATTCAACAGATATTTAATACATGCCTACTATAGACTAAGCATTGTGATGGGCACTGAAGGGGAAATGCCACATGAAAGAGACACAGCCCCTGCTCCCTAAGAGCTCATAGTCTGCTGGGCATGAAGCATTCATCAGTCACACAGAATTATAAAAATATAAGGGACTAACTAAGAAAGAGTTTAATGGCAGCAGGACTTAGTCTAGTCAAGAGGTCAGGTATGACTTCTCTAAAGAAGTTATTTTTAAACAGAGATCCAAAGGATGAGCAAAGCAGAAAGAAAAAGCATTCCCAGCACTGCCAAAGGCCTTGGATGGGAGAAGGCATGATGCTCTTGTGGAACTAAAAGATTAGTGGGAAATGAGTATGGCTGAGCCTGCAGAGGAAACAGATGACAGACAATAAGCAAGCTATGAAGAGTTTCAAAAGAGAGAATCAATCAGATTTGTGCTTTTGAAAGATTGCTCTGGATCCAGGCAGTGACAGAGAGAAAAGAGCCAAGGATGGGCTGGGCAGAAGACCAATTAAGAGGCCACATGTGATGACAACTTGTTGTACAGCGGTGTCATGGCAAAAGACAAGTCCCCCGAGATTGTGGTCTGTCAGCCATGTCTCCTGGTGTTGGGCGGTACGCTGCCAACACTGCCATACTTCAGTCCTGGATGGTGATAGAGACTTTGTGCCCACCCTCCCCAAAATTCATATGCAATGGTATAAGGAGGTGTGGTCCTTGGGAGGTCATGAAGGTGGAGCCCTCAAGAATGGGAACTGTGCCCAGTAGGAACACCAGAGAGTTCCTGCACCCTTTCTACCATGTGAAGACACAGTGAGAATATGCCATCTGTGAACAGGAAGCAGGTCTTCAACAGACACCGAATCTGCTGGGGCTTGGTCTTAGACCTCCCTGCCTCTCGAATTGTGACAAATAAATGTCTGTGGTTCAGGTGACTCAGTCTATTTTTTTATAGCAGCCTGAACGGACTAAGTCTCTGGCTAGTCTCTGCTATTTTTTTTATAGCAGCCTGAACGGACTAAGACACCTAGGGACTTGGTCATCAACCAAGAGGGGGCTCTGTGTTGCTGTCAAAATGACCTTTAGTTGTCTAGTTTGTACAACCAGACAATTGAGCCATTTACTAAGATGAAAAATCTGCAAAAAGATATCCTCTGGGACATCTGTACTATAAGGGTGGATACATGACATTATGCATTTGCAAATGCATAATGCCATGTGTGACACAAAGAGTGAGCCCTAATGTAAACTACAGATTTAATTTAATAATAATGTATTGGCATTGGTTACTGAACTGTAACAAATGTACCACACCAGTGCGAAGTGTGTAGGGAAAATTGTGGGAAGTGCGGAGAAAGAATATATGAGAATTTTTCTACGTTTGACAGAATTTTTCTATAAATCTGAATCTACTTTCAAAAATCAAGTTGATTACTTTTTTTAAAATGTTCTTGGGAAAAATCAAGGTAGCCCTCTAACTGGTAATAAATAAGAAAGCAAAAGTTATTTTCTGTGGAACAAGGTTGAGAAAAGGACAGGTCTTAAAAAAAAAAAAAAAAACTTTTATTAAAAAATGCATGAGGGACACTTGGGTGGCTCAGTGGTTGAGTATCTGCCTTTGGCTCAGGTCGTGATCCCAGGGTCTTGGGATAGAGTCCCGCATCAGGCTCCCTGCAGGGAGCTTGCTTTTCCCTCTGCCTGTGTCTCTGCCTCTCTCTCTCTCTCTCTCTCTGTCTCTCATGAATAAATAAATAAAATATTTTTTAAATGCATGAAAAGACTATGGTACAATGGTACAGATATCACAGAGGGGATTCTTTTTTTAAAATTTTGTATAGGTAATTTATTGTTAGTTTGTAGAAAAATATCTTTATTTTTTTATAAATTTATTTTTTATTGGTGTTCAATTTGCCAACATATAGAATAACACCCAGTGCTCATTCCATCAAGTGCCCCCCTCAGTGCCTATCACCAGTCACCCCCACCCCCCAGCCCACCTCCCTTTCTACCACCCCTAGTTCGTTTCCCAGAGTTAGGAGTCTCTCATGTTCTGTCTCCCTTTCTGATATTTCCCACTCATTTTTTCTCCTTTCCCCTTTATTCCCTTTCACTATTTTTTATATTCCCCAAATGAATGAGACCATATAATGGTTGTCCTTCTCCGATTGATTTATTTCACTCAGCATAATACCCTCCAGTTCCATCCACGTCCAAGCAAATGGTGGGTATTTGTCGTTTCTGATGGCTGAGGAATATTCCATTGTATACATAAATCACATCTTCTTTATCCATTCATCTTTCGATGGACACCGAGGCTCCTTCCACAGTTTGGCTATTGTGGACATTGCTGTTAGAAACATCGGGGTGCAGGGGTCCTGGCATTTCATTGCATCTGTATCTTTGGGGTAAATCCCCAGCAGTGCAATTGCTGGGTCATAGGGCAGATCTATTTTTAACTCTTTGAGGAACCTCCACACAGTTTTCCAGAGTGGCTGCACCAGTTCACATTCCCACCAACAGTGTAAGAGGGTTCCCTTTTCTCTGCATCCTCTCCAACATTTGTGGTTTCCTGCCTTGTTAATTTTCCCCATTCTCACTGGTGCGAGGTGGTATCTCATTGTGGTTTTAATTTGTATTTCCCTGATAGCCAGTGGTGCAGAGCATTTTCTCATGTACTTGTTGGCCAGGTCTGTGTCTTCCTCTGTGAGATTTCTGTTCATGTCTTTTGCCCATTTCATGATTGGATTGTTTGTTTCTTTGCTGTTGAGTTTAATAAGTTCTTTATAGATCTTGGATACTAGCCCTTTATCTGTTATGTCATTTGCAAATATCTTCTCCCATTCTGTAGGTTGTCTTTTAGTTTTGTTGACTGTATCTTTTGCTGTGCAACAGCTTCTTATCTTGATGAAGTCCCAATAGTTCATTTTTGCTTTTGTTTCTCTTGCCTTCGTGGATGTATCTTGCAAGAAGTTACTGTGGCCGAGTTCAAAAAGGGTGTTGCCTGTGTTCTCCTCTAGGATTTTGATGGAATCTTGTCTCACATTTAGATCTTTCATCCATTTTGAGTTTATCTTTGTGTATGGTGAAAGAGAGTGGTCTAGTTTCATTCTTCTGCATGTGGACGTCCAATTTTCCAGCACCATTTATTGAAGAGACTGTCTTTTTTCCAATGGATAGTCTTTCCTCCTTTGTTGAATATTAGTTGACCATAAAGTTGAGGGTCCAATTCTGGATTCTCCATTCTGTTCCATTGATATGTGTCTGTTTTTGTGCCAGTACCACACTGTCTTGATGACCACAGCTTTGTAGTACAACCTGAAATCTGGCATTGTGATGCCCCAGCTATGGTTTTCTTTTTTAATATTCACAGAGGGGATTCTTCTTGAAGGTTTTTTATTTTAGTAAATGGCCCAACTATCTATGGGAGAGGGAAGGATGAATAAGTAAAACAGGGAGTGTAACCATCCTGTAGGATACTGCATATGTTCACTGTTCAATACTGACTCTGTTGTCATCAGTGATTAAACAAAGACATTTCTGAAGGAAGAGGTCCCCATGGCCATGTAGCTTTATCTTTTCCCTCCTGAATCAAAGGCAGAAAGGGCAGACCCACAACCAGTTCTGTGTATAAAATGAATGACCTGTTACACAGGCAGCCACTGTTGAACCAAGATCTCCCAGGACTTCCATCCTTCCCTGGTAGCAGCCAGGAAACATGGGAACTTTTCCAGGCAGAGCAAAATATACCCCAGTGGGTAACAACGGTGATTCCTCAGGTAAATGCTGCCTTTGGGGCCTCTATGTCCATGCCCTCCACCACCAAACCCCAGCACACTACAGTGGAAGAGTCACTGCCTTCCAGATGGATTGAAACATGCCCTTTGTTCCCAGCTCTGTCACCAAACCCCAAGTTCCACCAGCCATTTGCAGCACTAACACAGCACAGAAGAGAAACAGTGATGGCAAAAGTCGCATCACTTGAATGTCTACAAAGTTAAGGTAGCAAAGGCATGGCTTAAGTCCTTCCTGAAACTCATCACAGGAGGGCTGTCCAGGTCGGGGAGCAGGTGGTTGGACCCTGCTAGGGGACACGGGGGTGAGCAAATGCTCAGGAGCCCACAGGACATCTGCCTTCACTCTGAGGGGCCACTTGATGCTTTATTTATCCCCCACCCTTCACCTCTCCTTCAAAATGACATGGTCAGCAAGTCACTGAACAGGGGGCAGTGTGGTTTCATGGTCTTTTGTGCTGGTCTTCTCAGCAAGAATCTGAGTTCTGTCCTTGTCCAGCATTCTCCACCTCATCAGCTATGGCTCTTCTGTGAAACAAATGAAATGGAAGCCTTCAAATCCCTCACCTGCACTGCCTCTCTCCGATGTCCTTGGAGGGACCCCTCACAGTGTGTTTGTCAGCTTTTTAATAAATGTACAGATGTGAAATATCTGAGCCTCAGATGGTTAAGACCATTCGCATTCCACCCTACGCCCCCTTGTTTTAGATGGCACAGAAGTGGGCAGGAGTGTTTGGGAATCCAGCTAAGGAGAAGTTGAGTTAGAGAAATACATTTAGTTGGACAGTCAGTTGGACTTGGTGGGATACATTCATCTGGTTCATAGACGTATCTGTGTATAGTTACAATTATAGTTAGTCATCCTGATGTAGGCATGGCTTCCAGAAAAACTGCCACCCATTGTGTCAACTCACCCAGCATCATGACCAGAACATGGGGGGCCAGAGCTTGCATCACAGTCTAGATGTGTTTTGTGGCTTCTGGCACCCACTAGTCTGTGGATTGTGAACCTAAAACATAGTTTGAAACACATGGAGCCAGAAGCCTGTCTGGGAAAACTCTTCCAGATTTCACAGCCTCTATATAAAGGGAACTTGATAGACGTTATCCCAAATTTAACATAGCCCTAGAAGTTTTAAAAAAGATTTTATTTATTTATTCATGAGAGATATAGAGAGGCAGAGACATAGGCAGAGGGAGAAGCAGGCTCCCAGCGGGGAGCCTGATGTGGGACTCGATCCCAAGACCCCCGGATCATGACCTGAGCTGAAGGCAGATGCTCAAATACTGAGCCACCAGGTGCCCCTAACCCTAGACTTTTAAATGACATTACCAATAATCTTTATTTTTAAATTTTCAATAAACAAATTTCAATCAACCATGCCAGAGCAAATATTGAATGATTCTATGCTCTCTAGAGGAAATTAAATTATATAATTGTTTTCTTTAAAAAGGTAACTAAAAAATATAGAGAGGAAAAGTATTATAGAAGTATAGCAGGCAATCAACTAATAAAAATATTGTATTATTTTTCTGGATTTTGTGTTTTGTACTATTTGTTAACTTTTTAAAATATGTAATTTGTTGTGATTTCTTTACTCATTATGTCATAACGAATTTTGTATAGATCATTTTCACATAGCCAGGATTCTTCACAGCATGTAGAAAACTGTTGGGTAAAATGTTGGAAGTAGTATACTCTAAATGTTCACTGTGTTAAATGCTAATGTTAAATCATTTCCTCTGCTTTTTAAGTTCTCCCCCTGCATAGCCAACAAGCCCAGACTCAGCTACATCAAGCTCACACATCTTTCTGGGTCCCCTAGAGCTGCCTCTTGACCACTTTCTCCACCTGCCATCAAGATCATCCATCAAAAGCTCAACAACTCTGCTGAGATGGACACCAACACTTACAAGATCCGGGAAACTGCAGATGGACTGGACATAGTGGAGGAGAGGATGATCTCTGCAAGTGAGGGGAGTGCTGGTGATGCTTGCATTGGCAGCAACACCTCCATGAAAGGCCTCGGGAGACTGAGAAGCTACTCTGGTAATCACCACTTGTGGCCCTGCACAGCACCATATTTTCCACAAGAGACATTTACAAAAAATACATCAGAGGCAACAAAAAGCTGGCCCAAGGCAGATGTAAAAAACAAAAATGTAGTTTTCCTCTAAAAGTCTTTATGACAATAAGCTACAGAACAAATCATGACCATGGTGCTTATTTAAAAATCAGTTTTTTATAGATGAGAACAGGAATCCAGATGGTATAAGCATCCACTAGTAAAGGTAGTGTGACTTACGTGTGATTCATGTATGTGGAGGGGGGATGGTTTGAAAACAGAAATCCTGACAAACTTGGCGAGTTGCTTTGAGCTAATAATACTAGGGGACACGAGCCTTTCTTTCCTCAAGCTGCACCAGGAGTGGAAGAAAACTAGATGTTATCTCGACTTTTATTCACATATTTAATCTTTATTGATTTGAAATGGAGGCATGTGGGTTAACAAAGATTAAAACAACACTATTAAAATTTAAATGAAGGGATGCTTGGTTGGCTCAGTCAGTTAAGTGTCTGCATTTGGCTCCAGTCCTGCTCCCAGGGTCCTGCTCCCAGGGTCCTGGGCTCCCTGCTCAGTGGGGAGTCTACTTCTCCCTCTGCTCCTGCTCTCTTTCCTTCTCTCAAATAAATAAATAAATAAAATCTTTAAAAAAAATTTTTTTTTTTTAAATCAGTTGACCTTTTTTTTTTTTAATTTTTTTTTTTTAATTTATTTATGATAGTCACAGAGAGAGAGAGAGAGGCACAGACATAGGTAGAAGGAGAAGCAGGCTCCATGCACCGGGAGCACGACGTGGGATTCGATCCCGGGTCTCCAGGATCGCGCCCTGGGCCAAAGGCAGGCGCTAAACCGCTGCGCCACTCAGGGATCCCTAAAAAAATGTTTTAATTGAGGTTCTTTTCCTTCTCAAAGTTATTGGTCCTCCACCCATTGGTTCAATGGCATTTGCTACTTAAGGAGAAAGTGGCAACAGCCAGAATAAAGCAGTCAGTGGAGGTGCTGAGTGGATTCATAATTCACAACATCTAAAGTTGAAGAGACTTGAAAGAGCTAGTCCTGTGTGAGGGAGAAGTGGTCTTATTTTGAGTTCCAAAAGGGCTCAACTTGAAGATAACAGTAAAAGCTTGGAGGACCAGAGCATAGAGTTTACAGATGTTACCCTCTAAAGGATGCAGGTAATGGTATAAGGTCATTTTTCCATCACACACACATGCACACAAGCAATGAAAGTATTTCCTGACTGAGAACAGAGGGGTGGGGGCAGAGCCTAGGCAGATCGGGGGAGGAGAGAGAGAGAGTTATGAGAGTACATACTGTGGAGGGGGGGAGGAGAAGGGAAGAAGGTCAGAAGGGCAGACTTGGACTGATGGTGGGCCTCAACCACCCACCCTCCTTGAGTCTCCCCCACTTCTTCCTGTGTGTGGAGAGTAAGAAAGGATCCCATAGCTCCTTAGGAGGGGTGAGGAAGGCAGAAGAGAATGGAGAGTTGGTGAGAGCAGCATCAGCCCCTGTAGAGCACGAAGCAGCCTCCACGTGCCGCCTGACAGACTTGACAAGGAGGGTCAATGGTAAAGTCAATAGGGACCAACGTAGACACCCAAGGTAGCAAGGTGTGTCCAAGAAGGCCAACTGGGAACAGAGAACAGAAAGTGAGGAACTTAGACCCGGGACTTATCCAGGAGGAGAAGATGAGGGAAAACATCTTGCCTGGCTGGAGCTGAAATCCTGAATTGACAGAGGAATTACCCAAAAGAGGCTTTTAAGCCAGAATGGGGTCAATTATCCTAAAGTGGCAAGATTGAGTTTTCCACTACCTCATAAGCAAATTGAGTGCAGTTATAGAGAAATAGTTTCATTTTTGCACGTCTGAGATGTCACTATAAATTTGAAACCCTCTACATGCATTTGAAATCCCTGCCCTCCCTCTCTATGCCCCAAAATATTCCAATCACAAAGGCAGCCTTGTATGCTGAGAATTTGCCTATGTTTTGTGGTGTGATTAACAGGACCTGAACCAGACATCCAGGAATACTTTGAACTTCCAAAAATCTACTACTATCAAAGCACTTCTATGAGTTTTCAGAAATCTAATTTGGGGGCAGCCCAGGTGGCTCAGCGGTTTAGCGCCGCCTTCAGCCCAGGGCCTGATCCTGGAGACCTGGGATTGAGTCCCACATCAGGCTCCCTGCATGGAGCCTGCTTCTCCCTCTGCCTGTGTTTCTGCCTCTCTCTGTGTGTCTCTCATGAATAAATAATAAAATAAAATAAATCTAATTTGGGAAAGTATTTGAGAGACAGAAACACCTGGTTCCATCTCACATAGGTCACAAAGACATGAACATGGGTAGCCCCAATGTCATCCTAACAATCATTAATTACTATCACGACATCCTAATCAAAGATAATATAAGAAACATAGTGTCTACTATTTCCCCCCCCCCTTTAACCTATTATCTTGGAAGCAGAGAATTATAATGTAAAACATTTGCTACAACTTTTCTCTCTAAGTGGTATCCACAATGATTAGGAATACCTTGAAGACAGCACTCCTGTCTAGCTGGGTGCAATCTACCAGTTGTTCAACCAGTATGACTACATTTCCCTTTGTTAGGCCTCTGAATGATTTCTCTCCTCATATGTGGGTGAAAGGCTCAGGCTGTAGTTCTCCAAGTACCCTAGAGCTAAAGGTCTTTGTTTGCTTTCTCTGGAGTAATTTCACTCAATCCCCGCTCCCCTCTGTACAAGGAAGCTGTGGCTCACAGGCCTATGTGCCTATAAGGATTCATGAGTAATTGAAATAGAAGCATTACACGCCCTATAGAAAAAATAAGGACATTCTCTAAGTTCCACTCTAAATGGGGTGAAGGCCAAGCATTTAATGGAGACAAAAATCAGAGATTACTGGTCGTCTGCTTTGGTTGTCCTAAGGGAACAGCTTGTTGCCTGAACACGGGGAGCTCCCTGGGATTGCAGTCTTGGCACTCTTCTGAAACCTTCCTCAAGAGACCAACTGAATTCCTGGCGATTTATTTCTGCTAGTGTGGTTCACATGCACAAAGCCCAAACCAAGCAAGCCCAGGAAGATTTTTGCCATTGGACATTAACGAGCCCTACCATGCAGCATTTCTCCTCTCTGTCCTTGGGGCTTCTTAAGCAAACTCCATCAGCCTCAGGTCATCCACAAAACATCTTTGTGCATTTTTATATTGAAAAATCTTATAAAATGCTCACATGTACATTAGAACTTGTTATATTACCTTTGTAATGCCTTACATTTTCATAAACAATAGAATCTTGAAGTCTGAACAAAATTAAACAAATGGGAGTACATCAAACTGCACATCAAAGGAAACTATCAACAAAATGAAAAGCCTCCAGCTCTTGATTTTGGCTCGTCATGATCCCAGGGTGGTGAGATCAAGCCCCACGCTGGGCATGGAGCCTACTTAAGATTCTCTACCTCCCTCTCTCTCTGCCTCTCCCCCCTCTAAAAAAATAAATGAAAGGATAAAGAAGATATGATATTATATATGCACTGGAATATTACTAAGCCATAAAAACCCATGGAGTCTTGTCATTGGTGTGATGAGATGGATGCACTTAGAGGGAATTATGCTAAAGTGAAATAAGTTAGAGAAAGATAAATGCTGTATAATTTCACTTATATGTGGAACCTAAGAAACTAAACAAACGAGCAAACAAAAAAAAGCTGAAATAGACCCACAAGTGCAGAGAACAAATGGATGGTTGCCAGAGGGGAGGAGGTGGAGAGATGGGCAAAAAGGAGTGAGGGGCATGGGAGGTACAAGCTTTCAGTTTTGAAAAGAGTAAGCAACATGGATGAAAGGTACAGCAAAGGGAATACAGTCAATAGTATGGTAATAGCATCGTCTGGTGACAGATGATGGCTACACTTATGGTGAGCACAGCATAATGTACAGAGTTGTGGACTCACTATGTTGTACACCCGAAATTAATGTAACATTGTGTCAACTATCCTTCAATTAAAAACAAAAAGGACAGAGGATTGGAACACATTTTTCCAAAGAAGATATACAGATTGCCAATAGGTACATGAAAATATACTCAATATCACTGATCATCAGGGAAATGCAAATGAATCAAAATAATGATTTATCATGTCATACCTGTTAGAGTGGTTATTATCAAAAAGGCATATAACATTTCTTCTGTGGGATATATCAGGAAGGGAGACAGAACATAAAGACTCCTAACTCTGGAAAACGAACTAGGGGTGGTGGAAAGGGAGGAGGGCGGGGGGTGGGGGGGAATGGGTGACGGGCACTGAGCGGGACACTTGACGGGATGAGCACTGGGTATTATTCTGTATGTTGGTAAATTGAACACCAATAAAAATTAATTTATTAAAAAAAAAACAAAAAACAAAACAAAACAAAAAGGCATATAACAAATGCTGGCATAAATGTGGAAAAAAGGAAACCCTTGTGCACTGTTGGTGGCATTGTAAATTGGTGTGGCCACTATGGAAAACAGTATGGAGTTTCCTCAAACAATTTATAAAGTAAAACTACCATATGATCTAGCAATTCTACTTTTACGTATTTACTTTAAAAACCAAAAAATGGGGACGCCTGGGTGGCTCAGTGGTTGAGCGCCTGCCTTTGGCTCAGGGTGTGACCCTGGAGTCCCAGGATCGAGTCCCATATCAGGTTCCCTCATGGAGCCTGCTTCTCCCTCTGCCTGTGTCTCTGCCTCTCTCTCTGTGTGTGTATCTTTCACGAATAAATAAAATCTTTAAAAAAAATAATAAAAACCAAAAAATGCTAACCTGAAAGCTATGTGACCTCCATGTTCATTGTAGCACTATTTACGGTAGCCAAGGGATGGAAACAACCTAAGTGTCCACTGATGGATGAATCAATAAGGAAACTGTTGAATGTATAGTGGAATATTATTGAGCTTTAAAAAAGAAGGAAGTAAGTCCTGCCATTTGAGATAGTATAAATAGGGCTTGAGGGCATTCTGCTAAGTAAAAGGCCAAACAGAGAAAGACAAATACTGATGATCTCACTTATATGTAGAATCTTACACATGCGTGTGCACACACACACACACACACACAAATGAGCTCATAGATACAGAAAACTGCTGAAAGAGTAGATCTTGAAAGTTCTCATCACAAGAAAAAAATTTTGTAATCATGTAGGGTGAGAGATGTTAACTATATTTATTACGGTGATCATCTCACTATATATATATATATATATATATATATATATATATGTATATCAAGTCATTATGTTGTACAGCTAAAACTAGTATGATGGGATCCCTGGGTGGCTCAGCGGTTTAGCGCCTGCCTTCAACCCAGGGCACGATCCTGGAGTCCTGGGATCGAGTCCCGCGTCGGGCTCCCTGCATGGAGCCTGCTTCTCCATCTGCCTGTGTCTCTGCCTCTCTCTGTGTGTGTCTCTCATGAATAAATAAATAAAATATTTTTTAAAATAAAAAATAAATAAAAATAAAACTAGTATGATGTTATGTCTATTCTATTTTAATCAATTTTTTAAATGTTGAAACTAAAAATAAAAGTTGAAAGTTGACTTGATCTAAACATAGTTTGAGGCCCCTCAACAGCACCTCTAAATGCTGGCAACCAATCTCTCATCCAGTATCTCCAGGTAATTTATACCTTCCAGCACAAGGCTCTTCACCTTTGGATTACTCAGGTGGAAAGTCTGTCTTCCTTCCATAAAAGACTGCCTACAATTTGCAATTTGGCCCTACTTTCACCTCTTCACACCCTTTAGGATAAACCTGGCCCTGCTTCCACGTGCCAGCTCTGAGTAATTGGTGGCCACTTTCTTCAAGGCGTCTCTTCACAGACCAAGCTCCTTCAGTTTCTGTAGTTGCCATCCTTCCTATCCGAACGGTCTGAGATTGCTCACCATCCCGGTGCTCCTCCCTGACCATCCTCCAACTTGTTGGTTCCTGGTAAACTACGGTGCTCATAACTTGGCACAGTGCTCAGCTATGGTCCATTTAGCGCAGAGTGAGGAAGGCTTTGTTCTAAGTACTATGCATCTATTCATGCAGCCTAAGGTTTAATTAGCTTTCTTGGCAACCAATTAAACTATGTCCTGTTTCTTAGCAGCCACTACATATTTGAGTAGCTGGATTTTTAAAACCCTAAAACAAAGCCTGCCATTTACTACTGATAGACTTTGTCTTGTAACACAGGCTGATTGGTTCACACTTTTAGAGATCTTTTGCAATTCTGATTTTGCCCTTGCATACATTAGCATTCCAGTCTAGCTGTGTGTCACCTGCAAATAAAATAAGCTTCTTTTCTGTCTTCAGCCCAGCCACTCATTAAAAAAAATCTTGTCTAGCACAAAAATGCAGAGTTCTGTGGTATGCCAATAAAAACTTTAAGATTGAAAAGGAATGATTAATGAACAAGCTTTAGCTAGGGTCCTTCTGCTATTTATAAACACCCAATTACCCTATCCCTCAGTCCCTATGAGGAGGACATTAACCGATCTTCATAGTAGCCATCATCTGAAACTTTTCTGTTTGGGGCAATTACCTACCTTATGCGTCTTTCAGAAACCAGAGACTGCCTTTCTGGATGAAAGAAGAAACATGTTGGCTCCCGGCTGGCTCAGCTTCCTTTGCACCTGGGGTTCACCACATGATCTACACTCTACAATCAGAGGCATCGTGCTGAGCGGTAGACCTAGGAGTTGGAGGTGCAAATAATTTGGGACTTTAAGGATTCTATTCTGGCAGAGGGTAGGGACAGCTTTACACCCTTTTTTTGGGACACCAGGGTCAGCGGTGTCAGCAGTGTAAATGGTGGTGTTCATGCCAGTGTTGACAAGCTGTCACATGCTCACAAGACCACCTCTGTGATTTTTGGATATGGTTCTGATTTGTGACATCCAAACCTGATTGTCTAGCCCTTCAGGAGAGCTGTTCCATATCCTCAAATAAAATCCCTTTTTCCCTTAAACTAGTTAGAATTTGTTTCCGTTGTTTATGACCTAAAAACAGGAAATGACATCCGGCTTTAGCCCTTATGCCAAGAGAACTGGAGTGACCATGTCAGATTCCTTCCTGGAATGTACATTCTTTGTATCAATCTCATTTATAAGCTTGCCAGTCAGAAAAGGAGATGAAAACATTCAGACACAACGTGTTTTTAGTGACCCTGTGCTATTTTTTCATACTCACTGATTCTCTTTCTCTTACTCATTCTCTTTCTTTTTTTTTAAGATTTATTTATATATTCATGATAGACATAGGGAGAGAGAGGCAGAGACACAGGAGGAGGGAGAAGCAGGCTCCATGCTGGGAGCCCGATGTGGGACTCGATCCCGGGACTCCAGGATCGCGCCCTGGGCCAAAGACAGGTGCCAAACCGCTGAGCCACCCAGGGATCCCTACTCATTCCCTTTCTAAGAGCTCAGAAACCATTTTATAGTATTCCCTTTAAGATTCTTACCAAGAATCAATATCAAGCTCACTCATCTATAGTTTATAATATTTGCCTTCTTTCACTTTCTGAGAATTATAATTCCACTACCCCATCTCTTGTGGCTCTGTTATTTTTTTGTGTGATTCCTCAAAGATTCTTCAAAAGATTTCTCAGTCACATCTCCAAATTCTCTCAACACCCTGGGATCCTATTTTCCTTACTAGGAAAATTCTGTTATTTTTCAATACCATACCATCTAGTTTTCACTACAGAACTACCTCAAAGCCTTTCTACATCCCTGAAGACCAAGGCAAGGTGTCTGTCTGTCTGTCTGCCATGTCAAGTGTCAGAACTCAAGTCTGTATACATCATCTTCATACATAGTAAGTGCCTTACAGTTGGTAGAGGAACAAAGTTAACGAATGACCTGCAACATCTCCCGGGCATACCTTCTTGCCCTTTGAACTTCCCAGCTATCATTGTATAAAGAGTCTACCACAGAAAAATATAAATTATCATGTAAAAGTTTATATTAACCAGGCCTTAATTAACCTCATTAAATGTCGCCTTTCAGGCTCACTTAATGTTGTTTTGGCCAACAAAAGCAATGCAAGATTATTTCAAATTGTTTCTTAGAATCATGGGTCTTAAAATCATCATATTAAGTTCAGTGAATTTGAGTGCAAATATCCACTATTTGGTTAATGAGATATTCAGACCATTAGAAATGGGGTGGGAACTGAGAAAGCAAAAGTTCCAGAAAAGGAAGAGGACAATAAGTAGGGTTAGATAAGAGTTGGGAGAGAAATGGTTCTCAAGGAGAATGATTATATCCAGGGTAATATGATTCTATACCCCAAATTTCTCTAAATTTTTCTATATCCTCTGTAATTCCTGCAAAATATGCTTAAGCTGCAAACTAGCAATTTGAACGCAAAACTTCCAGGCTCCCATTTAATTCCTAAAGAATAAAACTCCCAGACGGATTGAGGAAAGTAAGATGAAAGAATATTAGTAGAGAGGTGGTGGAGAAACGGGCAGGAGACGGAAGAGAGAAAAAGAGAGAGAGAGAGAGACAGACAGAGAGAGAGAGACAGGAAAAAGGAGGAGGCAGAGCCAGGAGAGGAAGGGCAGGGGGAGGGGAGAAAAGATGCAGGAGAGAAACCCACAATCCGCCACCCAGCTCCTGGCCTCCTCCTGACACCCTATGATAGAAAATAGTTCTTTTTTTTAGTTTTAAAACATAGGGGCAGCCCGGGTGGCTCAGCGGTTTAGCACCACCTTTGGCCTGGGGCCTGATCCTGGAGACCCGGGATCGAGTCCCACGTGGGGCTCCCTGCATGGAGCCTGCTTCTCTCTCTGCCTCTCTCTCTCTCTCTCTCTCTCTCTCTCTCTGTGTCTCTCATAAATAAATAAAATCTATAAATAAATAAATAATAAAACATAGACACTCAGGGGGCACCTGGGTGGCTCAGTTGGTTGAGTGTCAGGCGCTCGGTTTTTGGCTCAGGACGTGGTGGCGAGATTGAGCCCCGCATCCCACTCTACACTCATCAGGGAGTCTGCTGGAAATTCTCCCTCTCCCTCTGCCCCTCCCCCTGCTCATTCTCTTTCTCTAAAATAAATAAATCTTTAAAAATATGTGTATGTTCAGTACCCACTTGATTGCTTTAACTCAGTGTTTTGTTTTTTTGTGTCCTCAAACCCATTTCCCTAAGCTTACCACTTGCTAGAGGGCATGTCCTCACTCAATCCACTTCCCTCTCAGAGGAGCAGCACCCTCACATAAAGGCTTTCTGAGAATTAAGTCATCAGGGCTGTCAGGCGACAACTCTGGAAATGTCCTGAAAATGGTAAATGTGTCCTGGAAATGGTATATGCTTCAAATATGGGCAGACTGTTTTAAGGAATTCAAAGCAGCACGCAGCAACCGGGGCTTCTTGGAAGAATGGAGATGTTTCTTCTGCGGTAGAAGCTGGGTTCCATAGAGCATTCCAGAAGAATTCTTGATGCATTCTACCTGAAATGCCTCCTATTCTTCAAGAAAACAGGATAGTAATACAGCTACACAACTGTAAGGATAGGTAAGGATAGTACCATCACATGCCAAAAACTTAAGAGAAATTTTTTTTTATCATGGATTGTGGTTACAAGACAAGAGAAAAAGGACAATCAACCAAACACCATTGCATTGAATGGAAAAGTCCTGCCTGAGAGAAGGAAAGGCATTGCCACTGGGAAGCCACCAACCTCTCTGGTTTGGATGAGGATAGAGTAAGGCCTGAAGTGAAGCCACTGGGCAGTTGGGACAGGACCAACTTGTTCCATGGATGTCTTTTAGAAGTTATCAGATGCTGGATTCCACACCAGGGACATCTTCCTGTAGTGCTTGGCACTTATATTTAGCACAAATAGGATGATGAACCAGTCAGGTCCCTCTCAACCATGGTTCCTAAGAGGGCAGATGTGTATTTGAAGAAGATCACCACCCTGGATAACTTCAGATAGCCATGAGACACACGTGTGGTTGGTGCCAGTTTAAAGCGATGCCTTGCCAGAAATTAACTTTGTGTTATTTCCCTTATTTGGTGAGAGAGAAAGAGGAGACCAACCTTCAGGACAGTAAGAATGCATCAAGGACCCACATTACCTGGAAGAAAGAGTCAAACTCACAAGATACTTTGTGCTTTGAGGTTTTCAGTTGAAATCTGTACCATCTCTTGGAGAGTAGATGCCTGAAGAACATCTGGGGCCACAGAATGGTGAGCTAGAAATCACCCAACCCAGGGCTTCCAGCAGAACTACTGCATTACTCCAGAAGGCATCATTCACACAGGACACAACAATGGTGCTCTCTGCAGTTGTGCAAAGCTGGGGCCCACCTCCTGGGGGTGGGTTTATGTTCCCGGGCTGAATGTGCTTATGAGGAAAGAGTTGGTCTTTAAGGGCTGTAATACTTTGGGCTTTGGCCTAGGAGGGAATGAGTTCCTTACAACCAAGCCCAGTTCTAAGGAGTTAGTTTCCAGAACTGCTACAAAAGGGTTTTGCTGCAGCCCAGATGGAATGGTAGGGGCACAGGACACAAAATTCAGGAACAGATTCAATCCCTACTCCACCCCCTTCAAATGAGTAAAGCCAACCATTCCCAACTCCTTAGCTGCTCTGTCCACCACCCTATATCCATGAGCTGATGAAGAATTAAAGGGGTTTGACTCAGATCCTCCTATATGGTGATGAAGGTAAAGTAGAATATCTTTAACCTGAAGATACTTGGCCAGTAAAGGAAGAGATGGGGTACAAAGTTGAGAATCAATTTCTTTTCTTTTTTTTTTAAACAAGTTTTTATTTTTATTTTTTAAAAAATATTTTATTTATTTATTCACGATAGAGAGAGAGAGAGAGAGAGAGAGGCAGAGACACAGGCAGAGGGAGAAGCAGGCTCTATGCAGGGAGTCTGATGTGGAACTTGATCCCGGGACTTCAGGATCATGCCCTGGGCCAAAGGCAGGCGCCAAACCGCTGAGCCACCCAGGGATCCCCGAGAATCAATTTCTATAGGAGATACTAAATACCCTTGGCCACTAGGTGAGTTCAGGGCTTTTTCCAGCTCTGGGCTCTGGCTACAACCTGCCAACATGAGGCTCTATTCAGCCATCGGTTCCCCTCCATCCTAATCACTTACCGACATGAGCTCCAGCCCATTTGGACCGACCTCCACATCCAAGCTACTACCAGAAAACTCATACACAGATATGAAGGAAGGGGTTGGTGCATATCAGGAAGACTGACATCTAGATTCTTTGCCATTACAGAAGCTCTTGAATGCTTGATCTCTTGGGATAGAATGGGTCATGTTATTTCTCCAAGAAATCTTTAGGACCAAAAAATATTGCCTTTGGTACCCACAACCCCTCACCCACCCTCACCCTTATCTGTAAGATAAAGAAAAACTACAATAAATCTAAACATTTCTCTCTCCCAAAGATTTGCAGTTGAATCCACACTACCCTAAAAGAACACATCTTAATTTCCATTACCAGATACATGGAGACTCCTCTCCTTAAGGATCAACAAAACCGCAACTGAAAAAAAAAAATCACCAGACATATGAAAAGATTGCACACTGCAGAGGAGACCAACCTGATACCAAACCAAATAGCCCCTCTCAAAGAATATTGCAAGAAACAGGAGAAATGCTTAGAGAATATTTAACTTGTATTTTTAATGTTTTTATTTTTCTTTTAAAGATTTTATTTATTTATTCGTGAGAGACAGAGAGAGAGGCAGAGACACAGGCAGAGGGAAGAGAAAAAGGCTCCATGCAGGGAGCCCGATGTGGGACTCGATCCCAGGACTCCGGGATTACAACCTGAGCCAAAGGCAGATGCTCAACCTCTGAGCCACCCCCAGGCATCCAGAAGTTCTCCTGACCCTGTCCTTTCGGGTTTTTATGGAGCCTTCATTACAAGATTAATTAACTCATTGGCCGTTAGTGAGGGTTCGACCTCTAGGCCCCCTCCTCTCTCTGAAGAGGTTGGAAGTTCCAACCCTCTCAGGGCCCGGTTGGCTCCCCTGACCTCCAGTGCTCTCAGAAGTTACTTCATTAACATAACAGACACCTCAGGAAATTCCGAGTGTTTTAAGGGCTCTGCGCCAGAACCGGGATGAACACCGTTATAAATCATGACATCAGGCCTCCTTCGGCCGCCTCCGCACAGACAGCGGGCAGGTAGTTACGGCGGAGCCGAGCCCAGAGCCGAGCCCCGAAGGGCCCTTCCAGCAAGGCAGGGCTTCGCAGCCCTACTCCCGAGCTGCCTGGGACCCCAGAGGCTGGAACCCGCGACACCCGCCAGGCCCTTTGTCCTTCAGGGTTGTGTGTCAACCTGCCAGTGCAGACAGAAGGATCGAGGCGAGTAGGTACCAGCACAGGGCACTGGTAGAATCTGGGGCCCTAGCAGAGACACCTGCTCCAGGTCTCCCAACGAGCCCAAGCCAGCCCTGGGAGGGCAGCTTGGGTCCCACAGCTTTAGTGCAGAGAACGCACTTTGCAGTTTGAGGACCGGAATCCACGGTCTGGACGAGCTGTCTTTGAGGATCAGCCAAGAGTCGTCTGGCTCCCACCACGGTTCCTTTCTGCCAGGAGGGAACAAACAGTTCTGGAGACTTCTCCTCCATTTTGTCCTATCACGAAGGGAACAGTTCTTAAAGTCACCCCATGCTCCTGATCTTGAGAAATCACCAGCAGACTTAACTGACATCACAAGCACTGCAGGATCCACAACGATGTGTGTTTCTTCCCTCTCTGTGGCCGAACACCCAGAGCGAGCAGTGTAATATAAGAAGCAGAGAAAATGATTAGAGATGGGGGAAAAATCACATAAGGGGAACGACCAGTCAAGATGTGAATCCCAATAGCAAATGGGAAAGCTTCTAAGTGTTCTCAGCAGCGAGCACTTGCCAAAGTTGTTACTCATACCAGGCCTGTGGGTTCTCCGCACACTGTTACACGAACAGCACAGTAGGCAAGGGG
Source organism: Vulpes lagopus (assembly GCF_018345385.1). NCBI lineage: Eukaryota > Metazoa > Chordata > Mammalia > Carnivora > Canidae > Vulpes > Vulpes lagopus. Next base: position 31,515,311 of record NC_054831.1, on the reverse strand, counting down.
GACATGTGACTTCTCATAAATGATCTGTTCTTATTTTATATAAGAAAAATCAATGTAAGGAAAACACGGTCATATTTATACATCAAACATCATGCTGTGTACAATGAGACTTTTATATGGTTTTAAAGACGTCCATTTTGTATGTCAATCCTTATATGATCTGCCAGCAGGATTTATACATCATTGCACAATTACATTATAGCGAGAACACCGAGATGGTATTTCAACTCTGATTGGGTCTACAAGATCTTTGCATTCTTTTCCTGAAGAGCAATAGCTTTGAAAAAAAGTTTTGTTCTTTTGTTTTGTTTTATTTTTTAACAGAGGAGGGAAAAGGGTCAGGACAGCTGCCAAGAGCTTCTTGGGTTGGTTCCAAAGCATTCTGGGCAAAATCCCTCAGAATGTCAAATGTCACATCCCATTCAGGGATTCAGTTGGATTGTCAGTGACGTGAGAAGAGACTGGGAAATAGAAAGTTCTTTCTCACTCCTGTCTCTGCTGCAATAGATCCTGTTGACCCCTACTTCTGGAAACTGCTCTCCTGGCTTCTGTGACGCGGGACTTATCCTGACCTTGCTACCAGAAGGCAACACTGTGCAATGTTCCTCTTCATGCAGTTACCTCCCTGTGTGCCTTTCCAAACGGCCACCCGTGGTCCTGGGCTTGTCCACGGCTCACACTGCTTTTCCCTGAAGGAGTTTGAAATCACTCCATTGGCATTTTTCTCACTCTCACCTCATCTGAACTTAAATTTCATGTTTTTAGCTGCCTACGTGACATTTACAGTTTAAACTCCTGACATTACTTCAACTCAACATTCCCCCAAACAAAACTTAACATTTTTTACTTGGAAATGTTCTTCCTTTCCAACCTCTGCGTCCCTCCCGAAGGCCACCACTACAGTCACTGAGATACAAATCTTTGGTGTTTGGCTATTTTATTTCAAAATGTCTCTCCTGGCTTTCCTTCCTCTTCCTGCTGTCCGCCGTCCCCCGTCGAGGTAGAGATCAAGCTTCCTGACTCCCCATGTTCTCCCTGACTCCCTGCCCCCCTGCTTATCTCCATTACCCTGGCCTGACAGACAGTTGCAGGCCACATCTCCTGAATTGGGAAACCTTCAGCAGCATCAAGGTAACACTTCTGCTTTGCTTTCACGACTTGTCAGCATTTGGCCATAAGCAGGATACAGACTATACATTTTCTGTATTCGTTGTGGGTTTTCCATCTCCACACAAACATGCCTGCCTGATGTCTGCTGCTGAGCTATTCTGCTTCGAGTCTGGTCCCCTGCACGTCCTTTCTTTCCCTGATACCTATTCAAAATCTCTCCATTCTTCTTTGTCCAAGTCCTATCACCCTTTTATCTAACCCTTGCTCCTGCCTTCTGTTGGCCTCTCTCTTCTCTGAGCTTACATTGTATTTGTCACCTTACCTCAGAATGATTATAATGATGCCGCGTCTTCTATTTTGTACAGTTTTTGGTTGGTGTTTTCTCCCCAGACTGTAATCTCCTTGAGGACAAGGACAATGTCTTTTATTTCTTCTGATTATCTCTTCCTCTCCATGTCCTGTTTGCCCTGATCATACATTATACCTTTTTTTTTTTTTAATTTTTTATTTATTTATTTATGATAGTCACAGAGAGAGAGAGAGAGGCAGAGACACAGGCGGAGGGAGAAGCAGGCTCCATGCACCGGGAGCCTGATGTGGGATTCGATCCCGGGTCTCCAGGATCGCGCCCTGGGCCAAAGGCAGGCGCCAAACCGCTGCGCCACCCAGGGATCCCCATTATACCTATTTTTAGTCTTTTTATTTTATAGGATTTCATAAGCTACCTCCAAACATTTGCAGTATAAAAAAGTATTTCTTCTGTTTCTGTCACAGTAACTGTGATTATGCTAGCTAAAGACACAGTGGAGCGTGGGAACCCACTCAATAAAATAATATAATTGGTTTTGAAATATAGTGAGGCATATGTGTATGAATTTCAGGCAAACAGAAAATACATTTCAGTTCTTTAAAAGTTGGAGTTTAAATGGAATCATTTAAGTCTTCTTCTTCCTCCTCTGATTCAGCTGTGTTGTCTTTTATTATATTCCGGTACCTTGAAAATGACTTAATACAACTAAAACCGAGAGAGAGAAGGGAAAACAAAACAACAAAAACCCTCAATGGATTTTCAGATGCAAATGTAACAGGAGTAGTTAATGATAAAAGCATTTTTAGATGAGGACACTCGTTTATGGAACGTTCCAGCAGACACCAACTCCATCACCCAACACCTATACTAAACAGAGGGTGAGAGTGGGAGCTAGAGGCAGAGGGAGAGAGAGAGGCAGAGATGGAGACAGTGAGATAAGAGAGGAATCATTCAATCTGTAGGACTTTTTTTTTAAGAAAAGAAAAAAATGTATTCTCTGTCATAAGGCATAGTTCAGGATCAAAGGGTAAGATTTTGATTTTAAAAGTATTGAGTCTGTGTTCTTCAGGCCTAAGCCACTGGGCGAATTTAGATGGTGGGGGAGATTATTGCAGCTTTGCTTATGTGAAGCATTTCTTTTGAGATACCCTCCTGAAAGCTTCACCCATTTCAGTTTTATTACAGGGGCTGACTGAGAACATGCCAATCCCACACATCTGTCTCAGTGGGCAAAGAAATCACAGGAAAGAACAGTTTAGCAAGGGGTAGAAATTCAAGCCCAGCTTTGATTTCTGCTGCCATCACCACATCAGAGCAATCCCACAATTGCTACCCCAGCGGAACAAGCAGTGCCGGCCCTACACGGAGGCTGCCCTACTGCTGCGGTGGCCGGGGCAGGACTGGGGGCAGGCAGCTTGTCATACTTCCTCCGATCTTCATGAGCCCAGCTCTTCCTTTGCAGTCAGGAATAGAGGAAGGATGCCTTGCTCCTCACCTTAGGCTTGGGTCCTTGCAGGGGGCTGTTTGTGTAGACTTGGCTGCTTGAGCACCACGGGGCCAGTATATGGGCCTCCTTGGAGCGCCGTGTCGCTTAAACAACTGTCCTCTATGTCCATGGTTGCTGTCCACATGTGCGGCTTGTGTCACAGCCCTTAACTCAGGAAGCCAAGGGGAGCCCTGGCGTGCTGCTGGGGCCGACTGTTCCCTCCGGGAATCCCGAAGGGCTTGGGCAGACGCAGAGCGCGGCTCCTGGTTGGATCTGCCCACACTCGCCCAACCAACTCCCCAACCAACTCCGAGAAATCCGTCACAGGAGAAGTCAAGGACTCAAGAATGGAGTCTTGGGAAAAGAGAAAGGGAGACAATTATTTCGGGCTCCAGCAGCCGGGGGCGGGGCAGGCTCAAGCCTGAACAAGCCACCTCTCTGCTCACAAGATGGGAAACCTAGAGTTTTAGGAGGGGAGCCTGGGGGTGAGGGGCACCTGCGGGGGAGCAGGCGGAGGGCTGGAGCTCAGGGGTAGGGGCGGCATGTGCTCAGCGCCATCCGGGGAGGGGAGGGGATGCGGGGCTGTGGTCTTACAGGCCTTCTGTGGTTAATAGAGGGCTTTTCTAGCCTGGCAGTTAGAATGTTCTGGTCATTACAAAACACCTTTATCGGTGCAAGAAAGTGCGGTAAGAAATAAGCACAATGGGTCACAGAGCATGAGGTCAGCGGGCTTGTCTGCTTCTGGTTTTAACCATTGTGGCTTATAGTGGGGAAGAGGGCTCGCTGACACACAGAGGGTTTCAACAACCAAGGTGGTCTCCCTCAGTATGGAAGAGTTTACAGCCGGCAGTTGTTTCACACATAGGACCCAGGAGACGTGGTGATGCTGTCATCTGGTGTCTTTTTTTTTTTTTTTTAAGATTTTATTTATTTATTCATGAGAGACACACAGAGAGAGAGAGAGAGAGAGAGAGAGAGAGAGAGAGAGAGGCAAAGACCCAGGCAGAGGGAGAAGCAGGCTCCATGCAGGGAGCCCGATGCGGGACTCGATCCCCGGTCTCCAGGATCATGCCCTGGGCCGAAGGCAGCCGCTCAACCGCTGAGCCACCCACGTGCCCCGTCATCTGGTGTCCTCTAAAACATAAAGGTTTTTACCCACAGAATCTTCCCTCCTCTGCAAAGCTAAGGTTCTTGACCCTAATCAGTTCCTAACAGAGTCTCCTACTAAACCTTTGTAAGAAAGGGAAAAAGGAAGAGGGGCTACAGATGAGGAGGCCCTCAAGGGCTGAACTGGCTTGTGTTCAGGAGTGAGCTGGCAGTGAGGCCTCAGTTTTCACTTTGTTTCTGCCTTTAGGGAGTTTATTGAATGTGCTTTTGTGATATAATTTATAAGGAAATTGGTTTTACTCAAAAGGACGTTTTTGCTTTATGCCATGTAGTACCCTTGAGTGCTTAAAGGGAAAAGGTAATTCCGTTAAGCTTTCAATTTTCTCTGGCAAAATAAATGAACTAGATGTGATTGGAAAGATAAGGCACCAGCCTTCACTTGAGCTGACCTTGCTCCAGGGCTTGGGGAATAAGCAGCATGGCCTTTCTTCCACAGGTGTCACTTCATGCTTAATTAGAGGGCTACAGTTCCATTTCTTTCCCTCTGTAAACCCCAACCTCAGTTTGTGGAGAAAATGTTCATTAAGTTCCCAGTGGGCAGATCATCTGATCGTCATCTTAATGGCTTTGAGAGTCATGTGCTCAGTCTGGCGATCCTTAGTTGGCTGAAGATCAAGGTAAATGCTAAAATCAAGGAACGAGAAGAGGCCTGCCCTTTGAAGAATGCTGGGATCTCTGTGTTCATGGATGGGTCCTGGTCCTCTCAGCCACCCCAAAAAGCTTCAGTAGGATCCCCAAATTCTCTTCTTTAACTTCTTGCTTTGTCTACTTTTTGGTGGGCAGTGGGAGGGAAAAACCACTCAAAATGAAAGAATCTCCATTGCCCAGTTAAGATGTTTTCACCTCTCTTGAGGGGGTTCTTTGTTAGAATCCAGTTCTGTGATCCTTAACTTATAAGTAGGTGCCTCCAAATGAGAAGCTGGATAAGGCCACATTTTGGTATTTACATTTTTTTTGGTTTGATCATTTAAAAATAGGTATTTTCTAAAACTGCACTGCCTAATATGGTAGCCATTAGCCACATGGGGCTACTTTAAAATTTAACTCATGAAAACTAAATCAGATTAGAGATTCACTTCACAGGAGCCACATTTGAAGGGTTCAAGAGCCACACGTGGCTAGTAGCTACCATACTGGGCAGCACAAACAACTGTAAAACTTTCCATTACTTCTTGGAGCACAAGTTCTATGAGACAGTGCTGATCTAGAAAATAAATAGTGATGAAGTTTATTTCTCACCTATGCATATATACATGTATACACACACACACACACATATATACGTATATTCAGAATAGCCAAACACTTAATTAGCAGCTCAAATGTAATTTTCATAAGCTGCCATTAGACCACCTCAACCGCCAATTAGGTTTTGCCATGTAATGGCTAGCAGGGTGTGGCACACTGATCTCTTTCAATGATGGGTCTTTTGGAAGCTCCAGCTTCCGAAATTGAATGTCTTGGAAGGTCAGCTTGAAAAACTGCAGAAAGACCTGGAGAAAGAGAGGATAGTGATAGTGGCCAGATAGGACTCTGAATTTTACATCTTACTTGATCAAATCTTTCTGCTCTGGGAGGGAGGCCTTGGTGGGCTTTGTTGTTTTTTGCTGCTCATCCTCTTGCCTCCAGCAGCTCCTCCAAGAGGATTAAGGCTGAAGGCCTCGTGGTTCTGCAAAAATCAACAGGACTGGGTGAGGCCTGTGAGTTCACGTTTGCCAAGCAGATCACCATTGCTCTTGCTGTCTCACTTTCGACTACCTGGTTGTGAGCCGAATGGTGAATATCCGAATCCCTTTCTGTGGGTATTTAGGTAGTACTCCTGTAGCAGTGTTTATGGGACGGACGACCACGGACAGAAGTCCTGCCTTGTTTCAGACTTGTCCTTACACAAGATCCAAGGCTGGAAGCCCGCACCCTAACATTCATCTTTTGTTGATACTTTTCCTTCATTTTGTACCATGGCAAATCTAGGAGTTCTGCATCTTGGGACTACCTGCAGAGGCCCCAGTAGAATCTAATTATTGACCTTGTTGTGTATCCAATTTATTTTGTAAGGTCTTATTTGTGGGATCCATTGTACTCTAAAACAAGTCTCTCAATTTCCCAAAGTAATGGCAGAGGAATAAAAGTCAATCCTTTGTGGAAAGTCAACCTCTGGGCTCTCCTGCGCTCTTGTAGATCATGTGCTCTGAACAAAGAAGTGGAAATGTGGGATCACCCTCTCTAAATGACATCATTTTTCTATCTGTTCTTGAACTCAATAGTAAAATGATGAATCATTCTCACTAAAGTGAGAAATCCCTTGCTTTCTACTTAATTTGAAAGATCTCATTTTCCTAAAAAAATTTTAATGTTTGTCTCCTCTCTCATTCTCTCTTCTAAATACACTTGACCCTTGGACAACATAAGGGTTGGGGCACTGGTGCCCCACACAGCAAAAAATCAATGTATAAATGCTGCAACAAATATGGGAACTGTCATTTTACACTTGATAAATAAATATACTTGGAGGACAAATTCTTAAAAGTAGAATGGGTAAGTGCATCTGCAATTTTGTTTTTTTCTAGATTGCTCTCCCTAGATATTTTATCAAATTCCATTCTCATTAGCAAAGTATAAAGTGTTCCTCATTTTGCCAACACAGTGATTTCTAATTTTTTAGTTTCCGATGTTACAGATGAAAAGTATTTCACTGTTGTTAATGTGCCATTTATATTGGGGACAAAGTAGAACATCTTTTAATACGTTTGAATTTCGTTTGATGAACCATCAATTTAATTATTTTTTAGAGAAAGAGAGTAAGGGGAGGGCCATAGGGAGAGAATCTCCAGCAGACCCCCATTAAGTGTGGAGTATGACGTAGGGCTTGATTTCATAACCCTGAGATATGACCTGACCTGAGCCAAAATCAAGAGTCAGACGTTTAACTGACTGAGCCACCAAGGTGCCCCTTATTTATTTTTTAAGTGAGTTCTATGTCCAGTGGGAGACCTGAGATCAAAAGCCACATACTCCATTGCCTGAGCCATCCCTGAACTGTTGATTTACATTGGTATCAGTCAGGGCAGTTGAGGGTAAGAGATTAGACTCCAGTGGCTTAAAATCAAGGGACTTACTCTCACATAAATCATCTCTAAGGCTGAGTAGTGCAAGCTGAATTGAAGGCCATAAGTATATCAACGTCTCAGGCTCTTTTTTTCTTCTCTATCACATTAAAATGTGGCTTCTCTCTTGAAAGTTATCTTATGGTTCAACAGTTACTAGAGTATCAGCCATCAAGTCTACATTGCAGGCTGGAAGAAGGAAAAGCAAAATGGTCAAAGGAAGTGTGCCCTTTTAAGAAAAATTACCAGAAGTCTCTTTTAACACTTAAGCTGTTTTCTCAACAAAAGCTTAGTAACAGAGATGCACCCAAGAAAAACTGGATGCAGTTAACTGAGGACATTGCCCAGATATCAGTTCATAAGGGAGAATAGGAAAATGAATATTAGGAGGCAATTGTCAGTTTCTGTCACAGATCCTTGGTCAATTTTACTTTTGGGCTTATGTTCTTATTGATTTGTGGGAGCTCTTTATATGTAAATGAAATTCTGTTTGTTACAGGAGTTACAAATACTTTTTTCCCTATTATTTTGATTTTGATTATGGTCTTTTGTCATGTGGATACTTTTTCTGTATTGAATGTATCAATGTTTTCTTTTTTCATGGCTTCTGGTTTTTATGTCATAGTTAGGAAGGCCTTCTCACTCTGAAATCTCTCATGGTTTTCTCCAGTACTTTTATAAGAATTCAGACCTTGAAAGAGTCAACTCAAGGTCAGAGCCTTCTGGAACCAAATTTCTTATTTAAGTTGGAAGCAATAGCAGTGACGTATGGCTCACTGATTACCAGTAGAGATAGTTCTGCTGTCTTTGGAGACTTAACAGTACCACTAAAGTAGTCTTGCCATATAATAGTAGTATTGAATGGTGGCTCAAAGATTAATGTGAATTGCAGGTCCATCCTAAATGAGACCAAGGTGGTGTTTTCAAGATGGAAATCCAAACAAGCCAAGCCAGGAAGTTATTAATAAGAAATGCAAAATAAATAAAAGAAACATTCATTTGTAAATCAGAGAGAGTATTTTAAAACTGTCACAGTTCACATCGGCTGGTTACTGTTCCAAAAGCTTCTTACTATCTCTGATGATCATTACTCCCAGGAACAGAGCAAAGTCCCATTAGATATATCTGTATGTACCAGAGCATGCCCCATTACAGTCTGCAGTTGACAGGAGTTCAGGAAGGGCAAGGCCTTGCTAAGCCTGGACACGGGCTAATCCTCTCCATTACTGTGGTAGCTCGGCAAATTCTTTCTCTTGGAAAGGAATAATTTCATTAGGATGCCACTTTGGTAAGAACATAGTTTAATTGGTTCAAACAAATTTTTAAAAAATTTCACATGGATACACACAACAACTTAGCCTAACATCTATTAAAAGCATTTTCCAAACTTGAATTCTAATGTTGTGAAATATCCACCTGAACTTCTGGAGATATGAAAAAGGTCCTATTCTCATCAGGAACAAAAAATTAAATGCATAGCAGTTGGAAACATCACCTTAATATGTTCCTTCTAAATTTAATTAGACTCAATAATGGAATTACATGCATGTACTCCAAGAGAATAAGAGGAAATATGTGAAACCAGATATGAAAATAATGCCACCTACTACAATAGCACTTTTCAAACAAGTCTCAGTGTGGCAAACAGGGCAGTAACAGGGGAAACTAAGAAATAAGTAACTTGCCCAAGTGGTCACAAAGGTAGTTTTGGCAAAGCTATGATTTATAAACTGGAATTCCTGATTTTTAATTCTGGTAAGTAATTTGATAGTAACTAAAAGTTAGGTTAGGAAAATATTTTTAACAGGATGTACATGGTTTCTTTAAATTTACAACTTGTTGGCATTCCATGGAAGAGTAAAATCAGAGTCTAAAGATGATGTTCCCATGCTTTGCTGAGGCCTACTGGTTATTATACAGTTGGTTATAGGTCTACTACTTCTTTCTGTGGCTAAGAAACAACTTCTAGTGGCCACCAGACATTTTAGTTGCCATGAAAGGTGCAGGGGAGCAGAAGTGGTAATACCCATAAGCTCTTTTAAGAAGACTTTAAGCTTCTTGGAGAACTAACCAAAGAAGGTTTGTTAGTTGGAGAGGTAAAATGTATCATAACCACTAAACTGATTATTGTAGACACCTTCTTTTTGAGGTATATGCAAAAGGTTCTTATAAAGTAGAATTTACGTCAAATGTGTCTTAGGTTTAAAAAAGGAGAAAGAAAATTTAAAAAATTTAAAAAAATTTTTTTAAAAAGGAGAAAAAGAAAAATTTTAAGAATTAACACAAGGAACACATGATTGAACATCAAATTTTAATCTTGAACCTTTTCTCCAGTCTTCAAACTATTAACATGGAAAGGAATGATAAATTGCAATTTTATCATTGCCATATCACTGTGTAACAAGCCCTTGTTACAAAATCTCCATCTACTGTCTCCAAAAAACCAATAGAAAACCCATACATTTATCATCTAAGTGATCTATTAACAGATGAAATTTTAACCAACTTCATACCAGGAAACTATTAACAGAGGTACGTCAATCACATAGCTTAAAATATGGAGAAGACAGGTAAAAAATTATCTTAAGCTGTAGTAGTCTTTTTACTTTTTAAAATTTTTATAAAATACACTAATTTCCCAAAATAAAGAATATTATGACACATTGGTGTCAACTTACACAGATGAAAGCTGATGTCAGCTTTTTTCCTAACTAAAGTTCATTTCACCAAACCTTTATATATTACATGAATATCCAAGTATTTTTTTAAAAAAATCAACACACAGGAACATAATGTACAGTGTTTTATATATATATAAAAAAAACTAAAAGGTTAATTTAGGAATGATTTCATTTCAACCATATAACATCTTTTTTAAGACCATGAAACCTCTTGCTATTGCAAGAAGACTTTTCAGTTCATGTTTCTATATCCCAGTTGTAATTCTTAAGAGTAAAAAATGAAAAAAAAAATTTTTCCACAAGAAAACTGTAGCAACAATTTCATTCACTACCAGGCTGTCTTCCTCCTTTTGTTTTTAGGACTACCCAGACCCACAACTGCAGTGGCCCTGGAATGTAATGGGGAGAAGAGGCCAATGACATCAAAGAATGGATATAAAAAGGCAGGCTCAGCTGGATCCTGCTGCAATTGTAAGGTGTGGCCATTTTCCCTTGAGCAAGGCCTCCCAGAGCTGCAAGGGAGCATCAAGGGGCATCAACAGTAACAGCAACAGCCTCCTGGCTCATCCTTTACCTCAATTGGCTAGGAGGACAGAAAGGAACATTTTCATGAATGACTGTATAATGGCTGATGGATGCCTTAGCCAGGGAGGGAGGGCATACACCCAGAGACCTTGGTCAGGAGCGAAAAGAATACTGTTTATTTTACACCTCCTGCATTGGTCACTTCTGAGCACAAACTAACCTCAACAGGATACTGCAGTGAAATATACACTCCATGCACAGTCGATATTACTGTGGGGATCCAGTAACACATGCAAGACGGTGGGAAAAGAACCACAATGGATGAATGTAAACTTTTCACAGTGTTTCTTATAGCCTTTAACTTCAGCACGAGGGCATCACCACCACGATCTCACAAACGTTTTATTGTGTCCTGGGCATGCAGATCACTTGGGGTAAAAATAGGAGATTATATCTCATAGCCACTCTCAGGAGCACAACTTCAATTTTCCCAATTTCCAACAATGAACTGAGCTCCTTCTGTTATAAAACTAAATATATTTCTGAATACATTTTTGTTCAAGGATTGTGCTTTATTTTTCCTTATCACTTCATTGACTTCATTCTAGGAATTTAAAACCCACTAAATTATACTGAGAACTAGGTCTTAAGGAGGATTCCTGACCAAACCAGAAAGACGGAACCACTAACTTCTTTTCTCTCAAGTTTCTGTCTCCCTACCCCAGGCCTTTACTGATACTTGATTCAGTTATATGTTTAGTTTCCCAAAGATGAAAACCAAATTAGAGAACTGGCATTTCTATCTTAAAGAAGCAAAGAGTAACACCGGTAGGGGGAGAGAAGGGGGGTTCATTCTAAGTCAAAAACAATCTCTTGCTCTCAACAGGAGATAATCCAGCTTCTCCTTAGCTATCATTTCATAAATTAATAATTCCTTAAAATCACAATCCAATGAATTTATCTATTACAAGAAAAATTCAAGTTTAAAAAAGCAAATAAATTAGTTAAGCCTTGTAAACAATTGTCCTTTAGCTATATATCTTTTTAAAAAAGGCTTCTCTGTATAGTAAATCAGACAGTACAAGGCACACCTTATACATCCGAATCCAGAGTGACAAGACACACACACACACACACACACACAAACACACACACACACACACACACGCACGCACCCCTTCTTCATGCTCTTGGCTGGCCTAACCATGCTGGGGGCACTGGGGTCACGCACCAATCCTTTGCTCATCTCCTGACTATCTGGAAGTCCACAGATGTGCTCTTTCCATTAAAATGCTTTGTGCTACTTTGTTGTATGATGTGACTTTCACCCTTCTCAGTGTTAGTCTCCTTAGATGTTCTCCACAAAGCTTCCCGGGAAAAGGCCAGTTTTCCCATTACGCTGTAATGTGCCTTTGAACCAGCCGTCTTCTCGCTTTTTATGCACAAACACTATATCTCCTTCTTTAAGTTCAAGTTCTGCCTCACTCTGAGGAGGATAGGAAACTACCACCCTGTGCCTAGAAAAAAGAGATATATTTTAGTTAAAGCCACACAAAGTAGTGAAAAAAAAAAAAAAGGTGTACTACTAATACACATAGCTTTAAACATGAACAGAATAGGAAATAACATAAGTTTGTTTATAACATTTGTAAAATAACTCAAAATACACTATTCTCTGTTTTGTAGAGATTGTTGGAGTTTGGATGTGCTTCACAGTCCACTACTGATGACTCAGACTGGTTTATTTGAGTGACGTTTACAGGGAGAGCTATTCTTGTCCCCTCCCATATGGAAAATGTTATTCCATTTCCTAGGAGGAAATGCCCTGTCCTTCCCTCTCCTCCAAGAAGAAAGGAGTGAATTTATTGGATTAGTGAGACTAGGAGAAGCTGAGTAGGTGGTTTCAGTCCTTCCTGAGCTACCTTCCTCTGGGCTCCGCTCTGCCTCTGCTGCCACATTGGAAGCATGCAATGGTCAGGGGCCAGAGGGGCAGACCTGCCTTCTGGAAGTGGATCTGAAGTCTGTCTCTCTGTGTCCTTTACATTGGGCCTTGACATGGATGAGGCAGGGATTCTAAGGAAGTTCATTTCCCTTACATAACCAAATCCACCCCTGGGCAGGCTGTCCTAAGGTCTAGACAGGGAGGGGAGCACAATGGCCACAAATCCAATCCAGTACCACCAATAAGGAGGTTGACATTCTGCTCTCCATTAGTCTGATAACTGTGTCTCTTTCTCTATTGGTTCTCAACTCAGATATTAGTAGGGAAAGTATGATTATCACTTAAAAACCCCAGAAGCCTTATTGGTTTAATATTATCTGTCTCCCTTCTTCCTCTCTCTTGAGTCTCCTGGAAAATTATGATTAGTAATTAGTATTATTGCCCTCCCTTATTCCTCTCTTGCTATTCCCAACAGGTGGTATATGCTAGCCAACCTCTAAGATGGCCCCAATGACCCTCGTCTCCTGGTATTCATTCTCTTGGGTGATCTCTTCCCATAAATGCACAGGGATGACTAGTAAAATACTGTGGAAGTGTGTGATTTCTGAGGCTAGATCATAAAAGGCATTGTGGCTTCTATATCAGTATCTCTTGGATCACACAGTCTGTAGAAAATTAGCTGCCATGTTGTGAGAAAACTCTACATTCCTATGGAGAAGATCACACGGTAGGTACTGAGGTCTTCTCTTCTTTTCTTTTTTTTTTTTTTAAGATTTTATTTATTTATTCATGAAAGACAGAGAGTGAGAGAAGGCAGAGACACAGGCAGAAGGAGAAGCAGGCTTCATGCAGGGAGCCTGATGTGGGACTTGATTCCAGGTCTCCAGGATCATGCCCTGGGCTGAGGCAGGTGCTAAACCGCCGAGCCACCCAGGCTGCCCTTCTTTTCTCTTTTAAAAAACATTTAATTAATTTATTTTAGAGAGAGAGCAAGCAGCAGTGGGAGGGGCAGAAGGAGAGGGAGAGAAAATCTGAAGCAGTCTCCCTGCTGAGCATGGAGCCTATGCAGGGCTCGATCCCATGACTGCGAGATTGTGACCTGAGCTGAGACCAAAATCAGATGCTCTGACAGACTGAGCCACCCAGCTGTCCCTAACTGAGGTATCTTTCTAAAAGCCAACTAACTACCCAATAGTGATGTGAGAAAGCCATCTTGGAGGAGAATCCCCCAGACCTGGTCAGGCCTTTAGATGACTACAGCTGAGGCTAATATCTGGACTGCAACCTCAGGAAATAATCCAGGTCAGAACCATGCTGATAAGGCACTTCCAAGTTCCCAACCCACAGAAACTGTGGGGTAACAAAATGTTTGTTATTTTACGCCACTCAATTTTGGGGGTAATTTGTCACATGGCAATAGATAACTAAAAAATGTGAACATACATCTTTCTCCATTGGCTTTATGCAATATTTAGTCATAAAGGTAATTCTGAGTTACTACTTTTGTTTGGTTCTTAAAGTTAGAAAAGAAGTCCAAAGCCTCACAGGGACTCACTCTTGACTGTAAGTAAAGACTGGTATGGCTTAAATATGGTAGTTGTAACAAGTACTATAGAACTGCCTCTAAAGTATGAAACCGATTAGAGCCCAGTCCTTTAAGAAGATTGCTAGCTTCACCAATCTCCATCTCATAAAAACTAGAATAGACTCTCATTAAGAAAGACCACAGCAAGAGCCCCAGACTATTACTCTATTAAAAAAAAAAAGGGGGTGGGCGGCATCTCTGCAAAAGTTACATGGCTTCCCAAACAATTCCTGAGCTACTTTGGGCACATGAACCAAATTATCCTCTAAGGTCTGAAGCAAAAGTACAGCATAGAGGCTGACTTATTATTTCTAAGAAAGATTCTGTTAATTCAAACATGAATTACAAGGCTCAGTGTTCAATCAAGCATGAACTGAGGGAGCAGGCCTGGCACTGTGTGCAAAGACACTGTATGTGAAGCTCTGGGCTGGGTTGATGTGGCCTTAAAAGTCATTTGGAGTAGCGTCACTTGGGCTAATTATCTCTGATCTCTTGGTCCCAGCTTCCTTATCTGTAGAAAAAGATCGCAGTAACTTAAACAGATATTGTCATGTAATGGAGTAATATTCTAAGTGTGATGCTCTTAGCATGGTGTCTCTTACAGAGTTTATATCCCAAAACACTAGCTCCTATTGGGATCACATGGCTTACGCAAAAGCAGGAGGGGTCTGGTACTTCAAGGAGGTGAAGGATAGGCCAGGAAGTCACTGGCCACTTCTACTATAAAGAGACTCAGACCACAGCCTAAAGAACTGCCTTATAATGACACCTGACACTTTAGAATGATAAAGTTAGGTTTTGGAATTCCTTCTTTGATACCTTTAAAAGCAAGACAAATAGTCTCATCATACACTTATCTGAAGGAAGAAATCCAGGTGAAAAGATTTCTCAAGTCTGATGCCAACAAGCTAAAAATTCATGTAAAAAGCAATATAACAGGTTGCCATTTGGGGCAAGTTAAAATTTGAGCAAAGTGTTGTAAGTCTGGAAAGAAGCATACAAGTGATTCACATTATATTCAGAGTAGATCTCTCATGAAATGTATTCCCTGTTGGTTCTCTGTGAGCTGCCTTAAAGGTGAAATGGAACAAAAATAGTTCTTGAAAAACTTGAAGTGAATTAGATTAATATTTGCATTTTATAAAATGCACTAAACCAATTTTGTCAAAAAATTTTTTGAATTAGAACTGCTGCTGGGCTAAGAACATAATCTTCCTGCCAAGTTCCCAGTGGGAGCAAATTTTCATTGCTCAGTTATAAACCTCAGCGGGGGGGGGGGGGGGGGGGTAGGGAGAGGAAGGTGGAATGAGAAACCATGTGCATAATGGAAACTGTGACACAGGCCTGATTGTATGAAGACTACCAGGTGCAGCGGTAACAGACTCTACTTAGAAATCTTCCAGCTCCGAAGCTGGCCTCGAGCCTTGTGAGGTAGTATGTACACAGATTTCTAACATAGACTCTTAAGGCCAAATTCTGGGCACAACTGGCCAACCATCTCAGGCATGGAAAGTAGAATGTTTACAGACCAACAAACAGATGTAAGGCACAGCTGCAGAGGCCCCTCACATCTGTTCCTTCACCCTCTGCCTCACTTCGATTATGCTTGTCTTTGAGTAGGGCTTCTGGGAAACAGTGAACCTCAGAAGTCAAAGATCCCTCTCCCATAATCTTCACAGACCTGCTAATCCCACTTTCAGAGCCACGCCCTATCTATTCTTCATGGTCACTGCTACCATCCTGGTTGGCAAATTCATGACCTTCCACCTGGTCAAATAAACTACCTGTCCTCTCTGACCCCATTCCATTCTATACAGAACTGACAGACTCTTTCTTTCTTTAAAGATTTTATTTATTTATTCATAAGAGACAGAAAGAGAGAGAAACAGGCAGAGGGAGCAGCAGGCTCCATGTA
Organism: Vulpes lagopus; assembly: GCF_018345385.1. Lineage (NCBI taxonomy): Eukaryota > Metazoa > Chordata > Mammalia > Carnivora > Canidae > Vulpes > Vulpes lagopus. The sequence goes on along the minus strand of NC_054831.1, from coordinate 31,499,486 downwards.
GGGAGCCCCATGCAGACTTGATCCCAGGACCCGGGAATCACGCCCCGGGTCAAAGGCAGATGCTCAACCTCTGAGCTACCCAGGCGTCCTGACAAGCTCTTTTTTTTTTTTTTCTGACAAGCTCTTTCTTAACTGGCAACTCTACCTATAGTTGCCTATAGCTCAAAAATCATTACTGGCTTCCAACGCCTGTGAATAAGCCTAATCCTCAGCTGGTGAATAAGGCTAATCCTTAGCCTGGTATGTAAAGCTCTCAATGATCTGACCTTCCCCTCTATCTGTATCTACGATTATCTCCATAAATGAACGAAACAGGTCTCTAAACCTGAATGTGCCCACCATACATAGCTTTTATCTCTCCACTCCTTGGCTCATGTGGTTCCTTCTATTGGGAACTCCCTGTGAGGATCTCTGCTCATCCACACCTGATCAGCCCCCCACAGCCTGGCTCCAATTTGCCCTGCAAAATCTTCTCTAGTCCCATGGCCGGAAGTAATTTCATGCTCGCTTGGATCCCGGAGGCCTCATGTACGTTTCTTATGGCACTTAGCACAGTGTTCATTGTATTGGTATCATCTCCATCCCTGTCTCATTTATTATCCCAGACCATAATCTGCTTGAGGGCTGAGATGACGGTAAATTCACTTTATATGCCTCATACCACTTAGTATAGTTCATGATAATTCTTTCTTTTTTAGAGAATCTTTTTTTTTTTTAAAGATTTTATTTATTTATTCATGAGACACACACACAGAGAGAGAGAGAGAGAGAGAGAGAGGCAGAGACACAGGCAGAAGGAGAAGCAGGCTCCATGCAGGGAGCCTGACGTGGGACTATCCCAGGTCTCCAGGATCACGCCCCAGGCTGAAGGCGGCACTAAACTGCTGAGCCACCCGGGCTGCCCTTTTTTAGAGAATCTTAACCAGACTCCACACACAGCATGGAGCCCACCAATGCAGGGCTCAATCTCACAACCCTGAGATCATGACCTGAGCTGAAATCAAGAGTGATATCTTAACTGACTGAGCCACTCAGGTGCCTCTTGTGATAATTCTTAATAAGCATGTTGAATGACAAAAGAAAAAGCACAATGTATAGTAAAACTATTTCCAAAAAGTGCAAAGCTCCCTAAAGAGGAATGTAATTTGACAAATGCTAAAACATAGAAGGACCTTGAGAACATTATGCTAAGTGAAATAAGCCATGAACAATAGGCCAAATATCATACAATTCCACCTATAAAGTTCCTACAACAGTCAAATTCATAGAAAAGTAGAATGGTGGTTGTCAAGAGGTGCCAGAAAAAGGAATGGGGACTTACTGTTTAGTGAGTGCAGAGTTTCAGTTTGGAATAACAAAGAAGTTTTACAAATGGATAGTGGTGATGGTTATTCAACAATAGGGACTTACTTAATGTCACTGACTTTTACCTTAAAAAAATGGTAAACTTTATGTATATTTTAACACAATTTAAAAATAAGATAAATGAATAAGTGAGTGAATAAAAAAACAATGGAAAGATTAGGGGGAAGAAAAGAAAGAAAAATGAAAAAAAAAAAAAAAAAAGGAAGGCTGAGTGGTAAGATGAATGTTTGTAAAGTATGCATTTGAACAGAGCACCTGAGAGGCAGTGTGAGGCATACAGCACGGCTCACAGACTTGGCCCTGAATGGGCCTCTGCATTTTGGTGGCTTTCTGACCTTCAGTTTTTGTGACGGTTACCAGGATGGAATTCAAGACACAGAGGCTTGCTACACAAAGAAGCTTCACTAATACAAGAAATAGGGAAAGGGATTACAAGGGAGAGGAGGGAAACTGAGTGGGGAAAAACAACCTGAGAGAGGAAGACAAACCATGAGAGACCTCTAACTCTGGGAAACAAAGGTTGCAGAAGGGGAGGTGAGTGAGGGGATGGGTAACTGGGTGACGGGCTGAGGAAGGCACTTGATGGGATGAGCACTGGGTGTTATATAGGATATGTTCGCAAACTGAATTTAAATAAAAAAAATTTGAAAAACAACAACAAAGAAGCTCCACTGCCATCCCACTGCCAATCTTCCAGGCTTGGGCTATGGTGTTCAGGCTTCTACGTAATAAGCACTTGCAATCTTTATTTTTATAAATTTTCTATTTCCTTTATTTTTCTGGTCTCTTGCATTCTCTGCAATTCAAACATTTTTGTTGTTGTTGTTTCTAATCTCTCCTGGTACAGTCCAAGTTGGACCCCCTGGGGTTCTGGGAGGCACTCTGCCCATCACCCTGGGTAAGTAACCTGCACTGCTTTCTGCCAGTTGCTACAGCAATCTAATATCCAATTAAGTATTTCACTGGCAAAACCATACTAGCTTACTTTGTAGCTTTGCTTGAAGTCCAAGTAAATTATATCCATTGCTTCACTCAGTGGGTTCATTGTCACTAACTCAAATTAATCATGCTGATTAAACCTGACTGACTCTCTGTAAATCTATCTCTATCCAATTTGTGTGTTTCCAAGTGTTCTAGCTTAATCCCTGATCAAAGATCATAGGTTCTTTTCCAATTTAGGAGATGGGTTTATAGGTATGTGGTTATCAGTTTAATTCCTAAGCTTCAAAATACACACAGAGATGGTGAGCTGTGTTTCCTTAAGCCCTTATCTATTCATTTTCAGTAGAGAAAAAAAAAAAAAAAAGCCTGTCACATATACTTTCTTTTATTGTCATCCCTTCCGAAGTATTATTTTATTTCTATTTTCTCTTCACAATTTTCAAATTATTTTTTCCTCCATTACCTAAAATAGAACCTAAAATATTTGTTCTATTATTTCTGCTGTCATCAATTATACATCTCTTGCCTCCAGGATATAGCATCGCTTGCTTGTTTTCCTCAGCCTCTCTAACAAACACAAAAGGATTCTTTTGTTCCTCAGAGAATTGTCTCAGCTGACACCAAGACCTGTCAACACACCTCAAGGTTCATCCTTTCTTACTGTGAGATTGCTTAAGTCTTTATGTCATGTGAATGCTTCTTTCCTTTGAAGGCACCAGCTGCCCTACTCGCATTCTTTTACCTTAGATTTATGGGACAGAGCCATGGTTTGAGGAGAAATTTTATGCTTGTTCTCATTATAACCTGTAGGGGAATTCTATCTCACCCTGTACCAATACTACAGTGACAACTACTTCTACGAAATTCTATCAGTAAAAATTCTACCAGAAGAACCCAGGCAGGCTTCTGCACTTTGCCAGAGCAGGAGCTGTTGATGTTTACATGGTGAATCAAGGAATCTAAGATCCTGAGATACTTTCAGAATCATACTGATGTGAAAGTTAATCTTCCCTTCTTTTTTAGCATTAAGCACTTTTTATTGTGTTAAAAAATTTGAAATGTCAAAACAGATAATCCCTAAATGATATACTTGGTAGCTTTCTACTAACCAAAAAATTTCATTCCCAGTGGATAAGATGTTTTCCCATATTACTTGTTTCCGCACATTTTCCCTATTGTTTTTATAGTCAGGCAGACCTAAGAATACAAGTTAAATAAATACTATCATCATTGTATGAAGGCAAAGGAGCTGTGAAAAGTTGATCAGTCTGGCTATTATTTTTAATATGCCACTGAACATATGGATTATAAAAATATAAAATCCAGCAGAAATCTTCTCCAAAGACCCCTTTTCCACTTGTAAAAATTGAAATGGTTATACAAAAAACCTGCCAGAGAATTCCAGAGTGCCTGTGCCCATCTGTTCCATCATTAAATTCTCCCTGTACCCTAGGTGATGTGAATCCCCTGCTCCCTGAACCACCATCACCTGTCTGCATTAGCGATTTCTCCTTTTCAGACACACTGAACAGCAGGGCCTGCTGTTAGAAACAAGGGCCGGAATGCAGAAGCCACAGAGATCCAGGACATCTGGCAACTGAAAAGGAATGCATAATGGGGGAGGCAGGCAGCAGTGCCAGAGCCAGTGCCCAGGGAGGGGCTGGGCAAAATGAACTAGCGCTCAGAACAGTCACACAAACACCACAAATGACAGGGAAAAGAGGAGACAGATACAGGGCACAAAGGAAAAACTGCAGATCAATGCCTGGGGATGGGAAGGAAAGAAGGAGCCTGCCTCAAGTGGTGTAATACTGCAGGAGCATAGCAGAAGAGGGGAAAGAGAATGATTTTATTTGTGGGAGAGGAACACTTTTTAGGGTAATTTCTCATTTCAAAACTGGTTCTATAAGGATGAGAACTAGGGAAAATTATCTCACTTAACCATGAAAATATGTAATAAACCATGTACTTTGTACTTAATGCGCATAGGTTGTTCAAAGTTTATTCTTTTCTGGTTTATTTTTTGGTAAGTAGGTATGTCCCCCAGATTATATGAATGAAGGCCTCAAGTTTTAGTGGGCACAGATGTTCATCTGAAATACAGACCTGAGGGAATTTAAGTCATTTTGAAGTGTAACATTTTATAGTCAGACTTCAAATCAGTAACCTAAAATGCTACCTAAGATGCAACACTGCCACAAATTAGACAATTGGTTCATTTATAAAGTGCAGGTACACAAGGAATAAAGCTTACAGACACAATAAAACAGATGACACTTTTAAAAATAAATGTTTGTATTATTTATGCATGATGTGAAAATTGTCCACTATTTTTAGTGTACTTCATGATGCTTTCCTGGCCAACCAACAGTGTTTAAAAAAAAATTTTTTTTTAAGATTCTATTTATTTATTCATGAGAGACACACACAGAGAGAGAGAAAGAGGCAGAGACATAGGCAGAAGGAGAAGCAGCGTCCCTGCATGGAGCCTGATGTGGGACTTGATCCCAGAACCTCAGGCTCCTGCCCTGTGCCGAAGGCAGATGTTCAACCACTGAGTCACCCTGGTGCCCCACAACAGTGCTTTTTATTTTTTTTAAAGATTTTATTTATTTATTCATGAGAGAGAGGCAGAGACACAGGCAGAGGGAGAAGCAGGCTCCATGCAGGGAGCCCAATGTGGGACTCGATCCCGGGACTCCAGGGTCATGCCATGGGCTGAAGGCAGGTGCTAAACTGCTGAGCCACCCAGGGATCCCCCAACAATACTTTTTAAATTCATGTAGTCCTAGCAGATATTAGTCTTACTCCCCATATAGTTTTTCCCAGCGTACTCCTGGAACCCCACTGGTTGTATAAAACAGATTTGTAATCATTATTCAAAGCCAGAATCACTACAACAGGACTCCTAGTTCCAGGTATAACCAAACCGAGTGCCTCTGTCAGCAGAGGACTCAAGTCTCTGAGAACTGGGTCACACTGTCCTCACTCAAGAAAAATACAAAGAGCCTTCTCAGTTGTCAGAATCTCCAGCTGCTGTGCAACTAGCAGGTACTGATGTAAACGTTTAATGAAAAAGGCAAAGGACAAAACAAGGGAGCAATTGCTGGCAGTGGAAGAGCAGCAAGAAGGAAAGAGATGTGAACCAAGTTCCAGGGATTCACAAATTTCATCTGGATGCAATTCTGGAGTGGTTGTCTGGAGAAAATACACAGAGAAAGCGCTGGCGGCCTAACCCATGGAAGAAACACAGCAAGTGGGAAAAGAAAGCCAGTTTGTTACTACAAACTTGGTTAAAAAAAACATAGGAGGGTGTGGAAATGTATTCTAATGTCAGGATAAATAGTTCAGCATGAAGGTCACTAGGAACAACAGTGGACTCACCTCTCACAAACCACCGGCCTGGACTCATTCATGACAGGGCCCAGGGATGAGCATGGCTGGCGAGGTGGTGGGGCAATGGGAACAGCTGAGTCCAGAGAGCTGGTCTTGCGATGCAGAGCAAGAGCATCCTGGACCACAGCAGCAGCTGGGCCATCCCCATCCGTGGGGCAGGAGCCAACCCTGCCATGGGCACCCCCGAGCGGCAGCTCAGGACCCACTGCTCCCTGCAGAGGCAACTCGCTGCCCCCAAGCTCCACTTCCAGGGTAGGTGAGGCTGGAGGAGATGTTCGGGGCTTGCGTTTAGTGGAGGCGCCAGAAAGCAACTTCAATAAACCCTTTTTTTCTTTCTAGGAAAAAAAAAAAAAAAGTACATTAATTGGAGACCAGAAGGTATTGCTGTTATTGTAATCAATAGGGTGTCACAGTTTCAATTTTGGGTTTAACCTTTTTTTTTTTTTTTTAAATTTTGAAGTATCTCTATAACCCAACATGGGGCTCTCACAACCCTGAGTCAACAATCGCATGTGCTACCCACTGAACCTGTCACGTGCCCCTGGTTTGGTATTTTAAAATTTATTTCTGTGGATATTTGGTTATTTGTGATCTAGCTCCCAATTCCTGTATGCTGTTAATCCAACGTTTTGCCTCTCCTTCTTTTCCCTTTCTGCCTGCATGTTGGTGCTTGTTTTGGACACTCCAATGTTCATCACTATCTTCTATTAAAGTAGAATAAGCAGATAAAACAGAAGTGAAACAAAAAAACTCACCAAGTCATATCTCAGGCTTGGTGAAGGCAAAAACAGACATTTTAGGACAAAATGGAAATTTCTGATTATGAACTTACTGATTTAAATATCATAGCATTTTACTCTCCATCCACAGACTTGATTCTTATCATATACAGGTAGTGATGTCTTGATCAGGGTTAAGGACTAAAACACTTCTCAGTAAGCCAATAATGACAGAAGTCAAACCATTTCTATTGTGCAAGAATGTCTTGGATTAGACAGCCAAGACTCCACAAGATTTTAAATAAAGCTTCAGTATAATCGAAAACATTTTTATGTTTCTTTGCTAGCAAATGTAGAAAAACATTTTCTTTCCAGCAATCTTACTCCATAAAAAACCATCTCTTGAATCTTTGTCTCTTTTGACACTTTTGTTCTCTGCTCTGCTAGGAAAACCAGATTAGAGCTAACTTTTCTTCATTTCCAAAACCCATGTCAATGGTCTTTCTGACGACCAAGCATAGTTAACAATAATAATTTTACATCATTTTACTAAGATGTCAACATCATCATAAAGTCCTCTGAGTGGAAGCATTGCTTGGAAATAAAACATTTCATAGAGAAATAATTCTTTAGAAAACTCTATAGGCAAACTGGAATCATTATGGTCTACTGAAAAAGGGAATTAGATTATGAGGGGCCCATACAAAGACAGAACACTGAGGAATTTTTCTTAGAATATGAGTTAGTTCATGCTCAGTAAAAATCCCTTGGGGAAAGGGGTCTGAATCCATAATAACACAGTTCCATTAGAGACAGAATGGCAGAAAAAAGACAAGACAAAAGCAATGTTTAACTAGATGATGAAAAAGCATTCCAGGAAAAAAGCATCCTAGGAAACTGTAGGCTCCATTTACCAAATACTGTTCACAGTTCGAAATAAGCCACAGGTTAGAAACAGAAGACAGGGAAGAATGGTAGGGAGTGCTGAATTCATTTCTGGACCGGTCGACTCAGGCTGCAGATGAGCAGAATCAGTCAATTGATCCCCACCCCTTTTCTCCCCATCCCAGCCTGAGGAAGATTCTTTTGCATTTTTCTTCAAGGCCTGGCCGTAACTCACCTTTTTGGCTTTTGCTTCATTTTCCAAAGGGCTATTAATACATCCCACTGAATGACCCTATACACTTGGGCTACCTGCTTGAGTGCTTGTACCTTATCCACCCGGTGCCTCGTGCAGAGTTGCACCTACTGAGCTAAGTGTGGTCAAGACCAGAAAGAGGATGAGACAGGTGGGAGGAAGGGGAAAGATTTGGCTAGTCCCAGGGTAAGGGCCTAAGAGAAGGCATTTGCAATTCCCAAATCCTGTGGAGATGAAGATTTCCCTTTATACAGTAGCCAATGAAGTAGGCTGACCAAACGTTTGCCAAAGATACTACCATACTTCTTTAGGAGAGCCTGAGGTCTGGAGGGCCGACAAACAAGCTGAGAAAGAATAATGTCTACACTTCGAATGGCCTATCAGCCACAATTTCCAGCTATTCCTTCCATGATGTAAGAAAGCACACTCTAATCCCTGGATCCCGACAGATTCACTGAGATCAAGTGAATTACAATCTCAGCAAGCCACAGCTACATATGTTTCTTAAAAGCTCAGTTCTGGGCACTCAGAAAAATTCAGTTAACTGAATCGTGCTCAGGAAAGAGCCTCTAAAGTGATTAGGAAGAAAGATGACTTGGTTCATCTAAAATGATTAAGCACATTAAATACAGCTTGCTTTAATGACTTCTAAGGGATTTGTTATCATCATTAGCTGATGCCAACGACCATGGAGCAGAAGGCAGAAGATGAGGTGGTGTGGCAGGGTGTGGGGGTACGAAGTGGGAGTGCTAACACGGAAAACACACTGCCCTAGCTTCACCAAACTGTGCTTTTAATAGCATATTCTGATGTTTTCTACATTAGCAGAACAGTTGCCACTGGAGAGAAACAATTTTGCAAACACAGACACTTAGCATGTAAGGGTACCTTTGTTTTTTTCAAAATCAAAACAGCAGAAATGAGAACTATAGATGAATAAAAACTACACTTCAGCAAAGCAATTTTTAAAATGTAGTGTTAGCATGCACGCAAAACAGACATATCTTTTAACATAAACCTTAACAATTCTCCTCCTATGGGTTTTCTAGGAAATTATTCCTAGATGGAATAATATTTTTATACTCATAATTTTTTCTTTAGAAGGCCTGATGATTTAAAATCACAACTCATGTATAAAAAGAACTATTTGGTCGGAAAATTACTAGATGATGAGAAAGAGTAACTTTTACATACAAAAATCATTTCTGAACATCACCTAAATAACTTTCTATTAGTCATATCATGGAGGATGAGTACAATATAGGAAATCTCAAGTTCTCCTGACCAAGCAAAAATAAATTTGAGCAATTTATATAGTGAACTACATTCTACCTCATGTCTTCTTTATTCCTCTCTTTGCCTTCATATGTACAAAGAAAGTAGCAAGAGATAAACAGTCTTCTGGGCCATTGCCATCAAAAATCTACACATATTCCCAACAATCAGTCACTCTTCCTAGATAAGGGATCTCAAAAGCTTAACTGATGTCTAATAATAATCACTCCTTCAGCAAATATTTACTGAGTGTTGAATATGAACCAACAATGTGCTAGGCTCTGGGAATACAGTAGGTGAACAAGACAAGAAGGAGTTCATATTCTCTAGCAGAGACTAGAGACAGTAAATCAGGCACTCTCTAGAAAAATAAAGCAGGGGAAGGGGAAAATGAATGACCACGCCATGCTGTCTGAGATGGGGGGGGGGGGGGGCGCTCAGGAAAGGCTTTTTTAAAGAAGTGCAGGGAGAGAGAAAGGCCACGTGAAACTCTAGGGATTGTTATTCTCATTGCCTACACCTCTCTAAGCTTGCCTAAATCACACAGCTAGTAAGGGGTGGGAGTGGGACTTGAACCTAGCTTTTGCTCTTCTCTTCTGAGAGTTCAGCACAGGGAACATTTCTAGAAGCACATCTACTCGATGGAATGAAAAGAGCAGGTATGTTTGCCTAAGGACTGTGCATCATAAGGGTCACTGTGTGCACATCCACACCATCCAGACCTGGATCCTAGTTATTGACAGGGGCAGGTATGTGACTCTGATCACTTAATATGGACAACAGTGGCTTCTCCTTGAGAAAATGAAATGGTGAAGCTCACAGATCAACTTATTTTTGACAGTGAACTAAGAATTGGGAGGAAGGTAAATCATGTGGGCAAAGAAAGTGATCAGTAGGGGCTCTAGGACAAGTGTTCAAGAACAGAAGAAAATGGGTATTGGGGCACCTGAGTGGCTCAGTGGTTGAGCATCTGCCTTTGGCTCATGGCGTAATCCCGGGGTCCTGGGATCGAGTCCTGCATGGGGCTACCTGTGGGGTGTCTGCTTCTTCCTCTGCCTATGTCTCTGCCTCTCTCTGTGTGTCTCTCATGAATAAATAATACAATCTTTAAAAAATGGGCATTTATTTTTTAAAGATTTTATTTTGAAGTAATCTCTACACCAACTTACAACCTTGAGATCAAGAGTTGTATGCTCTATTGACTGAACCAACCAGGGACCCCAAAAATGGATATTTAAAAACTAGATGGACCCTTGGCTTAAAAAAACCAAGAATAAGAGCATAGGTCCACAACAAAGGTTGGCTCCTTAAGGGTGAGAGTCACAAGGACTTTGGCGGTGGAACATCTGAGGCACTAAATGTTGACCTTTTGTGGCCTACTTGTAGAAATGTTATCGTTTAGGAACAAATCTAGGATGTGGTAGAGGGCATGAGAACCCACACCTACTTCTGCTGATTGGTATGGGAAATAAATGACAATGTCAGAGAAGACTTACACTGTGAAGGGAGGGGAAGGAAATGGAAGCATGTGAGGGAAAGTGGGGCCTCAGATATGGTTTCTTCTCTTTTCCTATGTGAGGGTAAATTCTGTTAAATTGACTAAATCATTAGAGATTTGATTAGAGGCCATTAGGACTGAGGGGATTCTAATATCCTACCAGCCACCACTAGCAAATCCAAACCTAGGCCTGTAAACACCTCAAGGTTAAGAAATCAAACCTAAGGACAACCAATCATAAACAGCCAACGGGGCTTTCCCAAATAAGGCAACTGTGTGCAGACAGCCAATCAAATAACTTCCCTGTTCTGTTCTGAGGTGTCCTCTATGTAATCCTTGCCTCAGCACAACTGTTGGTAGAGTGCTCCTAAGCACTTCAGTTTGGTGCTGCTTGATTTGTATACATTTTTTACTCAACTGAAGTCTTAGAATTTTTAATATATATCAGCTCACCTTCAAATAAAACTTAGGAAATATAAGAACAGCCAATTATGTAATTGGTGTTGGAAAAAAAGATTTTATTTTCTGGATAAAAGCTTAGCATACCAAAACAACAATTTACTGTATTTTGGTATGTGAGGGGGGTAAAAAGTATATACACACCATAGTATTAATGGCTGTCTTTGAAATCTTGGATCATACTTCGGTTTTCTATCTGGATACTTAGATTTTCTTTCACATCTAAATAAATATGTAGATTTTAAATTTTTTATAATAAGAAAACAATAAAATATACACACATATGCACATGGGCCCAAGTATCTCATAAGGACTGGGAAACACATTTGCCTGGAGATTAGCTGGTCAAATAATGAAGCCTTTATTATTTTTTTAATAATGAAGCCTTTAAACTAAACATGCAGTTAGAAAAATGTCCAGACAAAGCTGTTAAACTGATAACTGTAGAAGACATGAAGAATAACAATGGCAGAAAGGCCCAGGATTTCAAAGAAGAAATAACTGAGATAATGTTTGGAAATATATTACACAGTTTCAGATGCTTATTTATCAAATCACAGAAGCAGTTACCAGACAAAATTAGCTACAGGGACAAAAACACTTTTTCTTAAAGTCAAGGACAAACACATTTGAGATAAGACTTCCAAATAAAATATTGTTCAAAAGGAATAGCTTAGTTAGGCTAGGAGCTGCAACAGTCCTGTGTGCACATCAAAAAGTTATAGGTCTCTATGGAACACCAGTGGTAGCTCACTGCAGACGATTTATGTATAGAGAAAAGGACAGGGCATTCGCCAAGCTATTATTTGGGGGAAATAGTACACACTATCTAAGGAGTTTCAGTAAATGGATGATGCTAATCACAAAATGATGAAAGCAGATAGAGATAACAAGGGGATTGTCAAATCCCTAGCTATCTGCTGAAGTCTCAACTAAAACTAGGGTCTCTATACACTTAGAATCTCTGATATACTTTTCCCTTGAATTGTTGATAATTTAATCTCACTTTGGATCTAATTCTGATCAACTGGGGAAATGGTAGAGACCAGTAGGAGGTGCAAAGTTCATTAGGTGAAGCAAAAATGTTGAAAACTTCGAAGTAAGCACCCAAAGAGAAGTTGGCTATAGTGAGATTTGAACTCTGAAGTTTAAAAGAACCGATTTTAAAAGTTCAAAGAAAATATATGCATGACCTGGAACTCAAAAGGAAAGATACTTCAAGAAGAATGGGAGGGATCTCCAGAATGAAATTCCAACATTACTACTGCAAATTATCTGAATAGATAAAAATGTAGAGGCATCTAACGGCGCTAATGTGATCCCCCAGAGAGTGGCCTAATGGGCTCAAATTTTTAAAGGACTCAATACAAAAAGATCAAGAGAAGGGACCATAAGAAAGAATGTATTATGGCCCATAATAGTTTAAACTTGGGGAAAAAAAGGGGGGGGGGTAGCCTTAACGTTATGTTTGAAATGAGAAGAACAGGAAAGATACAGACCTGCTGCTTGAGATGGATGGTGGTTCTCAGAAGATAAGAAGAAAGAGAAGTATAATCTTCAGACTAGAAAGACCAAACCCTGATAAGAGGGAAATGGGTGAAGAGATTGGGATTTAGAGATCCAATAATTACTTGCCAGGATGAATTCACCCCAGCATACAGAGAAAATTAACAGCTGAAATGCAACCAAATAATCTTTGATAAATGTGGGTGAACCTGAGATCAGGTCAACTCAACAGGGCAATAAGGGATGTATAATCCTAATTTTCAAAAAGAAGACAACAATGTACTTTGCAGACTGTCTGGAAAATTCTAGAACAATATATTAAATGAAAGGAAATGAGACTCTGAGGAGACTTCTTCAGGAGACACTTGCTAACATGAGTAACAGCTAAAATGATGGAGGACTGGGGAATAGTTTGGATGGGAGAATATAAAAGACATCTGGATTTTGACAGGTATCTGATAAGTTCTCCCATGATATCCTTATAGACCTGATGGAGGAATGTGAACTAAATGACACTCCAGTCATGTTAGTCATGGAATTATGGATTTTATATTAACCAAGAGAAGTCTCCCTGTGGATCTGGAACATTAAATGAGGTAGGAGATTTAGGAAGGAAAATTTATAATCTGTGACATAAGTACTAGTGACAAAAACTTCAAGAGTATAGCCTTAAAAAAGAAGGTAACTCGGAAGTAAGTCAAGGCATCATATAGAAAGGAGAGCAACATTTTCTATGCAGCCCCTCAACAGAAGGAAAAAGGCATGGGACACTCTGGACCTAAGGCATTAATGGTTGGTTAGGGTGTCCAAACAGAGGCCATTTGTCAATGACAGGGACTCAACAGGTAACTTGTTAGGCCCTATATTGTTGCTGTAACAAATTACCACAAACTTTGTGGTAAAAATCAGGCTTTAAAACTAAGGTCTCAGCAAGGGCTACATCCCTTACAGAAGCCCTAGGTAAGAATCTGTTTCCTTGCCTTTTCCAGATTCTAGAAGCTGCTTGCATTTCTTGGTTTGTGGCTCCCTCCTTGAATCACTCTGATCTCTGCTTCGGATGTCACATCTCCTCTGGACCCAATCCTCCTGCCTCCCTTTCAGGAAGATCCATGTGATTATATGGGCCCACTCAGATTTATCCCCTCATCTCAAGAGATTGATAAAATCCCTTTTGCCACATAAGGAAACATATTCTCAACTTTCAGGAATTAGGATGTGAACATCTTTGGGGAGCCATTATTCTCTCTGGCACAGCTCCCTTTCAAGTCTATGATTCAATTTATTCTTTCCTGGGAGGACAGGAGTTGAAGAACCCCTGTTCTCAATGATGAGGGTCCTGAAATCTTAAATTCTAAACTACAAAACAATTCTTTAAAGATATTGACAAAGTTGAACATGTCAGCTTGAGTACAAGTTTAATGTAGTTAATTATAAACATTGAACAGATACCAATCTTTTTCAAAAACACTAAGGTTAACTGAACAATTAAATATTAACTTTTTAGTAGGCTGTAAAGTTTATTTCCTTATAAACTCCTATTTACAGGCTTACCTAACCACTTAAAATAAGCGACGTACATTACCACTGAACCAGATGGTTAAGAGTTTATGATTACCCTAGAACTTCCCAGAATCGGGCTAGAGTTGTGGAGAAAATACACAAAATACTGAGGAAAACAGGATTTTCCTCAGGTTGCTACTTCCTTTGATTGTAATACAATTATCCAGACTTTGTTATCACTTCGATTTCTGTTCACAATTACTCACCATCAATTTCCCTTGTCTCAAACCACCTGTCTCCAAACCCAAACACACGTTAGTCTTTCAAACACAGCTTTTTATTTATATTTTCTTTGAAATTCAGCCCCAAATGAGAGTTTTTAAAAGATCTATAGATTTAGGGCAGCCCAGGTGGCTCAGCGGTTTAGCGCCGCCTTTGGCCCAGGGTGTGATCCTGGAGACCTGGGATCGAGTCCCACATAAGGCTTCCTGCATGGAGCCTGTTTCTCCCTCTACCTGTGTCTCTGCCTCTCTCTCTCTCTCTCTCTCTCTCTCTCTCTCTCTCAGTGTCTCTCATGAATAAATTAATAAAATCTTTAAAAAAAAAAGAAGATCTATAGATTTAGGAAATCATTTTTCACCCATACTTCAAACCAAGAGGAACACTATCCATGCTGATTATAATTAAATACACTGCAGAAAAAATAAATCCACAAATAACACTTCTGATCAACAATTCCAACCCTTTCACATATTACCTTTTATTTTTTTCAGAACTGACTGAAGAGGAAGAATTAAGGATGGCACAATGATAAAAAAATGAGTTAACTAAAGAGGTAAGGAAATTCCTTCATGAGACGTAAGCTGCAGGAGAAATGGCTAAATCTTATTCACTGTGGTTTCCCTAAACACCCAGTACAAGGCCTGGCAACTAGTGGGTGTTTCAACGCACAAAATCATGAATCTAGCACCTGGCATGGTGACTCACACATGGTAAGCACTTGAAGGATTGTTGAACAACGAGTCCTTTCATTAGTTAGAAAGGATGGAACACAACATAAGCAGAGGAGAGGGATGTTGGTCTTACTTTATTATCCTTGTCTGGCTTGGTTGCTGAACTGTTCCCACAAGCCAGTGAAGCACTGTCAGGAGAGGTGGGAAGTCCAGGAAGAATAGTCACTGCCCGGCCACTGGGCTCAGTCTCCAGAGAGGCAGTGGTGATGCTCGGAGAGGTCAATAAGGCAGCTGAACCACAAGCTAGGGGAGCACTGACTCGACCCATATTGATGGCAGCCACATGGGTGGTAGGGCCTGCCACTGGAACTGGAAGTTGTGGGGAAGCCAAGGGATGATGAGGCAGGCTCACAGACGCAGGGCTCAGGCAGGCAGTGTTCTGTACCTGGATGGGTGTCACTGCTGCCGTAGGGCGTTCTTGGTTATGTGCCGCCACTAGTAATGACAGGAGAGAAAACAGCAAAGTTCGACTTTCTAATAATAAATGCTACTCACCAAAACATGAGTCATTTCACTATATCAGACCGTAATGAAAGGTTGCTATCGCATTTTTACAATAAATAACGGATGTTTGGTGGTTTAAAAGCACTTAATCTTAGCTGGGTCCCTAGACATTATTTTCCTTTCAGATCAGCTCTTATTCTGTTGAGAGCTTAGAAGCTTAGCTATAACTCCATGCTGTTCAGTTAGAGAGAAGGCCTTTCCACATATTTATAGACATAGCCTGTCTTTGATGGTACTCTACAGTGTCAGATTAGTTTGGCCTCCAGGCCTTTTCAAAATGATTCTCTCTTTTCTTAAAAATAAATACATACATAATTTAATTAATTAAAATAAAATAAAATAAAATAAAATACATACATACGTTCTTCTCCCTTTTCTTAGTAACCATTTTCCTTCTTTTGGTTTTTCTGATAGAATTTACAAGTTTACCCCACCATTGTTACCCAAGAATCTTGGGTAGGTTTTCAAAACCACTACGGAAAATAGAAAGTTATTTAAGATCTTATTGGGTCTAAAACAGATTTGGGATTAAGCTCATCAGAAATCAGCACACCAGTTAGTAGAGTACAATGTCGTGGTCACACAGCTGACAGCGGTGAGGTTTGACCTCCTCCGGTGTTAACTGCAGACGTCATATTTTCAAGTCTATTGCTATTCTTAGGATTGGCCTAATTCTTTCAGACTTTCAATCTGGAGATCAAGCTTGAATTAATGTGTTGGGCAGGCTTAGCCAAAATAAGCAGATGTGGAGTGCTGCTAACTAGACTGTGCCTACTTCATTTCCTAATGTTCTTCATTACCGTAACATAACATCTGCTTTTCTCAACACCTGTTGGAGAAGAGCTGGTTTAGGCTAGCAGCCCCTTTCCTGGTACTTTCCATTCCAGTCTCCCCCTTACCTGTCCTCACAGCATTGCGGGCCTGGTTGACTGTCATCTGCCCAGTCATGTGCAACAAGACCTTAGCCTGAGGACTTGTCTGGATGTGAGCTGCTGACACCACGGCTGTGGGGACAACACTGGGGCTCCCAGCCATACCATTTCCCTGGAGCTTCTGGGCAGGCCCTCCTGCAGTGGAAGGACTGACCATAGTCACTCCTTTACTTGTCTGACCAGCAGTAGACATAGGGACTTTAGCTTGGGAAGCATTTGTCACGGCCCTGCCAAGACAGAGACAGAGACAGAGAGCCCAATCAAACAGCAAAATAGGGGAGAAAACATTAAACGCAAGAAAAATGACTTGGGGTTTTAAAACAGAACATTTTAAAAGAATTAATGGATTTTTATATTCTGTAAAAAATGTAAAAATCACAAATTCAAAGTAAAGATGGCCCTGAGGGAGAGAAAGGTCTGGAAATATATTGTGAGTCACAGAACATTACACGTCATAATCTGCTCAAGAATAAGTGGTTACTGGGTTCAGCTTTCCATATCAAGGCTCAGCACCTGCCACTGCCTTCCAGGTCCTGGATTCTTCTGCTTCAGCTATCAAAGAAGTTGATTTGTTTGCTATTGCTGCTAATAACATTAGCAGTTTTGCTACTTTTTCATAGCTTTGCTCACATTTTTGGCCCTTTTCTCTGCCTGCTCCCAGCTCAGATCACACGAGTACCTGTGAACATGTATGTGTGTGCATATACACATATGCACACACTCTTGGAATATTCTCTTTAGCTTCTCTTTACCTGTCTTAATCTTATGTATATTTCAAGGCCCAGCAGAAATCTCTTCTTTTAGAGAAGACATTCCTAAGGCTTAGGCTGAAGACCTTATGATTCTATGGTTTCACGTGAATTTCTTCCTTCTATGGCCCTTGATCACCAAATGTGTTATTTTTAGCGTGTAAATTCTTTATTAAATACTCCTGATTCAGTAAAAGTTTCTTGAAACAGCTCTAAAGAAGCATTCATAGGTTAAATTAAATTAAAATAGGTTCAATGTAGTTTTGTGTCATGTATTTTTTTATATCCTAAATTCATTTAAATAACTCTACATAGTAGAGTTGTATAGTATAGCTGTATAGTTACTATATTCTATATAGTAAAGTATAGTACTGTAACTTTCTACAAAGTAGAATACTTCATTAACTCAAACATCCATATTATTTATTATGATAAATAACAGAAAATTTATTCTAAGTAAGCATATCCCCAGAGACTTTTAATAATTTGTTTTTGAAGGTTATGAAAATGCTTTCCTTCATTAACTTAGTCTTTTGTTGTGGTTTATTTCCCTCAGTTGTGATGGTGGTTTTTTATTTGTTTGTTTTCTAACCAGGGAAGGTCTATCTGCCATCTTCTGGATCCTGAATGTAGATTTTAACATACACAGAAAAGAAGGTTTATATTGATTAAAAATCTGCAAGTCAAATTAAAGCTAACATTCTGTCACCATCTGTAACAATAGTGATCTTCATTTGATTAGGCTGCTGGCCAACCTATAAATCAAGGCCAACAGCTGACAAACATGTCAGTTCATTAAGCCATTTATTTAAAATCAGGGTGTTTGAGGAATGATTTAACACAGCTAAACCTGGACCATTTATTAAAAGCACAGTGGTTAAAATCTGAGGCTCCCTCAATGCCATTATGGGTCTTTTCATTCAGTTTCCAAGGCTATTTTCCTCAGTGACTAGAAGGTGAGCTATCTTTAAAAAAATTTTGAGAAAAAAAAATTTAAAAAAGGAATGAAAATTTTGTATAATTAAAGCTCTTACTTCCTATTATCCTATAACGGAGTTTTTTTTTTTTTTTAACCTCAGGGATGTTTTGGGCCAGACAATTCCTTTTGGTAGGAGGCTATTATGTATACTATAGGATATTTAGCAGCATCCTTGGCTTCTATGCAACACATGCCAATAGCAACATCCTCCCACATCCTCCATAGTAACAATCAAAACTGTGTTCAGACACTGCCAAATTCCCTTGAGGAGCAAAATCACCCTTAACTGAGAAGGATGAAGGATCAATGTCATATTTAAGGAATTTATTTCTGACTTTATTAGAGAAATTAATTGGGAGACAAATCATAAGAGACTCTTAATCATAGGAAACAAACTGAGGGTTGCTGGAGGGGAGGTGGAGGAGGAGATGGGGGGTAACTGGGTGATAGGCATTAAGGAGGGCATGTGATATAATGAGCACTGAGTGTTATATAAGAAGACTTATGAATCACTGAACTGTACCTGGGACTCCAGGATCACATCCTGAGCCAAAGGCAGACACTCAACCGTGAAGCCACTCAGGCATCCTGACTGAATTTAAATTTTAAACAATTAATTAAATTTTAAAAAAGAAACTCAGAATCTTGAGGTCATCAACAAGCTATTGTAATGAATATAGAACTAGACACCTAGGTTAAGTACTTCTTCACTGTACCATCTCAGATGAGTTATTTAATATCTCTGTGCCTTCATTTTCTCATCTATTAAGTGGGAATAATAATAGCAACTACATCAACAAGTTGCTTAAGGACTCTGAGTTAATATGTGTACCATGCATTTCAAAATCTGCCTGCCTGGCATATAGGAAGTGTTACACAAACATGTAATAATATAGCTTTTGTTGATGCTAAACATGTTATTTTTTATTTTTGAGCAGAAAAATATTGAAAGTGGTATAGTTGGATCTTCTCACATATAACTTGAAGCAAATAATTTAAAACCTAGTACATTTATTGGTTGAAACCTATAATTTCACATATACTCATGTGAAAAGTAAGCTAAGAATTTGAGAATTAGAAGGGATTTCAGCAAGTAGAGATATGAAATTTTCAAATGTTGGCTATGTAACAGACAATTATAGTGTGAGAAGGAATCTTGGATAGGCTGAAAACCATGGGAAAGAACAAAGCTTCTCTGTTTAGAACTTAGTAAACCATTTATTCAAGACCATACCTTGTGACTGGTGCCACATAATTGCCAGGGAAAACCCCTATCTTGCTGGTATGCATCGATGTCCCTTTGAACCAGCCGTCCTGGCAACGCTCAAACACTAAAAACATCTCCCCTTTCCTCAGCTCCAGCTCATCCTCTTTCCGGGGAGTGTATGGATATATAGCAACATACCTAAAATAAAAAAGAATATTTAATTTCAGGCTGAGTAGCAGACAAGCCCCTGAATGCTCAAAAACTCTTCCTTGGTACAAAGTCTTGAATATTCCATACAAGTGTAAAGAGAAAATGTAATGGTTTAACCCGTGAGTAGCATTGGTGATTTGCCATTGAGAGAGTTTTTGCAGCCTACAATTGACAGAGGCCTTCCTGATTAAGAAGTGCCAACCTGGTCCCCCTCAGTGTGAAGGTGACTATCCAACCAAATGGTATTCGTGGGGTGTGAAAGAATTACCCAGCTTCCCAAAGTGTCTAGCTTGCTGCTGGGGATTAGGGACCTACCAGGAAACCTGAGCTCTTCAAATGGCACTTGTTAGACATGGGAAGTAGCCCCAAATGAGGACATATGGCATGAAATCCCACTGGGAGGCACAACATGCTGCCTTCCACACACAAGCTGAACCTAGAGGTTTGGGGTGCACCTGCTTTCATATGCTCAGCCAGGAAAAATAGTGAATTTGAAAAAGTCAAAAGGAAAAAAAAGTCCAGATCATAGACAGTGCAAAACCACCCCACAGTGCAAGGTGACTGTGCCACCAACAATAGAAACTAGGTAGGCAACACCAACCAATGAATAGTTCATTTCTTTCTCTTTCTTTCTTTCTTTCTTTCTTTCTTTCTTTCTTTTTCTTTTTCTTTCTTTCCTTCCTTCCTTCCTTCCTCCCTTCCCTTCCCCTCCCTTCCTCCCTTCCTTCTTTCCTTCTCTTTCTTTCCTTTCTCTCTTTCTTTCTTCTTTCTTTCTTTCTTTCTTTCTTTTCTTTCTTTCTTTCTTTCTTTCTTTCTTTCTTTCTTTCTTTCTTTCTTTCTTTCTTTCTTTCTTTCTTTCTTTCTTTCTTTTCTTCCTTCCTTCCTTCCTTCCTTCCTTCCTTCCTTCCTTCCTTCCTTCCTTCCTTTCTTTCACCAGGGCTCTAAACTGTTCCGCGTATAAAATCACACATGATGGGGCCACAAAAATGTAGCTCTTTTCTGCCATCAGTAAACTTTGAACGAGACAATGAGGCTCTTCTGCATACTTATTGCTGGGGATTTCCAGCTTTCCACATGCACGCTCCCTCTAAGTCTGATTTGTGTGGGAATACCTTCCTGTTCCTTAGCATCCTCATGCAAGAAACGAAAATGAAGACAAAAAGCTCAAACAGGAATTATACAAAAAGGTGGTTCCGTGTACATATACTATTATGAAGAAGCAAACACGATGCTTCCCTAAACTGTAAAAGGGATGGCTGCACGATGGCTGCCTAGCGAGCTCATGTGTTGGACCCATTTTGTTTCAGCAGTTTCCTCATTATATGCATGACTGGGTGTAAGTTTGCAGAACACAAACCACTTTGGTGAGCCATAAGCCTGTCACCAGCTCTTCTCAGAAAGGTGTTTCTCTACCTCTGCTGTTTGGGCCTAGCTTGAAGTGAACTTTAAAGCAGTAATAAATGACATCTTCACTTACACACTGGGGCGAGCCTGAGGCCGTAAATGTGCAATCTGGTCAGCGGGTCCCGCTGTGGGCCTCGGTCCCACTCCAGCAGCAGCAACAGCAGCAACAGCAGCAGCAGCGCCTGGAGGTGTGGAGGCCAGTAAAGGGGGCGGCGGAAGAGGAGGATTCATCGTCTGGTATGAGAGTGGAGGGGGGAGAAAGAGAGGCAGAAAAGAAAGAAAAGAATGAACAGTTTATTTATTTACATCTTTCGTGGGAGGTGGGAGGGAAGAGGAATCAGGAATCCATTGGAAAAGACTTTAATGGAATCCACAGGGAGCAGAACCAGCAGGCTACCTTGTATGAAAGCCTCTTTAAAAAAACAAAAAACAAAAAACAAAAAAAATTCTTGTTCTCCTTTAAGATCTTAGAGCCACAGCAACTTTTTCAGCAAACAGGTGAGTAAGGACGCTCGGGAAGGGGGAAAGAAAAAAATGGAACAACAGCATGTAATTTTATGATTAATAGCATTTTTTAGTATCGACTTGGGTAAGAACTCCAACGCTTTTCAAGGGGGCAGCTATAACATCACACTGCTTGCTAGGAATTAATTTGTGATTGTTTCTGTAACTGGAAACTTAAACACAACACAAAACAATTTAGCTGCACTATATCTCAAACGACTCTTTCAGAAGAAAATTTCCTTTGATGCCTGGTTTCCAAAAAAGCCCAAACAATAGCAAGCCACAATCACTAGGCTATTGTTGCCACTTTTGCTTATTCTTTTCTTAACTTTGCCAGCTTTTGAAATTTAGTACTATCAAGGCTGGTAATCTTTAACAAGTACACCAATGAAAAGCTGCTGGTTCCTTTATGGGCACAGCCTAATGGGGTTCTGCCTACAGGATTCCATGCCTTTTGAAAATCAATGGAGCAATTGTTACTTTCTGATCTATAAACCCCAGATGATTCTTTAGGGTCTGTATACTGAAACTCCTGGGAAAACAGGCACACAAAGACTTGCCTGAACCCCCACCTCCCCAAATCTTTGAACCACTAAATGTAAAAAATGAATCAAAAGAGAAATAAGGAGACTAGAGAATGCACCTAAGAAAGCATAAATGGCTCTAAAATCGGTCTCTAAAATAGTTCATAACAGTCACCTTGCTTCTATTTTTTGAAATAATAATTCACATCTCATCAACATTTGCTTCATTTGCCTGTTAATATACATAGTTCCAGAAACACAATACACTGAGTAGAAAAAAATTTCAGAATTCTAGACATATCTTACAACTGTTTCACACATTATATTAAATTTTTTGCTGAAATGACTTTCAAGAAGGATTTTTTCCCATACCGAAGCTGGAGGTGCTGTGGAATACTTAGTGCAGAAATAAATGAGGTGCAGAGCTGCTTACAGAGTACTAACTTGGACAAGGCAGAGGGCAGTTCAAAAAGTTAGAACTGCATGAACATCACTCACGCTCTCCATACAAAACATGGCAGCCATAAGATTTGCTACAACTCTGGAATTGCAGATACAGGGGCTTAGAGTCTTCAAAACCTTTAATCAGGAGAAGGTCAAGCATTCATTCCAATCGGGCTCCTCCCAGTGACAGGATAGAGAGAAACAAAGATAATCCTGGTAAAAACACTTAGGACATGTGACCTGGGCAGTTCACTGGTAATAACAACACATCGGTGACTTGTCAGGCAAGATAACAAGTCTAGACTCTACATGGGATAATATATGGAGATTGTAAAATTACCACTCAATTGATTTCCACTTAAATCTTCCAAAGCCCAATCTCCAAACAGTGTGGCTGTGGGAAGGAGGAAGACACGAAGACCACTGCACGAGCACATAAGGAGTCCAACAAGAACTGCTCCTAGAAATTACTTAAAATAGTACCCAAGGCAGAGAACTAAAAAGATCCACTTCACGCTCTGAGTAGAATTCTATTCTCAAGAGGAAAGGAAATTAAAATAGTCTGTCATATCTTAACTTTATTAAAACAGAGGCTGCACTAAATTAGCCCTAAGAAGAAAACGGCAAAAACAAAAACTACAGACCTGATAAAAACTTGTCATATTCTGTTAACAAAGTGAAAAAAAAAAAAAAGACAGTTAAAAAATACAGTAAACAAATGCTTCATGTACATTCCTTTCACAAAGAGTACTTTTAGAAGTCATTTGAGATACAGCTTAGAAGAGGATATTCTGAAAGATCCCAAAGGTTGTGCTTGAGAGAAAATGCATTATCTCTTTTTTTGTGGTTGAAATAGTTTTAATAAAATTGGGCAGATTTTTTTTTCCCACTCTTGGGTTACATATCTTTGGGGAAATGTGCACATGTGTGTGCATGTGTACTTGGAACATAAGCACACAAAGACCTAGAGAGAAAGTCTGATTAAAATCAGATTCCTAGATGTTGTTCAGCCCTGTGGGGTTGGTAAAATGATAGGGCTCTGGTGAGTCCAGGGCTGGGACAGACTAGGAAATTCTGTGGGTTGCTTTATAAACAACTTAAACTGAAATAATCTGGTGATGTGGAAGTTCAAAAGGTAATTCACTATGTGTTGTGCTTCAGGCAGTTTGCTATCCTGCAAGACCTGAAATTTCTACAGAGCAAACCACAGCCTTTCATTCACCCGGAGATGACCTAGAGACCTGCTTATTATTTCATAGTCCAGCCCAGACCAGGCCTCAGAGGCCAAGATGCAATCTCCATCAGCAGCAAAAAACATCTATGGACCTGCAAGAAGTACAGATCATATTTTGCTAATAATATTTTGTTAATATCGTTGAGAACCAAATGTCGCACTTAAATGCCATTTTCACTAGACATTGCATACTAACTTAACAGGGGTTTAAAAAGCAGCTCACTTATAATTTTATTTTATGGAAATGTAGCAGGTTTATATTATCACAGCACAGGTGTCTACAAACTATGTGCCACATCACAGAAATACTAATGTAGAAAATTGGAAGTTATTCCAATATATATTAAAAATGAGCTTCCTGGGGATCCCTGGATGGCTCAGCAGTTTGGCACCTGCCTTTGGCCCAGGGCATGATCCTGGAGCCCCAGGATCGAGTCCCACGTCAGGCTCCCGGCATGGAGCCTGCTTCTCCCTCCCTCTGCCTCTCTCTCTCTCTCTCTTTCTCTCTCTCTCTATGTCTATCATAAATAAATAAATTTTTTAAAAAATATTTTTTAAAAAATGAGCTTCCTCCTTACATTTTAATAGATTCAGATCTTCTGTTTATAGTCTGTGCTAATGGTCTGAGGCAAGAATTACTATTTCTGAATAACATTTAGCTTAAAAACAGGACTGTAGTCTGCTAATGTGTAGTAATCATCCTTTGCCATATCCAGGTTCTGTTGCCCTGACCTACTGATCTTGAGAGCAGCATCAGCTTTACACAGTAGGAGTATGGGCTTTGGGGCTCAAAAAACACAGATTCCATTCTTGGCTCAGCCTCTTGGGGCAGCCCTTGATAGAATGAACACCAGAAAAGAACTGTCCTCTCTGAAAGGGCTGGATTCTAAGCCAGACAAGCCACAAGTGCTAGTGGACATTGTGAGTGAAAAGCTTAAGTACATGGGGATGGATGATACCACTCCTTTCTGGTGCTTTCTCCTTTTTTTGCTCTTTCATGCGACCAAAGAGTGGTTAGGTCTGAATGTGGCTAAAGAAAGGTGACAAGATCCAGCAGGGTTTAAGCCTGGGCCATGGGCTGCAGGCCACCTCACCAGAAAAGTAGTTTGGAGTTTGGGGCACAAGTTCAACTGACAATAAAAGATTCATTTTCTTTCCAATTGCCCTTTAGGTGTGCATTTCCCTCACACGCATTTCATTTCCCAGGTAAGAATGACTGGCAGGAGAGACTTTGGGCATTTCTGGGTTCCTGGGCAAATAGCATGTGATATCTCCCAATGCCAGCATCCTTTTTTTCCTAAACATCTGATTTCCAATCAACCCACTTTCATCCTACACATCAACATCTCTGAACAGCCTCCCTGTGTACTGAACTCAGACGCATGTATATAGGCTGAGGGGAGAAACAGTTGAAGCTGCTGCATGGTCAAGCTCCCTCAAGTCAGGAGTGTTGGCAATTTCGGCAGCATCGCTGTGTAAAGCAGTGTTTGTGCAATTATATAAATGGTCTGCTTTAGTTTATGACAATGAGTAGGAAGAAGAAAAGTGAGAATACTGACACTAGTGATTAAAAAAAAAAACTTAGGTGTCAGAATCCAATAAAATTAAGATAAAGATGGAAGGTCCTAAGTCTTAAGTTTCAACTGGATGCTCACCGAATTAAGCCCATCAGTTGTGGGTACAGCTATGAAGAAAAATAAAAAAAAATTAAAGAATGTATAAAAAAAATAGAAATAGGTGCTTAGATGATTATGTCTCAAAGGGAAGATGTAGTGAAGAATTTGGCAATTTTTTAAAAATCTCTCAAGAATGGAATTTCTCTCACAAATGATGGATTTATTGTTCTAGATTTGATTTGTAAGAAGAGATACCTAATGCTAGTTAACTGACTTTGTATCTGTTACATAAGGTCTCTATGCCTTAATATACCAATCTGTGAGATGGAGTTATAACTATAATAGCTTAGGTAAAGCTGCCTTTCCCGGTGCCCTCAAGCACTGCACAAACCCAATCAATAGAAGCTGTTATTATGATTCATGAGACTCTGAAGTGAGAAAACTGTCTTACTCATCCTTATATTGCTGTCACCCAGCTCCATAGACAGACGTTAACAGATCCTCAATGAGCTTTTTGCAAATGAGAAAACATTCTGTGCTTCTACCTCCCTTAGGACAATATGATACGGACTGAGAGGCCTCGGTTCCTGAGATGCCAGAGTCCTTTTCTGCTGCTGCTGTGAACATTCTGGCCACATCCTACCCCTAGTCCTGATTTTTAGAATTCCCATCAATTCCAAAGGCTCAACTTGTACCTCTCAAACTACAGAGGTTGGCAGTTCATTACCCTTCTTCCAGAGCCCTTCTCTGATGCTGACAATAGCAGTTAAGTCCTACTGAGCCTTCCACCATGGGCTTCAATGGGCTAAGTACATATTGGCTATTCTGAGAACCTGACCTCATTTAATTTACTTCTTTAAATACACACACACTATGTGTGTACGTGTTAAATTTTTTTAGTTAGGGTTACGCATTTTTGGAATGCAATCTATCTATAAGTTGGCCATGGGCTGTATTTGGCCTTTACTGACCTGCCTAACTTGTGACATCTTGCAGCTAAAACACCTCTCAGCTGGTACAGGGAATCAGGGATTATTAATCACTTATTTAAGAGTTCTTCTGCCCTTGTGCAGAAATACAAGACTAACATAGATCCTCACCCTCTTCCCTTCATAAAATTAATTGGAAAAAAATCCCTCGTTACTATTAATAGCCAGATGTCTACATTAGATAGAAATAATGCCAGTTTTGCTCTTAATATTAGATATCTAACATTTTAACTGTTATATATGAAATGTATAGGACAATATGCTCCTAATTTCATTCTGCATAAAAGATTCCAAAGTCTCAATTCATGACAAAAATACTAGAAATAATTTTCATTTCCTATTCTAGTGTTGGCATTTATTACCTAATAAATCCACACCACAGGGCAGCCCTGTTGGCCCAGTGGTTTGGAGCCGCCTTCAGTCCAGGGCGTGATCCTGGAGACCCGGGATCGAGTCCCATGTCGGGCTCCCTGCATGGAGCCTGCTTCTCCCTCTGACTGTCTCTGCCTCTCTCTCTATGTCTCTCGTGAGTAAATAACATCTTTAAAAATGAATAAATAAATAAATCCACACCACAAAAAACATGGTTTCCTTTCTACCAAGCTGCATACTATTGCTGTGACAGTATTCAAATTCTTAGAAAATATTTCAGATTTTATTTTTAAGATTTTATTTATTTATTCATGAGAAACAGAGAGACACAGAGAGAGGCAGAGACATAGGCAGAGGGAGAAGCAGGCTCCATGCAGGGAGCCTGATGTGGAACTCATGACCTGGGCCAAAAGCAGGTGCTAAACCGCTGAGCCACCAGGTGTCCCAATATTTCAGATTTTAAATAGGATACTTGCCATGATTAATGTAAGATATAGAGGGTACATGTTACTGAGATTTTTTTTCCACTTAAACCTAACATATTAAATCCAAAATATTTCTGCCAACCTACCAGGGACTTTGAGATCTAGACATCTCCTGGGATGACAGACAGGTCTGTTTATAATTAGTCTTTCATTAAATGGAATTGGCACAGTAGACATACTGTTTAATAAACCTTCCTCTTGTTTAACATGCAGGCTTTCTTATATAATCCGAGGATGAAATGGTTGAATGTAAATTAATTTTTGTATATTCATACTCTCTTGTGACCTGTCCCATTGACTTGCCCTACAGTGTGCCTGCCTCTAGTGAAGAGCAACTGGCCTTTTACTACACTGTAAAATTTTCAGCCCACAAGGGCTGAAATTCAGCCAGCTCTGTCTTTTCCACTAATTAATTTTTCTAAGATCAGAAAAAGCAGCCTTTTTCACTTAAGAAATTATGCTAGAATTTTTCCATGTGAAGCAGTCATCTGGAAATGGAAATACCAACTGGTTGTGTATGTACTGGGGTAGAAGAGCAGGAAGGAAAGGAGAGTCTTTTCTGGAGAAAGGAGGGCAGGGTGATTATGGAACTTGGCTCTGGTCAAAATACCCGAGGTTAACAGAATCTCATGGAAACCACATTTTAATAAAAGTTAACTGAATTTTTTCTACCCAGAAGAATCAACACAACTTTTCTTACACCAAACAGTGGTACTATCAAGGCAGCTATAATTGTTCTGGGAACATTAAAAAAAAAAAAAAATACAACTTTAACTCCTAACCAGAACATTATTAACTTCCATTTAAATACAAGAACATGCTTAACTCTATAAAAAGTTTTCTAAAGTCTAAGTCAGGCTCAGTAATAACTCCACATTTATTTATATCCCACCTTGTTTCAAAGTAAAGTGAGACAAGAGGAACATGAGGACAATAAAACTAGATGGAGCCAACATCTTGACTAATGTGCTAATATGTTGTGAGGTCTTAGTTGGAGGGGGGTACAGATTTGGCTCTAAGCATTCTAGCAGAAGGAAACATAATCTTTACAACATATATAAAATCTACAACCTAAAAACAAACCAGCTGCTTAGAAGCCTCCCTATTCCTGGTACAGAGAGCAGAGAAACCATAACACAATGGACCAGGCAGGCCCTCCAAGGCATTCGCACATATCACAGGCCCACCTTGCAACAGTCCTCAATAGAGAGATCGGTAATAGTCATCCCCTACTACATTCTAGGCATGGTACTAACTCTTCAAAGTAGATAGTATTAGTTTCATTTTACAGGTAGAGGAACTGAAGCTTAAAGAGGTTGAGTAACTTTTCATGGTCATGTAAACAAGTAAGTGGCTGAGCTGGGCTTCCAATCCAAGTCTGTGGCCACATCATTGGGCCATGCTGTTTCTCTGAGAGCATCATAGCCAGGTGAGACTCTATAAATCAACTTACAGGGGCAGGGCCCACTGGGGAGATCTGATTTGGTCATCTTTTCTATTCTCATTTGATTTAGCACTGAAAGAAACAGTCTGAGAACATAAGCCAAAGCAATGGCCTGGATGAGAGATGTCTCACAATTGCTGGTTCCTTGTAGTTCAACTGCCTGTAACTTCAGGAAACAGGGATTTATTTATTTTTATTTTTTAAAGATTTTTATTTATTTATTCATGAGTGACACAGAGAGAGGCAGAGACATAGGCAGAGGGAGAAGCAGGCTCCCTGTGGGGAGCCTTATGTGGGACTCCATCCCAGGACCCCAGGATCACGCCCTGAACCAAAGGCAGACAGATGCTCAACCACTGAGCCACCCAGGTACCCCAGGAAACTGGGATGTAAACAATTGTGTTTCTGCTATTTAAGGTTGAGTTTAGAAACTGCTTGTTTCTTCTCTTTTAATTTTCTCTCCATAGTGTTCCTTCTATGTATCTATGTATCTATGTATTCCTTCTATGTATCTTGGCTGCCCTCATTTCTCCTATTAATTCCTCCTATGAGGGTGTTGTAAAGCAATTAGTGTTTAGACTCTGTACGATGCTATGTCTTCACAAAGAAAAGACAATCTGAGGGAGGCTTCCAAGGCAGCAAAGCTGCAGCTATCGTAGAGGAAGACAAGAAACCAAAAGCTGAATCATAAATGGAGAGATTTGGAATCGACTCATCATGTGACTGAAAGCAAACAGCTTAGCTTTGGGATTCCTGTTTCCTCAGTATTTCTATAAATGTGTCTTTGAAAGAAATAAGTAAAGTCTAGAAACTCAAAAGAATGAAAAAGAAATTTTAGGTTAAGCCTTCAGGAAATCAGGCTGAACGTTAATGAAAATTAAAAGTATTCTATAGAACTCTTCTAATGGCTTCAGGCCACTGATCCTTACTGTTAAAAATTATGCAGGCTGTAGGCAAGAAACCTTCTCATTTTTCCTGTAAGATTAACAGAGATAACAGATGAAAGAGATCCACCCCCACCTAGCAAGTGTCAATATAAACTGCAGGTGTTAGGAGGTGGGTGTGCCAGATTAATGGGACTAAATACCTAAGAGAGAAACAGAGACCAGAGAGGCTGTACTCACTCCAAGGGCAGCTGGGTAGGGAACATCCGATGGGAAAGTGAATGAGGGGCCAGTTGTCACTGGGCTGCTGGGGGGTGGGGTCACAATTAACCCGGTGGTACTTATATGAACCTGTCAAAAAAAAAAAAAGTTAATTGAAAGACAACTACATTTAATACAATAGACTGTACAGACTAAACCTTGGGGAGATGTTATAATTTTAAAAAATAATATCTGTAAGTTTTTATGATTTGGGGAAGGCAGAAACTCAGTTTAATCAGTCAACATTTACTGATGACGTAATTGGTACTCAACACTGGGTGGTCATGTGATAAGTACTGGCCACTGTGATGTTTTACATACAGAATTCAACTGCTGCTGGCTTTTGCAATGACATGCTGCCTCACTTGGGATGCCACTGTGAACCAAACTGACCTTTCAGATAGTCTGATGCTTGAGGATCCCACTAGCAATTCTCCTGAAGATTCTGGGAAGGTAAGTCATGGCTGAATACTCACCTGTCTATCAATATGCAAATCTTTGTGAAGTGCTTAAGGTATTTTGTTATTCTCAGGATCATTTTTCATGACTTCTACTCTTCAGTGGGGATGCATAATTAAAATGCAGCTGCCTAGACATGCCTAGAGCAGGTAATTATTTATAAAACCTTTAAAGGAACAATGTCAAGCAAAATTAGCTGTTTTCAAAGGTGTCTTATCCCTGATACTATCCAAGATTAATTTACTAGAAAGAAATTGAGTTATTCAGGCCATTTCATTGCCTGTTTTCAGTTACTCAATCAATTTCACTCAGGTTGCATATCAGGTCCAACTGCAGAATGCTGTCATCACTTGATGCTGCAGATGGAGGCACGTGGGTTCCTGTACAAATGGGGCAATTTTCCTCCACTATTAAAGGAATGTGGTTGGCTGGTGCCTTGTTTCCCCAAGGAAACAATGATACTCCAACAACGCAGGGCCTTTTGTAATAAAACTTAATCCCAAACGTAGTTCCCTCAATTCCTATAAATTAAGAAAAAGATTATCAGGACAAAGAAAAGCTCAGAGATTAGTTCCCAGAGGCCTGAAGGAAACTTGAGTTTCCCCGCTGAGTTAGGCCTCACCAAGGCCAGGGAAAACCAGCATCACGGCATACAATTTATTTTCACAAATAAATCTGTGTTGTACATGGAATCCACATCCTTTTAAAATCACATCCGCACCTGTTTGCTCAGATACTAATTCAACCAAAGGCTTAAACTAAGCAGATCCAAGTGATGCCCTAACAAGAATTTCTCCCAAAACCCTCCTTTTTTGTCTCTCCTGTGAACCAAAGCCTATTTCCAATCAATTTTTAATGGGAAGTACAGTGAGTTTTCATTCTAGGATAAAATCCAATGGCCTTTAGCTGTTTTAACCAATAAATCTGTTTATATACATACACACCACAAGAACATTTGTAAATTGGCACCACATAAAAGATGGAGTCTTTCTCAGAAGATACAATGAACCTCACTTCAAAGTGCATGTCATTGTTATGGAATCTTCAGGGTAGAAAAAAAAACCCACCAAAATACAGCTTCCTGGGCCTGACCCTATAGATACCTAAGAATGATCTCCTGATTGATCGATGTTTCTCTAAAAGCCACAGACTGGGAGTCAAGATAGTTAATTGCTAACAAGCTCATGGTCTTAGACAAAACACCTCACAGCCTGTGACAAGCTGGACCAGATGCCCTATAAGGTGTCCGCTATCATGGACATGGGAGGGAAGCAGTGAACACTGAGACTTCTGCAAACCCCAGCCAACACAGGGCCACTCCTAACACTGAGTAAAATAAGAGATAAAAGTCACCAGAGAATGACTAAAGCACAAGTAAACTGGCTGAGCGGTGAGCATGCCCAGAATAAATGCCGGAGTTGGGAACAACTTTCTCCTGTTTTCTCTCTTCCTCATGGAACTGCAAATTAGTTTTGGCTCCTCCACAAGGACTCTGTGGAGAGGGAAAGAGGTAGGGAAAGCAAATGGAAATGAGTGGGTGCACCTCTGGCTCCCTTGGAGCCATTGTTAATTCAAAAAAATGCCACAAAAACACTTAATATTATGAAGCATTCCTGCAGCTGGCAGAGACCAAAAAATATGAGTGGAGACAGAGAAGGAGACAAAAAGGCTTATTTACTTAGAGCATCATCTGGCTTTCACAGATGTCACAGACATCTGTGTGTATTTGTTTTGGTGACCCACCTGGACAGTACAGTCTATAAATAATTTCCCAATTTAGGTATTTGAAAATTCTGCCTTCACTCAATAGTCACCAAATGTAATAGCAAGCAAGCCCTCTGCTCCTTTCTTCTGTCCATTTCCCCATCCTGCTGACTAGAATTTGGATGTCATGGAGAGATCTCTAAATTCCATATAGACACACAAGGATAAGGTTCTACCCCCATGCTGGAAAGGTGAGCTGAAAAGCACCATCACACCATCACTGACTGACTACCTACATGTGGATTCCATTCAGGTGATAGAAAAATGAACACTCACTTCTTTGGGCTCCTTACTTCAGATTTTCTAAGTGCAACCAAACCTAATTAAGGAAAAGCAAGAGAGAAAATGGGCCAAGTCAGGATAATAAAACATCCTTCTTCTCAGCATTGTCAAAATAAAAAATAAAAAGAAAGAAAAGGAAAAAGGGTCAGAGCAGGAGAAGTCAAATCTCTTGACTGGTCCTTTGCAGGGCAGAGAAAAAGGACAGTCCTATTTTCAACAGTATTAACATGAGCCATCTTTCCATGTACACTGATCTCCACAGGTAGGAGAGTGTTTGCCCATCACCTATGCTACACACACGTATTGCTTGATCATGGACTGTGGTTCCCTCCAATGTACACAGTGAGCTAGACAGGGAATTGTTTTCTGTAAACCTGGGCTGGAGAAGCCAGGCAGCACTTGAAACATCTCCCATAGGCTTCTTGAAATAACATCCCTGAGGCAACACATTACCACCTAAAACAGAATGAATTAGAATACAAGAGGAGGGGTGGAACAGTTGAAGGGGAAGCTGTTTTAATGGAACACAGAGAGAGCCTTGTTTCCTAAGCTACTCCAACCAAAACAAAAATAGCTCTACTTTTATAGTCTTCATTCCCAGCTCTGGTGTGGCAGCGTCAGACATGCTCACACCTGACTGCTGAGTTCTCTACAAAAGATATAAATGCTAGGTTTATCCTCCTTTCTCTTTTAATTTTCTCTAATGCCAAAAGATTACTGTCTATTCTTTAAAGCTACTCCTATTCTGAGTTGCCACTATCTTACCAGAAATATACCTTTTATTTTAACAAAACATCATTGTGCAAACGTTGCTAGGTCACAAATAAAAAACACAAATGATTCAATTTTCTTATACTGAATGGCCATCTTTACTAGCCACCTCCATCAGAACCTTATTCAAAAATCTTTTGAACCTTTCCAGAACGACCTCAATTGGTATTCCTTACTCCAATCTATAACCCATGCTTATTTTTCACATAGGTACAATTAGTTACATATAAAGTTACATATAAAGTAACATAGCTCTCCTTTCTACCTATTTTTCAAGTGTCTCATTCATTCAATACATATTTACTGAGTGTTTATTGTATGTCTGACATTTGGAATATATTGGTGAACAAAAAGACCTCTCCCTTCATCACACTTATGTTCTAGTGAGGTATGTCTGTATATCCTCATTCCCTCATAAGATCAAAAGCTTCATTTCCCCACCACCTAAAAAACACCAACAAATCAGAATCTTATTCAGAAAATGAATGCATTTAACTCACAACATGCAGGATGAATCTAAGGGAGCAAGGTCAAAGAAATGAGGCTGAGAGAAAAAAAAATTTTTTTTGAGAAAAAAATTTTTAATAAAATTGGCAAGGAATACCGAAAACTATGTTGTACATATTTATTCTGTGGCCCAAAACAGCCATTTTAATTAAACTGAAAACTTTCTGAGGACCAAGACTATGTATTTGTTTCTTTGTTTTCTTTAAAGGAAATAATTCTTGTGTTTAAAAAATGTAAAATCTGCATGAATTTTAAAAATTAAATATGAGACTTGAAAGAAATTTCTTCCTTTATGACAGACTGCTTTGGATTGGGCTCTCTGACCTTTGGGTTGAGGAAAAATATAGCTGTCATCTAACTGGATAATTATAGTAGCCCTGTGACTTAGGTGGGCTCCTTTTACAGTCCAGAATGAAGGCCTAATATAGGGAAGTCCTATAGCTCCTTATTGCAGTGTACATGGTGCCTAGGAGGATCTAACAATGAGGCACTCAATAAATGCCTGCTGACTGCATGCGTGTTTCCAATCACCTTGTGGGGATCCCTGGGTGGCACAGTGGTTTGGCGCTTGCCTTTGGCCCAGGGCGCGATCCTGGAGACCCGGGATCGAATCCCACATCAGGCTCCAGGTGCATGGAGCCTGCTTCTCCCTCTGCCTGTGTCTCTGCCTCTCTCTCTCTCTCTGTGACTATCACAAATAAATAAAAATTAAAAAAAAAAAATCCAATCACCTTGTGTATTCTTACTAACACAAGAATAATGTGCAGCTACTTCTGAAGATAGTTCAAAGCCTTGATGAAGTTATGAGGTTATTTAAAAAAAATATGGTTAATTTCTAATTTAAATTAAATGTTTCTTCATGTCCTTTCTTTTTTTTTTTTCTCTATAACTCCTACTGGGAAGCCTAAGTCTCAGGGTAAGGTACACAGATGAAAGCAACTGTCAACTATCAGTTTCAACCACAGCATCTTCAGTTTGGATGATGATAAAATTTTAGTTGGCAAGAACTTCCAAAGTAGCCCCATGACAGACAAGGTTCTATAAAACTGAGCAGTTGCTTGAAACTTACTACTTAAATCATTTTGTAATTTCTGATCCTTCCTTTGAAAATGGCTGAGTAGTTTCACGTTAGTTTTTCTCTTCTCCATTTTTCTATCTACAGAATGAAGAAAGAAAAAGGCTTCCCAGGAGAGCTATTATTTTCTCTCTCTCTCTCTCTCTCTTTTTTTTTTTTAAAGGAAAGTTACTATCTTTTGAAGGCAAAAATAAATAGCATTTTCCAGCTAGTGAACAAACATGTTTGTGGGTAGGTTACTTTGTTTCCAACCTCTTTTCATACCTTTATATGATTTACCTGAGAAGGGGCACTGCAGGAAAGCCCGGACAGCTCACTGATCCGCGCAGCCGCTGTGGGGTTACTGGAGCTGATGAGGACAGGAGGGCTGATCTCCATGGAGTGGCGGTTCTGGGATGCTTGGGAGGATTTGCTGGCCATGGTGAGGGAAGTAAAGGAGTGCCGCTTTTTGGTGTTCTTCTTGGTATCAGAGTGCTTTGGGGCATTGCTGCTCTGGGCTGCTGCTGAGGTACATTCTCCAGCATCAACTCCTGGCACAGGAGGCTTATCCCATTCTATCAGCTGCTTAGCAGCTGAGTTAAACTGCAAAGCAAGAAATCGACATAAGATCGTTACACAATTCTCAGGGACTCACTGAGATTTGTTTTCAACCAGATTTTTTTTTTTCATTTATATATTTGAGAGAGTGAGAGAGAGCAAGAGAGCAAGAGCACAAGCTGGGGAGAGGGGTATAGGGAGAGGGAGAAGCAGACTCCCCACTGAGCAGAGAGCCCAATGCAGGACTTAATCCCACATTGCTAGAATCATGATCTGAGCTGAAGGCAGATGCTTAACCAACTGAGTCATCCAGGTACCCTTTCAACCAGCATTTATCTAAAACTTAACGTTATCACTTTAGAGTTTGCATTTGTGAGTATATCTTTTCTTTTTTTCCATGTGAGATGTCTTTTCTCTCAATACCAGGATTTCATTATATCTGTCAGCAATAGATTTTTTTTTTAAAGATTGTATTTATTTATTCATAGAGACACAGCTAGAGAGAGAGAGGCAGAGACACAAGCAGAGGGAGAAGCAGGCACCATGCAGGGAGCCTGACGTGGGACTCGATCCTGGGTCTCCAGGATCACGCCGCGGGCTGCAGGCGGCGCCAAACCACTGCACCACCGGGGCTGCCCAATAGATTTTTTTTTTTTTAAGCAACAGATGTTAAATTAAGAACAAACCATTTTAATTTGAGACCAATAAGGTAAAAAATTTTTCCCCAAGATATTTTCAGAATATCTAAATTTAAAATTTGCCAGTAACAAATGAAGATTCATTTCAGTTCACTGATGAAATTTAAAGAACAATTGAAAATTTAGGGACACTTGGGTGGCTCAGTGGTTGAGCATCTGCCTTTGGCTCAGGTCATGATGCCTGGGTCCTGGGATTGAGTCTTGCATTGGCCCACCTGCAGGTAGCCTGCTTCTCCCTCTGAGTCTCTCATGAAAAAATAAGAAAGATAGGAAAGAAAGGAAGAAAGAATGAAAGAATGAAAAAGAAAGAAAGAAAAAGAAAGAAAGAAGAAAGAAAGAAAGAAAGAAAGAAAGAAAGAAAGAAGAAAGGAAGGAAGGAAGGAAGGAAGGAAGGAAGGAAGGAAGGAAGGGAGGGAAGGGAAGGAAAGGGAAGGAGAGAGGAAGGAAGGGAGGAAGAAAGAAAAGAAAAGAAAAGAAAAGAAAAGAAAAGAAAAGAAAAGAAAAGAAAAGAAAAGAAAAGAAAAGAAAGAAAGAAAGAAAGAAAGAAAGAAAGAGAGAAAGAAAGAGAGAGAGAGAGAAAGAAGTCTGACCAAATCTTCTGTTGCCTGATAATGGCCGGGTATTTGCTCAGAGCACAAGTGAACACTAAGGGGCAACTCTTGGGTTTGGTAAAAATGGGCAAGACGACAAAGAATGAAAGCATTATATGTGAACTTACCCATTTCCAATGAATTAACCTCCTGCCTCTGTGAATTTTGGGAGAAGTTCACAAAAAGGTTGGTAGACATTCTTACCTGTTTGTAATGTCATTGCATCAATTCTTTTCATACATGCTTACATTTTAAAATCACAAGGGGGTAAAACATGAAATCTAAGTGCTACTGGCAAGCTAACTTTGTCTATTCGAAAAGTTTTCTGATTACAAAGAGTCCAAGGGGTCCAAAGTTGTGCTCTGGGCTGGTAACACCAGCAAGAAAGGAAAGAACAAAAAATTTGTTTTCCCTGAGCTATAATACAATGTTTCCAGAAAGCTGCAATAATAACAAGCTGTATAGAACTCACCTAGATATTACAGTAATAGGAAATCATTGAGCACTTAATTTAACCTCTCATAAAAAAAAAAAGTGTTAAAGTGAAAAAGAATAGACTTCTTAAAAAGGTAATGTAGGTAAAGATTAAGGACAATAGGATCTTCTCATCTCAGCTTTGCATGTTCAGCACTTCACAAATGCCCTTAGAAAAAATATCACCATCAGATGTTATTTTCCACCCACCTAAATGGTTAGGATCATGTCTCTTTACCCTGTTGATGAAAATGTCCTACTGGAAGAATGGAAATCCCATCAGTCAATATTTACAAAGTGAACTTGCTCTGGTACAACTAGCTGCTCACAACACTGCATTAATCGCAGCTCAGTAGCCACTGCTTCTATAGATGATTGCAAATTGATTATTTCTTCCTGTGGCTTCCCCAGGACTTGAATTCATCTGGCCTGTGTAATCTACAATTAGTAGGGTACATCTTTTTCAAACAGGAGCGTGCCTCTCCTTCAGACTTCCAGGGTTTTTTCCACATGATAAACTTTCAAGAGTAAAAGGCTGTAATGCCATCATTAACACAATCAATGCCTCAGGTACAAATGGCAGGCAAAAGAGGATCATAAGGACTCTGTGTTATGTGTTTAGGAAAGAAGAAATGAAGTACTATTAAAGGCTGGCCTTATAACATGATAGTGGCATCTCCCAAGAGATCCATAATTCACACTTCCTTGACCTGCTATTCTACCCTGAAATTTTACCATTTGCATAAGATCACTGGACCCTCCAAAACCTGAATTTACCATTTGGAGGACACTAGGGATAACCAATACCACCAATCTGACTGACGGTTGTCATTACCTAGAATACTGGGATTATATTTTTTGAAAAAAAAAAATTAGGTAGTATTTATAAATCCTACTTTGGTCTATCCTCTTATCTCCTGGTGGTCCCCAAGAAAAACACATGCCCAAAGGAAGAAATGTAATGTTTTATTATTATGGTGAGAGTGGCCCAAACCTCAGCAATGCCAGAAGAAAAGGAGTCAGAAAATGCCTTCTAATATAAGCTCATTTAGATCTCAAGGCACAAAGCCTCAAAAGCATGATGTATCCATATGCTGGAATCTGGCCAATTAACTTAGCATTCATGTTGCACTGAGTAATAAATAAGAAAAGGAGCTGAGAAAACTTCCTCCCCATTAAGGCCAAAAATAGGAATTTTTAAAACTATGACATGTACTTGATATTACAGTTAAATGAATCCTGGGATCAAATCATAGGTTCCATTGGCAATGTCTGCTTTGAAACAGTTTGAAATATTATCATATTCTAGTCCTGTTCACATCCAGCCAAGTGTCAGTTATAGTTAATATTGTATTAAAATTTCAGGTTTCTGTATGCTGTGTCCTGGAATAAACACAGGAAATAAAGAATTGTTCCCTATATTTCCTATTGTTTTTCTCATTATAAAAATACTAGGTGCTTCCCTGTATCTTCTTCTCTATCATATATTTGCCATCAAAATAAATACATATTGATCACATGTTCCATTGCTGGATAATACACTAGATGCTAGAGATCTACACATGCAGACTAATGGTCCCTGCCCTCAAGAAGCTTACAAACAGACTTATAAAGAAACACATGCACTCTATATTTTTCTGCGTCTTGCTTCCTTCATTCAACAATATACTTGAGATTCATCCATATGGCCCTATGAATCAGTCTTTTAATTTAAAAGAGCTATGGAATATTCCATTGTACAAATACATTACAATTTATTTAGGCATTCTATTATTGATTTATATTTGGGTTCCTGTTCCCTCTTTTTTCCCCCTCCTTCCCTTTCTTCTTCTTCTTCTTCTTCTTTTTTTTTTAAAGATTTTATTTATTTATTCATGATAGACATAGAGGGAGAAAGAGGCAGAGACACAGGCAGAGGGAGAAGCCGGCTCCGTGCAGGGAGCCTGATGTGGGACTTGATCCCGGGACTCCAGGATCGCGCCCTGGGCCAAAGGCAGGCGCTAAACCGGTGAGCCACCCAGGGATCCCCCCTTTCTTCTTCTTTCCTTCCTATAGATTTTGGCTATCAAGAACAATGCTGCCATGAATAATCTCATGCATATTTTTTGGTGGACATAAGCACTCATCCAGATATTGGCTATATGCCTAGGAAATGGAACTGCTGGGCCATAGTAGGCATGTTTAGAAACATAAAGTCCACATGCAGAAGTATGTGCATACAGGTAGACACATCGTGGTACAGTGGGAACCAGTGAATTGCAGACTAAAGACCACAGTTCTGATCCTCATCCATAAAATGAGACAGTTGGAGCCAATGACCGTTTTTGTTTTTTTAGCTGTCCATATGTGTAATGCATTATCTCACCTTAAGCAAATATAATTCATTTTTCTATTTTACATCATTCATTTCTCTTCCTCTAAATCACCTATTATATTTTTCCCTCATTTCATTTTTACACACAGGCAGTTATATTTGTTAACAGAATGTTGCTATAATTTAAAATTAAACTTTTTCTGAAGCAGCAGAGGTTAGTACTAAAAAATGCTATCAGCTGCCTTTATAAGTCCCAGAGAATATCACAAAGTCAAGACTATTTGGGAAAGGCATTAAGTAAATCAGGCAGAAACTTAAAGACACTTTTATTCTCAGTGTAACTTAACCTTCAGCAACAACAGGAAAGCAAGGATCTGGCAGCTTATAATTGAATTTTGTTAACATTCATTTATGAATGTTTATTTGAGCTCACTCATGTAGGCTTTCTGTGACATTTATTTAACCATGACCTTTAGGTTTAGGAGTGTATCGTCACCTGCAAAATAAATTTGTGTCCTAATAATATACCTTCTCCAAACACTTGGTAAGGAATATCTGATGAGACCTAGGTTGCCCACAAGGTAAAATTCAGTACAGTGGAGCTAATGCAGGGACAAATGGGATTTGGTAATCTCTTTAAACTGTAATGTCTGTTTTTGGGAAACTTTAAAATTCAGATGGAGGATTATTATAAGTATAATTAAATATGAGAAAGGAAATACTGACAAAATATTATAATAAAAATAACAACAAAGCAGCTGAAGAAATGTCTAAATAATCTGTGTGTGCATGTAGCTATCTTCTTTGCTAAAGACAATATGACCTTTTTAAAAGATGAAACTTATATGTCTTAAAAAGAGAAAAAAATGTTTAACAAAAACTATGTTGAATAGTCACTATTTGATATGAAGCTTTATAGATGAATCAGTCTAGTTTTTGAGCACCAGAGAATATAAACAGTAGGTCTGAGGAAGGAGCCTATTCTAATTCACAACCCATTAGAGTGTCCCTTAAACATAAAAGGTTTTTTAAGAAAGGCAAATAGACTTTAAAAAAGATATTATAAAAGAAATGTATGTCTGTTATTTTTATAAGAAAGAGTATAGAATATGAAGTAAAAATGAAAAGCCTGTTTCCCACATGTCTCCCCTCAACTCATTTCCCAGATGTATCAAAGCTTAATAGTTTAGAACATATCCTTCCATATATTTTCTATGTAGACATTGTTAATTATGCATCTATTTTATTAATTTTTAATACAAGTGAAACCAAGGAGTATATACTACTCTCTTCTATTACAATATCACATGAACATCTTTCCGTATCAATAGAGAGAGGTTGATAGCATGGTATTTCATTATGTAGAGCTGTCTTCATTTAATATATCTTGGCATGTTTGTGTGGGTATATATGCAGGGTGAACTCCTAAAAGTGAACTTGTTAGATCAAAGAATAGGCTTAAAACCCTTTTGAAGGAAGGGTTAATGCCTTATTGTGCTCCAAAAAGGTGTCAAATTTTCATCATCTCCAATGGTCTGGTTCTTTTTTTTTTTTTTTTAAGATTTTATTTATTTATTCATGATAGACACACACACACACAAAGAGGCAGAGAACAGGCAGAGGGAGAAGCAAGCTCCATGCAAGGAGTCCCGATGTAGGACTTGATCCTGGGACTCTAGGATCATGCCCTAGGCCGAAGGCAGGCACTAAACTGCTGAGTCACTCAGGGAACCACAAATCACCCAGGGTCTGTTTTTTATTGCAATATATTTGACATAGAACATTGTGTAAATTGAAGATATACCTCCAATAGTCAATTAAAAAGTCTCTTTCTCCACATTGTTAACAGTATTGGGTATTATCAATCATTTTCTTATAGATCTATAACTGGTCTTCATATATAAACCATTCTTTAATATAATACATATGTGTATATATGTATATATATCCATCAAATTAAAAATATTGTTCCAATTTGTTACCTTGGTATGTTTGTTATACATACCTTTTTATTTTATGTGCCAAATTTATCAATCTTTTCCATTATGCCATCTCAATTTGCCAGGCTTTATTTATTTATTTAATTTTAAAAAGATTTTATTTTTTAAAATATTTTATTTTTATTTATTTTTATGTATTTTTATTTTTT
This sequence comes from Vulpes lagopus, assembly GCF_018345385.1. NCBI lineage: Eukaryota > Metazoa > Chordata > Mammalia > Carnivora > Canidae > Vulpes > Vulpes lagopus. The sequence goes on along the minus strand of NC_054831.1, from coordinate 31,458,313 downwards.
TTGAGAGAGAGAGCAGATGCATGTGTGAGCGCAGGGTGGGAGGCAGAGGGAGAGGGAGAGAGAGAATCCAAGCAGGTTCCATGACTAGCATGAAGCCAACCATGGAGCCGGATCTCATGACCCTGAAATCATGACCTGAGCCAAAATCAAGAGTCACATATTTAACCAACTGAACCACCCAAGTGCCCCTAAAGATTTTTTAAAATAATCTCTGCACCCAACTTGGTGCTCAAACTCACAACCCTGAGATCAAGAGTTGGATGTTCCATCAACTGAGCCAGCCAGGTACCCCTCAATTTACCACGCTTTAAAAATCTTATTCTATAATTATTTTTAAAAATAAAATTACTTTTTTTCCTAATATTTTAATGGCTCCTTCTTACATCTCAATCTTCAAACCATGTGCCCATCTACATAAAGAATAAGGTGAGGATAGCATGCTGTTTTTTTCACACAGCTCAGGAGCTGGCCCATCACTGTTTGTTTAAGTCTCCCTTTCCTCACTGGTTTGAAATGCACCTTCATAAAGCCATGTTTTAAAAAGATACTTTAGTGTTCTGCTGCACTGTTAGGTCCAACTGTTCTTTCTCCAGACAGTTATACACTTTGAATAACAGCCGTCAACAAATGCTATAGGATATATATTCATGCCATTTACTCCTCTTAGCAAAAATATTTTGCCTCAGGTTACAGTCCTTTCCAAAATGTTTTTACATAATGGCAATGAAGAATTTCTATTTCCATTAGTCCTCCATTCTTCCCTGCAATTTAGGTAACAAGATTTTTGTTTTTGGATGATCCAAATATAAAAGCAAGCTCAGTCTTCATTTATAATACAAGACTCCCTCACAAAAAAGGAATAATTAGAAAGACTGAAGGGATTACTCAGGAGTCTTTTAAATTGATCTGAAAGCCTCCCTCAGCCAACAGCTCCATTTAGGGCTCTGTAAATATTTGTTGAAAGAATAAAAATGTCAGTCTCTTAGAACTATTAAGGGAAGAAGGGGCTCTCTCAGTTGGACAGCACTGTCCAACTGAAGTATAATATGAGCCACATGTGTAATAAAAAAATTTAATAGCCACATTTAAAAAGAAACAGCTAAAATTAATTTTAATAATGTATCTTATTTAATCCAAATTATCCAAGATAAATACATAATCAACATTAAAAAGTTATTGAAATAGGGGTGCCTGGGTAGCTCAGTTAAGCGTCTGACTCTTGATTTTGGCTCAGGTCATGATCCTAGGGTTGGGGGACTCAAACCCATGCCAGGCTCTGTGCTTAGCACAGAGTCTGCTTGTCCCTTTCCCTCTGCTTCTCCTTATTCTCTCTCTCGCTTGCGTGTGCTCTGTTTCTCTCTCAAATAAGTAAAATATTTAGAAAAGAAATTGAATAAATATTAAAAAATTAAAATGTTATTAAAATAGTTACATTTTTTTCTTTTGAAATCCAGTGTATATTGTATACTTATAGGACATCCCAATCTGGATGGGGACATTTCAAGTGCTCAGTATCTACACGTACATAATAGCACAGCTCTAGACTCTCAGAGGTTTCTGAGGAGAGAGGAGCTGCACCCAAGGTAGCTGTGTCCCGAGGCTCACTAAGCACGCACAACGAATTTGCTGAACAGAAAAAGGACAACTGAAACTTCTCCCCTTGTCTCCCCTAGCCTACATTCCTGAAGCCTCTGGAGCCCTGAGGCAGTTCTCTGGTAATATGGGTTACTCCTTTATGCAGCAGGGTGGTGAGGAAAACAAACTCAATACAACCTTCATGATGTCCAAGGGAAAAGGATTTTCAAAGTAACTGTCCCACTGCACTAGGTTAGGAGGTGAGACATCAGTTACTTAGTTCCTTTGCTTATTTCATTTTCTTCACCTCTGCTGGACCCAACCATTAAAAAAAAAAAACCAGAATTTTCTTTTTCAGGTTTCTAATTCTGAAATGTAAAGGACGAGGGGGTGTTTATTCATTGAAAGCCTAAAAAGAATTTTGTCTTAGTGAGCTGAATAAAGGATTGTTGGAGAAAGAAAACCATAGGAAAAGCTGGGCATGTAAAGTTGCAAGGTCTGGGTTGGAGTCAGGTCTCTTCTCACTAGCTAAGTGATCTTGGATAGACCATTTAAATTCCATGGTTTCCGTTTCCTTAGCTGTATAAAATGGGAAAGGTAACATCAGTTCTGTATACCCGAGGTAAAAATGAATACAGGTTAAAGTGCTCTGTAACCTATAAAGCTCTATATAAATGTGAGTTATTCTCATTATTCAGAGGGATCCCAACTGGTCCTTCACTTGCTCTGCTGCCCTGGGCAAGTCACTTTATCTTGGGTGTGTCTCCTATGTGCTGTGTGTAACATGAAGTTGGACTTAATATCTATAAAGTTTCTATTCCTATGTAAAGTACTGATACTTTTCCTCAACCCAAAACAAAAGCATCCCATTCAAAATACTCAGAGGCAAAGACCTCTTTGTCAAGTATAGAGCCCTCAGATCCACGGTGACCACAATCAAACCTAATGGAGTCATTCACTCATTCAAATGTGTGGTTCTGTTTTGTTTTGTTTTGTTTCTGAGTGACTATTATAAGCCAGGCATAGTACTATGCGCAGTACATAGGAGAAAAGGGATACACAGACACACGCCCTCTGACTTGTGAGAAAAAGAGACCTCAGAAATAGCACAATGGATTTCTAACATTAAAAGTAAGAGGTGCAAAAATGATGGGTTAGCAGAGCTAGGGCAGGTGAGGTCAACGAGTGAAGGTCAGACAGAAACCAACAGGGAACAGTGGCCTCTCTGCTGCACAGGGGAGTGCCGGTCCTCTCTCCAGAGGCAGCTCTTGCTGGTGTCAGCTGATTTTTCTTTAAGGAAAGCTAGCAATTTAGGCCTATGTGAAATCTCCTAAGTTTTCCATCTTAACAATGAATTAAAACAAACCCACTCTGCAAGCTAAGCATGAAAGTCTTGTGGGGTCACATTAGTTGGCATTCTCTGGTTAGGGAAGAAAAAGTAGAGAAGATAACAAGTAGGAGGGAAAGCAAAAGGCACTCAGCATTTCAGGCTACAGAAGGGCCCTGCATAGTTTCCCAGACCAACCCACCAACCAAAACCCCAGAAGTGAAAACAGCAAGTGGTTCAGGAAGATTAAGAATGGTGGTTGGGATGATTAATCCCATGAGGGGAAAAAGAAAGGAAAAATAGTGGTGGATGTCACTGGGAGAATAGAACAACAAAATAAGAGCTAAGAAAAGGCAGTTCATGGAGGGTATTATGCTGAGTGAAATGAGTCAATCGGAGAAGGACAAACATTATATGTTCTCATTCATTTGGGGAATATAAATAATAGTGAAAGGGAATAGAAGGGAAGGGAGAGGAAATGGGTGGGAAATGTCAGAAAGGGAGACAGAACATAAAGACTCCTAACTCTGGGAAATGAACTAGGGGTGGTGGAAGGGGAGGAGGAAGGGGGGTGGGGGTGAGTGGGTGACGGGCACTGAGGGGGGCACTTGACGGGATGAGCACTGGGTGTTGTTCTGTATGTTGGCAAATTGAACACCAATAAAAAATGAATTTATTATTAAAAAAAAAAAAAAAGAAAAGGCAGTTCATTGGCAGCCAGGAGGGCAGTTGCAGGGGCTGAAGTAGCCCAGGGCTAATTGCAGGTAATCACAGAGAGGCACTGAGCAAGTGTTGTGATTCTTCTGAGAATCGACAGAAATTCCAGTGATATATAATCAGTTAATAAGCCAGTGAACGAATGTTTCTCCTGCCCTGGGACCTAAAGTGTGTGTGTGTGTGTGTGTGTGTGTGTGTGTGAGAGAGAGAGAGAGAGAGAGAGAGAGAGAGAGTGTGTGTGTGTGTGTGAATGCATGAAGCAGTGGGAAGTTAAAGGAGTAGGGAGAAAGGCTAATGTGAGAATAACTCACATTCTTATAAAGCTTTATAGGTTACAGAGCTCTACCCTAAAGGTTAATGCTAAAGAGGCAGTCATTCCTGTTAAATTCTGAAGCAACAGATCTGCAATCTTATTATGATGCCAAGGAGAGAGACAGACCAATGAATAATTTAAAAGTTGAGCTCATTTCAGTTCTCCGTGTCTATAATTCTAACAATATATTAGATTTGTGTGTGTCTCATTCTGTTTGATATTTGTTCACCAAATGCACACCACAAATAAGAAATGTCTACAAACCAAAAGGATACATTCCAATGACACATTTTATTTTCAAGTACCTCATTACCAGAGGTAGTTAGTAATGCCACATCTGGAATATGTATCAGGAGGTTAAGATATGTAGTTGTCACTAAATTCTAAGTAAAAATTTGTCAGTGTGAAATGACACACTGACAGAAATTCCAAAGTGATACGTAATCAGTTAATAAACCAGTGAATCAAGGTTTCTCCTGCCCTGGTACCTCAAGTGTAAGTGTATGAAGCAGTGATAGGTTATAAGGAATAAAGTGGAAGGCTAATCAGCAAGAAGTAATCTTATACAGAAAAATACTGAGAATATTGATCACTATGACTTTGCACTTTTGTTTAAGATCTCCCTTCTTCTCAGCATAGAGAAATTTTTACTCTACACACATGTGAAGCCTAATAGGCACATTGCCACTAAACACTATTTTAAAAGGAATACTGTTTTACAACACTTAAGAAAAATTTTCCAGAAATACATTTGATTTCATTTTAGAGAAGCTTGTTCCCTAGTGGTTTAATAATCAAGATGCTTCTTTTCATGCTGCTTATATGCCACATATGCACACAAATGTGCAGAATAATACAGAATATTTATCCAATCTTCTTCAAGATACAAGAAAGGACTTAACCCTTGGCTAATTAAAATTAATCTATTTTGCTTCTTAAAGCCTTAGTTACTACCAAATTTAAGATGTATACAGTAATAGAATAAAACTTTAAAATAATAAATAATAAAATTTAAAAGGCCTTAAGATACTATGGTTTTAATTAACTTGTGGCTTTTCTCTTAAAAAAAAAAAAAGGCAACCTCAGATATTTGAAATTGTTGAATGATGAGTCATTTCTGAAAATTAACCTCTTAGGTGTTAGAAATTTGAAAAGCTATCATGATTCTTGATGAAAAATGAAAATGTCCTAAATACTTTTTAAGCAAAGCATAACAGTGATTCTGTACCAGTATTAGGAACACTAGTATTACATATGCTATAAGGCTACTGTGGGGCAGAAGTATGGGGTAGCAATGGACAGCAGAATAGATACCACTATTCACTTCTCAGTTACTGGCTGGGTGTCTCTAAACAAGACACTTAACTTGTTTGAAAGAGGGGGAAAAATTAACTAAATTATGATTTTAGCTACCAAAATGTTTATTATGTAGTTTAAGAACCTGATGATTAGTAGTACTATAATAATGTAGAGAATGGAAAAATCATGTATGTATTATCATTAAAGCATAAGGGGAAAGAATGGGAAGATATTTACCAAAATTATATGTGATGATACTAAGGGCTGTTTCTTTTCCAACTTTTCCACAATGTGATTATATTACTGAAATAAAATCATTAAAAATATTCTTTATGTAAGATGTGGCTCCCAAGGAACACAGGAAAACACTAAATCATCTACACACATAATTATACTCTTAGCATGTGCCAGATCTATAATGGTACAAACTGAGTATCACAGAACTCCAAAGCAAGGAGGAGGCTGGGTGTTTTTGTTTTATTTCTGTATAGGAGAATTAGAAAAGAAAGACTTTAGGAGAACTGGCAGTATTAATCTGGACCTTGAAGAAAGAGTGAGCTTCCCACAGATAGTTGGACAAAAAAAATATACCAGATGAGCCATAAAGGCAGCACTTCTAAGGTATGTTTTTCAGGAACAATCAGTAGATTAACTTAGCTAGGGCTCTGGGTATGTCTAGGGGATATGGCCAGGCTTAGTAATTTGAGGGTTCCATGGGGAATCATTGTGTATGTTAGACTCTGGTTAGTCATTATCCTCATCCTCTGATGAAGGCACTACAGGAGACCTGTATTTTTATGTTCTTTAAAACTACTCAGTACTGGAAACTGTCCATTTATGCAGTGAGAATTCAATAAACATTAGCTGATCTTAAGAATCTCAGCTCCTTGAGATAGAAAACAAAAAGGAAACTTAAATTAGAAAGAGGCTACTGAATAATAGATTGTCAACTGCCTTAAATAAAGTTCATTACCTAATTTAAAGGCCTTCTTGTCAGATTGAGTCTAGTCAAGTTGCTTCTAGCCATATGCATTAAGCAGCTGTTCCTGGAGTCCAGAGGAGACCCTCCTTTGCCCTTAGAAATTCAGAAACCAGTGCTCATTTTTCTTTCTAATCATTATGGCAGAACAAAAGGCAACAATTACTTGTATCAAGTAATCTCCTGAAAGAAGACAAAAAAACATGCACTAGGAGATAAAGCCCACAATGCTTAAAAAAGAAAAAAAAATCCACTCCTATGTGTTCAGTTATCAGAATTTAAAACTGGAAATATGAAAGAAACATCAAAATGAAACAAGTATTGCTATTTAAAATGGAGCCGGGAAGCCATTAAGGGAACCAAGGCTTACTGCATGTCCCCACCTGAAAGAAAAGATCACTGCCAAACCAGAAGCATCCCAGAGCACTAGCTGCAACTGTACTGCTTTAAGACAAATGAATTTTTTGCTTAGTGATAGCCTTTAGCAATTAATCATGTACAGATAGAAATAGCTTCAGCTTCCAGTATCAATCATAATTCTTGACAATTTTTGTAGCTCTATTGGAAATCTCCTTTGCCTTTAAAAGTCCTCTTTTCTCCCCACTTCAAAATACATTTTCAACTCCTGCTCATATTTGTGTCTCTTAAATTGCAATTCTCAAACATCAAATAAAAGCCTTTGGTTTGCCCTTCAGTCGTGCTGCATTTCTCATTTGACATTCCATGCTATCAGAAGTGGGATTCAAAGTGACTGGCCTTCCTCTCCCCACCTCTGCTGCCACTGTGGATTCAAGTAAGGTGCCTACAAGAGTCCATTATGCTCGGTCATCTCCTCAAGGTTTTCGGGTTGCATTAGTAGTCCGCTTGGTCGGGGAACTCCCATCTCAATTAAGGTTCAGGCTCTATTTGGGTCTACTGTGTTGCCAGCCTTTGTAAGATTTCCTGTTTTGTCTCTGGAGAGTACACACTCTTTGTTAAAATGGGTAGTTCATTCTCTAAAGAGAAGGCTACTAATCAGTCTCCTTCTGGAACTCTTAAAAAACTATGGACCTTTGTCCTACAAATGTTTGTCATGCTGACCGATGATTACTCAGGATAACTTACAACTGAACTGGCCTAAATTGGTTTATCTGTGCAGCCAATTGAAAGATGTTGTAAGACAAAACAGCCTGAGTGGGAAGCTTATTTTCATCGACATTTCAAGACCTCTAAATGCATAAGTACTTCCAAAATTGCTTTCCTGCAGAATGCTAACTTGAAATTAACCAAGGCTAATTCTGAGCTGTCTCAGAGACTCACTAAACTTGAGGAGTCTTCTGAAGGCTCATCTGTGGTCTGTTTGTATTCCCTCTGCTCCTTCTGCTTGCCCACCAGATCTCTGTATTTCACTAGCTGAACTTTCTTTCCATAATGATTCAGATCCTGAGCTACTAGACTTTGCCACTGCCTTTAAGGTTAAACCTAATGAAGGTGGTTTACGCCCCCCTCCACCCCACCCGTGACCTCCACTCCTTGGACAAAAACAGAACTCTGAGCTATTACTACAGAGTTCTCAGATCCTAAATATAATCCTGTAAGCTTTTCAAAGGAATTTAACCTAGTGATCCACACTAATCAACTAGGTTACTCCAATCTTTACCAACTGATTTCCATGCTCAATGGTGAAGGTAGAGCTAAAGAATGGATATAGTAAATTAGAAAAGTCTTTTTGAGAATTTCAATAAGTGGAGAGCAACTGACTGATTAAATGTTCTCAAACTAGCAAAAGAAATTTAAAATGAGGTTCCTAAACTTTTTCCTAAAATTACTGACTAGAAAAAGATCCAACATGTACTCAAAACCTGATAAAGATGCTTATGCTTAATCTCCCTGAAAGAATCTAAAGACAATATTCTTGTCTAGATTCAATTAATTATGAAATGTCCACCCTTCTTAACTCAACCTTCCTGAACTGGTTCAATAAAGAACTAAGCACACTTGTCTAACCTAAGTAGCTTAACTGAGGCACTGTGGATCCTCACAACCTAGTCAACCTGCCTGAACACTTAACCAAATAATCCAAACAAAAAATAAGAAAAAAGCCACCCAAGTTTTAAGTACCCAGATTTAAGCCACTCAAATAATGAGCTTATAAATGTAACACTTAACGAAACTTGCCTTCAAAATCTACCAGGCAAGCCATCCCTTAAAGGGATTTTCCACTACTGTAAAAAATCCCAAACACTGGGAAAAGTTTTGTATTACAACATAAGAGGCTCCTATAAGACCAATAGACTCTGAAACCGTAATTCCTTCCAGGGATTCCAACCTAAACACTCTCAACAGTAGGGATGCTCCAAGGATCAAATGAGGATTTTCCTCATGCTTTTGACTAACTCCCTGGGGAAAATAGACTTACTCATTGGAAATGAGGTAACTAAGGCTCTAACAGACACTGCGGCTATAATCAGTCCTCAACCCCACCAGCTTCATCTTTCCTTTCTCAGAGTACCAAAACTATACAAATGGTGGGTGTTTCTAGTCAATCCAATTCAAACAATCCACTGTTTCTAAATTCCTTCCTATTCCTTTTCATCATGGACTCATTCAAGGAACTCATCAATTCCTTTTAGTTCCTTTTGCCCCTATTCACCTCCTACGACAAGACTTCTTTGAGGCATACAAAGCTCACATTTCTTTTTTTCAAAAGAGACAACTGACAATCCTCAAGAAGACTTGTCCATGGCTATCCCAGTCTTTTCAGGCACCGTAACTGAACCAAATCCCTTCTTAGATTCCATTCTACCTGAAGTATGGTCTACAATGCAATTGATATTGGCTACATTCATTGTATATTCCATTAAAAATATGAATTGATGAAAATAAGCCCTGCTTAATACTCATCAATAAAATGCAGAGGTTACTCAAGGAATTAAGCTCATTATTGAGTAATATATTAGGCAAGGTCTCACTGTTCTCATAAGTCCTTGAAACATTCCAATCCTTTCCAAAAACCTCATGGAAAGGGATGGAGTTTTTTGTCCAAGATCTGAGACCAATAAGCAATATGGTTATACCCCAGAGCTCCATTGTGCCTCATCTTCACACCTTGCTCTAAGCCATACCACCAGAAAGCAAATTCTTTACAATTATATATTTCTGAAGTGCCTTTTTCAGCATTTCTATCAACTCTAGAAGTCAGTTTCTATTCATTTTCACTTGGGAGGACAACAGTACACGTGGACAGTAATGTCTCAAGGTCACATTAAGAGTCCAACCTACTTTTCTCAAATCTTGAAGGCAGATATCGCCAATAAATGAGTTTCCACACCAGTTCTCCCTTCTGTAATATGTACATAACTCCTCCCATGTTCAACTTCTAGAGAGGCATCTCTCAAAACCAGTCTCTATCTTCTTCAAGAACTAGCAAAAAAGGGAGCCTCCACAACCTTCTTGCCCCAGGGCACCCTAACTATTGATTAGGCGTCTTCTTAATGTTTCTATTGATTGCTACAATACACTAAACCCTGCTACTCTTCTCCCTTTGCCTCCAAATAAACTTCCTCATGATTAACATTGACAGCCCAACTGCTGACTCCTTGAATTGATTTACAGGAAATCCCTCTTAAAAACACTGAATTAATTTGGTTTGCTGATGGACCTTACCTAAAAGATGAAACAAGACAGTATCAGGCCAGTTACGTAATTGTTTCCTTAAATGAACAAATGAGGCTGACACAATGCCCTAAGCAACTTTCACCCAAAAAACAGAACCCCATGCATTAACTTGACCTTGTGTCTTAGCCAAAAATTGCCAATATTTATACTGACAGTCAATATGCTTTAGTGTTACCCATGACTTTGCAATGCTTTGGAAACAAAGAAGTTTTCTGATCTCCTCTGGACAAAAGATTAAAAAAAAAATAGCACTTGTGTTTTAAGCCTTTTAGAATCCATTCAATTATCTAAAACTCTAGTCTATGAAAACTCCTATACACTCTATGGCAAATAGAGAAGAAAGTAAGAGAAAGCATTTGGTTGATGGAGCTGTCAAGAGAGAAGCCCTCAATTTACCCTTTAAGACAATCAGGACATCCTTAACCTTGCCTGAGTCCTTTATCGATATGATGGGCCACATTTGGCTGCCCAACAAAATAAGAAAAAAATATGTTGAACAAGGATGCAAATTTAAAATAAAAAGGAATTTATGGGTGGGACCAAATGGATGGCCAGTCCTCCCTGTATTAACAATTAATATACCCATGACTTAACTGATTGGAACACTGACAGAATGATCTTAAGGGGAAAACAGTACTATTGGAAGCCTTCCCAAGTGTAGCAGAAATGTCAAATCTGTCCAAAACATAACCCTAGAAATCCACTGATACCTTTATGGGACATTTTCCCTTAGCCTCAAGTCCCTTTGGTTTATGGCAAATAGACTTCATCCAGTTGCTGTTTTCTTAGGGATACAAAATTATACTGGTAATGTTTACTGGTATACTGGTAATTATACTGGTATGTTTTATCATTGGGTAGATGCATTTCCATGACACAGAGCCATAGACTCATCAGTAAGCAAAATACTATTATAGTATATAATATATAGTAATAGTAAGCAAAATACTATAATAGCATATAGTATATAGTAATAGTAAGCAAAATACTATTAGAAAAAAAGTATTTTTGCTTGGGATATTCCTTTAGAGCTCCACAGTGACAGAGGTTTCCATTTCATTGGTCAGGTTATTCAATTTGTAAAATCTGGCATGTCCACCATTTTCATTGTGCTTACCATCTCCAGTCCTCAGGACTGGTGGGATGTACCAATAGGATGATCAAAAATCAATTGGCAAAAACCACAGAATCCTTTAAAGTGCCTAGGCCCAGAATTCCACCCTTAGTATCACTCAGCTTTAGGTCCACATCTACAGGAAAAAGCAAATTGTCACTCTTTGAAATGATCATTGGCAGACCTATGAGGCTACATGATGGAATGTATGAACCACTTTTGTTAAAAGATTTTTTTAACCTACTGCAAAGAATTCATAAAAGCCCTCAAAATTGACCTACTGCTCACAGAGCAATCTTTTCACAGCATGCTGCAGGGAGACAAAGATATACGTTACCATGACCTCCAACTTGGTGATTCTGTTTATTGGAAACATCATCCTTATGGTATCTTATAGCTCCAATAGAAAAGACCATACCAAATTATTAACCAATCTTTGTGCTACTAAACTCAGGGGTATTGACTCATGGATTCATTTTTAAAGGGCATCAAGTCCTGAGTGGTCATCTTGAGCCTTGGGGGATCTCAAATTAAAAGTCTCCAGAGCCCAAGACTACCTTGAAGACTACCACCCAACCAGGCAAATGACACCTGATGTAGATTGTTTTCCAAGAATCTAGACTAGGTCCATATATTAAACTCTTTAGCCAATGGACATTCATGAATTATTGGGTATCCTACTCCTTTTTAAAGCAGTAATTGCACTCTGCTTGATTTCTTCTTATTCCTCCTGGTTGTAATTGTTTAACTCTGTTTAAAGAGTTCTGATTTTACTATACCCAAGATGATTCCCGTAATCCTACTTATTCTGTCCTTAGCCCATATGGAAACATAAAAGTACCCTTATTTGGTTTTTCTAGGCTATCGCCAAAGCAGGAAACTTATCTGATTGCTAGATACGTCGTCATCAGCCCCTTACCAACTATGGTAAAACAGCTGATCCCTTTTTATACCTGTTGATAATTTTTCATCCCTTCTGAATTGCACCAAAAATCAAATAACCCTTTCAAGCTCCACTTATTGTGTCAAAATAGTTTTGCTGCCAGGTAAAGCAAACCCCCAATGCTTTAGGGTTCCTCCTATCTGCAGGAGTACCTACAATATCCATTAGCTCTCCTTTATCAATGGTTTCACTCAAAAATAAATATTTTCCTACTATATCTTCCCCTGGCCTTCTATATAACACCTTCTCCCAACTAGAATGAGATCTATAGGCTGGGCAAACAAGCCAATCAATGCCTGAAAAAACAGTTACACCAACCTACATACAGATTCCTGGTTTGATCATATACCCTCTTCCATACTGGTAAATGAATCTATAAGTAAGCAGACACTGGCAAGGGTAGTTTATGTACCCTCAGGAACACATATCTGTACGTATAAAAATAAACCATAGACATTTGACTATTTACATAGCTGGAGACTCCCTGGACAATGTCTCCTGGGTTATTTAACAACTCCACTCACAATTCTTAAACTAGTAACTCAAGGTTCCCAGAAATCTGGAAGACAAAAGAGAGTCCTTAATATAAATGAGGATTACCCTGATGAAGATCCCTCCATATATGATGACAACACCTTCTTGATACACCTATAAATTTGAAAAACTACTCGAGTATAAATTAGAAAAACTACTCAAGCCTTGTCTCCTAAAAACCTCCCTGTTGTGCGAATACGATCACAAGCTCTCCTCAAATATACCAGTAATCCTACCTCTACTTTCCCTCCTCTGTGGGATGTGACTTTATAAGAATGAGCCTTCCTAGAGCTGAGGATACCTATACTAATGTTGGATGACCTACTAGTCGATCCTCAAATCTTTCCAAGGAAAGATCTCAATCAAAGGGAGAAATGTGAAAGAAGCATCAAAATGAAGTCAGTCTTGCTAGGAGAGGTATTTAAAATGGAGCCAGGAGGCCATTAAGAAAGGAAGGCTTGTTTCATATCCCCACCTGAAAGAAAAGGTAAACTTTAAAGTATAGGTCACTGCCAAACCACAAGCATCCCAGAGCACCAGCTGCAACTCTGCCATTTCAAGAGAAATGAACTTTTTCTTTGACTTACAAATGGACTTTTTACTTAGTGATAGCCCTTAGCAACCAATCATGTACAGAATAGCTTCAGCCTGTCAGCACCAATCATAATTCTTGACAATTTATGTGGCTTTACTGGAAATCCCCTCTTATGTTTAAAAGCCCTCCTCTTTTCCACACACTTTGGAACACATTTTCAACTCCTGCTCGAATCTGCGTCTCTTGAATTGCAGTTCTCACACCTCAAATAAAAACCTTTGGTTTGCCCTTCAGTCTTGCTGACAAAAGTATGATGCTAAGCAACAGAGTAATTCTCCCTTACTGATTTCTCAACAATATCTCTAAATTTCATTTGTAAAAATTAATTTACCTCAGAACTGAAGGAATAAGTGTGGTAAGCAACATAGTAATTATGCCTTTCTGAATTTCCAACAATTTCTCTAAGTTTCTTTTATAAAAATTAATTTACTTCAGAATAAAGGGGAAATTTGGATGCTAAGCAATATAATTATTCTCTCCAACTTTCTCCAAATTTTCCTACATTTCTTTTATTAAAAATGATTTCAATTAATTGAACATTTTACTTTGTAATTTTATTTTATTTTAAAGATTTTATTTATTTATTCAGGAGAGACACAGAGAGAGGCAGGGACACAGGCAGAGAGAGAAGCAAGCACCCTGCGGGAAGCCCAATGTGGGACTCAATCCCGGGACTCCAGGATCACGCCCTGGGCTGAAGGCAGACACTTAACTGCTAAGCCACCCAGGTGTCCCTACTTTGTAATTTTAAAAGAAAAGAATACACTGAAAAATACAGATAGAATATCTTTTTATAATGCTCAATCAACTCTGATTATTAAATCACGATTAATAAACAAGAACTATTATTTTGGGGGCAGCTGGGTAACTTAGTTAAGCATCTGACTCTTGATTTTGGTTCAGGTCAAGATTTTAGGATTGTGAGACTGAGCCCAGATTGGGCTCATGCACTGGACATGGAGACTACTTAAGATTCTCTTTCCTTCTTTCTCTGCTCCACCCCCTCTCCTTTCTCTCACTCTCCCTCTCTCTCTAAAAAAAAAAACAAAAAACAAAAACAAAAAAAACAAAAAACAAAAAAAAAAAACCCCACACAAACTATTATTTTGGTCTTCTGCTCTCATTATTCTCTAGAGCAAAGGCTTTAGGTTAAGATAGAAAATTACTGCTATTTTGAGCTTCTCCAAGGATCAGTCACCTTGGCAACTTCCAACTATGTACCTAAACCTCTACTTCTTCTTTTCTGGAGCACAGATGATTATCTCCCGATTCCATGACCATAGAGGAGAAGGCTAGCACTCCTATCCTTAAGGTCACTTATGATCTCTGAGACCTGCACATATGACTTTTCCCTGTTAAGGCTGATAGTACTAATTCTCTTTCCTAGCCACAGAAATATCTCCCAAGATTTGCCTATGAGTTGCTTCTAAAAGTTGAAAACAACAAATAGCACCTGATCAAACTGTATACTTTAAATATGTATAGTTATTGTAATGACACTTATAACTCAAAAATGTTATTTTAAAAATTGAGGATCTTTGACAATAAGGCCACTGCAGCTCTGCTCAAAGTAGTCAAAGGAATAATCCTAAGCAGGTGAAAATTCATCTCAGAAAGTATTAGGGAGTCATCTGTGTATTCGAGATAAATAATCAGTAGAGGATTCAAGATTAACCCACAAAATATGGTTATCATTATTTGGTCTGGAAAAATTCTAAAGTAGGCACAACCAAATACTCACCCAACCTCATTCAAAAAGAAAAAAAAAAAGATCTTATTAAGGTCATACAACAGATCTTCTAGGCTTTGAGAAACGGAGATTCCTGAAATAACACTAAGATAAATCAGTGAGGAACTAGATGCCTAGGTAGTGAATGATGGGAGTATTAGCTGAAAAATGTAAAAGCTGGCAACATCTGAAAATCAATATGGTTTTGTTTAGAACCTTTCACTCTAAAGGTTGTTAGGTTGCTCATTCATTCATATAACCAATATTTATTGAGAGCCAATAGGCAGATGCTGTACAAGGACTTCAGGGGACCAAGGTAAACCAGAAATAAGACAAGGTGCTACCCTTAGGAGCTCACTTCCTAATGGGGCAGGGAAATAGTAACCACATCAAGTAGTTGCAGAGAATATAAAATGCTATAAAGGAACAACAATGCAGCTATCACATAACAGCTCCAACTAGGTGCTACAGTACTGCTTTTAAGCATCATTGGAATTAACTCACCCTATTACGTAGTTCTATTGTACAAAAGAAGAGACAAGGACCAAGGTCACTTAGACACTTAGTGGTAGAGCAAAGACTTGAATCCCAGCCATCTGGGATTAGAGTCCAAGTTTCTCCCTACAACCACCATGTGTATAAGGTCAAGCAAGTGGAAGAGGAGGAACTACTTTAGATAAAGTGGTGAGGAAAAGTCTGTCAGAAGAAGTGACATTTGATCAGAGATCTGAAAAATGAGAAATATAGCCCTTCTTATTGGCAGGAACTAAAGAGTAAACATAGTTGTCTGTCTACTGGGCCATATCGACTTCATGCCATTTGCACATAAAAAATGCTTATCTTTATATTATAGCTATAGCAGAGTAGCAGGTTGCCAAATAATTTTTTTTGTAGCTGTTAAAAAATGAGTGATATTTCAAATGAATAAGAATCAAAATAAAATGATAAACTTAATAGAAATTTATAGTTCACCAGAACCTACAATGCACAATGGTTGAAAACATCCCAAATCCCATAGTTAGCATTTACTTCATTCAAACTTTTTTGCTTGCTAAGAATCATGTCATACTTGCTCAAATGAGTGCTAAACTTGAATGAGTCAGCTCTGAATTAATGACATTGTTAAAGTCTTCCATCCTATTTTGCAGAAGACTGGTATTTTTTAACAAATAAAGAAGAAAGCTACTGATTTCTTTTTTAAGCTACATTCAGTCCTTGACAAATATACCCTTTTATACATATCCTGGCATGGTGTCTTCAAGAATTCCTCAGATTTCCCTAAGAGTCCCCTACCTCTTCCGACTTTCCAGCTTGCTCAAATCTAGGCAGATCTTGTCTAAGCAGAATAGAATCCACAACCTCTATGGCTCAACCCCAATCTTAGGAGCTTAAACAAAGGCTCCAAGAGAAGAATTCAAGGCCATTTATATAGCCATTCTTTGTCCTACTCGCTTTCCTCAATCAGAAGCTCCCACTCTGTTCAAATCTTGAAGAATTTTGTACTTTCATAAGGGTAATTTGTGGCTATACCACACAACCATTTTATTACTTTATTCTAACACAGGTGCAGATTGTAGTACACAGATATGAGATGCTAAGGGAGAGAGAAAGAAGACAAGAAGGGAGGGCAAACTATTCCAGTAGCATTTCTAGTTCTTCAGTATCTCAATCCTCCCACTCAATTCTCTTTACCCACCTCTAATGTTCAGCTCCTTTCAATTTATCCCCACCCTCTAATTCCACAGCTGAACCTCTGACCCCATGATTCTACTCTAGGTCCACGATCCTATCCCTAGGCCCATTCTAGCATGTCTGCCATAACCAAGTCCCTTGAGCATTGCCATTAGCAAAGCCAACCAGCAGGAGTTGAGGGGGAGTTCCAGTTTCTGCTGACAGGCCTGTGGAGATCAGAGATGTCACTGTGAGACGCAGAATTCAATTCTGAACTCATTTCTTTCATTATATGTAGTGGTGAGATTCTCTTATTTGATCATTACTATACTCTGCCATATTCTGGATTAGAGTTTAATCTGAGCTCCAAACACTATGCATAAAACACAGCAGTGCCAGACCCCTCAAAATATCTTAAATTTTTGATCCTCTCAGAGCATCTGGGAGGGAAGGTAACAGTTTTTGAAGCACTGTGAAAAAACCAAAAGCACCTAACAATCATAGAGACCTAAAAGTATATTTATAAGATTCAAGAAAATGTTTTGTAAATGGATTTTTATAACACAGACTGTTTTTATACTGGGGATAGTCTGGGTCCTGAAGAGGTTTACAGAGCAAGAGAAAGACCATTTCAGGAAAAAGGCTCAGTTTTTGACTCCTTATAGTTGGCTTTAACCCATCTAAGACTGCCTTGTAAGACAGTCTATACTTTAAACAGTTCAATTTTGGTAGGTTGCTATTGAAATCCACCTCCCCTCAATTCCCCTGCAGGCTAAACCAGGTGTTACTAATCCCCAGATGCTCTGCTCCTACCAGAAAATTCAATCTGATGGCCTGACATCAAAGAAATGTTCACAGTTTCTTAGAGATGGCCGATTTGTTTATCTCGTCTCAACTAGCAAAATTCTGGTTCGAATGAGAAAAATATTCATTTGAAAGAAAGGAGGCAGGAGAATGAAAATAACTTCCACTTGGACAGACTTTTATCTTTCCAACTTAAGTTAGAATAAATAATCCCAAGTGACTCAAAATGACTCTGGATTTGCCAGGGGTGGATCTTTTATGCCTCTCTGCGCAATTTTACACCTGCTCAATAACAAAAGTATAGCAATCCTTTTTCATGCATCACAAACCAAGTATTGGCATGTAATATTGATAATACCTAACAAGTAAAGACAGGCTTTCATTACTAATTTTGTGCTTACCCATGCTTTTCAGTGTAACTATTCAGATACTTGGAAATGCTTGTAATTTTCCATGACCCACAGCTAGAATATATAAATAATATATAGTAAGGATTGCCAGAGAGTTAGGAATTTTTTTTCTGTTGTTTACTTTCAAAGGAGAAAAAAATGTTTCAATAAATGAGAACATGTGAAGGGTATGGATAAAATTCAAGGTTCATACATGGTTTGAATTATTTCTCCATGGGTATACAGTAGTCAAACAGATTTTTAATGGAAATTTTGGCAATCTTACTGTCTATGGGAGAAGCTGAGTGCTAACTTCAATGACACAATTTGTCATTTTAGTTTTAAAAATCGTGCCAAGGGATCCCTGGGTGGCGCAGCGGTTTAGCGCCTGCCTTTAGCCCAGGGCGCGATCCTGGAGACCCGGGATCGAATCCCACGTCGGGCTCCTGGTGCATGGAGCCTGCTTCTCCCTCTGCCTGTGTCTCTGCCTCTCTCTCTCTGTGTGTGACTATCATAAATAAATAAAAATTTAAAAAATAAATAAATAAAAAAAATAAAAAAATAAAAATCGTGCCAAAACAAATGCCTCAGACAAAAAGATGGAAAAATAAGTAATGGTGGTTTTTTTTTTTATGTGCTTAAAACACATGCTTTGATATCTTAAATGACAGAACTACTTTCAATTACCCTAAACAACCTGTGTTCTTACTTTTTGGCTCTTGCACATGCCAGTCTTCCTGCATGGATCTTCTTTTTGCCATAAAAATGCATTTCTTCCATTTATTTTGGTTAACCTTTATTTATCCATCACACAGATATGTACTAAGAACTCACTTCTTTGGACACCTGGGTGGCTCAGTGAGTGATCCTGGAAACCTGGAATTGAGTCCCACATCGGGCTCCCCATATGGAGCCTGCTTCTCCCTCTGCCTGTGTCTCTCATGAATAAATAAATAAATTAAAAAAAAAAAAAAAAAAAAAAGAACTCACTTCTTCCAGAATCCTTCTGTGATCCCAGCTAACTTTGTATGGTTGTTTGCACTGTTTCATTCTTTAAAAATGCCTTTAATTTGTCTTCAGCAAGAAACTCTTATGACTAGAGGACATGAATGTTTATGATGTATGATGTAATGCAGCCTATTATAATTGTAACATCTTATTTCATTTTTAATTTATGTTATTCTTTAAAATAATACAATCATGTTATACATACTCTCTATAAAGACTTCAGTGAGTCAGGTTGGCCATAACCTTTCCAAGTAAAGCTGATTAAAAAGGGGGAAAGAGGTGGGAGGTGTTGCAGAGAATGACATGGGGGAATTTTTATTCATTTACTTTATGTTTGTTAGAGGCCTACTTTGCAAATCAGTTATAGTTCTGATCACCTGGCAGATAATGAAAAAAAATAAGCAAACAAATACACACTCACCTCCCACCTTATTCAGAACTTCATCAACCTTCTGATGCGAAAGCTGGCAAATGAAATAGAACACCTGGAAACAGTATAGGTACTGATAGGAAGCATTAAGTACCATTTAACAAGACACAAGAATGCTTTAGCAGAGGGACAAAGTGGAGCTTCAAACATCTCAGAGTTTTCAGTAATTGTAGGCACGATGGAAGAACTCTTCCTAATCCACCCAGTGATCTGGGACAGGGCATTCCTGGTTCTTTGTGTTATGTGTTCTTCTCTAGTTTCTCCTCCTTCTCCTCCTCCTGTCTTCTGCAGGCTAGATTTTTGTCTTTCTTCTTCTTTTTTTTAACCCCAGATTTATTGTGATATAATTGACATAAAACATTGTATTCATTTAAGGTGTACAACCTAATGATTTGCTGTGTGTATACACTGCAAAATGATTGTGAGGACTTCTTTTTTCTTAATTTTTTTTTAATTAAAAAAAAATTTATTTTAAGTAGGCTTATGCCCAACAACTCTGAGATTAAGAGTTGTGTGCTCTACTGACTGAGCCAGCCAGGGACTCCTGGGAGAACTTCTTAATGCCCAAAATGCATAAATAAGATTTGTCTACTAAGCTGAGTACTAACATGATTGGATTTTCTACAGATTAACTTACCTCAACATATGAAATCGGAAATATTCCTATTTTGTCTGCCAGCATTCCTTCAGCCCAGTTTTCATCCACTCTACGGATCACAGTCAGAACATCATCCTGAAGAAACAGCAAACATTAGTCTACTTAATCCCATTTAGCTCATCATTTAATTTTCCTTTTCAATAAAGGGGCTCAAGTTTTAAAAGTACGTGAATTAAAATGCTATGACATATCTTTAGTACATGAATCCAATGTTATCACGAACTAAATGGCCACTATCACAATCAAACTGTTGGTCCTCTCAGACAGTTATAAAACTATGAACTCCTTCTATACAAGGGTTGGCTGCGCATTTGGTTTAGATCCACAAATTATAACTTCAAATACTACCCATCTCAGGCTCTTAAACTTCTGTTTTAGATTGATTCTCAGGCTCTTCTCACATTCTCTCTCAAAATATACCAAATGCCCATTTAAAAAATGCATATCCTACTGCTTTTCTTTATTAAAAACACTATTGTGTTAATCTACTTAAAATTCTAAAGCATTTTATCAATTCAGTGGATATACTCCTGTGTGCTTTCAGCAAAGAAATTTATGTATAAAATAAGAAAATAATGATGTTTTATTTTGTTATTCATAATTCAGTAAATTAAAATCCCTCAGTTGCACACACATCCTATAAAGTGGCTTAGAATTAAATTTAGGCTCTAAATATGAAAATGATACCACAAAGAATATCAACCAAAATTATCTTTCATTTAAGAACAGCCTATGCACAAAATATTTTTTTGTGACTTTAAGAAAACTGCTTCTGGGTATTTTTAAAAGCACAGTGAAATACTAAAACTATTTCTATCTTTTTACAAAAAGAAATACCGGCCATACTGCTGTGTATCCGGGTCCAGAGGAAGAGGCAGCAAACAGAAAATCTCATTCTAAATTTACCTTGGCAAATGGAAGGCAATCTTTGTCTGCTTCCTTGTCTTTCACTTCGAAGTCATAAAGTGCTTTGCACTGAGGTGGGGGCTGAGGTAACGGTTTGATAATCTGCACAAAATTGGTGGGGAAAAAGCCATGGATCCCGTTGACTTCCCCATGGTACCAATTTTCATCCACTTGTCGCCGCAAAATGATGATGTCACCTTTGCTGAATTTAAGGTCTCCGGGTTCTTTCCCTTCGTAGTTGTATAACGCTTTGGCACAAGGTAACTGAGGTATACCCTTAAGGAAAGAGATGAGTTTTAATTAAAGAATGATCCAAAAATGTCTGAAAATTTAACTGTGTTATCATCTTTAGTCAAGACTAACTCAACATAGAGCCCAGGTCTCTAGCGTTTAGTGGGTGGGAAAATGAAACATTTCCTGGAGAAAGTAACACATGAGCCAAGTCTTCAAGGACACATAGGAGTTAGCCACAAAGCTGGAGTGGAAGAATAAAAAAGTGAGGCATTCAAAGCTGATAGGACAGCACCCGTAAAGACAGGGAGCATGCTGTGCAGAGGGACTGGAGTTTTCTAAAGAATGCAGTGTTCCCAGACAGGAATTACAGAACATAAAGTGTAGGAGAAGTAGGCAGAAGCTAATTCATGGAGGGTCTTGAAAAACATGGTAAAGAGGTTCAAATGCTGTGTCCTTCAGGCAATGACAAGCCCTCACAGGTGTGAAATACAGATGGCCATGGCAAGAAGCATGTGTCAGGAGATGAATCTGGCATTAGAGTGGGAAACGGACAGAAGGGGACAGGCAGGCAGACAGCTTATGAGCAAAGCACAGGCCTAAACTACTTGAAAAAAAATTTTTTTTACAGCCTAATCTTTCTAATGAAGTAGAGGAATATGAAACATTACTCATAGTACTGCCCTCTCCCTGGGCTCCTCCATCTCCCCACTCCCCCAAAAAAGTGGTTCTAAGTTTTATACCCTTGAGGCAACAGAACTTCATAATACAGTTTTTAAAATTTACTTTGGTTTCTAGTCAGAGATTTAGAGTCTGGCCTACTCCCTAGCCAAACTTTTTTTTTTTTTTTTTTGGGTTAAATATTTTTGTTTGGCCTAAGAGGAATAGCCAATTCTTGGCTCTCGAAATGCTATTGGCAGTCATCTTGTGTTGGCTTGATCCATGTGATGTTGCATTTGGTTAATGAGAGCTGCTCTCAAGGCCAATATCCCAAGGAGGTGGGAGCTGAGCCTTCCAGAAGTTCTGAAACCGTCACATGCCCTCTGACTTTTGGACCCTGCCTTAAGATCTTGCCTATGAAAGCATGACTCCTATTATCTGGCCATGAATCTTATAAACAATTCTGCTGTGCCCTTTGGTTTCTGCAGAAGGAAAATGCCCATCAGGAAATCTGGTGCCTCACAATCCTGTGAACTTTAGTTGTATCTCTTCAGTGTCCAACTTTGTGGGATGATTCTAATTTTTGTCTCTCACAGAGATGCCTCACTACATTCTCTATTTTATTACATATTTCTTGAAGTCAGGTTATCATAATAACGAATTTTCCCAAGACAGATTTGACAAAGTAACAGTAAATAAACAGAGAAATAAGTATCACTGTGAAAGAGGGCAAGAGTGATCAAACCAGAGACAGAGCACTGGCAAGTACTGTAATAAACCAACTTCTGGAACAAGTTGATAGCACCATGATCAGGCATTTTCAAGGAGGTTGGAAACACAGACGCTGGAAGCCAGAATGCCTGGGTTTGAATCCCAGCTCAGCCACTCACAAGCTATGAGATCTTGAGAAGGTTAACCTCTCCGTGCCTCAATTTCTTCATCTGGGTTGTTCTGGGGATTTAGTGAAGCACTACAAAAGGCCCAGCAGTTAGTAAGTGCTACATGCATGAACTATCATCATCATCATTGTCCAGTACGAAATGCCTTGTTCACCAGTGAAACACAGCACTTGGAAATGTATTTGTGTCTATGCAGCTGGATGCTTCTCCTTTTGGATGAATTCACATAACAATTATATTTTTAATACATATTCACTATATAGCAATGTAAAGAATGTTCCTCCTAGGAAGTGCTGGGATTTCAAACTGTGAATTTCTGAAGCACACATTTGTTTTCTAAGTGAAATCCATTCATCTTCTGGTTGAACAGAAGAAATTACAAATTCACTGACATGCACAGTTTAATAGGGGATGGCATTTTAGATGTGGCTGTAGTTCATCTTGACAGGGCTAATGTAAGGCATTGGAAGCCTGCATGAATTAATTGAAAATCCTATTACAAACTCGGTGACAAATAACTCTATTCACCATTATGGCCTATTCTCTTGATCTTTTCCCCACCTCAATTAGCTCTGTTTGGCCCACTCTGTCCAAATCCATGCCAGCCAAATCCATGCACCAAGACTTAGCACTCTTAGAAACTACTCTGAACTGCCCCTTGAAGAGATCTGTAAAATTCTCAAAAAACCACAGTATGGTTCTTTTGTGACATGCTCATGTGGGAACTAAAGGAATTTATTTCTTCACAGATCACTTCCACACACCACTAGCCCAATGGGCTTATTAACTTTTCTACTAAAGCAAATCTATTCAGTATTCCTAAAATCACACATTCTTAATACAATGAATGGCAAGGATAAAATTTATGATAACAGTGATATACATTATGGTTAGCCTAGTTACATCTTTGAGACTGCAACCTAAAATTCATTAATTCACACTGATTTGCCAAATCTGGACTGCTAAGGTTATTTCAATGATCAATAACCACAGAGAAAGAATCATAAAGCTTATGGCAATCTAATCCTTGAGCAGACATTTGTGCATCTGGCTGTGTTTTTCCATGGTGTTCTTTTTCAAATAATTCTAAGAGTCTAAAAAGCCAGTTTGTGTTAAGTTTCTCAAAAGAAGGTTTCCCACATTAAATAAAATGAATTCGACTCTGATTTCAAATCAAGCAAAGTTCAGTGATCTTTAAAAGACTTATTCCCACACAGACTACAGATGATTAAGGATAAATGGTCAAACGACTTGGAAAAGCAATAAAAGAACGCATTTTCCTTTTGCAACATCTGAAAGATAAAGCCAAAACAATTGGTTTGATAGCCTCGGACTACTCTTGTGGATAAAATACATCCCAGGCCCAAGGAGGCAATGCCTTCTCATTCATCTCCTTGGAAAGGTCTGGGAGTCATGTCATCGCCCAGGCCCTTTGCCCTTTATGCCTTCAGCAGGCTTTCCAAACGGCTGCCTTTCTTCTGTATCCTCTCATCAGGCCAAGGCCTCCGAGGATCTGCAGAGCTTACATTTCACTTGGCTACACATGAAAGGGAGGCTTAAAAGGAGAGAAAGCCAGAGAGAAACTGACTCTGCAGTCTAACCTTGGGTTTGCAGCTGTCATTCATGCTGCCAGCTTTATCAAAAACCTTGGCAATTTAGATAGGTGAGCTATTATTATAATAATTCTTAATCAGAAATACATTTCAATAAATAGTGACTATTTTACTTATTTAAAAGGAATAAATATGACAATGGGCCAGTTTTACTCTTCAACTAATTCTCCTTCTACATTATGTATACAGATTTTTTTTTAATGTATACAGATATTTTATATAACATTAAAATCCTTATGGTGGGGATCCCTGGATGGCTCAGTGGTTTAGCGCCTGCCTTTGGCCTGGGCGTGATCCTGGAGTCCAGGGATCAAGTCCTGCATCTGGCTCCCTGTATGGAGCCTGCTTCTCCCTCTGCCTGTGTCTCTGCCTCTCTCTCTCTCTGTGTCTCTCATGAATAAATAAATAAAATCTTTAAAAAATAAAATCCTTATGAGACCTGCACACAAATATTTTTGATTAAACACTCTACACTCCATTTTTGTACCATCAAGTGTATTCCAATATATCTGGCAAAGGGCTACTTGATGATGTGGCTGAGATTCTGATGGGTAAATAAAACATTCACTGCCAATTTATTTTATAGACTCTAAATGCCAATGCCCAGATATACATGCAAGACAGCGTCTTTAAATTCAAATCCCTTCATGCATTTCTTACTGCTCCATAAAGTAAAAGAGATTCAATGACCTATTAAAAAGAGTATCTGGAAGATACTCTTGCTGTAGGAGCAGTACCACAGGGTGTATAATTTAATAATTTAGTTATAACTAAATGGGCACAAACTATGGCTGATTTCTACTTGACTTTCAGAAACTTCCCAGAAAGAACTGAAGCACAAAGAAATTACAATAATATAAAGTATTATACACAGAGTAACAGTTAGCAAAATGGGTTCAAAAAAGGATTTTTAAAATGTCCTTTGTAGGGGTGCCTGGGTGGCTCAGTCAGTTAAGCATCTGCCTTTGGCTCAGGTCATGATCCCAGAGTCCTGGGATCAACCCCTGTACCAAGCTTCCTGCTCAGCAGGGAGTCCACTTGTCCCTCTCCACCCCTGCTTGTGCACTCTCACTCTCTCTCTGTCTCAAATGAATAAATAAAATCTTTTATAAATAAATTAATTAATTAATTGTCCTTTGTACAACAAAATACATGTTGGCTTTTACCCACAATGTGAAAATCTATCAGAATATACCAATAGTATATCACAAAAATACTGATTCTTTAATAGTTAATAAGTATTAAGTATTGATTGCAAGATGCCTATGTTGGATTATTACTCAACTATTACTCAACTATTATTCCATCACTTGGAATGTTTCAACTTCAATATAACCAACATCCAAGATGAATACTACAAGTTATTTTTCCAAAGCAGTATCAGAAAGGACTGAGAATCCCATAATCCCATGATAGTCCATCTTTTTATCTGTACTTTCCTTTAAACTTTATTTATGGAGAGTACTGTGCTAGGACATTTTATCTGATGATCACTTTCTTAAGCTACCATCTGCCATCCATCCCAAGACAGTCACATAAAATCTTCTCATCAGACTCACTTCAATCATTATCTGCCAGCACTTTGAGGATGGTAGTTGTGAATAAACAAAAATGAAGAAATACATGTTTTCTTCATTCACATTTATTCCCTGTCTGCTCCTTCTCCTCACCGTCAGCAACTGCAGCCCAACCCACAAGCCCTCATGGAGTTTCTGTCCCAACTCATGACTAAACAGCACTCAGCCAGTTACAGCTTTCAGCCTTGTTGTTTCAGTGATATCAGTGTTTTAGGGAAAGGGTGGAGGGAGAAAAAAACAAACCCAAGGTTTAAAAGAGAGGAGACAAAGTAGCCTCTTTCTCACCCATTTCCCTGGGCAGTATTCTCACTGCTTCTTACTCAAATGATAATACATAATCATTTATTTAATCAATAATCAAATGTAAATACAGAATGAAATACATTGAGGTCAAAAGATTATGTTCAAACATCCAGAGAGAGAATGAAGACAGAGTTTTCCAAACTTAAGAAAAAAAATTATATGAGATTCTAAAATTTTTTCTAGGACTGCAGTATAGGGAATAGATAAATCCACCTATGTGGGGTAGATTCAGGCCTCAATGGGGCTCCCCTCTCCTATTTGTCCAGGAAGGCCTGAAGGGGCACTCAAGCACAGTATGAAGAGCTGTGTTAAGGGGGGGGGGGGGGGGGGGGAGAGTGATCTAAGTGGACTGAGCGCACTGTTTAGGAAATACCTAGATTTAAGAGATTAAAAAAAAAAAACCTAAGGATTTGAGAGGTAGGAAGAGAACAAGCAGAATCTTTCTACCACGATAACCTACCTCAATGTCTGTGAATAAATTCTTGCTGAATAAATAAATTAATGAATTTATCTCTAGGTGGCTGGGGTCTATGACGTGAAAGGCGAAATGTAAAAATAGCATACCTAAAGGAAAAGCAACTTAAAAGACAATTCTGTGGATAGTCAGGCTCACCAGCTGAAATGTATTGTACAATATATGCACCTATGTATTTCTGTGCCTCTTGTACTCCTCATGAATAGCAGATCGTGAGCCCATCCTTTGGAAACTGTCTTCAGTGCCTCCTATGGAACACAGTATATGGTGGCTGCTTGACACTGAGATGTAGGAGGAGCAGAAACACTGTGGAAAGAATTTCATTCCTCATTCC
The DNA here is from genome assembly GCF_018345385.1 of Vulpes lagopus. Classification (NCBI taxonomy): domain Eukaryota; kingdom Metazoa; phylum Chordata; class Mammalia; order Carnivora; family Canidae; genus Vulpes; species Vulpes lagopus. The sequence continues at coordinate 31,431,573 of NC_054831.1, read as the reverse complement.
CAAAGGCTGCTGGGAAGCGTGAAGCACATGAAGGTGCCACAGAAAACCCTAAGGAAATGTGAGCAAGTCTGCTCACCTGGTGTCCACTTCAATGTGCTCTAGAAACATGACTAAAAACATGATTTGTTCTGGAAATGGGCAATTGAATTTGTACTAAACAAAATGCTGGCATTTAAAAAATGTGAAACAAATTATATACCAAACCATAGCAAACAAATATTTTCCTTTCAAACTCATCTGGCGGTTATGAGGAAATAGTCACGTAGTTGATATATAGCTTTTTTTCTTAGCTGGCCTTAAGAAGGGGGTATCCAACTGACAGGCAAATCATTACAGAAAAAAATCTTACTGTATTTCTCTAAGGGAAGACAGCTATTGCGAATGCAGTCACAGAAATAAAATTCAGGAAATTTATGTCACTCATTGCCCTGAATATTAGTTTTCTGTTTCATCACATGTTTAATAATTACAATAGTGTTTTGCAAAGAGGAGGAAAAGTTATTGGGAAAATTCTCTGCAGTAACATGAGCTATCATCTTGGGGACTCATGGCAGGATGAGGGATGTTTCCTGGTAAAAGGTCAAGTTTCTGTCTATTTGAAAAAGTTTGATTCCTGGCAAGGAATCTGCCCCTGCCCTTTCCTAAACCTCCCACCTGCCCGTGGGGGCATGGGACTAGATGAAGAAGAATGACTGTGTATCAGAATGCTATGTGGCCCTTGCCTAATCCTTACAGAAACCCAGAAATTTAGGGGAGTCAAAAATACAGAGGCAGAGGGGTCTGTGGGAGTAGGTTTTTAATTTAAATAGAAAGATCAGGTAAGGCTTCAATCTCATTCAATGGCCTGGTTTTAGACTTTTTTTGGCGGGGGGGGGGCGAAATCCAATGTTTCCATTAATATCCCAAAGAGAGACACTCATAATTTAGACATGATATTATTTATGAAAGACAGTTCATAGTTTCAGAGTAAAATAACATTGTAATAAACCCACATGTATACGGGCAATTAGACAAAAGTGCCAAAGCAATTCAATTTAAGATAAGAAAGTATTTTCAACAGATGGTTCTGGGATAATTGGAAGCCCATATGGGGAAAAATGAGTCTTGACTCCTACCTCACATCATATACAAAAATAATTTGAGATGAGCCCCAAAAACCAAACGTAGAAGTTAAAACTAAGTTTTCCAGAAGAAAGCACAGATTAGTGATTAGATAGATCAAAAATTACATCAATCATAAAAATTTATAAATTAGACTTCATAAAATTGAAAAATTCTGTCCATCAAAAGACAATTGAGAAAATAATTTTAATCTGTAAATACAAAGAACTTCTATAAATCAACAATAAACAATGAATTTAAAAACAGACATGATATGAAGATAATAATTCAAGAAGGAAATGATTGATTACAGAGCCATGTAAAGGTATTCAGCACCAGTAGTGAAATGCAAAATAAAACCATAATGAGATATTCTTTCACAGTCATTAAAATGAAATTTAAAAGACTGACAACAGGGACGCCTAGGTGACTCAGTTGGTTGAGCATCTATCTGACTCTTGGTTTTGGCTCAGGTCATCATCTCATGGGCTGTGGGTTTGAGCTCTGTGTCAAGCTCTGAGTCTCTGAGCACAGAGTCTGGCTGAGATTCTCTTTCCTCTTCCTTTGCCCCTCTTCCTCCTACGTCCTTCTCTCCATCTCTCTCTCTCTCTCTCTCTAGTAAGTAAATCTTTAAAAAAAATAAATAAATAAATAACAGAAAATGCTGTCGAAGATACAGACCAAACAGAACTCAGATACATTGCTAGTGAGAGTCTAAAATGGTACAACCACTTTGGAAAGCTGTTTGACAATTTCTTATCAAGCTATTCATATACCTGCTCTATGACCTAACAATTCTAATTCTAGGTAATAACCAGGAAATGAAGACATATGTCCACACAAAGACCAGTAACAGAAATGTCATTGCAGCACTATTTATAACACCAAAAACTGAAAAACAAATGTCCATCAACAAGAGAAAAGATAATGAAATCCTTAAGTTATAAAAAAAAAAAAGTGATACACGAGTGAAAAAAATAAAATTAATACTACACATTTATATGACCTCAAGAATAGGTAAAATCATTCTATTGTAATATAAATCAGAACAGTAGTTGTCCATAGGGATTGGGGAATATAAATGGAAGGGTGAATGATGGAAATTTCTGAGATCAGAGATAGATTCTACATTTTGAAGGGATGATTACCCAGCTATACAAATGTGTGAAAACATATTAAATTGTACACTTAAGAACTACAATTCATATAGGCCAATTTTATCTCAATATTAAAATATATAGGGGCACCTGGGTGGCTCAGTGGTCGAGCATCTGCCTTTGGGTCAGGTCATGATCCTGGAATCCTGGGATCGAGTCCTACATCAGGCTCCCTGTTAGGAGCCTGCTTCTCCCTCTGCCTGTGTCTCTGCTTCTCTCTGTGTCGCTCATAAATAAATAAATAAATAAATAAATAAATAAATAAATAAATAAAATTCTTTTAAAAAATTATATATGTATGTGTGTGTGTGTGTGTGTGTATATATATATATATATATAAACAGTAGCAGCACTTAGAAATAAATATTGAAATAACCACATATACCGAATATGTGACCATGTATGCACATGGAGGAAAAGATACAAAAGTATCACAGTGAATAACTTATGGCAATCAAGAGAACAGCAAAACTGGCAATATAAGAAATCTGAAGCCCAGATGTATGGAGATTAGTGCCTAGAAAGATGGCTCCTTTTTGAAAAAGAAACCCATCACTGACGTACAGAGTATGTGTATGTAATATAGGGTCTCTGCTATAATCTGACCCGACACTTAGCACCAGTCAGGTGTTCAGTAGATGTCCATGCTACATTCTGAATCCCATAAACAGAATGAACAGAGAGCTGTAGCATGTTCCATGGGGAGTGGTATAGATGATAAAAGTGTTGGAAAATACGATGGAAAAGCTGAAGAAGGTGAAATGTATCAGTGGGGCAGTATGAAAGTAAGTATTCACTTTGATAATAATACACTTATACTTGGTGACTTCAATCTAGCTCTTTCTATACTAGATAGGTCTTCTAAGCACAACATATCCAAAGAAACGAGAGCTTTAAATGATACAGTGGACCAGATGGATTTCACAGATATCTACAGAACTTTACATCCAAACTCAACTGAATACACATTCTTCTCAAGTGCACATGGAACTTTCTCCAGAATAGACCACATACTGGGTCACAAATCGGGTCTGAACCGATACCAAAAGATCGGAATAGTCCCCTGTATATTCTCAGACCATAATGCCTTGAAATTAGAACTTAATCACAACAAGAAGTTTGGAAAGACTTCAAACACGTGGAGGTTAAGGACCATCCTGCTAAAAGATGAAAAGGTCAACCAAGAAATTAAGGAAGAATTGAGAAGATTCATGGAAACTAATGAGAATGAAGATACAACCGTTCAAAATCTTTGGGATGCAGCAAAAGCAGTCCTGAGGGGGAAATACATCGCAATACAAGCATCCATTCAAAAACTGGAAAGAACTCAAATTCAAAAGCTCACCTTACACATAAAGGAACTAGAGAAAAAGCAACAAATAGACACCACCCCCAGCAGAAGAAGACAGTTAATTAAAATTCGAGCAGAACTAAATGATATCGAGACCAAAAGAACTGTGGAACAGATCAACAGAACCAGGAGTTGGTTCTTTGAAAGAATTAAAAAGATAGATAAACCATTAGCCAACCTTATTAAAAAGAAGAGAGAGAAGACTCAAATTAATAAAATCATGAATGAGAAAGGAGAGATCACTACCAACACCAAGGAAATACAAACGATTTTAAAAACATATTATGGGGATCCCTGGGTGGCGCAGCGGTTTGGCGCCTGCCTTTGGCCCAGGGCGCGATCCTGGAGACCCGGGATCGAATCCCACATCAGGCTCCCGGTGCATGGAGCCTGCTTCTCCCTCCGCCTGTGTCTCTGCCTCTCTCTCTCTCTCTGTGACTATCATAAATAAATAAAAAATTAAAAAAAAATTTATAAAAAAATAAAAAAATAAAAATAAAAACATATTACGAACAGCTGTACGCCAATAAATTAGGAAATCTAGAAGAAATGGACGCATTCCTGGAAAGCCACAAACTACCAAAACTGGAGCAGGAAGAAATAGAAAACCTGAACAGGCCAATAACCAGGGAGGAAATTGAAGCAGTCATCAAAAACCTCCCAAGACACAAGAGTCCAGGGCCAGATGGCTTCCCAGGGGAATTCTATCAAACGTTTAAAGAAGAAATCATACCTATTCTACTAAAGCTGTTTGGAAAGATAGAAAGAGATGGAGTACTTCCAAATTCGTTCTATGAGGCCAGCATCACCTTAATTCCAAAACCAGACAAAGACCCCACCAGAAAGGAGAATTACAGACCAATATCCCTGATGAACATGGATGCAAAAATTCTCAACGAGATACTTGCCAATAGGATCCAACAACACATTAAGAAAATTATTCACCATGACCAAGTAGGATTTATGTCCGGGACACAAGGTTGGTTCAACACTCATAAAACAATCAATGTGATTCATCATATCAGCAAGAGAAAAACCAAGAACCATATGATCCTCTCATTAGATGCAGAGAAAGCATTTGACAAAATACAGCATCCATTCCTGATCAAAACCCTTCAGAGTGTTGGGATAGAGGGAACTTTCCTCGACATCTTAAAAGCCATTTACGAAAAGCCCACAGCAAATATGATTCTCAATGGGGAAGCACTGGGAGCCTTTCCCCTAAGATCAGGAACAAGACAGGGATGTCCACTCTCACCACTGCTGTTCAACATAGTTCTGGAAGTCCTCGCCTCAGCAATCAGACAACAAAAAGACATTAAAGGCATTCAAATTGGCAAAGAAGAAGTCAAACTCTCCCTCTTCGCCGATGACGTGATACTCTACATAGAAAACACAAAAGCCTCCACCACAAGATTGCTAGAACTCATACAGCAATTTGGTAGCGTGGCAGGATACAAAATCAATGCCCAGAAATCAGGGGCATTTCTATACACTAACAAAGAGACTGAAGAAAGAGAAATTAAGGAGTCAATCCCATTTACAATTGCACCCAAAAGCATAAGATACCTAGGAATAAACCTAACCAAAGAGGTGAAGGATCTATACCCTAAAAACTATAGAACACTTCTGAAAGAAATTGAGGAAGACACAAAGAGATGGAAAAATATTCCATGCTCATGGATTGGCAGAATTAATATTGTAAAAATGTCAATGTTACCCAGGGCAATTTACACGTTTAATGCAATCCCTATCAAAATACCATGGACTTTCTTCAGAGAGTTGGAACAAATTATTTTAAGATTTGTGTGGAATCAGAAAAGACCCCGAATAGCCAGGGGAATTTTAAAAAAGAAAACCATATCTGGGGGCATCACAATGCCAGATTTCAGGTTGTACTACAAAGCTGTGGTCATCAAGACAGTGTGGTACTGGCACAAAAACAGACACATAGATCAATGGAACAGAATAGAGAACCCAGAAGTGGACCCTGAAAGGTATGGTCATCTAATATTCGATAAAGGAGGAAAGACTATCCATTGGAAGAAAGACAGTCTCTTCAATAAATGGTGTTGGGAAAATTGGACATCCACATGCAGAAGAATGAAACTGGACCACTCTCTCTCACCATACACAAAGATAAACTCAAAATGGATGAGAGATCTAAATGTGAGACAAGAGTCCATCAAAATCCTAGAGGAGAACACAGGCAACACCCTTTTTGAACTCGGCCACAGTAACTTCTTGCAAGATACATCCACAAAGGCAAAAGAAACAAAAGCAAAAAGGAACTATTGGGACTTCATCAAGATAAGAAGCTTTTGCACAGCAAAGGATACAGTCAACAAAACTAAAAGACAACCTACAGAATGGGAGAAGATATTTGCAAACGACATATCGGATAAAGGGCTAGTTTCCAAAATCTATAAAGAACTTATTAAACTCAACACCAAAGAAACAAACAATCCAATCATGAAATGGGCAAAAGACATGAACAGAAATCTCACAGAGGAAGACATGGACATGGCCAACATGCACATGAGAAAATGCTCTGCATCACTTGCCATCAGGGAAATACAAATCAAAACCACAATGAGATACCACCTCACACCAGTGAGAATGGGGAAAATTAACAAGGCAGGAAACAACAAATGTTGGAGAGGATGCGGAGAAAACGGAACCCTCTTACACTGTTGGTGGGAATGTGAACTGGTGCAGCCACTCTGGAAAATTGTGTGGACGTTCCTCAAAGAGTTAAAAATAGACCTGCCCTACGACCCAGCAATTGCACTGTTGGGGATTTACCCCAAAGAATCAGATGCAATGAAACGTCGGGACACCTGCACCCCGATGTTTCTATCAGCAATGGCCACAATAGCCAAACTGTGGAAGGAGCCTCGGTGTCCATCGAAAGATGAATGGATAAAGAAGATGTGGTTTATGTATACAATGGAATATTACTCAGCCATTAGAAACGACAAATACCCACCATTTGCTTCAACGTGGATGGAACTGGAGGGTATTATGCTGAGTGAAATAAGTCAATCGGAGAAGGACAAACAGTGTATGTTCTCATTCATTTGGGGAATATAAATAATAGTGAAAGGGAATATAAAGGAAGGGAAAAGAAATGTTGGGAAATATCAGGAAGGGAGACAGAACATAAAGACTCCTAACTCGGGGAAACGAACTAGGGGTGGTGGAAGGGGAGGAGGGCGGGTGTTGGAGGGGAATGGGTGACGGGCACTGAGGTGGACACTTGACGGGATGAGCACTGGGTGTTTTTCTGTATGTTGGTAAATTGAACACCAATAAAAATTAATTAAAAAAAAATAAAAATAAAACAGCTACATCATCCCTGAAAAAAAAAAAAAAGAAAGTATTCAAATACAATGAAAAGGCTTTACACAAGGAAAGTAAATTGGCTTCATATTCACTGAAGAAAAAATAAAGGCTTAAACTGATGTATGTATTATTTAAGTTGGAGAAAAGAATTTCTTGCCAGTGAGGGTTGTTAAATACTGCAATGGATTATTCTATCTCTTTCACTGGAGACTTTTAAAAATAGGACAATCTCACAAGTTTGGTTCTGTCCAAAGGCAAAGGAACAAAGATTATGATGTGTGATCTGGTAAGACTATGATTTCTTTGGCAATAAGACCATTTGAAAGAGCAATTGTATTCTTGATGATTTTGTCATTTGTTTCTTTTTTTAAGAGTGGAATCTCAAGAATAAAGAAGGTACTAAGGTATGGGAGAGTGAGCTAGTAGAGGGCATTTAGAAAGAAAACAAAAGGAGAATATGAATTAGTTTGTAGAAATCAAATCAAATCAAGTCAGCCTCAATACTCCAAAATCTATCACAACCGGTTGCAATGTTACTTGCAAAAGTAGAGGCAAGCTCAGCTATGGTCAGTCACACCAGGTCCTCTTTTATCTCATTATTTTTATGTCAAAAAGTAATACATAATATGTGTGTTATTGTTACTACTCTCCACAAGAGTGCTCTGCCAGTTAATTAATATGAAGTTTACACAGTGAAGACTAAGTAATTACTGCAGGATAATATCCTCTTACTTTGAAATAAATCTATTACAAGGACATAAAACCAATCCTGTGAAACCCATAGGGTAGAATCAAGATCTTTAAAAGATAATTAAGTCTTCATTAAAAGAAAAAAACCCAATCTACATGCATATGCTTTGGAGTTTTGGCTTTCAAAAATTTAAGTATTAACTGAATGTAGAGACAATCTTATACTTATTTCAACAAATGTCTTTTACCTTTAAGTCTGTTGTAAAATGATACTTTAAAAATATCTGTAAATATTCTGCAATACTTAAATAAGTGTTACTAGAAAATGCAAATTGCTTTTAATCTAATTTTTCTATTACATGACTGCACAAGAAATGCCATGAAGAAAAAAATATTTTCAATGGATAATTTTACCAATAGATAATTAATTTGAAATAAGTAGTTTATTGAAACTTTTCTCTAAAAAAAATAAGTATTCCACTTTAAGTATATTGATCATTAAAAATATGAAATAAGAAGTGTAAGGGGGAGAAGATTTACTAACTAATCCAACACTGAGGAGCCCAAATCCAGCTCTTCTATTTTCCCCTATATTTATTATATATATATTATATATATTGTTTATTAACAATAGGATATGAATTATAGGTATTTTCAACCAAAATGAACCATTATATGAAAATGATATATTGTTTTTTACATTTCTAGGTGATTAAATATATAGCAAAGAATATAAAAATTATGCGCAGAGTCCATATGTGTGGATCCAAGACTTTCATTAAGCATTTAATACATACTGCACAAAGAAGATAAGACATCATTCTAGCTCTATTTGTAATAGAAAATTTGAGACAATGAGAAATTGATCATCTGAGATAGCCATTGACAACCAATTAAATTACGGTTTTAAAATACCTACTAATATAAAATACCACATCTGTATGTTTTTTAAAATGATTTAACTAAATGTTTCTTTGAATAAGGCAACTAGTTCTTCATGTGCACCAGGCTGTGAGCGACCTGAGGGCAGGGTCTGGATATCATTCATCTTAGTATCCAGACTGCCCAGAACATGGCACAGAACCAACTCGTTGGATGACTGATTTCTGCCTGCCTCTTACTTCATTCCATCCTACAGAAATTTGCCAGATTCATCTTCTTAAAATACAGCTTTTACAAAATCATCTGTCTCATCAACCTTTTTAAATTCCATTCCTAACAAATTTAGTTCAAACCCTTCTCTCTGGCACTTAAGATGCCCATAGTCTGACTCCAAACTATTTTTTTCAAATACTTGTTGGAATATCTCCAACATTCTAACCAAACAGATGCACTCTAGTTCCCCTGATATGATCCTTCTTCCCTAACCTATGGGACTTTTCTCTGCCATTCCTTCCACCCAAAGAGCTCTTGTCAGAAGTCCATCCAGGCTTCAAGACACAATTCAAACATCATATTTCCCAAGTCCCTTCTCTATCGTCCAATATAGATGTATATTCTCCTTATGAACCTCAGAAGGTTTTGTTTACAGTTCTCTCTTGGCTTTATGATACCTTTTATTATATATATTTGAGTATTTTACTAATATGCTACCAGACTCAAAACACTTTGAGGGCAGGGATGGTCTCTCACACCTTCTTGAATCAGCTGTAGAGCCTAATAATGTATCTTATATACAGAAAACATATTTACTGAAATAAATTAGATCAGTCTCTCCCTCTAGGTAATTCTCATCAACTACATAATTCTAAGAAAGAGGAGGAAGCTTCTCCCCTCCTATCTTGCACTCTCCATTCAAGTTGGCAGTCTATGTCTGGTGTGCTACTCAAAGGAATTCCACTTAGAAAATTAGTAGAGTGGCCCACATGGTAACTGCCTGTATGTACTAATCAAGCAGAAGGTCAGGGCACTGACTGACATGGGTGTCTACTTGTATTTTTGTTATTTTATCTGACCTAAGCAAAGAAATCAAAGAAAGAGACTTATATCAAGGCAGTATTTTGCAATGATGAGCTAAACAAATGCATTTAATTGCTTGAGTGACCTTTTTTCCTAAGGTCATATTGAAATAACAAAGAATATTTTTTAAAAAATAAACCACAGGAGCTCTAGAGAACAGGGAAAACATACCAGAAAACTTTAGGAATTTCTACAAAAACGAAAGCAAATGGAATCAGAAAAATTTTCAGTGGCTGGATTGAAAAATATATGGGGCAGGGCTAAATACCAGGATGGTAACCATTGTCATGAAGTCAACTATGTATCACAAAACATACAGAAAAAAGACAGAGGTGAAAAATAACCAAAAATTTAAGAGATATGAAAGGTACCTCTAAAAAAGCCTAATACCAATCTAAAGTAAGAATCATAAAGAAAAAAAATAAGGGGGAAGAGAATAATGAAAGAAATAGGATTAGAAGAAAAGTTTCATAAGCTAAAGACACTCAAGATCTGAATTACAATAATGTCATTAAGTACTAAGGTTAACAAGGAAAAAAATATTCATATTTGGAGACATCACTTTATATTGCAGAATTCCAAAGATAAGGAAAAAATTCTCAAAGATTTAGGGCAAAGTTTACCATTATGGAACCAGAATCTGATTTTTTGGCAGCAATACTGGATAAAAGAAAACGACAGAGCAATGCCTTTGAATTTCTAAGGGAACGTGATTTAGAAAAACTCAGCCAGCTAAGTTGTTAAATATTTATGTGGAAAAAAGAAAGATATTCTTGAATAAACAAAATCTCAGGAAGTTCATCCCCTGTGCATTTCAAATAAAAAAAAAAAAAGAAAATTTCAGGGATCCCTGAGTGGCGCAGCGGTTTGGCGCCTGCCTTTGGCCCAGGGCGCGATCCTGGAGACCCGGGATCGAATCCCACGTCGGGCTTCCGGTGCATGGAGCCTGCTTCTCCCTCTGCCTGTGTCTCTGCCTCTCTCTCTCTGTGTGACTATCGTAGATTAAAAAAAAAAAAAAAAAAAAAGTTCAGGGGCGCCTGGGTGGCAGTCATTTAGGTATCTGACTCGGTTCAGCTCAGGTCATGATCTTAGGATTGTGACATCTAGCCCCCCATCAGGCTCTGCGCTCAGTGTGGAGTCTTGCTTGGGACTCTCTTTCCCACTCCATCTGCCCCTCCACACCTATCCCTTGCTCTCTCTCTAAATAAATAAATAAAGCTTAAAAAAAAAAAAAAGTTCAAGGAAGTATCTCCCATCCTACCCCCAACAAGCCCACAGAAGACTCCTAGAGAGAGGATATGTGATACAAGAAACATGGATGGCTAAAAATGATCTAGAAGACATAAAGAAAATGGAAAAGAAATTTAAGGAGAATCCATAGAACTTCGAAGCTACATTCATCCTACTTATATTGAAGCAGGATCTGGTGACACAGGTTATGTTTCCCTTTTTAATGGACCCAACCACACTGCAGTGAATAATGCTTATATAATCAGAATACCACAAAGTGTTTTTATGGAGTTTCAACCTATAGAATCATTCTCCAAACATAGAAAAGAAGAATTAATTACAGCCTCATAACAGAACTCTATAAACTCTGATAATATAACAAACAAAAATCAGGAGTTAGGGAAGGGGAGATGGGAAGTAGAAGGAATCTCAATTTTATCCCTTAGTATCCGAAATTGATATTGTCCAAGGCTAAGGAATCAAGAAAAAGAAACACATTTTTTGAGGTTGTGCATGAAACCAGTAGAAGAACCAAATATCAGAACACAGTATAAGCCCTTAGCTCTGGAAACTAAGATTAGGGTATGAGAGAAGAGACACTTTAATTTTCTATTTTAGACTCTTCTGTGTGGTTACATATTTTATATCATGAACAGGTATAACTTTAAAAATAAAGTGCATAAGAAAAAGGAATGCAGTGTGTAAAATTCTAATATAGTCAACTATAAATTTTAATTATCTTGTTTATTAAATAATTCAGATATGCAAAGAAGATGGATACTATAAAAGAGAGCTCTGTACCTACAATGTAATTTGAGAAACAGCATTTTAAATGCAGTCAAGGCCACTTATATATTCTTAAGCAACCACATAATCACCTTTAAATGAAAATGAAAAGAAGAAAAGTTAGGTAGACCCTAAATACAGACCCCCTGTTCACACTTCCAGTTAATCCTATTACTGATTAGGATATTTGGTTGCACTAAATAATTGACTCTGGCACTTTAATGCAATATCAACAGAACATCAGTAAAACCCCTACTATCTCATTTATTATTTCAAATTCTCTTATAAAAATACAGACTTTTTAGCTTGCTATGCTAATTATCTTTATGACTATTAAAAATAGAACAATAGTATAAAATAAGACAAATTTTTTTTTTTAAAAAGACATAAATTGGTTCCACAACCATACCTCCCACTTCTGTAAGACCTGGCCACACTAATCAATGTGATTTCATCTTAAGACTTTATGTCTGGGAGCTGGTGTTCCTGACATGCTGTAGATCATGGGGCCTGGAGAGTGAAGCATGTTAGCTTTGGAGGAAATAAAACCATAATGCCTTTCCTCAGATCAAAAGAGGTTAGTTTACTAAACTTATGAAATACATGTCACTTTCAAAAATATCTATTTCTCATGCAAACTTAAGAAGTCAACATATCATCCCAACTATCAGTTACCTCATCATTTACTTTTAAGCAGGGAGTAGGGTGGGAGTAGGAGGCAAGTTGATAGTATATGAATTCTTAGAGCCACAGTCAAAAAAAAAACTTCATTAATCTGAGATAGCTTTTAAAATGTTGAAAATAAAGCCATTTCTCTTTCTCACAAAGTGTTTTAGAAATATAAGGGCAGCTCCCAATACCACCAATCTGATTTAAGGATATAGCATGATACTTCCATTTTAATTTTCCCTGAGTGTGAGAGAGAAATGGAGAACCAATGAATGAATTCATACTTGGTGGAAGCCTTAACATGATTACAAAATCAAAACAGGTGCTTTTCAAACTTTATTTTTCAGGCCTATGAGTCATTTGGTGTTCGTTCCTATTACATGCAACTCTGATTCAGTAGGTCTGGGTAGGGCTAGAGAGGCTGCATTTCTAACAGCTCCTGGGAGATAGCAGTGGTGATGCTGCTGGTCCAGGAACCATACTTTGAGCAGCATGGGAATCAGGGATCAGTCACCTTCCTCATGTCCTTTCTGATTCTTCTTCCTCAGTTGCTCCAGGATTCAAGCTTTTAACAGTTTCTCTTTTCTAAGTTTACTCCCAAGCCAATCTCATCTATTCCCTTCTTTTAACACCATTTATGCCAGCTATTACCAACTCTGGCTGCATATTAGGATCAACTAGGGAGTTCTTTTAAAGTTATATAAAAACCCCCACCCCAAACCAATGAAGCAAAAATTTCAGGGTTGGGTCAGAAATATAGGCTTTTTTAAAAGCTCCTTCATGGTTCCCATATAAAAGGCCAAGACCGGGCAGCCCTGGTAGCTCAGGGGTTTGGCGCCGCCTTCGGCCCGGGGCCTGATCCTGGAAACCTGGAATCGAGTCCTGCGTCAGGCTCCCTGCGTGGAGCCTGCTTCTCTCTCATGCCTGTGACTCTGCCCCCCTCTCTCTCATGAGTGAATAGATAAAATAAATCTTTAAAAAATAAATAAATAAAAAAAATAAAGGGCCAAGACCTGTTATCTACATGCTAATATCTCCCAAGCCTGATCTCAGCTACAACTTCTCCCCTGAGCTGCAAGTGCTTCTATTTCTCCTATCGAACGTCTAATAGATGTCTCCAAGTTGACCTGTCTAAAATAGACCTCTTGATTTCCACCTGACTCCACCAAAACCTGATCCTCTACCACTTCTTCCCATCTTGGTAAATGGCCCCACCATTCTGCCTTGACCCAAAAACTGAGCCTCATCATGATGCCTCTTTCATATTCTATGTCTGATTCACCACCAATCCTGCTGGCTCTACCTTCAAAATATATCCTAAACTGGTGCATTTCTTACAACTTCGATTGCTACTAACCTAAGATAACATTATCTCCATATTGCCACTCTTGAACCCCTAGAGTCTGGTATCTACACTCTCTTGCCTGTTAACTTCCCGATGGCTTTCTTATCCACTTATATTAAAATACAAACTCCTTCCCATGGCCTCCAAGGCTTTGCATTATCTTTAACCAACCTCCTTCACTCTAACCTCTAACTCCTAACCCTGTTGATGCTTATAACCACTACAAGCTCTTTTCTGCCTCAGGATCTTTCTCTTGTTTTTCCTTATGCCTACAATATTCTTTATAGGTTTTTTTCTGCACATTGCTCAGGTGTCTACTCCAACATCACTTCAGAAAAGCCTTCCCTAACTATCCCCAAATAGCCTCCCACAACCAACATCTATCATAATGTCCTCACCTTACTCTTTCTACCATGCTCATTTTCTTCAGCATTTCTCACCACCTGAAGTTATACTAGTCATTCCTTTGTTGGCTTGTTTATTGTCTACCCTCACCCACTCCAAAATACTAGAACATAAGCTCTAAAACCCAGCTTACCTTATTCAAGTAAGGATCATAAGCCTATGTCCATCCCTAACAAGTTGTAGAGACTCTAATGCATGTTGGTTGTTATGGGCAGAAAGTTTATGGCCTCTCCAAAATTCATATATGGAAGCTATAAGCTCCAATGTGATGGCATTTGGAGGAAGGGCCCTTGGGAGGTAATTAGGTTTAGATGAGGTCATGAGGGTAGAGCTCTCCTGGTAGGATTAGTGCTCTTAAGAGGAGACACCAGAGTTTCCTTTCTCTTTCTCCACAAAAGTACACCAAGGAAAAGCCATGTGAGCACACAGTAAGAAGGTGGCCATTTACAAGCCAGGAAGCAGGCCCTTAACAAGAAACAAATGTGTCAGTACCTTGACTTTGGACTTCCCAGCCTCCAAAATTATGAGAAATATATGTCTGTTGCTTAAGCCCCACAGTCTGTAGTGTTTTATTAAAGAAACCTGACTCTGGTAAAATGGATAAATGAATCAACAGAAAGTAACCTGGGTAGAGAGCTCTGTGGTGTACCCCAAAGCTTTGTAACTGTCCATCCTTTGGGATGTCCAGCATTTTTAGTAATGATTTCAATGAAAGCATTTAGGACACAATTAAGTTGCCAGTGACACAAAACTAGAAGTGCTAGCCAACTAAAATGATGGATGACAGAAATAGGATTTTGAAAGATTTTCATCAATGAGAAATACGGACCAAACAAAGCAAGTATTTCCTGGGATGAACATTTACTAGTGTATTTCATTGTTTAAAACCACTAGCACAGGGATGCCAGGGTGGCTCAGTGGTTGAGCAACCACCTTTAGCTCAGGATGTGATCGCAGGGTCCTGGGATCAAGTCCCACATCGGGCTCCCTGCAGGGAGCCTGCTTCTCCCTCTGCCAGTGTCTCTGCCTCTCTGTATGTCTCTCATGAATAAATTAAAAAAAAAAAAAAAACCTTTAAAAAAATAAAAATAAAACCACTAGCATAGGTATAGGAAACTACAAAAGACCTGCCCTAAAAGCAGATTAAATGAAAAAGACTCAAGGACTTTTGCTAGCCACAAGTTCAATATAAGCCACGAGAGACAAGGATGCTGTCAGATTCACTGGAACATTAGCCTGCATAAATGAGATGCTGGTGGCAATTAGAGAAAGGAACAGACCTTCCATGTACCGACTGATCAGCCACATCTACAGAATCTTGTTCAGTTCTGCGTATCCCAACTTATAAGAGGAATATTAATAAACTGATCTTTAGAAAAGTGAATGGTCTAGAAATCATAGTAAAGAACATTTGCCTAAATGACTTAGAAGACTTGAGAAAAAACCTAGAAGGTGAAGACAATAATAGTTGGTAGTTGCTGAGCATTCTCAATGTGCCATCATACATTCACACACACAATACACTGTAGGGTAGGCTATTATTATTCCCACTTAACAGATGCAGAAACTGAGGCTCAGAGAGGTTGTGTAACCTACTCAATGTTACACATTCAGTAAGTGGGTTTTATTCCAGAGTATAATCTTTAAACACTCAAAGGGTTGACATATGGAGCAGTATTATAATTCTAGGGCCTAAAACTACAACAGAGGGAAGTTACAACGGGCCATGCTCATTTTCAATGCAAAGAAACATTTTTTCTAATAATGAGTTCCTTCTTAGTCAATAACAAGTATTCATGTGAAGGCTGGCTAACCTGCTGTCCCTTTGCTGCCCAGAGAATAGTCAATTTTGGGTGGGGGTTCAGAGACCCCTTTTTTCTCTCAGCACTAATTTTCAACATGTTTCCTTTTTGAAGGAAAAGGAAACATTTAGATATCTTGTATCTAAATACAGCACAGAACACTGAATGGTAATGTCTACAACTCCTCAAAGCAGTGTTAGCTAGTTATATTTGAAAGAATGATAAGCCATCTCAAAGTCCAGCACTCAATTATTATAAAACAAGTAAGGGATGTTATGCCATCCTTTGTTAACTCCGAACACAAGGTAGATGCAAGTGTACTCACAAATAGGGTCTTGCTTATCTCTGTCTTCCAATTTTAAATACGTTCAGAAAAGATAGATCTTTTCCTAAAGACTTCCTCAGCTTGTACTCTAGAGATCTTTACTTTATAAATACCCGCTTGTACCAAAGGAGGCATTCTTCATCCTTTAATTAATAAGACATCAACTAAATAAAGGACAACACTTGCAAGAACAGAAACACAGAGAAGTTACAAAATTAAGCATCAAAAGATCCCCACACTGATTCGAATGAACACACAATCTGTATAGGCAATGAAAGTTTATTAAATAAACAAGAAAGAATATATTTTTAAAAGATTTTATTTATTTATTCATGAGACACACACACACACACACACACACACACACACACACAAGAGGCAGAGACACAGGCAGAGGGAGAAGCAGGCTCCCTGCAGGGAGCCCGATGTGGGACTCGATCCCGGGTCTCTAGGATTATACCCTGGGCTGAAGGCGGCACTAAACCGCTGAGCTACTCAGGCTGCACCATGAAAGAATATTCATAATCCATTGATAATCCATTGTATATGTCCATATCACTAAAAAGATTAGTCTAGTAAAAGCTATCTTTCATGTTAATTTTTTTTCTAAGATTTTATTTATTTATTCATGAGAGACACGTGGGGGGGGGGGGTTGCGGCAGAGATACAGGCAGAGAGAGAGAAGCAGGCTCCATGCAGGGAGCCCGATGTGGGACTTGATCCGGGGATTCTGGGATCATGCCCTGGGCTGAAGGCACTCAACTGCTGAGCCACCCAGGTGTCCCTCATGTTATTAATTTTACAATGAGATACATCTTAACCACGTGTAAATGGTATTATCTACCATTTAAAAAATACTCGAATGTTTTAAAATCAATCTCTCTCTCTCTCTCTTTTTTAAAGTAGGCTCCATGTCTAACATGGAACCCAAAGCAGGACTTGAACAATTCTGAGATCAAGAGTCGGATGCTTAACCAACTGAGCCACACAGGTGCCCCTAAAATATCTCTATACCTTAAAGTTGCTTACATATATGTAAACAAATTTAATGGAGTTAAGAGGTTAAAAGAAAAAAGATCCTATATATGTAGTTAGTTCATATATACAGTTCCCTGTATATATGGAATGGAAAACATCACATATATGCATGTATAATGTGAACACACATACAAATATTCACTTACAAGGCTGATAAAGAGGCGCTAAGGCCTTGATTCTCACAGATGACATCTTTGAGAGTTTAAAAGAAAAATCACAATTAGAAATTATGAACCTACCTTATTTTGAGGCATCAACTCAAAGGATGTTGGGGCTAAAAGGGATCTTAAAAATTATTTAGCCCAACTCCCACACATCAGGACAGAAAGGTGAGCTGAATGCCCAAAGCCACACAGCTAGAAACTTTGTAAATGTGATGAAGTTAAGAACCTTGAGATGGGCAAGTTATCCCCGGTTATCTAGCTGGGCTAAACATAGTCATAAAGTCTTCAAAATCAGAAAACATTTCCAGCTGAGTTCAGAGGCAGAGGCAGAGGCGGATATGACTATGGAAGAACACTGCTGGCTATGAATATTGATGCAGAGATGAATTACTGCTGGCTATGAAGATGGAGGAAGCCCACAAGCCAAGGAACGTTGTGTAGCCTCTAGACAGTGGAAAAGGCAAGGAAACAGATTCTCCGCCTAGAGCATCCAAAAAACAAAACAACCTTGCCTGTGCCCTGATTTCAGCCCAGTGAGACCTGTGTTAGACTTCTGACCTATAAAACTATAAGATAATAAGGTTGTGTTGCTTTAGGTCACTAAATTTATGTTAATTTGTTACAGCCAAGATAAACTAATTCACTATGTGACTCCATATTCAACATTCTCATCCCTTGGCCAGTCCAACATCTGAGGCCACCTGGGACAGACCTCACATCTGCTTTGAGGAACTCCCCACACTCCACAGGTTAGACAAGGGTAAGTTGAGTAAAATGGTACACAGCTTGACAATGGAAAAGAAAGCTGCTGAAAGCCCTATACAAAGACAACACTGCTCGAACTCTGGATAAGTTAAATTTCACTGTTTACTTTAGCTCATTCTTTGAACTACATTTGCTTCCAAGTGAAATAAAATTGACTTTGAATAAATTTTACAGTGTTCTACTTGAAACAGCTGGTTGGGATTTTTCAAAAAGCATCTTGTCAGAATTATGTATTTTTTTCCTAAGACATATTCCACCCACTAAGTCATACCAGCAGCCTTGGTAATCATGGTAGATTACAGAGTGAATGCAAATCCCTTAGATTTCCATTCCTCAATAAGCTTCTTACAGGAAGGTGTGAATATATAAAATACCTTAAATTTAATGCAAAGGAAAGCTGCAAAAATCTTTGCCACATCCAATACATGGAGGGGCAAGCAGAATTAAAAAGAAAACTTGTAGTTCTAGTGCTGAACAACCAACACCAGACCATCTGCATAACACCAAAGGCAAAAGAAGCAAATGCAGCAAAATGAGACCTAAGCCTTAACTGATTATTTCCTTTCCAATTTCCAACTTAATGTGTCTTGATTTGGGAAGGGATTATCCATGAAGAATAAAGTAGTGTGGGAAAGGAAAAAAAAAAAAAGGAGTTAAACTGAAAACCTGTAGATGAGAAAAATGTGCCAAAACCAGAGAGGCCAAAGGCTCGTGTTCCAAGTCCTGCTTGTATAAATACTGATCCTCCACCTCATTGAATTGTTGACATTACATAATTAGCCAGTTACAATAATAACACTACAGCTTAACAAACTGCCACAACCAGAGGAATTTTAACTAGTCTGGTGAATTGCCCATCACCAGCTACATTTGTGCTGAGCTTCAAAGCAAAAATGGAAAAAGAAAAGAGATGAACGTTTAGTATGCAGACTAACACAGAGTAAACAAGAGGAGTCTAGTCCATCCAGGATTTGGGTTCCTAGTCCCCCCACCCACCCCATTTGTTTTTGTGTTTATTTAATTGGTTCAGCCTTTAGCTGTTGCCTACTTAAGTAAAATTCAGTAAAAGCACCACATACACACTGTGATATAGGAAATAAATACTAATTTACCTCATGTTAGTGTATACATGAAACAAATTCAAGACACTTTTACTCTTCAACTTTGTAAACTTTAACATAACTCCCCCAACAAAACCCACAATTTAAACCCAATACTTTCAGTTTTATTCTTCAACTTTTTAAACTCTAACCTAAACAAACAATACTTTAAAAAAAAAATCTCAGATGTCTCAGGCACCTATTAGCATTCCCCTCGCTAACCAGAGGAAGAGTTTCACCTGCCAGTGACCCTTTCTTTTCTCTTTAATCATGTGTTCACTCTAGGGAATGAAGGGCGCTGTATTCTTTCTTAGTAAAGTAAATTAAATTTGAAATGTAGCCTAACCCAGGTACTTAGGAAAATCCTATACAGTATCCTGAGCGTTCTTACACATACTGTAGAGAAATGCTCAATCCTTCCATTGAAACGCAAAGTATTTTCTTACAATTATTTAAGATCACAGTCCTAGTAACTATTAAATCTGGAAGGAAGTTTAGAAATCATCTGTTCTACTCCTTTTGTTTTATAGAAAAACAGAATCACAATATCTTTTCTCCCCTGTTGCAATGAAATCATAAAACCTTGCTGACTGAGCATTCCACAGTGGGTCAGTTCCTCCTGCCACTATTCCAGGGAAAGCGCAGAAAGAGGAACTGGGGCTCATATTTCATCCAGGGAACCATATTGAAAATAATGACCTTTCCATGTAATTTATCATGTTCTTTCCTCCCTTATTTGGTTGGTACCTAATCTTCATGTCATCCCTCCCTCCCTATATCCCATATCCAAAATACTTTTTAGCAAACACTCACTTTGGAAAACCCTTTTAAGAGAAGCCTCCTGAAGATTAATAAAATGATTTAAGTATCAAAGAAATGAAAATAATGGTGAAATCTGAGGCATTCTGATGATATTTGAGTGTGTAAAAGTCTTCCCAACACTCTTTTATGTATATCATGTTGGTAACTATCCACTACATTCAAATTTAAATCCTTATCTTGTCTAATTTTTATTTTACTTTATTTTTTATTTTATTGTAGTAAAAGAACTCAATATGCACTCTATCCTCCTAACAATTTTAAAGGGTATACTCCAGTATTGCTAACCTGTAAGCACAATCTTATGCAGATTTCTTATTCATCTTGCATAACTGAAACTTTCTACCCTCAAAATGTAGTATCTTGCCCACTCTGCCCTTTGAAGCTACTACTCTTATCCTTTTATTCTCATTTTTCTAAGATTGTGGTGCCAAAAAAGAATGGGATGGAAATCTGCACGAGGCCACACAACACTTGAGACTTCCAACTTCTTCAGCTCTTGGAACTAAAAATGAGGTTGTCACCCAAATGGCCATTCTTGCAAGTGGTCTCCAGAGCCCGAGTGAACTCACCTCTCCCTTCAGGGTTTCACCAGCCCTGCTGCAAAAAGGCGCTGCTGACAAAATTTTCTAAAGTAAAAATTAAAGATGCATGGTCTGACAAAAAAATGATCTGACATTTCTGTTCCTAACACTTTAAATCCTCTTACTCTGCTACATTTTTCTTTATGGTGTTTACAGTTCAATTCATATCTATCCATGCATGCATATATACATGATGTTCTATTAGGTACCTATTTTTTTTGCTGTATAGAGACAGTTGCCTCTTCTATTAAAGTGAGGAATGGGATCATATTCATTTTACTCACTGCTGTATCCTCAGTGCCTGAAAATGTACCTGGCATGAGGTAAGTACTTACCTAATTTTTGTTTAATGAATAAATGAAGTTTTTGTTGCTTATGTGGAGAATGGAATGGACTATCTGAAATAGAGATTAATTCAGGAAAAGTCAAATACGTGATTTAGTAACTTTCAAGTTAGTTATATTTTACTCTAATTCTATAAATGAAAAAAAATTACAACTGATTTGTTAGGAATAGCTCATTTTTATAACCAAATTACCAATGATTGTATAAAACACCACCATTTCCAAAAGAATATAACCAAAAATATCATTTACTAAGCAATGGCTTGTACACAAAGACATAGCATAGAATGTATACATGTTTCAACACACATATAATTAAGAATGCCAAAATATTTTCTATCTTCAAAGTATTCTTAATATCCTAACATTACCTGGAAAATTCAAAACTCCTCAAAAATATTATTACGGGGGCTTTTAGAATATGGAAACTAACATAAAAACTAACCTGTACAGTTTAAAATAAAAGAGACTCGTTTATTAGTCTCTATCATAGAGTAATTTTAGGTTTTTTAAAACCAATTCTGCTCTAATGTGACTTACAAAGGGCTTATGGAAAATGTTTCTTCTGAACATGAACGATTAGCTCAGCACCCTGTTAATTACCATCATCCCCTTCTTGCCTCTCTTCATAGCTGGTTCTGTTGCAAAAAGGTCTATTAAAAAACCAAAATGGAGTCATTTGTGTTAAGCCTCATGTAAGCAAACCAAGACTTAATACCTAACCTAACTGAAACTTCAACTTCTCCCAGGAATGTAGGTTTTAACCAGACAATCTGGAATTAACCTGAATTGCACCATGAAATAATCTGTCCAATAGACCCCTCCTGTTCCTCACATTAGGAGGGTGACCTTGCCTGAAACAATGCATATTCTTTGCTAATAATTTCCTTTTCTGTCCCTTTACACTCTTAAAATTCTTTCCTTTTCTGTAGCTCAGGAGAATTCTTTTCTATTTGCTGGGTGGGATGCTGCTTAATTCATGAATCACTGATAAAGCCAATTTGATCTTTAAATTTACTCAGCGGAATTTTTGGTTTTTATCAGATTTGGTGGCAGTGGTGGGATCTGAAGTGAACTTCTGACAGCATTCAGGGACAAAGAGAAACATAGGCATGATACCCCACAAACCCTTTTGAATTCACTATTTTTTCTCAACTCTTCTGAGGGCCATGGGTGAGTTCTCCTATGTTCAGAGTTCTGCTCTCTTTGCTTTGAGCTCCTAATCTAATTAGCTTTCCAATCCAGGGCTTATTAGGTCAGTCTGAGCTGGCAGACAGTTCCATCCAGAATCCAACTCCTTGCCCTTGATTCTGTTAGGCAGAAGCTAGACCTGAACAGTGGAAGGAATACCCTGAGGTATAGTTCCAAGTCCATAAAGAGGGAATGACAGAGACATGTGCTGGAGGCAAGAATGGTGATAAATAAGCTATATATTAAAAGCCTGGGAACACAACATCCTGACCTTGTGGCTTCTAAGGCCTTGGGGCTGACAGATCAAGAGCCACAGGTGCATAGCATGCACTATTCTCTTCTACTTCTGCCCTAGAATAACCCATAGGCTCATTGTAATGCATTTGCACTGTGGGTACAGCCCCTTCAATGGAGAGAGGCTGCCATACCTTGTACGGTCAAAAATTCCCCCTCCCAACCTGTGGGAGGGGTCCCTCAAATGACCAGAAACAACCTCCATCAGAGACCAGCAAGACTGAATGGCACAGCTCCTCCCAGCCCAGAGAGGCACAACAAATATCCAATCCTCAAACAACCTTAGGGCTGGTTCCACCTCAAGGCATCTGCCCACTGTCATACCTAGAGAGTGTACTTTTGCTTTATAAACTGTTTTGTGCTTGCTACTTTCCTTCTGGCTGTCTTTATTAGAGTGGATCCCCCATGGAAATCTTCTCATGCAAAATCCAAAGACCAAGACCCCCATTCACACAATGCAGACTTTCCACCTCTAACAGTTCAGCTGGCAATTTACCAGTCGTTTGTAATCACTTCCCCCAGTTCCAGTCCAGAGTCCCCACTTACTGGAGTTGCTGATTTAATCCATAGTGCGAACTGCTGGTGGTGTTCACAGCCATCTCTTGGGCACTGTGCACTAAAATCCTTGGTTACTGCTGGTATGTTAAGATGCACATGTTAATGTTTGTCTTGTTTTGTGTAGACAAAGGCTAACTGCTAATAAGAATCTTGAAGTCAAAAAACCACAAAATTGGTGAGCATAGGTCAAGCACTTAAAAGATGATAAAGCCCTCACCACCTAATTAAAAAATTCCCACGTTAGGATAAGTTGGTCATGGAACAAGTTAGATGGACACTAGGTTACCCATTAGGTTCAAGAAAATTTCCATGCAATAAGGTATACTGTAAAACAGCACACCATTCCAAACCCCATGACATACATCTTTTAGGTATTAATTTGGCTCAGACCCAAAGGCCCAGCTAAAATAATAATAGTAGTAATAGTAGTAGTAGCAGTAGTAGTAGTAGTAGTAATAAAAATGAGATCTTCAAACACCAGTTAAGCATGCCATCTTCTGGCACACTTCCTTATTTTATGTCTAAGAACTGCAGTCCTAAAGGCTGTAAATATCTACAAAAATAACAAAATCTTACAAAAGCCAACTTAGAATTACAATGGCCATTATGGGAAATATTCCAATTAGACAAAATTGATTTCAGAAGGGTATTTGAAATTAAGGGTTCCCATATCAAATAAACAGAACGGGATACCTATTTTCATTGGTGTGTAGAAGGTTCCAAAAGTGTCTTTAAGATTCCGTAACAGGGAGGCGGGGCCGGCCGG
This sequence comes from Vulpes lagopus, assembly GCF_018345385.1. Taxonomy (NCBI): domain Eukaryota; kingdom Metazoa; phylum Chordata; class Mammalia; order Carnivora; family Canidae; genus Vulpes; species Vulpes lagopus. Next base: position 31,407,785 of record NC_054831.1, on the reverse strand, counting down.
TTAAGTACCCAGGCCCGTCCCCCCTCCGGCGGGAGCTCGCCCCGGAGCCGATCACCATGGCGACTGCGACTGCAGGGAAGTTGATGAGAGCGATTCGAGTTTTTGAATTTGGTGGACCAGAAGTGCTGAAACTCCAGTCGGATGTTGCAGTACCAATTCCAAAAGACCATCAGGTTCTGATCAAAGTCCACGCATGTGGTGTAAACCCCGTGGAAACATATATTCGGTCTGGTACTTACAGAAGAAAACCACTCTTACCCTACACGCCGGGTTCAGACGTGGCTGGGATAATAGAAGCTATTGGAGAGAATGTATCTACTTTCAAGAAAGGTGACAGAGTTTTCACTACCGCCACCATCTCTGGGGGCTATGCTGAGTATGCCCTTGCTTCAGATCACACTGTGTACATACTGCCGGAGAAACTGGACTTGAAACAAGGAGCTGCCATCGGCATCCCGTATTTTACCGCGTACCGAGCTCTGCTCCACAGTGCCCGCGCGAAAGCCGGAGAAAGTGTTCTGGTTCATGGGGCTAGCGGAGGAGTTGGAATAGCAGCGTGCCAGATTGCCAGGGCTTACGGCCTAAAAGTTTTGGGTACGGCTGGTACCGAGGAAGGACAAAACATTGTCTTGCAGAATGGAGCCCATGAAGTGTTTAATCATAGAGAACTTAATTATATTGATAAAATCAAGAAATCTGTTGGTGAAAAAGGCATTGACGTGATCATTGAAATGCTAGCTAATGTAAATCTTAGTAATGATTTGGATCTTCTGTCGTATGGAGGACGAGTAATAGTTGTTGGCAGCAGAGGTCCTATTGAAATAAACCCACGGGACACCATCCCAAAGGAAACCAGTATAATTGGAACTGCTCTTTATTCATCAACTAAGGAGGAATTTAGGAAATTTGCAATGGCCCTTCAAGCTGGAATGGAAATCGGTTGGTTGAAACCTGTGATAGGTTCTCAGTATTCACTGGAGAAGGTGGTCCAGGCTCACGAAAATATCATCCACAGCAGTGGGACTATTGGGAAAATGATTCTTCTCTTAGAATGATTCATTCTTTCATATACTTCCAATGCAAATAGAGGTCTCCTACCCCCAGTTTTACTTACACTACCTTTGCTCTAATCAGCATTCATTTGATTTAGTGAATTTCTTATATTAAAACAAAAAAAAAAAAAACCAAGATTTATCTTTAGAGATATGGGCATTGGAGCACAATTTATTTATAGTTCACCATATTCTTTATGCCTCCCATCTACCTCTAATCAGACTCATCATGGTAGGAAGTAGAATGTCAGCCCGTAGTGGTTTGGCATTGGGTGCTTTAACAGAAAATCCTGGTACTTGATCATTAATTCCATACCTTTGGCTAAGCAAGCTAATTTAAAATACTACTATGTGATATCCAAGCCTGTTTGTAAAGATTCTTTGATTAGCCCAGAACTGTCCTGGACTGAAGATTTTCTAGACTCAAGAAGACTGCTTTTCTGAACTAATCTCATCTGGATCTACAAGGACGAGATAAACAATGTCCAGAGAAATTTGTTTTTTAACAAATAGGTTTCCAATATTCCCCCAAATATTAAAACATTCACTGTGTTGATAGTTACTCATTCTCCATATATTCTGTGAAGAGAACAGCCTAATTTTTGGTTTGCTAGGATAGGTATGTCATCTCCCGATAGATATTTCTTGATTTGTTTTTCAGAGAGGATTTAGAATTATCTGTATAATGGGAGTCATATGTTTTTATTTAAATTACTAAACAAATTCAACACATTTAGAGTAACCTGCTTTTGTTTTCATTATGTGGTAACTTGCAGTAAATTCTGTAGAAAAATTAAAGCTGCTGTTTGGTCATTATATGGTACGTGCCTTACATCTCTTTTACATGGTTCCTAATGGTTAATTTCTAACAGAGTTCTGTGCTGGAAGTCTTTATCTAAACTAAATAAAGGGATGATTACTTAGAAATCTTGCTGTCAATCTATGTTATGTACAAGGAAATAAAGTTTGATTGTTAAAAAAAAAAAAAAAAAAAAAGATTCCGTAACAGCGCAAAAAAAAAAAAAAAAAAAAAAAAAAAAGATTCCGTAACAGCTTCATTAAAAAGTTCACTGCAGAAAGCTAATGAAAATCTAAAGACACAGGACTGTAAATAAAATCTTGCCAAACCATTAGCTTTATAGTTACAACAGTTCCAAGGCCAGCCACATAAAATACCTGCAATGCATTCTCCTAGGAATCCGTCATGAAAACAACGGTGAGGGATTGATGTTTCAGTTGTAATCAGCTAGGACACTGGGAAAGAGATTGTTCTCAAAGGGCCTGTGCAAATTTTTCAACATCAACTCAAATGAACTCATATCTGCCCTCAAAGGAGTCCATATGGGCCTCTCCCAGAGTTGATGAGACTCTGAGGAATTTTCTGGGAAACTGCTATGTTATTCTCTTAATCAGCCAAGGGAAACTAAAAATTAATGAAAAACCTTGCCAAATTCTGGATACTGGAGCTATACCTCCTTTAAACATTGCTCAAGAGCCTGTAGATGGAATCCTGGGAAAACTGGCAGAAGCTGGTTAAAGGTGACAATTCTTACCAGCCTCAGTTTTCCTGGATCTCTGCTATAGTGCCCGGTAAGAAAGAGGGAAGTAAAATCTCTCTTGTATCCTTCTTTGGAGATGTGTCTTGAGTCCAAGGGGTTATCCAATACTGCCAAAAATATTTACTGTTTGTCTCAACTAAAAACTAAAGTAGTTCTGTTGTGAAAAACTAGCCAACCACAGAACCTGATAGAAAAAAAACGTTTAAGCCTTCTCCCTGAAGTTTTATTTTTACAAAATAAAACTATGTATCCAGGATAGAAGAAAAACCTCCCAAAGCCCTTGTAAAATGATTTATGAGTGGATCAACCTGTCAGGTCATTGAAGGTGCAACCCCATCCCTTGAGGAATTGAGAGCAACTATCTTTAACTTAAAAATCTCTGCAAAACTACAAATGCAACTCTAGGGGCAACTTAAATTCCACATATTCCTCTTTACCAATCCCCAAACTTTCCCCATTTATCTTAAAATTCTTGTAACCTGCATTCTTTCCGGTGCTTTGGGATGTAAATGTTAAAGTACACACTTCAGAGAAGTAGTTCTTATCAAAAGAGAAACAAAAGGGGGAAGTCATTGGAGCTTGGGCTAATGGGAAATCTTGTGTTGTGAAACTATAAGGTCTCTGTTTGCATCTGTCTGTTTATGTGTTTATATATGTGTGTGTTATAGATGAGTGTGATATTTTCTACCTCTAGATGGCAATGCCAAAATTAATTTGTGAAAGACCTCTATTTAAGTGTCTTAAAGAAAATCAAGTGCTTATATAAATTAGTATTCATAAAAATTCTCAAAAATACAACAGAAACAAACCCAAATACTTTTCAGTTTCACTGATCCAGGTTAACCTTTGACAAATAAAAACTAGCTTGAGTTTGGTTTCATTAAAATAGGCATGTCTTCTGAGTTACCAGCATAAAACACAATACAGACACACAACTTATATTCTACCTGGGTTTACTAATCAAGTAAGTTCATTTTATCTCTTACGGAATTTGTCAGCAAGAACAATAGCTTGGCATGTGGCTGATTTTGTCTAACGTCTCATTAAGTTTTTGTGGGTAGTCTAAATATAATTGTTAAGAAAAAGATGTTAAGTGAAATAGAAGTCATTTTTAGCAAACTTTCAAATACTTTCCCCCAGTTTTTTTTGTAATCTAAAACCTTAAAGTTTTGCTAAATTAAGTTAAATGGTGAGTTAAGTTAAATTCATTATGTAGCCAGATCACTTCCAAATAAGATAAAATGCTGAAACATCAATTATTGAACACAGGCTTATCTACTTTTTGTTTCCTTTTACAGAGGAACTAAAGATATTTGGGTCTATTAGTAAACATGTGTTTTTTGCTATGCTGAAAAATTATTGAAAAACATATATTTCTAGAAATTATAAAAAGTAGTTTTAGATTTGCCAAGCCACAGAAAGCTATTATAAAAGACAGTTGATAATATTTCTTTATTTTCACTAACAATTAAGGTTCTTGAGGGTTAAAAATTCTAATAGATTCAATTAAAGCCACTAGAAAGAAGGAAAATATCTCCAAATGAAATAGAAGTAGAATGTGTGTTTTCAGTAAAAGAAGGTATGAGGGGGCAGTTTGGGTGGCTCAGCGGTTTAGCACCACCTTAGGCCCAGGGCATGATCCTGGAAACCCAGGATCAAGTCCCACATTGGGCTCCCCACAGGAGCCTGCTTCTCCCTCTGCCTGTGTCTCTGCCTCTACCTCTCTCTCTCTCTCTCTCCCTCTCCCTCTCTGTGTTTCTCATGAATAAATAAATAAAATCCTAAAAGAAAAAAGAAGGTATGAGGAATGAAAATACATTTTTGTTAGAGGGAAATGAAAGTTTGTTCTAAAGAGAGGTTAATTATTTAAAAATGGTAAGGAGGAAAACATAGGACAAAATATAAATGTAAGAAAGTTGTAAGTTTATGGAAAAAGAAAAAAAATTTAATGTGTTTAATGTGTGGTCAAGCTGGCTAAGATTAAAAAATAAAATTAATTAGGTTAAATGAATTTTAATAACAAAAGTAAGTCACTACAAAATTAGAATTTGGTTTTTTCTACTCCTGATAAGACACTATAAAAGGTTTTCTTAACCTTTTAAATCATCTGCCTAGAAAACAAGGATTTTGTGTCTTGTCAAAAATTTGTCAAAATTCTGCGTCTTTATCAGGTTTCTGATTACTTAAGAAGACTGAGTCTTCTTTATTAAAAGAGCTAAGGTTTTTAAAAACTAACTTTCTATATTTGCCTTCAAAGTCTTTAACTGTACTATGGTTAAATAGATAACTAAGTATTGTTTCACAGTGACCTATAATCACTTGTCTATTTAATCAAGTTTTTAAAACCTTTTGATATTCTTGACAAACTTCCCAAAAATCACACTCATCTTCTTGATATGAAATTAACTTCAGGACTCTCTAGTGGGGTCCCTATAACATCTCAAAAGATTTTTTCACTCTTTTTATAAAAAGAGAGATGTTACACAAATTAGGTTTATTTGGTTTGTTAAATTACATGGGAAGTATTATCAAATACATGATACTAAACCTTCTTAGATTATATTTGTATAGATATGTTATTAATATGTTTCAGAAATCATATGAAACTGTGTCCTGGTATGTTATTACTTGTAATTCTAGTTCTTATCCTGAAATGTTATCATTCAGTGTTATCAATGAAATAACCAAATTGCTCTGACAGCTGCATTGTAATGAACTTTCCACCAGATCTTTAATCATATGGATTTTTAAGTCTTTTGTCATTTACTGACATCACTGTAATGCTTTTGCAAAAGTGTTTCATCTTCAAGGACACTCACATGGAAAGCCTAGAACATGGTTTCTGATAACTTTAAGATCATAAAACTGAACTGGATAGCAATTTCCAGAACTAATGAAAAAACTGAACAAATCAAACAAGTATTAATTCAATGGTACTAAATAAATTCAAGAGAAGAATAATCATTTTTCAGACTTATTGTTTGAAACATCTCTGATTCTTTAATACTTTGTTTTTCCAAATCTTAGGAAGCCTTTTTCTCTTTTTCCTTACACTATCGACAATGTGGTAAAGATGCCTTTGTGAACAAAGATGAAACATTTACCTTTCTTCCTACCTGATCCCTCCAGAATTCAGAAACTCTTGAGTATTCTTTCTAGAACAATATAGTTATTTGCATAAGTCCAATAAAAATCTATTCTCCTTGTAACAAGACCCAATTGGGAACATTGCTCATATCATCAAGGCTTTGACTAGAATATTGTATTTGAGAGAGCTATGTGTAGACTCATATTTGACCACACAGTTTTGAGGATCCAAGATTGACTTTATAGAACTAATAAAGCCCCTTGAAAAATTCAGCCTGCCATCTTGTTTACAAGGTTCTTGCTTACAAAGCAATCATAAAAGAAGCTTATATGGTCAATTACTAGTCTTGTACTTGTGTAAATAACCAGGCCAAGTCTAATGCAAACAAATTAGTTTTACTGTTATTATCCTTGGGAGAAAAAATAGGAAATACTATAAAGAAAAAAAATTATGTTTGTATCCTTGTCTATAGTAGATTCTAATCCTGTTGTCTTTGAAGCTGAACTGAATCCTAAATTCTTCAAGTTTCCTCAAATATCTGGCTACAACTCACCAAACTAATATTTCCAATTCTCTCTCAGCCTTCTGATTTGGAATCACTAAGACTGCCCTTCAATCTCCTTGGAACTATACAGATGAAAAGGCTCCGTTTATCATCTGGTCGTGTCCAAGTCAAATTAATCAGGAAGAGAAGTAACTGATAGTGAGGTAGACTGCTTTCTCCCAAGACATCGAATCAAAATTTCATACTTTAAACATAAAACATCTTCTTCTTCTTTCTTTCCTTTACTCTGGCATTGGCCAGGAAAGATAAAACATCATACATATTTCTTAAGCCATTGCTAAGACAGGGAAACCTTGCCTTTCAGACTGCTGGATTTGTTATCAAAACTCCAATATGACCATTAAAAGTACCACCCCAATGGGAGTGGTTTGTGCCCTGACAGGATTTGTCTGTGGTGGTTGTCATTCTCCTTGGGCCTATGAATACCTAGAGAGCTGGCATATAACTGGGAAGTGCCTCTTACGCTATCTAACTGCACCTAATTATTAACAAATCATTTGGTCAACTCTGCTGAATTTATGCTATCAAGACAGAAAGAATCTACTATAAGTCTTTTATGATTCAGGATTCACATCCTTTGGTAAAGACCTATATCCCTGGTTAGAAGTAAATGTAAATAAATCTATAATGAAAAACCTCCCCTTCACATTTAAAAATAATGCAGAATCCACTGCTAAGACAATAGATGCCTGACCAAAAGCATTAGACTCTCTGGCCAAAGTTGTTCTTGATAATAGAATAGCTCTTAACTATCCTTTAACTGAGCAAAGAGGTGTCTGTGTTGCCAACACCACCCACTGCACCTGGATTAACACTCCTGGAGAAACTGAAACTCACCCACATAAAATCACTGAGTAAGCCACTTGGCTTAAAAGGGGACTCCTTCAATACAGTCTTTCCATGACTTACTTGATTTTGATTGGTTTGGGTCTTGTGGACCATAGATCCAACGTACACTCCAAACACTAGGAATTACCCTGCTTATAATAATCATACTAATCTCCCCAGTTTATTGTGTTCTTTCAAATCTTTCAATGCACATTCACAGCTGCTAACCGTCAAGCAAATGATTTCCCCAAGACTGGAATGTCAGAAAACAAATAAAGACAATGACCAACCTAAAAACTGTGAACCTAAAATCATGGCCTATACAGAGATTAAGCAAAAAATGTCATGGCCTGTGAATACCACACAAAGGATCAAAAAAGTTACAAGAACTATACAGCAGTAGCTAAGAGTGGTGTTAATATCTTAAATTTTTATCACATCTCTCAATTAAGTGGAGTCTGAAAAAAAGGGCAATTTTTTAAGAGACAACATACCCAAAATGGAGTCATCTGTGCTAAGCCCCACATCAGCAAACCAAGATTTAATACTTAACCTAACTGCAGCTTCAACCTCTCCCAGGAATGTAACCTTTAACCACCCAAATTGGGATTACCTGATCAAGCATCAGTGAGGTCATCTGCCCAAAAGATCTTTTCAATAATTCCCCTTATGATGAGGGTGGGTGACTCTGCCTGAAGCAATCCAGTTTTTGCTAATAATTTCTTTTTTCCACCCTCTTTCTGCCTTTACTAACTTTTCCTCTTCTGTGGCTCAATGGTGCTTCTATTTACTAGATAGGATGCTGCCTGATTTATGAATCATTAAATAAAGCCAATTTGATCTTGATATTTACTCAGCTGAATATTTGTTTTTTTAGTAGGACTTCAAGGAGGCAAAGTGGCCAAGTGTAAAGACTAACAGTACACTGTCCAGGTATTAGGATGCTTACTCTGTTTTCTTAAAGAGAATATATCACGAAATAGTATGTAAATAATTGCCTTTTTCTTTCTTTTTTTTTTTTTTATTTATGATAGTCACAGAGAGAGAGAGAGAGAGAGAGAGAGGCAGAGACACAGGCAGAGGGAGAAGCAGGCTCCATGCACCGGAAGCCCGACATGGGATTCGATCCCGGGTCTCCAGGATTGCGCCCTGGGCCAAAGGCAGGCGCCAAACCGCTGTGCCACCCAGGGATCCCTAATTGCCTTTTTCTATCATCAGAGAAGAAAGGTGGTTGTTAGTGGTTTTTTCCAAGACTTTTTAATAACTGCTGACTTTTTTTTCTAATGTCACCAAAAAAATGAGTCAGGACATGAGTTAGGACTTGTTGGAAGCCTTTGCTGAGATAATAGGAATGTAGGAAAGAGATATGTTATTTCCATAAAATCATGAAGTTTATGAGACTACAAAGAAAAAGCTGACAGACTGTCTCCATTAGCAAGGCCAACAGGAAGGCTTGTTTGTTTTTAAAAACAATAATAGGGTATGTCACTCTTTTTGCCTCAATCTGTTACCTGGGATGTAGTAGTAAGGAAGCTGGAAAGCATTAACAATCCTTGGTGACTAACAGAAATTCACTCACAGAAGGTACCAGACCTCAAGGGCACCCCATCAGCGGACCTACATCCCCTACCTCTGAAATCCATTTGCTATAGTAGGAGGATCTCCCACAGATGTCTATTTTCTCAAGGCAAATTATCTACTGAATGCTTTACGGCAACACATTCTGTTCAACTCTAAATTTTAAGGTGTTTCTAACTCCATCAGCAATACCAGGGCACATCACACATGCACGTATCAAAAAATAGATCTGACCTTCCATGCTGGAAGATTCTAGAAAACCAGATGGTGAGGCCACAAAGCAGTGTGTAACCAACATGGACTGTGAAGTCAGCTAGACCTGGGCTTGAATCCAAACTGCTTCACTTCATCACAACTTACTTCACTTTTCTGAGCCTCCCATGAGGAGAACTAGCTATTCTTTCCCTTTTGACCCATTCAAAACTAACCATGTAATAATACTCTGAAGACAGCTAAGGCTCATGACCTTTAAATGCAATCCACAGCAACCACTAATTAACTATGAGCCACCAAAAAGAAGATATCTATCTCTGTATGAAGAAGGCTGGTGAAGAAAAGATTCCTAACTTCCCAATCATCTGAGGTAAGACAGTTTGTTATTTTTTGCACACTGGCAATGTGTGGAAATATTTCAGAGAACGTCTGTGCCCTAGGGTGTACAACAAACTAAGTTATATTTGAATAGCATTACCTAAAACTAAAGTGGACTTAACAGTAGCAAATGGACAGCAGTGGACAAGATTATACATGTGAAAGATTAATTTGCTTGATAGTTTACTTTCCTGACTCAAATTCTTTGTGCCTCACCTTAGGTTTCAAATAGTGATGCCACAAGACCACCAGGGAAAAAGTCTCCTTATTCCAAATGTCTTACAAGTATGTTATTTGCGTCATCTGCTTCCTAGGATGAAGTTTTAATCAAAAGGGACAAGTCTTAATGGGAATTTCACGATTTCCTTCTCTGTGTAGACAGAGGTTGTTCTTTCATCCCACAAATATTTACTAGGTACCTACCACATACCAAGCACTGGACTAGGCACTGAGAATAAAATGATGAAAGAGAAGGATAGTCTCTGCAGTTTGGGGGGCCCACACCTGAATTCAGGGACAACTGCCAGGAGAGAAACAGTGGCAGGATGAAATGGTAACTTTTAACTCCTTCTCAAACTGTTGAAATATTCTAAATATAGCAAAGAGAAAGAAAAGAATTCTCAAATTTTCAAGAGTGAATCGCAGTCTCAGCTGATCTCTTTAGCTGCACAGAAAAAAAGTACTATTAAGGAATATTGTTCTTTTATTTTAAGCAAATATGTTAGTTAAAAAGTGGTTACCGGGACACCTGGGTAGCTCAGCAGTTGAGCATCTGCCTTCAGCTCAGGGTATGATCCTAGAGTCCCCAGATCGAGGCCCACATCGGGCTCCCCGTGGGGAACCTGCTTCTCCCTTTGCCTATGTCTCTGCCCCCCTCTCTCTCTCATGAATAAATAAATAAAATCTTAAAAAAAAAAAGTGATTATCAACTGCTAACAGCCTCAAAGCTGGTGTGGACAGGAAAGAAGAGAAGTAAAGAAGAGTTGATTTATTCTACATAATTAGGTAAGAAGAATTGGACAGCTGTCCAGGCTCTGCTCACCCAGGAGGAAACTGGAGCAGGACAGCGGGAAGAAGGACAGGATAAAGCCCCAGAGGAGGGGAAAATGGGTCTGGGGGTGAGAGGTAGGGTGGGAGGGTAGGGATGAGCCCAATGTCACAGCCACAGCCTCAAGCCAGAGGTTTTAGGAGTGATAGGAATTTGAAGGTGTTAAATTGTCCATTTTAAACTATGTCCTAATTCAGCCTCCTCTATCCATCCAAGCCTTCAGTAGAGGGAGGCTGCTATACACAACAGGTTTGGATAAACTGTGCTTTGAGGATGAAGGAGGGGGATTCTTCCCCCAGCTTAAGGCAACATCTGAAAGATGGCAGCAAATCACAGCTGAGAAGTATGTATACAGAGTAATCAGAGCCCAATGGGAACAGGATTTCAAAGCTACAGGGACCAGAATAATGTACATCATGAGCTTCCTGCACACACACCTCCACCAAAGTTACTCTCCACTGCCCACCTCCCCAAGATCCACAGAAACACTAGGACAGACACTGGACTTCCCAAAATGTGTGAGATGGGGGCTCAGGTCATTTTTTTTTTTAACTATTAGGATAAGAGTAATGATATAGAACTAAAAGATTTAGAGAACTGCAGGTTATATAGAAAATTTTACTGCAAGTAAAGAAAGGATTTCCTCTTCCAACATGAGGAATGACTGTCCTATTTTCTGAGTATTTAACTTTCGAGTGGCTGAAAGGTGCCCAAATTTACTGTTAGTAATTTGTTTAGGCAGCTTAGGTATCTCATTTTATAAAACTGAAGTTATTTCTTCTCAAAGATCGACTATAAAATGATTGTTTATATCAATCTTTTTTTCTGATTCCATTATAAACTATTCTTTTCCTTTAGGTACACGAAATAATGAAAATTACACTTACTGTTTTAAAAGGATTCTTTAACTTCACATATTCCAAAATATTCTCTAGAAAATGCCAATATTGTGCTCGCTTCAGCAGCACATATACTAGAAAATGCCAATGTTAATAATAAAAATATGTCCACAAATAAACATTTTCTTGACTATTAAAATATCCTATCAGTAAGAATCTATCCTTTGAAGAAAGACAGTCTCTTTAACAAATGGTGTTGAGATAACATGCAAAAGAATGAAACTGGGGGGCACCTGAGTGGCTTTGGCAGTTAAGCAACTGGCTCTTGATTTTAGCTCAGGTAATGATCTCAGGATGTAAGGAGTCTGCTTGAGGATTCTCTCTCTGCCGCACCCCTCCCCCCATGTGTGCACTCTCTCTCTCTCTCTCTCTCTCTCTCTCTCTCATAAATAAATAAATAAATATATATATATATACACATATATATATATTAAACAAAGAAGAAGAATGAAACTGGACCACTTTCTTACACCATATACAAAAATAAACTCAAAATGGATTAAGGACCTAAATCTGAGGCTTCAAACCATAAAAATCCTAGAAGAGAGCACAGGCAGTAATTGCTTTGACGGCTGTAAAAATATTTTTCTAGGTATGTCTCCACAGGCAGCAGAAACAAAAGCAAAAACAAACTATTGAGACTACATCAAAATAAAAAACTTCTGTACAGGAAAGGAAAAACAACCGACAAAACTAAAGACAACCTACTGAATGGAAGAAGGTATTAGCAAATGACATAACCAATAAAGAATTATTACCCAAAATATATAAAAAACTTATACAACTCAACACCCCCAAAAAACAAAGGAAAAAATGAGCAGAAGACATGAAAAGACATTTCTCCAAAGGCAACCAGATGGCCAACGGATACATGAAAAAAAGTTACATATCACCCAATATCAAGGAAATACAAATCAAAAACTGCAATGAGATATCACCTCACACCTGTCACAATGGCTAAAACACACACACACACACACACACAAGAAAACAACAAATGTTATGAGGATGTGGAGAAAAGGAAACTGTCGTGCACTGATGGTGTGGATGCAAACTGGTACAGCCATTGTCGAAGACAGTATGGAAGTTCCTTAAAATTTAAAAATAGAACTACCATATGACCCAGTAATTCCACTACTGGGTATTTGCCCAAAGAATACAAAAACACTAATTCAAAAAAATATATGCATCTCTAAGTTTATTGCAGCATTATTGACAATAGCAAATTATAGAGACTGCCCAAATGTCCACTGATACATGAATGGATAAAGAAGATGTGGTAAACACACATATACAATATTACTCAGCCATTTGTAACAACATGAGTAGGTCTAGAGGGTATACTACTAATGAAATCAGTCAGAGAAAGACAAATACCACATGATTTCACTCATATGTTAAGAAAAAGACAAAAACAAAACAAAACAAAACACACACACACAAAGCAAAAACCAGACTCTTATCTATAGAGATCAAACTGGTGGCTACTAGAGGGGAGATCAGTGGGGTGATGGGTGTAAATAGGGAATTAAGAGCATATTTATCCTGATGAGCACTGAGTAATGTATAGAATTGGTGAATCACTATATTGTACACCAGAAACTAATATATCACTGTATATTAACTATGCCAGAATTTTAATTTTTTAAAGAAAAAAAAAAGAATCTGTTGTTTAAATTCAATTTCTAGTACAATCTCCACTCCAAGGTAAATTAAGATTTTCTATAAAATCTCAAGATCTCTGTCTTATATAAAAGGATTCTTTTTGATATTTCTTAAACTATTAGGGCTACTAGCAACTATCTCTCTAGTTTATGGTTAAAAGCTTTAAATGAGCTTGTTTCAGGGGCACCTGGGTGGCTCAGTTGGTTAAACATCTGCCTTCGTCTTAGGTCGTAATCCTGGGGTTCTGGGATCAAATCTTGCATCAGACTCCCTATAGGGAGCCTGCTTTTCCCTCTGCCTATGTCTCTGCCTCTCTCTGTGTCTCTCATGAATGAATAATAAAAAAAAAAAAAATCTTAAAAAAAAAGAGGTACACTTGTATTAGGTTAAACAGTCCAAAATTTCATGTCCACCTGGAGCCTCAGAAATGACCTTATTTGCAAATAAGGTCTTTGCAGACGTAATTTGTTAAAATGAGGTCATCCTGGATTCTTCTGGGCTCTAAGTTCAAGGGCTGCTTCTTTGAAGGCTGTGTGAAGACACAGTAAGACATACACAGAAGGAAGGAGGCTACGTGATATCAGAGGCCAACTTGGGAATGATGAAGGTGAAAGAATACCAAAGATTGCCAGCAATCATTAGAAGCTAGGAAGACAGAAGAGAAGATTCTTCCCAAGAGCCTTCTGAGGGAATATGGCCCTTCTAACACCTTGACTTCAGACTCCTTACCTACAGAATCATGGGAAAATAAATTTCTATTGTTTTAAGCTACCCAGTTTGTGGTAACTTGTTGCAGAAGCCCTAGGAAACTAATATCTTTGGCTGAAAGGCATGCTTAGATAGAGAAAAGCGGCTTTCCCACAACCATTCATTCTTCAAGTAAAATATTAATGCAGCAAAGATATATAACACTGGGGGAAATTCCTACTCAGTTTAACAACACAATCTTTATACTTTCTTCATCACTCTCATTGTAACCACCAGTGTTCATACCTTCAGGCAGCTCTTTGCTCTTAGACTATTGCAAGGTAAGAGCAAAATCTAACTACAAAAAAAAAGGCAGTGTACATGCTTATTATCCTAACAGTATGACCACTGATCCTAACAGTATGACCACTGAGGAATGATACACTGTTTTTCTCTAACCATTTCTGAAAACGCTTCCCTTCTTTACAGTACAAAAAAATAATGAAAATGTAGTTATAATCATAATTCACTGAAAATCTGACAAAAAAAAAAAGCCCACATCTAAAAACATCGACATACTCAAAATCTTTACAGCTTTTCTGGCTTATTTAATAATTTCAACCTGCCTGCCACAGTTCAATAAATTTTAAGTGAAAAGCTTTGTGCAGAAGTGGACAAAACTGGCAAAATAATTTCTTCCATACTCCCTATCTTATTTTTTTGTATGTGCTTCAAGCTTTCAGCAGGGAATGTTACACACGTGCTCTTTTCTTCTCCAATATTTTGGTGGCTGCATTGCTAAGGAAATAGTTTATCAATGTACTGGTTGTAACTGACTTTTTCAATGAAATTATATAATCACCTTGACATTTTCAAGAAGTTAGCTACCTTGAAAAAGAAAAAATACACACACACAGAGGCACAACGCATATATACACACTGAAAATGAAAATTTCTGGGGAAACAAATAGCAGTCTCATTCTAGTAAATATAGCTTTGGCTTACAATTACTGTAAGGACATTCTGACCACTTCAATAGAAGCTTTTCTAAGTGTCTAAGATGAACACACTGTGGTTTTTACCATTCTGCTTTCATTGATGCTGCATTCAAGAGCCACCAGAACAAAGCAAACATGTATCACAACAGTGAACGCAGTCCCCTTCCCAAGCCATTTCTATCAATTCAGAAAGGATTCTCTGAAATTAGTCAAATAAGTCATAAAGCAGGAAAGTCATCAGCTCTTAGTGCTGATATTTTGCTGCAATTTTAGTCCCATTAAAACACTCTCTTTTATGGGGTGCCTGGGTGGCTCAGTGGTTGAGCATCTGCCTTTGGCTCAGGTGGTGATCCCAGGGTCTTTGGGATCGAGTCCCACATTAGGTTCCCATGATGAGCCTGCTTCTTCCTCTACCTATGTATGTTTCTGCCTCTCTCTCTCTGTGCGTCTCTCAGGAATAAATACATAAAATATTAACTAACAAACAAACAAAAACCACTCTTTTAAAGATCTGGTCATACATTTCGATGAGTTCTATGTGGGGCCACAGAGAGCAGAAGTCATGGTGAGTTAGTATGAATTTTTTCTTACTCCTCATCGCAGCTCTGGACATGACAATCTAAACGTTGGCATTAGGACAGGGAAAGAACTGGGTGGGAAGGCAAATACATTATTGCTGTCTCGTTCTAGAGATTCTTTTACAGATTTTCAGAAATTTTCTGCTTCAGGGGCCATTAGTGCAATACCCTAGGTTAAAAATAAAATTCTTATTTCCCTACATTATTAAAGAAAGTAGAGTGCACAGGAAAAGAACAAGCTTTGGGACCTGCTCCACCATGCTTAGTAGCTGTTTGCTCTGAGGCAAGCTGCCTGACTTCCTTAACATTCGCTTTCTTCATTTGAGTGCTCTGTGGGGCTGAAAGGGGTGGTGAGAGCATGCAAAGCACCAAGGATAACAGAAGTAGGCTATGCTCGGTGCAGGTCAGCTCCTTTTCCCCTTTTCCCCTTCCCCCAGTTAAGTTTAGGTTTATGTTTTAAGTTTCGGCAGAATGCTGCAGATGTGTCAGCCTCCAACAGACAAAGCACAAGGACTCCACCCCCAGAGAGTTATTTGGGGCGTATTTTTTCTTTTAAACATAAATAAATACCTGTAGCTATTCCAGGGCTGTTATGTTCTACTTCGATATATACAGATATTAAGTCTGCAAATTAGAACTGTCATTCCAAAATTGTTCCCTCTGGGACAAATAAGGAGACTTTGCCCTATTACCAAGACTGTTTAGCTCACTGCATGGCCAAGTAATTATTACAGTGTAAAACCTGTCAGGGAATGCATCACTCCATCGATACAATAAGGAAGGAGGGTCTCATCACACAGTCCTGCCAGTCACCTGAAGAATAGGTCCCTTGGCCTACAAACTGGAACGGAGTATGAGGTCTCTCCTAGCAGTTAATAGACACTCTCTCAGGGATGGAAAAGGACAGAGTCTATGAGCTTTGGGAATAAATTAGCTCTTGTCAGATTCAATATCTGAACAAAAGAGACTGTTTTTCAGGTTTATGATCCTTTGTTGTTGCTCATATTTTTTCTGCTTTTCTTCCATGGATATTTGATAAAATCTTTTTTTTTTTCAGCTGGGCTAACATTGTGAGGGATTTTGTTCATATTTGGGCCAGAGTTGTAAAAGGGGACTAGCATGCTCCTGATGGCTAGCATGAGAGCTGCTAAAAAAAAAACTAGACCAAAAGGACCTCCCAAACAGACACACATCTAGATCATAGGAAGTTAAAATAGTTCTCCATTTAAAATTTCTTCTGTATGGTTTGAAAATTGTATGAGTATGCATTTTAACATTTTTTGTTGTGAAATACAGAAACATGCACAAAACAAAATAGGCAGTTCAAAGATTTATCACAGGAAAAACACTCATGTAACCATTACCAAGGTCAAGAAATAGAACTTGCCAGAACCTACAAGCCTCCCTCATGATCCTAATAACTAGCTCCTCCCTTTCCCAAAAGGCAACCAACCAATCTTTTGCCTAAGTATGCATTGTTTGACACTATGGTTCCATTTTTGTCTTTTTAAGATGCTATTTAAGCAAATCGTGCAGTCTTATATTCTTTTACGCCCAGATTCTTTTGCTCCATTTTATGTCTGTGAAATGTATCCAGGTGGTTACATGTAGTTGTTAGTTCATTCCTTTTCACTCTGTATATGTATATATATTCCACTGTATGAATATACAATTTGTCCATCTAATCTTGGTGAACACTGGAGATCTTTCCAAGTTTTAGTTATCATGAATGGCTCTGTTATGATTATTTAATGTGTCTTTTATATGCATTTATATTAAGCTGGATCATAGGGCATGTATATATCATAATGTCTGCACATTATCCTACTTTCCGAAAGTGGGTGAATAATTCACGTTCTCCACCAGTAGTTTCTGAAATCTCCAGGTAGCCCATATCCTTGCCATACTTGCCGAGTATAGTGGTATTTCAATGTAGTTTTATCTCCCATTTTCCTGTAACACATTTTGTTAGGTTAGTTTGTTTGTAGGTTTCAAAACCTACTTGTCGTATATATTTTAAATCCAAAAAGACATTATTACTATTTTATACAAGACAAGGTATTAGATTTCTCTAATTATAATCTAATCATATTCATTTGAAGTTGCATTTCTGACCACCTGGGATAATTTTTCTCCTTCCAAATAAAACCCTTTATTATTCTCTTTGGTTAAAATCTGTTGGGATAAAGTCTTTCAAGTTTTGTTTGTCTGAAAATGAATTTATTTCACCCTCATGCTTGAAGAATATTTTTGTTGTGCTGAAAACTCTAAGTTGACAGTTATTTCTTTCCACAGTTTAAAGGTATCATCTCAATGCAAAACAATGCAGCCACTCTGGAAAATAATATGGAGGTTCCTCAAAAACTTAAAAATAGAATTACCCTATGACCCAGCAATTGCACTACTAAGTATTTACTCAAAGGATACAAAAATACTGATTCAGAAGGACACATGTACCCAGATGTTTACAGCAGCATTATCAACAATAGCCAAACTATCAAAAGAGCCCAAATGTCCATCGACTGATGAATGGATAAAGAAGATGTGTAAATACATATATACAATGGAAAATTACTCACCCATGAAAAAGAATGAAACCTTGCAATTTGCCAAAACATGGTTGGAGCAAGAATATACTGTGTGAGGTGAGATCAGTCAGAGGAAGACAAACCATATGATTTCACTCATATATAGAATTTAAGAAACAAAACAGATGAACATTAGGGAAGGGAAAGAAAAAGAGAGAAGGAAACAAACCATAAGAGACTCTTAATAATAGAGAATAATAAGCTGAGGGTTGATGGAAGGAGATAGGTGGAGAATGGGCTAGATGGGTGATGGGTACTGAGGAAAGCACTTGTTATGATAAGCACTGGGCATTGTATGTAAGTGATGAGCCACTGAATTCTACTCCTGAAACCAATATTGCACTGATGCTAACTAAAATTTAAATAAAAATTTGAAAAAAAAAAAAAAAACCATCCCATTGCCTTCTGACTCCCACTATCTTTGCTAAGAAATCAGCTGTTAGTATAAGTATAGCCCCTTGGAAAGTAGTTTTTTTTTCTCTCTCATTGCTTTTAAGATCTTCTCTTTGTTTCTGTTCTCATCAGTTTTACAACCATATGTCTAGATATGAGTTTCTTTTCATTTATCCTTGGAGTTCATAGGACTTATTAAATTTGTAGATGGAGGCTATTTAACAGTTCTAAACCATTTTCTATTCAAATATTGCTATTTTAGCTCTCATCTACGTCCAAGATTCCAATTACAAGAGTGTCAAAGCTTCTTACCACATCCTTTATGTCTCTTAACCTCTCTTCTTTTTCTTATTCTTTTGCTCCGTTTTATTTTGCATATTTTCTTTAACCTAGAAAGTTCTCCTGAATTCTTATCTTTTCTTGAAAATAGTAAACATGATATTTTAAAGTCTGATTCTCGTTACACCAATATATAAAGCTTCTATGCATTTTTCTTTTTTTTAATTTTTATTTATTTATGATAGTCAGAGAGAGAGAGAGAGAGGCAGAGACACAGGCAGAGGGAGAAGCAGGCTCCATGCACCGGGAGCCCGACGTGGGATTCGATTCCGGGTCTCCAGGATCGCGCTCGCAGCCTGGGCCAAAGGCAGGCGCCAAACCGCTGCGCCACCCAGGGATCCCTCTATGCATTTTTCTATTGCTCTTGTTTTTCTAGGTTTTGCTGATATTTGTCTTTCTTCCACAAGTGTTTATTTTTGACTGCCCGACACTGTTTTCGCAAAATTGTTAGTAAAAATAACTTGAGGATTAGGATGTTATACTCTTACAGAAAAAATTTAGGCTTATTTCTGCCAGATACTTGTGGGACTACTACTCTAGAATCACCTTAATCTAATTTCAGGAAATGATGATTTCTTAGAAGCTGGGCCTCTAATCTCCCTGATCTGGCCTCACAACTCTTCACTATCTTATAACCTCCCCAATGCCTCCAAGCAGATTTTTAAAAAATTTTATTTATTTATTCATGAAAGAGATGGGGGGGGGGCAGAGACACAGGCAGAGGGAGAAGCAGGCACCATGCAGGGAGCCCAACATGGGACTCAATACTGGGTCTCCAGGATCACACCCTCGGCCAGGGGCAGGCACTAAACCGCTGAGCCACCCAGGGATCCCCCATTTTTTTTTAATTTAAAGACTTAATTTTTTTTAACTTTTTATTTATTTATGATAGTCACACACAGAGAGAGAGAGGCAGAGACACAGGCAGAGGGAGGAGCAGGCTCCATGCACTGGGAGCCCAATGTGGGATTCGATCCCGGGTCTCCAGGATCGCGCCCTGGGCCAAAGGCAGGCGCTAAACCACTGCACCACCCAGGGATCCCAAAACTTAATGTTTTAAAGCAGTTTTAAGTTCACAACATAACTGAGAGGAAAGTACAGGTTTCCCATAAACCCTCCTACCCCCACATATGCATAGCTTCCTCCATTACAAACATCCCCCATCAGGGTGATACATGCATTACAACTGAAAACCTGCATTTACTTATCATAATCACCCAGAGTCCATAGTTTACATTGACAGTTCACTCTTGGCATTGTACATTCCACACATTTGGACAAATATACAAGGACATGTATAATCAGAGTATTTTCATGACCTTAAATATCCTCAATGCTCTGCCCATTCATCCTCCCCCACTCTTTACTCTCTGACAATCAATCATCATTTTACTGTCTCTATAGTTTTGCCTTTTCTAGAATGTCAGAGTTGTAATCATGCAGGAAGTAGCCTTTTAGGACTGGAGTCTTTCACTTAGCAATAGACACGATTCTACCAAGTCTTTGCATGGTTTGAGAGCCTGTTTCTTTTTAGCCCTGAATAATATTCTAACACTTGGATGTACCAGGGTCTGTTTTTATCCATTTACATACTGAAAGACATTTTGGTTGTTCCAAGAAGACTTTTTTAATATTTTAACTTGCTTTTCCAATCTTCCTCAGCAAGAGGGTTAACCTAAATTACCTAGTCCACTACCCTGGCCCTGTGTTTTATTTTCACAAGCTGTTCCTTTACTGTATCTCCTCAAAGTCTAACCATATTAACCCATGAATTTGTCTATTATTGCTTTAGTTTTATCCAACAAAATATGTTGTTCTCTACTTTTGAAGTCCTTTAAATAGGTAATAGTCTTAAAACATTAAGTCTAAAAATACTGAGAAAGAAACACTCAAAGTAAAACAAAACAAAACAATCAAGTAAAAGATGACACAGAGGGAAGACCAAGTGAAGATGCCATAGTCAAACAACTGTAAGCCAAAGAGAGAGGCCCTCAGAAGAAGCCAACCCTACTAACACCTTGGTCTTGCAAGTTCTAGTTGCTAGGACTGTGTAAACCAGATTTACATTGTTAAGGAGGAAAAAAGGTAAAAGGAAAAATATCTATATTTCTATCACTTCTATTTTTAACTGTACTACTCTAGAATAACTATGTTTGTGGTATTATGTTTTATAAAGCAAACTGTATCTGGAATGGTAAGAATGGGAATAAACTTTTCAATATAAAATTGACATTCTGTATTAAAATCAGAAGTTAGGGGATCCCTGGGTGGCGCAGCAGTTTGGCGCCTGCCTTTGGCCCAGGGCGCGATCCTGGAGACCCGGGATCGAATCCCACATCGGGCTCCCGGTGCATGGAGCCTGCTTCTCCCTCTGCCTGTGTCTCTGCCTCTCTCTCTCTCTCTCCGTGTGTGACTATCATAAATAAATAAAAAATTAAAAAAAAACAAATAAAATCAGAAGTTAAACAGACCTAGTACTTTCATAACTGATAAATGATAAAATTTCTCCTGCAAGTTTTGGTTAAAACAATATTACCGCCTTTTAAAATATGACTAAAAGTTGGCACTTAGCTACAGGACACTGATCAAGTGGAAATATTAAAAGTTTCAACTGTTTGAACTGTTTTCTTTGCTGTATAAGAAAGAAAACAACTGATACACATGAGCGGACTGCTAAATACAAAGTGACCCCCAAAATCCCAAATGTTCTCCTTTGATGGGAGAAATGAAAAAGTTTCATTAATAGTACTTTAGAAAAATCAATTGGTCCAAAATTATTGCATTTAATAAGATTTTCCGCCCTTTCTAGCAATGTTTTTAGGCTGGAGCAAAAGGTAAATTATATTATTAAAAGGTCCACAACAAGGTTCTCTTGTCTCCACCTTTCATTTGCTTTCTATAATCAGAAATTGTTAGGTTATTGTAGCTTTCAACACTTTAAAATGCAAATAAAGGCCTAATTCTTAAAATAGGGGCAAATGAATATTTTTAACATTCCTGGTTATATTGATAATAGCGTTCTCCTTCTGCATTGTATATATAGTCTACATAGAGAAGAATGTTGCCACCAGGTTCTTAACTTTTTATGTTCCATAACTTTCCATAGGACTGGTCAATATAAATGTGTATTTGATTTTTCTTAAAGATTTCATTTATTTATTCATGAGAGACAGAGACAGAGAGAGAGAGAGAGAGAGAGAGAGAGGCAGAGACACAGGCAGAGGGAGAAGCAGGTTCTATGCAGGGAGCCCGACACGGGACTCGATCCCAGGTCTCCAGGATCAGGCCCTGGGCCAAAGGCAGCACTAAACTGCTGAGCCACCCAGGCTGCCCTGTATTTGATATTATTTTTTTTTAATTTTTTTATTTATTTATGATAGTCACACACACAGAGAGAGAGAGAGAGAGAGGCAGAGACACAGGCAGAGGGAGAAGCAGGCTCCATGCACCGGGAGCCCGATGTAGGATTCAATCCCGGGTCTCCAGGATCGCGCCCTGGGCCAAAGGCAGGCGCCAAACCGCTGCGCCACCCAGGGATCCCTGTATTTGATATTAATACACCTTTGTAAATGTCCAAAGGTAAATAAATAAAATATATATTTTTAATACATTTTTATATCATGTTCAATATAATATACACATACCAACACATGTATTTAGATTTGTATATTTGTAAATCAATTTATTAAAAATAATGTACTTTCTATGGAAATAAATCAAATGATTGACCTTTTTTTAGATATTCAATTTGCCCAAATCTTTAAAATGTATAAATAAATATATTAAACAAAATGAATACTCAAGAGAATAAATTAAAAAACCACACCTAGATACATTATAATCAAATTACAGAACATCAAACACAAAGATTAAATTTTTAAAATTTCATTTAAATTCAATTAATTAACATAGTTTATCACTAGTTTGCAAGGCAGAGTTCAATAATTAAGATAAAACTTTAAAAGAGAAAAAGGTAGACTAACAAAGGATGACAATTAGGCTGAAAACAGATTCAAAAGAAATAAAAGCCAAAGTTCGTGAAAGTATCTTTGAAGAACAAGAGAAAATTAAAGACACATTCATACAGGTGAAAACTAAGAGGATTTATAACCAGTAGAGTTTTACCTACTGGAACTCCTAAAGAACATACTTCAAGAAGGTAAATGACTAGAAAGCAAGTCTGAGTGACGAGAAAAGGCAGCAAGGAAATAAAATGGTAAAATGAAGGCAAAGCAAAACAACAACAATGTCTAGGATTTACAAAAAAAGAAAAAAAAATAAAGCATGAAAGATAAGAGGGAAGCAACTGGAGTTGTGTTCTCAGATCCCTGCGTTGTGGGGGAGGGTTTTAAAGTCAGGTTTAACTTCAGACTCAGCTAGCAATACATGGGCAAGGGGGCCACTAAAAGAACAAAAAGAGTGTACAACTTCTACATTATTCAAGAATACACCAGCTACCATAACAAACCACGCAGATTTCACTGGCTTAATACAGTATTTCTCAAAACAGTCTAAGGTTTAGTTAGCAAGTGATCTTCCTCCACACACAAAGTCTCAGGTTCTTTCCATCTTGTGGCTCCATCAATCCTTAGAGTATCATCACCGTCTACATCCAGAAACCAGAGGTAGAAAAGCATATGGATGAGGTTCAGGCACTCCTAAAAGCCTCTGTCCCAAAATGGCACACATCACTTCTGTTCAGATTCTATTCTCTAGACCTCAACCACATGGTATATTTAATAGCAAGTGAAGATGGGAAATATAGTTGAGTTGTACGCTCAAGAATAAGAAGAGGATATACATTCAAGAGCTCACCTGGGAGTCTCGTTATAGCTTCCAAACCAGAAGTATAGTGTAGTGTAATAAGAACACAAAATTCAACCAATTAAAAAAGGACAATAAAATGGAGAAGAGAAAGACTAAAAAGTGAGACACACAGAAAGTATAAGACGGTGGTAATACCAAATATATCAGCAATCATAATAAACATAAATTAATCTGCCAGTTAAGCATTAGATTGTTATAATGAATTTTTTTTAAGATTTATTTATTTGAGCAGGGGCCGCAGGGCAGAGGGAGATAGAGAATCCCAAGCAGACTCCCTGTTAAGTGCAGACCACCACAGAGAGCTCAATTCCATGACCCTGAGATCAGGACTGGAGAGGAAATCAAGAGTCAGATGACCAACCGACTGAGCCACCCAGGTGCCCCTGATGTGATGCATTTTAAAAGAGTATTAAAATCCAGCAATACTAAAGAGATCCTAAAACATAAAGACATAAAAAGACTGAAAACATGGAAAAAAATACCAGGCAAATATTAACCTAAATAAATGATGTTAAAATATATTAATATCATTTTTAAATGAGCTTCAAAACAATATAAAGAGAGCATCCACATAATGATAAAAATTTAACTTAACAGAAGGTATAACAATTCTATCCATATACCTATTAAAAATAGCCTCAAATGTGAATAAAGGAAATTTAATAAACACAGGAGAAATTAGTAAACTTATCATGTAGTAGGAGATTCCAAAAGATGTTCAAGGTAGTGAACACATGCAGTGCACCAAATAATCAGAGTATGCACTATTTTCATATACCCATTGTCAAAGATTTTGTATTTGCTAAGCCACAATAGAAGTGTCAATGGATTTCCAAGAATAGGTGTTATATAGACCATGTTCCCAAATCACAAAGCAATTAAGTTAGAAATCAATAATATAAAAATAAATTTAAAATCTTCATATGCTGAGAAAATTTTTAAACATTTCTAAATAAGTCATAAAGTCAAAGTAAAGACTGGAAAAGAAATGTGTATGTGTAAGAATGAACTACAGCTCAAAACAACATGGATGAATAAGAAGCACAATATTGAATGAGAAAAACAAATTGCTACAGTTTGTATGTTACTACTACTTCAAAACTACTTGTACTTATGTGGTGAACTACACAACTCTTTTTACAAGTAAATGTTAAACACAAAAATTGGAAGACAAATGGGACAGTGAATGAACATACAAATAACCTTACTAGTAATGGTAATGTTCTGACTCTTAACCTGCGTAACAGGTTCACCAATCTACATATAAGTCTTATAACACACATACCTTACATAGTCTTTCTTTTGTTTCAGGCTTGACTGTCAACTGACACACTGTCACATAACCTATGACCAATTCAACTCTCTCTGTTCCTTTTACCATTTTTAAATTCCCTCTAATTGAAAAGAAAGTTCCAGTTACTCACTACTCTCTTTCTAATCACAGATTAGAAAAATACTTCAGATCCCAGAAGAGATTGGAAAGAGATTTTGGATCCCAGAGTAATCTATGGTACTAAGTGAAATAAGTAAATCGGCAAGTTTCTAAAGTTTAAGTGCCAGACAATTATGAAGTTCCTGTATAAAATTGTTAGCCCTTTCAAAGCAAAATGACAGCCATAAGAGAACAAAGTCTTCGGTGTACCCTGCAGCAAGTCAGAGTAAAGTCAGACAAAATGTTAGTTAAATAAATAAAAACACAAGAGGATTACAAACATAAAGAAATTAAGAGCAATACCACTTCCAGTTTTCTTTGACAAAGTTTAGAGTACATGACCAATCTTTTTTAAACAAGCATTTTTTGGAAAGGACTGCTTTTTTTTTTTTTTAAGGACTGCATTTCTTAAACAGATACAGAAATGATGAATTTGAAATTAAATTTGCTATTGGAAAAATAGCACTTTAAAAAAAAAGATTTTTATTTATTTATTCATGAGAGACACAGAGAGAGGCAGAGACACAGGCAGAGGGAGAAGCAGGCTCCATGCAGAGAGCCTGACATGGGACTCAATCCTGGGACTCCAGGATCACACCCTAGGCCGAAGGCACGTGCTAAACCTCTGAGCCATTCAGGGATCCCCCAAAATAACACTTTTTTACTACACTCCCTCCACGCAACTGCCAGAGTTGGCTTTAACAATTAATAAATACCAGTGCTAACCTACTCTACAGGGAATGTGTTGATGCAAAAACCAGGAAACAGTTTATCTCCACTGGGGATATCGTGAAGAAGGAATTAGAGGAAGCTAGGCAGGGAAGATTCAGGAAAAAAAAAAAAAAAGCCCAACAATATTTGCTAAACTAAAAGCACATATACACACATGGGAATTACTTTACTTTCAACAAGTTCCAAAAATAGTAACAAAACCAGGGAGAGTTAAAATAATTTAACACTGATGTTTCAGGCATGCTTAGAGGGACTGGGCATTTAGACCTCACGTTGCTAAATTTGTTCATCTAAAACCTGAAAGGCACTGTCATGACAACAACTTTGCTATTTCTCAGCCTTGTCTCCTTAGGCAGCTTATTTCCCACTTGAGGTTATAATTCTGTATTCATAATACCATAATCATTTCCATGGTAACTTCTGTGATGTCACAGAGAAAACATTACTGGCTTCCCCTGCAGCTCTTCTTTCCCAGTCAGAATCATACATTGATTTTCTTCTTTCTAATGTAAATAAAAGACTTAACTATTAAAAGTTCTAGGAATAAGAACCAATATCCCATCTATCATCATTACAGAGGCAAGTAGAGAAACCTAGTAGCACAGGATACTCATTAAAACTGCAGGTACCAGCATCTGCCTACTTGGATTCATTCTAGGCTCCATTGATTATGAAATAAGGCTCCTTGGGCACAGTATCTAATGTTCTCAAACATCAGTTTACACATCTGTCAAATGGAAAAGCATTCCATTTGACAGTTGTAAGAATTACAATGAGACAATGTACACAAAACACTTAAGCATAAAACCTAGCAAATGTCATCCTAAAAAAAGAAAAAAATTTTGAGTTCCCCAGAACTATAAACTCAGGATATAGAATTAAAGAGGAAGTTATGATTTTAGTCACTGGGCAAATATTTACTGAGTGCCTACTTTGTGCCACACAACGCTTGAATGCTGGGACCATAAAGAACCATGTTTGGACTACAGCCCTAACAAAAACTGTTCCTTTACCCTGCTTCTTCAATTTAATGCTTACCTCCTTCTACAGGAGGCTGGTTCCTGATATGAGATCAACCTCGAGCTCAGCCCTCTATTTTCTCTCCTGCCCACACATCTAGGCAAAAAGAGTACACATTTAATAACTTCAAACAGTGAGTCTCTGTGTAGATGAAAAATGGAGTCCAAATACTATTTCAATTTGCCAACTCATCTGAAGGAGGGATGTGGTTCTTTTTAAAGGGTAATTTAAAAGTGAATAAAAGTCTTCATCTCGCAGCCAGCTTATAATTATTATTTGGGTTTAAAGTATACTGACAATTGTCTGAACCTCTGAAAACACAATGGTAGTAAATATCTACCTTCAAAAATCAAAGTATCAATTAATTTCAGGCCCGTGTAAGTGCCTATTTCTAAAGAAATAACATAATAATTTTACCTAGCAACTTCATGACAAGCAGAGAAGAGTTTATGACAAATGAGTTCCTTGGAGTTCCTTACACACATTGTTGTCATCAGATATTTCATTTTTGCACCTAGAGATTAATATATTTACCATTAGAAATGCTGAGATGGTCTTCAATAAAAGGAACCCTAAAGGACACAATTATGTGCTTTCTGAGTAGGAAAAAAAACAAGTAAAGAAGGAAGATACAGCATTCTATAGCTAGACAGTACTAGAAGCTCTCCTGCACACTATTTGGGCTAGACATCTCTTAGAAAAACAAGGTTCATAAGTTTGGGAAATACTGCACAAGACTGACAACGCACATTAGCATATTAAGGGCTCTAAGATGTTCTGCAGTAAAGAAATCTCTTTAACCAAACATTTTCCAAAATGATTCAACCAAATACTTCACAGAATACACCTAAAGAGGGGATCCCTGGGTGGCGCAGCGGTTTGGCGCCTGCCTTTGGCCCAGGGTGCGGTCCTGGAGACCTGGGATCGAGTCCCACGTCAGGCTCCTGGTGCATGGAGCCTGCTTCTCCCTCTGCCTACGTCTCTGCCTCTCTCTCTCTCTCTCTGTGTGACTATCATAAATAAAATTAAAATAAAATAAAAAATAAAATAAAATAAAAAGAACACACCTAAAGAAATGTTATGTAGTACTTTCCAATTATGCCACATATTAACATAGCTGCTAGATATATTATTGCATCAAAGAGTATTAACTCATTACTCAAAATATTTTTTATAGTTCCTTCAAAATAAAGATACCCTGGAGTTGTTCTAAATGCTCAACAATTCCTACCATATGGTGGAAGGGGAGGGGTGGGGGTGGGGGTGAATGGGTGATGGGCACTGAGGGGGCACTTGATGGGATGAGCACTGGGTGTTATTCTGTATGTTGGCAAATTGAACATCAATAAAAAATAAATTTATCAATTAAAAAAAACAAACAATTCCTACCATAAATAAGAGGTCTCTTCTATAAATGTATACTATAGGTAAATGATGAAGAAAAAAAAAAGTAAGCTGTTTTTGCCTGTTTGGTTAAGGATACACATAGAACAGTATCTGGCATATAAAAATATTTGTTGAATGAATGATTGAATAATTTGCATCCCCCCCACCCCACCCCACCCCCACCCCCCCAACTCTAGTCAAGAGATAACTCTTCTGTTCTTCAGACTCCCTGAGAGGTAGCAGCAATCTGTGATTCTATGAAATCATTGATTTCGAAGCACATTTACAGAAGAAAGAATACAGAGCTTGGTGCTAAACTTAACAAGGTTTAAAGTCTAGTTGCACTACTAACTAGCTGTGTGATCCTGAACAGTTACTTTTTGCAAAACAGGAATTAAAACTGTTTTTATCCCAAAAGACTACTGTGAAGAAAGTGCCTGGTATAATTTTGGCACTCAGAGGGATTCAAAAGTTACTAGTAATCTCTCTCTCTCTCTCTCTCCATCATTCTAACTTCTTTAACCCTGAGGAAAAAAGAAACTCAAAGGATAAGTAAACTTCATGGTAGGCTATTAAATAAGATGAAGTAAGGCAAAACAAATCCCACAATGAATATGATAAAATAGAGAATTAGTTTCTAACAACTGTAATACTATTTGGTCTATTTACCTAAAGGTCCTGAATACTGTAGTTCCTTTTAATTTTGAAGTGTACATCTTCTTTCAATTAAACTAATTCAACAAAACTTCCAGCACATAATTTCATTAAATTACCTTATTCCCTGTCAAAGGCTTTATCATCCTCAAAATCAGAACAGCATATTTTTATGTTAATATATTGTCTCTATCCTCCAAAAACCCTCAAACATAAAAATTTCCCAAAGCATACTTAAGACTCTACAATGCTAAAAACAACGAGAGTATGATGTTGGGTATTTAATATATAACTAAATGACACAGATAAGACTGAATCTTGCCTAGTTATCACAGATAGCAACTTCTCCCCTTTGAACCATCCAGGCTCATATCTATCTTGTTTCTGGAATTTGAAGCAATTTATAATATTAAGAAGTTGATTTGCTAATTAAAAGATTTTATAAAAAGGCTAAATTTCCTTTCTCAGTCTCAGTCATTAGTGAATGAAGGGAAGATAGGAATCATATATTAAAATGTAAATTTACTAGCTACATGCCGTATGCTGACAGAGTAACAAGGGAGTCAAGAGAAATAGCTTCATTAAATACGCTATTTATGTTACAGTAAATCCAGTGTTTTAAAATTTTGACATTTGTTTTGAAACCAGATTCAAATTTAGTACATAGTATTTCTTTGTTGGCAAGAGCTGCAAGAAAGTTAATGCCAATAAGTCTAGCTATTTTACACACAACTTTTTGTGTGTTAGGGTATCAGAGGACCTATGAATCAGGTCAAAATTAACACCACATGTAGGGCTTTGGAGAAACAGAAATGACTTCTCAGATTTCTTGATGAAAAGTATATTTTTGTAATACCACTGATAAGGCAATAATAAGCATGGCAAAGTCTCTCATGCATTATCTTCTTTATATTAATAATTATGATTCTGTAAAAATAAGATCAAATCACCTAAAAATGCAGGCCAACTTCCAGGTGTGTCAAATATATGGCCCTACACTAAGGGGCATACTGCAGCACTGAGCATATCCTTCTTGGGTTATTTTTAAGCCATTTCATCTCATTAAAGTGTTAACAAATATTCACCTGTCAGAAAAATCTTCCAGCATATTTTTTCACTTATTAATATTAGACAGTAATTCTGAGAGGAGCCCTTAAACAGACATAATGATATCTTTAACTGGACTAATAAATTTCTATCTTCCCCTTTCTTGAATTTTGCCAACATACCATACTGATACTGAGTGGAATTCTTCTGACTCAAGGAAAGAGAAGATCAAGAATATTTAAAATATTTTTTAACGAGAGAGAGAGAGAGAGAGAGAGAGAGAGAGAGAGAGAGAATGAATATCCATATCCTGACTTAAGAAAACAAGCAAACCTTGTCCAAAGATATTCTCAGATCCCCTTTGGCAAAACCACCTCATTCCAGCTCATTAGAGATATTTACATTTGAACTAAGCTTAAAATCTGGGGCCTTTTATAATTGGTTCTTCCTCTCTCCACCAAGTACAATAAATACATTTTTTAATTAATGTCTTTATTTTTTAAGGTTTATTTATTTAAGTAATCTCTCTCTCTACACCCAACGTAGGGCTGGAACTCATGACCCCAAGATCAAGAGTCTCATGCTTCTACAACTAAGCCAGCCAGGTGCATCTTAATTAATGTCTTTAAATGGAATAAACAGTAATGGAATTCTGGAATGCAGCAAACACAGAAACCTGAGAAGCATACACAGCACTTACAATCAGATGAGTAATTTCAAGGAACTTAACATTTGTTCTAAAGAGCACTCTTGAATATATCAGAACATTTCAAGAGAACATTAAGAAAATATGACAAAATGTATGAAATGTCATTTACTACTATAAATGACACAGTACTTCCAAATATTTGAAAATGATACACCTTTGTGTGCCATACATATGACTCTGGTTACAGGGGATGCTTGAGGTTCCACTGGATTCATGACCTCTTGCAAACAGGGGTGTGCCAATACTGCCCTTAAGTCTAATGTACAACAAAGACTGCTCATAAGATTCAAATTAAATAAATGAAGTCTAGAAATATTTGGGTCAAGTGTTTGCCATAGGGACGCCTGGGTGGCTCAGTGGTTGGGCGTCTGCCGTCAGCTCAGAGCATGATCCTGGGGTCCTGGGATCGAGTCCCAACATCAGGCTCCCTGCATGAAGCCTGCTTCTCCCTCTGCCTGTATCTCTGCCTCTCTCTCTCTCTCTGTCTCTCATGAATAAATAAAATCTTTAAAAAAAAAAGTGTTTGCTATATACAAAGCTCCACAAAGTTACTATAAAGCTAAGTTATGCAGGTATCCCCTACATTCTGAAAGTTCACCTTATACCACTTCACTTATATAAAGGACCCTACATTACCACCTATTTTTGCTAACCAGAAGAAATCTGAGGATTCACTTTTACAAAATGGTAATTGCTTCCTCACTATAAGACATTTTGACATATGAAAGGTTTCACAGGATATCAGGGGAAACCTGTACCTGTTCCAGGTAACCTAAAAGAAATCCCAAAAGGACTTCTGCATTTATCAAAAAAGGCAAAAGTGAAAACAGCATTCATCATTTGTTTTGCAGTAGTTATAAAGGCAGCTTGAGCCTGGTGCAGCCAGAAGGGCATCCTCAAGCTCCTTCTCCTCGAACTATACTCAGCATCTCAACACCAAGCTCCATAGCTTTGAACGTGTCTGTGAGTATCTCTCCTTTATCTTGACTTATTCTGTGCATCCGTCAGCAAGATGTGTCTTAAGGTATCAAAATAGCCTGAAAGAGGTTATTTCTGAGCCTGGGAACACTCGAGAACTTTCCCACATAAATTAATAGTATTTGCTTCTTCACTTTGCACCATTTTGGCCTACAAAAGGTTTCACAGGAACTCTCTACTTTCAGATAGTAAGGGAAAATTGTACTGAGAATCTCAGGCTCAAGCTCTTAGGATACCCTAGGAATATCAAAAGTCCAATCTGTATAGGGTACACAGCAGAAGATACACCAAGCCACATGAGATATAAGAAAATTTATAGTTTAGTACTATTGTCATTTTACCAATAGAAATGAATAAACAAGTTAAGGACAAAGTAAATGGGGCAGTAATCTAAAAAGAAATGAGATATGCTAACTTCTGGATATTATTCCATCTGCTAAACCAAAATTCTTACATTTTAAAATAACTCACCACAATATACTAAAATCATTTAGAATTAGATTCTGGCCTCTCAATCAACACTACCCTAGAAAGAACTTAAAAAAAAAACCCGAGAGCTCTGTCCATATCTGTGGTCAGCTCAAGTGGTCTTCTGCACTCTTGAAGCTCAGCCCTCCAGCTTCTGGCTGCTGTGAGCTCTGCTGAGAGATAAACCCAACAGCGGACTGTGATGCCTAGGCCAGTTCCAGCACATCTACCTCTGTGGAGAGGACCCTTGTTTAGAAAGCTACTTTATCCTTAACTGCTTATCCCCGTGTCAAAAACCACCAAGATGCAACAGAGGACAACAGGAGATGGGGTTGTTTATACAGGTGCCACTCTCCAAAGGGCACTCACAGGAGCAACCCTCCCTACAGGGCCGGACTCACATCACAGGCCTAATGACAACACCATGGTGGGGGGCAGTGGGCAGTGAGGGTGAGCAGATTCTCCACAGAGAGAGGAGCAGGGTCTAGGCAAAAACCCAAACAAAACCCGGTAAGTACAGCTTCTAGTCTGCTTTGCCAGGTTTTCCTGTCTGCGAGTATGGAACAGATAAAATGAAACATACTAAAATAAAAGAACTTTATTTTAAAAATGTAAAGATTTAGTTCAGACTTTAAGGCTTCCAGTTTTGTTTTGTTTTTTCCTAAAAGGAAACTACATTCCTTCACTAACTCTCCAACCACATCCCTGCTGTCTGACCCCAAGTATTAGTAGTTTCTGCCCAGAGTTTAAATGACCTTTGCCCTTCCACCCACTTTATCTTCTGGAGGAATTCCATTCATCCTTTTGTTACCCACTGAAACCCACTGTGCTCTCATTTTCCCTCTCACTTTTATTTACATTCCTACAGAAACTCTTTATAGAGAAAGGAAATAGTTATCACTGGGTAGGTTAGAGAAAAAGATGAAAAATAAATTTGAATACCATAAAGCTATACTCCTTTTTAGCAAGACAGACACAAGAGTTTCAAAAAATACATGTGTATACACACACATCTATTTTATGTTCGTTTTTTTTTTAAACTTAACAATTGCTAAGAAGTCAAATGTTTCTGAACTCCTTATTTAATTTTGTATGTGGAAGGGCAAAACTGGATAACTATTATCATTCCTATTAACTAGTAAATAACTATTTTCATTCCTATTAAATCAAATACACATAACCTAGAAGACCAGTAAATGACTACTAGCCATCTTAGTTATACCAATTTCACCCTGTCCTAGCATCCCAAGGACAAAATGAGATCATAGAGTTTTGAATTAAGCATCATACATCTACCCTGAAGCTGTATCAGGCTTATCTACCTCCTTCATTCAGGTCCTGCTCCTAGAAAGTTACCAAACATTCATTCCAAGTCATTTGTAACTCAAGGGACAAAGCCAAGAAGTAGGCTGGGAGCCTCAACCATGCATAAATCCCCAGGTATGAATACAGATATGAATATTTTTCTCAAAACTTGAGTTTCTATGGCGGAAAAATAAGGGATTAAAAGAACAGAAATGAAGAAAGAGATGAAAAACACCAAACAAAGGAGAAAAGGCAGTTTGTTATAGGAGAGGAGAGTGGTCATTGTCCATTCATTTTTCAGTTCTCAAACAAGAATCTACCTCATCCAGGAAGCTTTCCCTGATGCCAAGTCAGTGTCAGGTGTTTTCACCCTAAATTCTCCTACTGCATTCATTCTCCTATCTACAGCATTTATCACTTGCACCGAACCTGGATAGTTACTTGTCTTGCCTGTCCCACTGGAATTTAAGCTGTATGAGGACAAGAATCCTAACTACCTTGTAACTGTAGTATTTTTTATGTCAAGCTTGGTCTATAATGAAGGTCAGTAAATATTACTAGAAAAATTAAATAAGGAGTTCAAATCCTGGTTCTACCATTAACTCACACTATAACATAAGATACTCAAGTTTTCTTATCTGCAAAATGGACATAATAGACAAATAATACTGTACTGTACCAGTAAATGCTAGCACAATTCAGGGACTCAACTGATGTTAAATCACTTAGACTTTCATGAATAGTGCTAAAGAGAAATAAATGTTTCTATGTAATATCTTAGTCGTTAGTTTCTAAAATATTCTCTGAAATACTTAATCAATAGCAAAGACAAAGTAAACATTTCTAGTTTGAAGCAATATATTGACACAATAACCTCAGGACTCTTTTTAAAATCTAAGCAAAATACATATTTTTTCTTTTTCATCATTTCCTCCCATTTTTTCCTTTTAAATAGAATGTATAGCACTTTTAGATGTACCAAAAAAATTGAACAGGAAGTTTAAGGAAATTCCCATAAACCCACTGCAGCTCCACACATTCACACCTCCTTCCACTATCAGCATCCCCCACTAGAATGGTACATTTGGTACAATTGATAAACCTATCCTTATGAAAGTCCAAAGTTTACAATAGGGTTCACTCTTGATGTTGTACATTCTACGGGTTCTGACAAATGTATAACATTCTACCATCATAGCATCATATAGAATATAGTTTCACTGCTCCAAAATTCCTCCATCCCGGCCCAAGACTCCTGACAACCACTCACCTTTTTACTGTCTCCAGTTTTGCCCTTCCACAATGTCATACAGTTGGAATCATACAATATTTAGCCTTTTTACACTGGGTTCTTTCACTTAGAAATATGCATTAAAGATTCCTCTGTGTCTTTTCATGGCTTGATAGTTCATTCATTTTTATTTTTATTATTTTTTTTGAGAGAGAAAGAGCTAGCACACAAGAGCCAATGGGGGGTGGCAACAGAGCGAGAAGGGGAGAATCTTAAGCAGGCTGTGTGCCCAGCACAGAGACTGACATGGGGCTCCATTTCACGACCCTGAGATCATGGTCTGAGCCAAAATCAAGACTCAGATACTTAACCAACTGAGCTACTCAGGCACCCCAAAGTTCACTTATTTTTGGTACTGAAGAATATATCATCATTGGGGCGCCTGGGTGACTCAGCAGTTAAGCATCTGCCTTTGGCTCAGAGCATGATCCTGGAGTCCTCGGATTGAGTCCCACATCCGGCTCCCTGCATGCAGCCTGCTTCTCCCTCTGCCTGGTCTCTGCCTCTCTCTCTGTGTGTGTCTCTCATGAATAAAGAAATAAAATCTTCAGAAAAAAAAAATATATCATTGTCCCAATATACCAGTTTCTTTATCCATTCATCTACTGAAAGACATCTTGGTTGCTTCCAAGTTCTAGCAATTATGAATAAACATCTGTGTGAACATAAGTAAATACCAAGGAGCATAACTGCTGTATTATATGCTAAGAGTATGTTTTATTTTGTAAGCAACTGCCAAACTATCTTCCAAAGTAGCTATAACATTTTGCATTCCACCAGCAATGAATGAGAGTTTCTGTTGCTCCACATCCTCAACAGCATTTGGTGTTGTCAGTATTCCGTATTTTGGCCATTCCAATAGGTATGCAGTGTCTCATTATTATCTTAATTTTCATTTCCCAGATAATATATGACGTGGAACATTTTTCCATATGTTTATTTGTCATCTGTGTATATTCTTGGGTGAGGTACCAGCCCAGGTCTTTTGCCCAGTTTTAATAGGGTTGTTTGCTTTCTTATTGTTGAATATGAAGAGTTCTTGTAGATATTAGGTAACAGTCCCTTATCTTATGTGTCTCTGCAAATAGTTTCTCCCAGTCTGTGGCTTGTCATATTTTCTTGACTATCTTTTGTAGAGCAAATTTTTAATTTTAATGAAGTCTAGCTTATCAGTTTTTCCTTCATGGATCATGCCTTTGGTGTTGTACCTAAAAAGTTATTATCATAGCCAAAGTCACCTAGATTTTCTCCTAAGTTATCTTCTAGGAATTTGATATTTTTGCATTTTTGTATTTAGGTCTATAATTCATTTTGAGTTAATTATTTTGGTAGGTGTAAAGTCTCTGTCTTGGTTCATTTTACTGCATGTTGATGTCCAGAAGATAAAACTATCTTTTCTCCACTGTGTTGTCTTTGCTCCTGTGTCAAAGATCAGTTGATTATTTATGGGGATCTATTTCTTGGCCTTCTGTTCTGTTCATATATCTATATTTGTCTATTCTTTTGCCAGTACCACCCTGTCTTGACTACTCTAGCTTTACATCAAGCCTTAAAATTAGACGACACCATTCCTCCAACTTTATTAGTCTCCTACTATATTGTGCTGATTATCCTGGGTCTTTTACCTATTAAATAAACTTTGGAATCAGTTTGTTGATATGCACAAAATAACTTGCTAGGATTTGCATGGGTCTGCACTGAATTTAGAGATCAAGTTGGGAAGAACTGGTATTCTCACAGTACTGAAAGATCAACAGTACCCACTTACATGGAATATCTATTAAGTTCTTCCCTGATTTCTTTCATTTTTCATTTTCTTTCATTTTCTACCCACTTACATGGAATACCTATTAAGTTCTTCTCTGATTTCTTTCATCACAGTTTTGTAGTTTTCTTCATACAGATCTTATACAAATTTCGTTAGCTTTATATATAAGCATTTAATTTTGGAGGTCCTAATGTAAATAGTACTGTTTTTAATTTTGAATTCCACTTGTACATTGCTGGTATATATGAAAGCAATTGATTTTTGTATATTAAGCTCCCTGCAACCTTGCTATAACTACTTATTAGCTCTAGGAGTTTTTGGTTAATTCTTCAGAATTTTCTAAATAGACAATCATGTCATGTGGAGAACAAAGACACTTTCATTACTTCCTTCCCAATCTGGATACATTCTACTTCCTTTTCTTGTCTTATTGCATTAGCCAGTATGATGTTGGAAAGGAGTGGGAAGAGGCAATATCCTTGTCTTGTACCTGATCTTACTGAGAAAGTCTCCAGTTTCTCACAATTAAGAATAATGGTAGCCATAGTGTTTTTGTAAATGTTATTTAACAAGTTGAGGAAGTCCCCTCTATTCCTAGTTTATTTATTTTTAAGATTTTATTTATTTATTCATGAGAGACACAGAGAGACAGAGGCAGAGACATAAGAAAGAAGCAGGCTCCATGGAGGGAGCCCAATGCAGGACTTGATCCCGGAATTCCAGGATAACGCCCTGCACCAAAGGCAGGCACTCAACCACTGAGCCACCCAGGCATCCCTCAATTCCTAGTTTAATAAGAGTTTTATAACTAATGGGCATTGGATTTTATCAAATGTTTTTCCTGAATATATTGATAATCATGTTCCTTTTCTTCCTAAGCTTGTTGATGTGATAGATTACATTAATTCATTTTTAAATGATGAACTTGACAGACTTACATGCGTAGGATAAATCCCACTTGATCATGGTGTATAATTCCTTTTACATTGTTGGATTCAATTTGCTAATATTTTCTAGAGGATTTTTGCATCCACATTCATGAGATATTAGTCCATGGTTTTCTTTTCTTATAATGTTTTTATCTAATTTTGGTATTAGAGTAATCCTGGCCTCCTAGATGAGTTAGAAAGGAGCTCCTCTATTTCTATCTTCTTAAAGAGAATGCAGAGAATTGATAGAATTTTTCCTAAACATTTGGTAGAATTTATCAGTGAATCTGGACCTGGTGTTTTCTGTTTTGGAAGATTATTAATTATTGATTCAATTTCTTTAATAGATTTAGCCTTATTTAGATTTCCTATTTAATTACATCATTTGTTTATTATGAAAGTTCCATTTTATTTCTCTCAGAAATATGAAATTCACAGATTTATTATCTGTGAATATGTGGCATACTCACTTGTTTTTTAATAGGTAATGTAGTATATGTATATATTAGCTATATGCCTAACTCATTATTTCTAATGCAGACAAATAATAAAGAATCTTTAAAAGCCCATATTCTATAAAGAATAAAGAATTTAAAATAATTTGAAATTATAATGCTTAAAAATAAGACATTTAACCATTAAAATATTAATTTAGCATTTATCTTTATGATTCCTGAATTTAAAATAGCCAGGCATTTTTTCATTGTTTCCTCCTAGTATTTGAAATATCTTATTTTTTAGGTAAAATTTCCTATAACTGCACTTAGTCTGCTATTAGCGTGAGTGTAAACAAGATCTATGCAACGACTACTATGAAGTGTAAAAAATGTCCAGAAACAAGAAATGCTTTCTCCTCATGTTTTTACATCAAAAACTCATGTCTGGGGCACCTGAGTGGCTCAGCCAGTTAGGTATTCAACTCTTGGTTTAGGCTTGGGTCATGGTCTTGGGGTCGTGGGATCTAGCCCCAGATAGGGCTCTGTGCTCAGTGGGGAATCTGCTTTTCTCCTTCTCCCTCTGCTCCTTCCCCAGCTCACATATTCTCTCTCTCTCTCTCTCTACAATAAATGGACAAATCTTAAAAAAAAAAAAAAAAATTAAGTTGCACTCTAATATTTAGGAATAGCTTGAGGGCAATTCATTTGAGAATTTGTTTTTCATTTGAGAATTTTCTACATATGCAAAACAGCGTAACTGCCTACTTACTCCAAGCAAAAATTGTACTCTAGTTTTCTAGATATACACACACACATAAACTATATATAATAATTAAACAACTATTTTGGTGTATTTAACTATTTAAAGTAGTTAACAGTAAACAAACTAAATACATTAGGAATAAAGTTTAAAAAATATTAGAATAGGAGTGCCTGGGTGGCTCGGTTGGTTAAGTAAGCATTTGCCTTTGGCTCAAGTCATGGTCTCAGGGTCCTGGGATCCAGTCCCACATCGGGCTCCCTGTTCAGCAAGGAGTAGCTTCTCCCTCTGCAACTCCTCCAACTCGTGTTCTTTTTCCTCTCTCTAATAAATTAAATCTTTAAAAATATAAAGAAAATTTTTTAATTAAAAAAAATTTTTTAATTAAAATAAAAAATAAATTAAAAACCATCCTGGCATATTGGCAACATGTGAAGAAGCTAGACTAGACTGAGACTACATGGAGAGAGAAAGGCCAAAGCAGCACCTGCTGAGGGTGAAGTCATCCTGGACGTTCAAGCCCCAGTCAGGTCACCCCAGCAGATAGCACAAGAACAGAACAACTGCACAGTTAAGCCTAGCCAATCTAAGAATTATAAGAAATAATAAATTGTTGTTTTAAGACATCAGATTCAATGATGGTCTGTTACACAACTATAAATAGCAACACAAAAACATAGGAAAATATCTTCATAACTTGATTTAATACAGCTTTCTTAAACATGCAGTCAAATTTATTAATGGGAATTATTGTCTCATCTCTTTTATATTAATTGCTAACTCATGAATTATTTCTAGAAAGCGAGCTAACAGTCTTCAGTATTTTCCTGCTATTTTTGGTAAATGAAATTCATTGACAGTGCCATATTGCATTTATTGAAAAAAAATTCGCATAAGTGGACCTGCACAGTTCAAACTCACATTATTTAAGGGTCAAGTGTAATTCAAATGTGAATGCATTCATATATAGCAAGAATAAGCAGTAGCCAGAGTTTGCATCAGAATCAAGGTTGACACAGCCATGTTTAACTATAAATCATAAACATACATATATACATACAACACACATTTAGATTGGCAAATATTTTATTACTTAAAATATTTAAGTAAAATATTTGACTCTCCTCCCGTCAAAGTCTCTGGCCTGTACTAAAACTTCTTTTATCCATGTCCTTGGACTGGGACCAGGAGCCTGGGTATGGAGGATCAGCCACCCTCAATACAGGGAGGAAAGGCTGCAGAGCAGAGACCAAAAGAGAATACTACCATCCTGACACTAAATACAGAGAAATCAGTCATTTACTGTTAATTTAAGAACCAGAGCCACATGGGGATCCCTGGGTGGCTCAGCGGTTTAGCGCCTGCCTTTGACCCCGGGCATGATCCTGGAGTCCTGGGATCGAGTCCCACATTGGGCTTCCTGCGTGGAGCCTACTTCTGTCTCTGCCTGTGTCTCTGCCTCTCTCTCCCTTTCTCTCTGTGTGTCTTTCATGAATAAATAAATAAAGTTTAAAAAAAAAATCAGAGCCACATTCACTGCCTAGTCATAGCTGCCTGAAGCTAATATTGAAATGCTTTTGTAAGTCTGCAAAGTAGGTAGTGTTGTGCCTAACAACTATATAAATTAATTAATTTATGGAAGGAAGCATCTAAGAATAAAAAATGTTAAGGGCATCTAGAAGTAAAATTTTGCCTCAGGTACCTGGGAATTCTTTCAAGGTACTTTAAAAATACTGTAATTTATACTATTTGGAAGTCAGACTTTTGCAGATCTACAAATCTGCAAAAATAAATATAAAATTTATTTATAAAATAAATCTAAAATATAGCCACTGAACACAGAAGCATGATTACCCCACCAAAATACAGCTTATCACAAAACCTCCATACTCAAACTCCTTAATAACCCTTCCTTATATAACAGAGACTTCACAATAAACCTAGTTATCTGATTTCTTAACTCAGAAAAAATTAGAAGGAGTAGCTGACAGATGCAAGCATAACAACATGGAAGAGGTGATAACTGACAGCTTGACCTCTACAAAAGACAAAGAAACAGACTGCACTATGTTGAGACTGCTCAACAATAAGTGGAAGGGTAATCCTAAACCCCCAGAAAAAGGTTAATCTATGCTGTGTAGTCTTTGTTCGGTGGACGTAGGGAGCCCTTCATGTGTGGAAGGAAAGATTTAATAAAAATTACAAGAAAAGAAAAAGGGTTCTGGACTCTCACAGAATAAACTCCAGTTAGATTAAATACTCATCCCTGAGAATACCTTATTTCCTAGCCAGTGCCAAATAAAGGAGCCATGCTTTATTTTCAAGTTTTTCTTCCTAAAAGAAACTACTTCAACGCCACCAGAGATTGCCTGCTAAAAAACTAATGTACTTTCCTCCGAAATCCCTTACCAAATATGTGAAGGATAAGGGGCAGCTTGTGTTTGTTCTTTGTCTACTGTTTTCTGTTTCCTTTAGGCCTATTTGCAGGCAAAGGGCCAATAGTAGATAGCTGCTCTGATTACTCTAAAGAACCCAAACTCAAGAACACTGTTCATGCGTTCCTGCTGGTGAAGCCAGGGGTCTACACACTTTAAAGGTGAAACTATTTCTTCCTTTGTGCCCCTCTACTATCAGTCCTTATCAAACAATCATCAGAATAATTTATTTACTTGTTATCTTGTGTAAAATCATTTTATTCACATATAGGTTATGCTGCTTATTCCCAGATTTGTATTTTGTCTCAGCTGACTGAAATGATAGTTGTTTTTGTTTTTTTTAAAAGATTTATTTATTTATTTATTTATTTATTCATTCATTCATTCATTCATTCATTCATTCATTCATTCAGAGAGAGTGAGAGAGAGGCAGAGACACAGGCAGAGGGAAAAGCAGGCTCCATGCAGGAAGCGGGACGTGGGACTTGATCCCTGGTCTCCTGGATCACACCCCGGGCTGCAGGCGGTGCTAAACCACTGCGCCACTGGGGCTGCCCTGAAATGATATTTGAATAGACAGTTTGTTATTAACAATCAACATTAATGCAATCAATTCAAGTTAGCCTATGTAATCTAAATTAAGAGAAAGACAGAAGGGATGAAAGAAGAAAAGAGAAAGGAGAAACTTTTGGTTTATGCTTCAAAGAAATACTAAAATTACTTCAAATCAGCCAAAGTGAATCATCTGTCTACCAGCATGCCTCACATTACATGGCCTATTTATAACTAAGAGAAAAGCAACTAATGTAAGAAATAGTTTTGTGTTATAAACTGCATAATTTTACTGTTTTAATAATGAAATTAAAATTAACATAATTTTCTTTCTTTCCTTCCTATGAACTTCCTATAATTATAACTCAAAGTGGCAAGTGGTGTCTACAGCTAGCTGACTCTTCACATGAAGACTGATGAAAACTAGGTTTCATTTTAAATACATTTCATTTCACAAGTTCTATGATTAAATATTTACACTAGTTTTCCTCAGTCAAAACTGAATGAACCGAATGAACTTCTGTTGCTCCTCTCTTCCACAGGATAAATTTCCCTTTTTCTGGTACTTTTAGAGTGCATATTCTCACAAGGGTGGGTTGAGGAGTGGGGCAGGTGTTGGGGATGAGGAACACTTGCTTTGTTCCAAGAGCAGCCGTCTTCTGGTCTTTGGCAATTTTAGCAATGTGCAGTTCTGCCCTCTTTCCAGAAGTCTGGGCACCTGGGTACCCAGCTCCAGAGGGATCACTCCTCAATCAAACAACTGACCCACAAAGCCCTAGATCTCACCATCATGCAAGACAAAGCTTGATTTTACTAACCTCCTATTATTTATTGGTAAGTAATGCACAGAGGAACTTGAAATTACCTGAAAATATAATCTACAGTAAGAATCTACAAATCTTATGAGGTTAGTATTTATAATTTTCAAGAACAAAGTCATTGCAGAGGTTCTGATTACTGTTAAAAGTAATGAGACTAAAGATCAGTCAACAGGTAAAATTTGCCTTAAAATTAGAAGTTTGGCAAATAATTCTGGTTCGGTCAAAAGTACTTTGAACATCATGTATCAAAATAGTTTGAACACAACTTAACTTTAATATCAAAAGGTCTCAAGTGGTTAATCAGAAATGAGAGGCACACACACTGCATTTTATACTGTTTTCAATTTGCTGACACAACATCATTCTGTGCTCTCTAGTGAGCAAGAGTAATCCTCAATGGCATTAAGATGAGAGGCTGAGCATGAAACCACAGGCAAGTCAAGTAATGACTTTATTCTTTTTGTCATTTTCCTTTCAAGTGGAAGATTCCTAACACTCTTTGCTTCTGACAATGTTTATAAACAGAACTCTCAGAAGCATCTGAATGCAAAAAAAAAAAAAAAAACAAAAAAAAAACCCAGATCTTTCTTACAAAGTGTGATAGACAGTCAACCAGCTGAGTCTTCATCCTGCAGACACAGATTTGGAAACACTTTTAAGAACTAGTTTCCACAAAAATAAAACTCAAAAATTCTCCAAATTACTACTTTGATCTCCATCAAAGAAAAATAATGTATAACTTAAGATTTACCATAATCAGCTATACTAACAACTCTGTTCTGGGAAAATTTTAAAAACATTAACACTAGGAAAACAGGTTTCAACCAGATATATGGATTAGGCTAAAACTTTTGATATGTAGCATTTCATTCTAACATATAAACACTCTATTTGTAACATACCTATGTACAATTAAAGGCAGTATCTTTTATGCCTTATAATAAAAGAATGTAGCTGTTAGGTTCAAGATGATACAACACTTCATCTGTTACTCCCTAAAATTTGCCTTGAATCTTAAAATTCTTCTTTTACATAATATCTGCATTCTACAATTCTGATAGCCTTTTTGAGAGGGATCCTAAGTGAATTGCTAAGCTAAAGCATAACTCTAGTGCTTAGTGGGTGAATGGATTTCAGTAATAAGAGCTACATAAATTCATCCTTCTAAAACTAAGCCTTCCAGGGCATGTGGGTGGCTTCCGTGGGTTTAGCATCTGACTCTTTATTTTGGCTCAGGTCATGATCTCGGTGAGATCAAGCCTCTTGTGGAGCTCAAACCTCAGTGGAGAGTCTGCCTCTCTCCTTCTCCCAAGTTCTCTGCCCCCCCTTCAAATAAATCTTTAAAAAAATAAATAAAGCCTTCCTCCCCTCATCCACTGAGAAAATACTAATTTTTCCTTGTAATATTATCAAGTGTAGATGTCTACTATCTGATGATAATGATATATATATATATTCAATCCATTTGCTTGTTCTTTTAAGGTCAACTTCTTTTCTTCCAAAGGCAAAACATACTACACTATAAAATCAGCAATGTTGTAATTAATAAATTGTAAATCATTGGCTTTTCTGTACATTTTGACACCTTACCAACAGGGATTTAAGATAACAGACTTTAACTCCATTTTAACCACATTGCTAGATAAATACCATAACAAAATAATAACAAACTCTGCCTCAATAAAAATGGAATCGTAATCTGAGGACACATTTCAGTTTATTGCTTCCCTTGTTAATCTTTCACTTCCTTAAATGCATTTATAATTAAAATTGAGAAAGAATGTACATTAACAACTCTCTATTTTGTGACATAACTTTTATAGAACATGTTTATTCCCCATTTCTGTCCTGCTCCCTGCCACATCTCTAATACAGAAGTTCAGCTGAGAAAATTTTGTCTCAAATGGAAAGATCTGAGCAGACTATGAAGCCTGTGTGGACAGCATCCCTGTACCCCTGTGAGTTTTTTTTTTTTTTAAGATTTTATTTACTTATTCATGAGAGACAGAGAGAGAGAGGAAGAGACACAGGCAGAGGGAGAAGCAGGCTCCATGCAGGGAGCCTGACCTGGGACCCGATCCCCAGTCTCCAGGATCAGGCCCTGGGCTGAAGGCGGCACTAAACCATTGAGCCACCTGGGCTGCCCTCCTGTGAGTTTTTAGGAGGTGTAGTATCATGCCTCATGTGGCTTGCTCAGTTGTAGCCCTTTACAAAGATGAAGCACACACAATATTGCTTCTACTTTTCTTCCCAAGTGGTATCAGTACTCCAACATGCTGACTCCCTGATGGCAGTGCTCCAGGGCTGTCCAGGCATAAATGTCAAGAGGGGGGCCCTTTCTCCCAGGCAGACACAAAAGGATACCTATTCAACTGACATATAACAGACACCCACTGCAAAGTGCTGTGCTCAGCACACAGGGATAGTAGGATGAAATGGACATAGAGCATGGACAAGCAAGGAACACTGAAACATAAATAACAGAAGTCAGCACACATAATAAGAGCTACAAAGTCCTCTGAGAGTTCTGAGGAGCTAGAAAG
The DNA here is from genome assembly GCF_018345385.1 of Vulpes lagopus. Classification (NCBI taxonomy): domain Eukaryota; kingdom Metazoa; phylum Chordata; class Mammalia; order Carnivora; family Canidae; genus Vulpes; species Vulpes lagopus. The sequence continues at coordinate 31,363,235 of NC_054831.1, read as the reverse complement.
ATCATAGAAGGGACTATGAAAGAGGGGACAGCTGACAAAGACCCTCAAAGGATGGGTGGGAATTGGAGATACGAATAAAATACACTCTATAGGTAAACAAAGAGGAGACACCACAGCATGAGGCTCGCAAGTGTTTAACATCTGCTCATTCTGTCAATATTTATCTCAAATTATTCTACTCCATATTCAAAAGTGATTCATATCTAAAAATCACTGTCAACAAATGTTTACTGAACACCACACAGTCACAGGCACTGTTCTGGGTGCTGAGGATGCACTGTAAAAGGCAAAATCACTGATCTTATCAACTTTATTTTCCACTGGAGATGAACAAAGAGATCCACAAATAATATAAAAGTTCATGTCAGATAGTGATAAGTACAAAGAAGAAAAATAAAGCAGAGCAAGGGCACAGTGGCTTAGGAGGATTTCTATTAAGGGTGATCAGTGAGGTGGTATGTGAGCAGACCTGAATCAAGTGAGAAAATAAATGATTCCAACAGAGGAAAGATTGAGGCGGGGGTGGGGTGGGGAGAGGTATGTGCAAAGGCCCTGCAGCAGAACAGTCTGGCATTATCTAAGACTAGCAGGAAAACCCATGTGTCAAGAGTAGAATAAGTGAAGGAGAAAAAAGGCAGGAAATGCTTCTGGAAAGGTAAGTGAAGTAAGAATGAGCATCTCAGTAAGAGCACTGTTGTCATTTGGGACAGGATAATGTTGGCTTCTTTCTGTTCAGTATCATGGTCCTTGAAGCACTGAATACCAATAGCACCATCCTTGTAATGACAGAAGAAACCATGACTTATTTCTAAACACTCTTATAGGTGACAAAAAGGGAGCAGTATCTCCCACTGAGAACCACTGAGGTAGATCCTGTTTGGCTTTATTGTCATAAATACTTGATATGATTTTGTTGAGCATAAGTGAGAAGCCACTAGAGAGTTGGAACATAGGAAATAGCATGTTGTCTCTTTCATGGAACTATGATCTGAATTCGATCTTTAAAAGACGTCTTTGTCTACTGTATAAAAAAGTGAGTCTAGATCAAAGTAGCCCCACAGTAACCAGGTACAAGGCTACCATAATCAGCTAATTGTGACAGCTTGAACTGGGGTCATTATAGTGGAGATGCTGAAAAGTAGCAAGACTAGGGGCATTTTGTTGACAGAGCCATTAGAATCTGCATGATGTAGCTTCATCCAGGTGAAGCAAAATACTTCAAAAGGGAAAATCAAAGATGAGGTTAGAATGGGAAACTGAGAAGAGATCGCTGAGGACCTAGAGAGCCAGCTCAAAATCTGTAGTCTCATCCTGTAGGCAACAGGGTGCCAAAGAAGCACTCCATGCTTTCAGCAGAGTATTCCAATAGCAGTGTACAGACTAAATGGGAAAAGGAGAAACTGAAAAGAAGGAGACCAGTCAGAGGAGTGAGGCCAATTACAGCATCCATAGGGGTAAAGGAAGCAGGCTCTGCATAGGTGAATCCAAAAGACATCACAGAGACAAAGGCAGTGCCAGTTAATGACTGGCTGACACTGAGATTCTACTGTGGCTGACAGAGGGATGACAGGACCATGAACAAAGCTGGGCATTATGGAGAGAGAGGAGAGGGTTTCAGAAGAAAAGGAGTATGTCCAGCATCAGCTTCAGATAATATCCTGGGTTTGAGTGCTGGCCAATCTCACAAGTGGGAAAGTCAACTGAATATGTGGGGCCAGAGCTCAAACATCAGGGCTGGAGATCACTTTTTGGGAGTCATTAGCAAGATGATGACCAATCAAGTCACAAGTTTGAAATAGCGCCACCACCAGACAGAAGGTCGGCAGAGAAAACCGTGGATACAGAATGTGGTGATGGGAGAAAAGGAAGAAGCAGTTTCAAGAACACAACTGTGTGCAGTGAGGTCAAATGCACAGATGTAAAGGGTGAGAAAGCCTGAAAAAGGCCAAAGGACATTGTGGCTAAGAGTCAGGAACTGCCAACAGTGCAGTTTCATCAAGAGAGAGAGAAAGTGACTGCAAAGTGCTAACAGAAGTGAGTCAGTCTAGGAAACCAACACGAGAGTACACTATTTGTCAAGGTGTGGCGATAAAAGGAAGTACATAGGAGGGGGGTAGCTTGGGCAGAGCTGAGAGGAGATTGTGTGAGTGCATGTGCGCCTAAATGTCTTAACAGTGGGAGTTAACTTACGGGGCTTAAAGAGAAGAACTCCAGTGCAAACAGAGAATAAAACTGCAAGATGACACCTTCTGCTGAGGAAGAGGATAACAGAAGAGACGGGCAGAAAGACATCCTTGGAGAGGAAAAGGCATCCTTGTTTCTTCCTCGACAAAGAAGGGAACACCATCAGGCCTTGTGACCCATGGTGGCCGCCATGTCGCTGACAGCATAACAGACTGGTGTCAACAGTATGTGAAACTCTGAAGTGAATGATGAGATAAGGAATAACGCTATAGATGGCAACACAACTAATAATCATTCTAGAAGAATCAATATTCTGACTAATGCCATTATTCTAGTTAATGTCATGACATCAGAACAACTGAATGTTATGATTCACAGTTTGTCTCTTTTGTTTAATGCACTTGATGTGAATGAAAGAGGTGGGTGGTTAAGTATCTTTGGTAAATGAATGAAGAACAATCTTCTAGACACCGTTTAGCATGCTATATATAAAACAGTATGTTTTGTTTCTGAAATTCATTTAAACTCCTACTTAGTTTGTCTTTCTCAATCACTTGACATTTACAATTCAGTTTCAAATTCATAAATCAAAAAAATTCTGCTTTTTACTGTAGTTGTGTATATCCGTAAAGTTTTTTCCAAGCCACCATAACACTACCATTCCATAGCATTGAAAAGCAAAATATACAGAGTGCTATAATGAGAAAAAATCTGATGGAGCTTGATTTTTCAAAAAGGAGCAGGAAAGAACAGAATACAAAGATAAGCTAAGTAATTAACGAGATAATCAATCATCGCTCATACTAACCACATTTAACTAGCCCTCCCCCCAAAAAGTAAACTACAGAAAAAGCACAAGGCAGCAGCAATTGTCTTTAGATCAGGAGCTTTTAAAGTAATTGGTCATGATGTATCACCAATCTTATAGGAAACATTTAGAGATAATGAAAATGCATCTTTGCAAATATATTTTATATAGTTTGCCAAAATTATCAATGAAGCTAAAGTCTTATAAGAACTATGAATGGTGACATCCTGAATAAGTTAAAACAGCATTACTCACCCCAATTCTAAACCTAAGTTGTACTATATCTCAATTACCAAACTAGTTTTAAAAACACACAAAAAAGAATCGAGAGTTCAGTTAATTCCAATTACAAAATAGCAACAGGAAAAAAATTAAAAATTCACTAGACTGTATCAACAATCAATAACCTATTTTCAAAGAACTCTTAATTTATTAGACACTAAAAAGTTCTGAATGGCAGATGATAAACAAAGAACTACTCCTTATTTCACATATTTTTAAAATATTCCTGTTGAAAAAGCTGTAATTATCACCAAATATTTCATCTTTCACTGATAGGTAAATGGCAAAATGATTAATGGAGACCATCTATGGCTACAAAAGCATGTGGTTTTCTTAACAGGTGTCAGGTGTCAAGTTGGAATTTAGGCTTTACAACTTGTGATGAGCCCACAGCAGCATAATGTTTCTTTCTAAATCTGAATTAGCATTTTATATTCTGAAACAACATTTGGCAGGGGTAGTTGGGATCCCTGGGTGTTGTACAGCATCCATGCATTATTTATTTTTCTATACTACCATATTAATCTATAATTACTCTCTCTGTGTGCCTTTTTCCACCAGTAGACTGGAAACAACTTGAGAGTAGAGAGACAACATCCCCAGGAAGCAGAACAGTGCCATTGAGATAAACCCAGTCACTTTTAAGAGGTGTGTCAAAGGGCAATAGGATAGCTACAATACAGTTTCCCACTGGAAACATACCATCTCTGGATACTTGAGCAGAATCTAATTGCATCCCCAAATACCTCACCTTAGAAAATTCTTAAGGAAAACCTTGAAAAAATAATGCCACAAGAGTGAATGAAGGGAACCCCATAAATTCTGGAGTCATAAAATGATACTAAATCCCAAATGCCTGATGTGAACTTTATAAAGGATTTTATTTCCTATAAAAGTAACATAATGCATTTCAATTTTAATCTTCAAAGTTGTTTCACTATTCTACTTTTCAAGCTGTTTCCATGAATAGTAAGTACATCATCATTAAATACATAGATACTCTAAATGTGTATCTTCTAAAAATCTGCATTAGAAAATTACAGGCTATAAAATCAAGTAGTCTTCAAACACAGGGAGCCACCAAAACATATTACAGTATACATGTGCATTAGTTTCCTATGGTTGCTGTAACACATTACTGCAAACTTCACAGATTAAAGTAACACAAAGTTATTACAGTTCTGGATGTCTGAAGTCTAAAATGGGTCTCACTGAGCTAAAATCAAGGTGTCAGCAGGGATGCATTCTTTTCTGGAGGCTCTAGGAAAGAATCTATTTTCTTGCCTTTCCCACCAGACGCATTCTTTGGCTCATAGGTCCTTTTTCCATCTTTAAAGCCAGTAGCAGAGCTTTAAGTCTTTCTCAACCTAGCATTAACTCTGCTTCCCTCTCCTGCTTCTAAAGGCCCTTGTGATAACATCAGACCCATCTGGATAATCTAGGATCTTCTCTTCATCACAAAGTCAGCTGATTAACAATCTTAATTCCCCTTTGTCAGGTAACAACATATTCACAGGTCCCAAGGATTAGGATGTGGACATCTTGTGGGGAGAGGGGCATTATCCCGCCTGGCACAATTTGTAATCATCCATTAGTACACATACCATTTTATCTTTTCACATAGATACAAAGACATATACCATATCCACACACACAAAATTCTTTAGATTTTTCTGTTCTACTTTATGAATTCTAGACTATGCTGAATAATTCCACAAATATCTCCTATAACTTTGTAGTGTTAAAATTGTTTTTTAAAAATCTGTTCTTAAAAGAAATAACAGATGGTTCAAAGAGTGCAAACCAGAAAATAGCTTACTTTGATCAAAAAGTAGGATAACAAAAGCACAATAACCCCAATGAATAACTCTTTTAGGTTCACAAAGTTTAATATCTACTATGATCTCATTTTAGGCTTATTCTAGAAAAGGTCCTAAGGCTCCTGTCCATAGTCTTAATTCATACTGCTATAGGCAGGATGACCTATGGCTACACTTTTGTTAATTTTACTTTATCTCAAAAGAGTGAGTCTTTCCAGAAATTCTCAAGGTCTCCATTCAGTTAACCAAAGATATCTGAACTCCGTCTCAAGTGTCAGTGCTTTCCAATAAAAATAAATCATGACATTTTAATTTCAACTTTAGTTATGGGAAAATGGATTCATCTTTACAATTCTTTTTTTATTAGGTGAAGAGACTTACATAAAATGATTAAAGTATTTGAATTTAATTAAGAATGATTCTTTTGTCAAATTCAAATAAATTACCTAATACTTCTGTTGGCCACTTTCTTTTCTTTTCTTTCTTTCTTTTTTTTTTTTTGAGCACCCAGAGCATTCACAAGACAACTGGGAACAAAAGCAACCCCAGTTTAGCTCATGAGAGCTTATGAAATATAGGTACAAATGTCAAATGTAGAATCAATGCCAAATTGCAACTATGATTAAGTTTACTTGAAACAACACAAATAAAAAAAATGCATTGTAGCCTCTAATTGTATTTATATGGATGGGTCATTTAAAAGAAATACTGTTTAACTCAACATAACGTTAAATGATCCAAGTATAAACAGACCATGCCATGTTTATAAATAGTCAAAATGTCTCTCATTCAAAATGCTGGCCCTCAAATAGAGCGATGGATGTTCCATCCACTACATATACACAGTAGATTCATAAAAGGCATGTCAAAAGTTTTTTTCCTTCATTCACTGAGTTAATAAAAACTAACATTTAATTAAAATACATTGAGGTTAATTCTAAAATGATAGGGAATTTCTTTCAAATTGTTTTCACCTTGTTTTTCAATAAATTCTAGAATTATTTACATCTAAGATAAAATTTCAACTTTAATCCTACAATGTTAACTATTCAAATATTATTGACTCCCCTTTTTTAAAACTTCTATACAAATGGGATCTACAATACATGAGGCTCAACAAGTTGAAAAACAATGTCTTGATCATTGTCCTGCTCCTGTGAGATGTTAAGTAACAACAGAAAGACCACACATTCTGGGGCCTGGAGTGGGATCCGGCTCTGCCTCCCAGCAGCTGTGCGTCGTAGGCATGCTCACTTTCTCAGAGCCCACCCTGCTTCATTTATATAAGGGAGAGGGTAATAACACCTACCTCGTGGGGCTGCTGTGAGAATTAACTGAGTTAAAATATGCCAAGCAGTTAGAATAGTACTGGCACATGGCACTCAACAAATGTGTCGTTACTATATTACAGTTATTATATTACCGTTTTTACTACACTGTCTCTGACCATGTTTGTTGCCCTAAATTTGCCATTAATAAAAAGAAAAATACATTTCTGAAGAGTCTATCTAAATTGCCAACATTCATTTTGGCCCAAAGCTGTGACAGGATACCTACACCTCTGCCAACTCTCTGTAACCATTAACCTACTACCCATTACTGTTCCCATCACAGTCCTGAACCAATGCCTTTTTCTTTTTTTTTTTTTCCAATGCCTTTTTCTACTTCTACCTGAACCATCTCTCCTCAATTATCGATTCACTCAAGCATATTCAAATATCTACTCCATGTCAAGCACTGTCCAGACATTGGAAATAGAAAGATATAGTAGTATCAAGTCCTGTCTTTCAAAACCTATTAGCCTAGAAAAAGAACAAACGAAAAGATGTCAACAGTTTAAAAAATTCCAGAATGAGGGACCCCTGGGTGTCTCAGCCTTTGACCCAGGGCGTAATCCTGGGGTCTGAGATCAAGTCCCACATGGGGCTCCTGCAGAGAACCTGCTTCTCCCTCTGCCTGTGTCTCAGCCTCTTTCTCTCTCTGTTTCTCATGAATAAATAAAATCTTTAAAAGAAAACTAAAATTAAATAAATAAATAATTCCAGAATGAAAATATATCTAAGACAGAGTATTGGCAAAAAGAAAGGCCTGACATCCTTGCTGAGGAGCGAGAGTGCCAGGCCAGGGAGCTAGTCAGAGGAAGAAAGGGAGGAAAGGCATTGTAGGTAAAGGGGGTGGCTTGCACAAAGGCAGACATGCAGGAATTGCTGAGAGTGGTCTATATACTAGATAGCCAGTGAGGGCACTGGTATGGCCCTGTGCAGTGAGAGTCAGAGGAGGTGAAATCCTACAGGCTCTGTTAGACTGTGCTACACTGTGCTAACAGTTTTGGACTTCATTCTGTGTTCATAGAGGGCTCTGAAGAGATTTAAACAGGTAAACAGGGGAGTTGGTGGTTCTGATCCATACTTGGGAAAAATCACTAGAGCAATGTGGAGAATAAAAATAATAGAGAAACAGAAATTAGAAAAAACAGGTAGGCCAAGTCCACAGGCTTCATGATTTTTCCCAGCGTCTTCAAAATTAGAACACTCTTACAAAAACTTTGTGTGGAGTGGCCTCTGTTACTCCCATATTTAATGTTGGAAACTGAGCTTCACGAAGATCAAAAGGCTTGCCCAAGGTCACATAATGGTGACCAAATAATAGCTAAGAGGCCCCTTGAATCCAGGTCTTCTCATCCCACTGAACTTCTCCCAACCCATGAAATTAAAATAAAAGGCAAACTTTGGTCATATCATAGAACTGTAGCCAACCTGGTTTAGCTGGGGCAATGAACTGGACTTAACTAATCAGATACTTTCTGATCGAAACGGCCTATTACATACACCATAGCTGTACAAAATGAAGTTGATTCAGTACATTTTTATAAACTGCACTTCAGTCCTGAAAGTTGGCTACTATTAAGTATTTTTTACCCTTCTCAGTGATGTGCACAAATACCCAAATAATGTTCACAATATCAAACAATAAGGCAGGATTTTAGTTTTAATCCATAAACTCTGAACATCATGTAATCTACAACTCTAATCAAAGGTGGAAACTGCCCGGTTGTAAATATTAAGTCTTTAAAGGTAGCAGATTATAATATCAAAACTCTGATTTCCTCAGAATAGTTGGTAAGTGGGATGTTCTGGTTAATTTACTATTCTGATTATCTGGAAAGCAACATATAAGCTATATATCACAGAAGAATTAACAATTTTCAAAGCATTATTATAATAAAATAATTTAAAATTAAAACCATATTGAATATGATGATTCATGGTCTTCATTTGAACAGCTGATGGCATTATGGAAAGGTTACCATGGGACAGGTACTCTTCCAAGCTCTTTAAATCTATTAACTCATTGCATTATATTTTACCTTACCAACTCATTGATAAACAAGAACTGCCACTGTTAAGTCATGAAAAACAAACCCAGTTATTTTAGGTTCTTTTGTGAGGATGAGTGGTTTGGCTTCTGGAAAAATAAAAGTTAGATTTCACCACCATAATTCACTGACTGATTTTCTTTACAGCCTCCAGATAATGAGCAACTTAATCAGCAAACCGCCTCTCTCTACACCATTATTTCACAGAACCATTACTCCTTCATACTTGTCAGCTCTGCCCTTACAAGCTGACATTTCATTATGGCACATAATTGAAAACCTCGCTTTCAGGTAAGTCTTAGGGTCTTTCTTCCCCTTCGATTTCTCTATTTTGACCCCTGCTCCAGAGCCACTATAAAACATCTTCTGTCCCTGCTAGTTACCATCTGCTTCCTCATCCTGTACTCTGAAATCTTCTCCAACTATCATTCTGATTTTCTATATATTCCTAAAGCTGAAAAGTACTCCTGGTTTGCTGAGGTTTTTTTCCCCATTCCTACCTCACTCTACTAAACCTATCCATTTAGTCAACCTGAACACCCCAGAGAAAGCAGTGTCCTCATCCCAATTACTCTAGAACAGAAGTTCTTCGTTAGGTGCATCCCACAAGGGAATATTTGGCAATGCCAAATTTTTTATTGTCCACAATGGTCAGATGGAGGGGATAGGGAGGATTTTGCTACTGGCATCTATTAATGGGTAGATTTCAGAGATGCTGCCAAACATCCTACAAACAAACCCTCACGAAAAAAGGATTATCTAGCCCAAAAGGTCCATGGTTCAAAGCTAAGACACCCTCATCTAGAACATGATCTAAAATCAAGTACCAAATCTTCCACTTCTCCCAGGAAGCAAATTAACACAAAACTCTTCAAATATACTGCCATGGTGGTTAAAGAATATCAGATTTGGTGAAGAACACTTTTTACATCTATACAGAGATATCCTAATAGCTCCTTTCATGAGGATTAATTAACACATTTCTAAGACCAGACTTATCATTTAATAGACATTGCTATACCTCACAGTACACCTTTGCTAGAATGAGCTGCTTGGCAGTATTTAGAAATAGCCTCATACTATTTCCAATAAGTCATTATAATGGTATTTACAACAGGAATCTACCTGCACTCTAAGGATTCTTTCTACTTAAAGCAATCTATGGCAAATTGATTTCTGTTTCCAGGACAGGGTTTTTCAACCTTGCCACTACTGACATTTGGACTTAATAATTCTTGGTTGGAGAGGGTGGCTATCCTGTGTATTGGAGGATGTTTATCAGGATCTTTGGCCTTGAGACACTAGATGCCAGTAGTACCACTTCCTCCAGTCCAATATGACAAATGTCTCCAGATATTGCCAAATGTCCCCTGGGCAGGGATAGAGAAAATCACTCCCTTACCCCCACTGACAACCACTATTCTAGAACTTTAAGAAACAAAAGCCAGCTTTCCAACCTGGGCCCGAAGGAATGGCTCTCACATAGAAGGGTGGTGAAAAGATAGGCCATCCTGCCATCAAGGAGGTAGGGACCAGAAAATATACCACCAGCATTCATAAGCTCATCCAAGGAGTAGGTTTCAAGAAGCATGCCACTTGGGCACTCGATTCTGAAATCTGCCTGAAGGAGATGGAAAGTCCAGATGTACATTTCAACACCAAGTTGAACAAAGGTGTCTGGGCCAAAGGAGTAAGTCATGTCTAATGCCATATCCATGTGCTGCTGTCCAGGAAATACAATGAAGAGGAAGAGTCACCAAAGAAACTCTAAGCTCTATACTCTGGTTATCTAGGTACCTGTCATTACTGTCAAAAATCTGCAGACCATTCATGTGGATGAGAACTAGCCACGGATTGTCAAATAAACGTATAAAATTGCCACACACACAAACACACAAAACAACCTTAATTTAAGCTTTCTACATCTACATTTTCATGTTTTAGGTTTGCTGGGCACAGATATTTTTAATAATTAAATTAACAAGTTCTTTTATGTTGATATTCTTAAAACAGAATTCTACCTATTATCCTACTGTGGAAATCAGACTCAGTATAACACTGCTCTAATTCTTAACGAATACAAATGAAAACATGTAAACGTTAAACAGTACCCAAGCACTACAATAATCTGGCTTATGTAACACAGTGATATCCTTACAGACAAACCTAGTCATTAAACTATTTTGTCTATAGTTAAGTTTTTAAAGATGCCATTTATTCTGTAGCAGGATAAAATTCATAGTAAAAAACTGTAGGTAGCATCTATTCAAAATTATTATGTATTTCATACTTATTCTAATAGCACCAAACAAACACAATTTTAAAAATCCCTTTCAATGATACAATAACTCTGTAGGATAGTTGCTACTACTTTTCCCATTTAAATATGAAGCAATTGGGATCCCTGGGTGGCGCAGTGGTTTGGCGCTTGCCTTTGGCCCAGGGCGCGATCCTGGAGACCCGGGATCGAATCCCACATCAGGCTCCCGGTGCATGGAGCCTGCTTCTCCCTCTGCCTATGTCTCTGCCTCTCTCTCTCTCTCTCTCTCTGTGACTATCATAAATAAATAAAAATTTTAAAAAAAAATATGAAGCAATTAAACAGAAATGTTAAGTAATGTGCCCAAAGTAACAGAGGTAATCTGTGACAGAGCTGGCACTGTAATCCAAGCAGCATAACTCAGAATCCATGTTCTCACTTAATATGCTATACGTCTCTCATATACTAGCATGTCATATTAATAATTATAAATCATAATAATGAGCATATTACTGAGAACTGTTAATGTCTTTCAATGACAGTTCCTCTGCATCCTAAGTGACAAAACTGTTGTAGACAGTACATGCCTCAAGAAGCTGTTGTGTAATAGTCACTGTGCTATAACAATGTCACAGCCTCTGTAACCTGACTGCCTGCTTTCCAGTCCAGGTCCACCACTGTAGTAATTGTTAGACCTTTTCACAAACACTCCAATCCTTTTCTCCCTCTGGGCATATGGCAGGACTGCACTTCCCTACCTCCTTTAAATGGAGTCATGGCTGAGTGACTTGGTTTGGACAATGAAATGTGAGCAGAAGTAAATGTGTCACTGCAGGTAACTTTAAGAGCCAGAGCTTGACTCCCTGTTCCTCCTAAAAGTATAAGTTTAGACAGAGCCTATGTCAGCTGGGGTCTCTTAGTAATTACAATGAGGAGAGCCCCCTGGTACCTCACATTGGCCATGCATCGTGAGAAATAAGTCTTTGCTGTGTTGAGCCTCTCATATTTAAGGTACTACACATATTGTCCATTACTGTACCAAAGCTTAACCTATTATTTCTTCTTTCTTTAAAGATTATTTTTTTTTGAGAGAGAGAGTGATCAAGTGTGGGGGTGATGGGAGGAGGGGCAGAGAGAGACTCTCAAGCAGATTCCCCTGCTGAGTACAGAGCCCAGGGCATGGGCTTGATCCCAGAACCATGAGATCATGACCTGAGCGAAACCAAGAGTCAGATACTTAACCAACTGAGCTACCTGGGTGCCCCAAAGCTTAACTTATTCTTTTTTTTTTTAAAACTTATTCTAAATAATACAGTTACTTTCAGATGTGTAACCTTAAACAAGTTACTTAACCTCTCTGTGTCTATTACCTCGTCTGTAAGATGGAGATAATAATAACAACTACCATAGGGGCACCTGGGTGGCTCAGCAGTTGAGCGTCTGCCTTTGACTCAAGTCGTGATCCGGGATTCTGGGATGAGTCCCCCATCAGGCTCCCCCGCAGGAAGCCTGCTTCTTTCTGTGCCTGTGTCTCTGCCTCTCTGTGTCTCTCATGAATAAATAAAATCTTCAATAATCATAATAGCAACTACCTTATAGTGTTGTTCTAAGAATAAAAAAGGGACCCAGAACATTGTCTGGAAAACAGTTAAGTATCCACTATTTATCCTAGATACTTTTTTTATTTTTTAAGATTTTATTTATTATTCATGAGAGACACAGAGAAAGGCAGAGACACAGGCAGAGGGAGAAGCAGGCTCCCTGCGGGAAGCTTGATGTGGGACTCAGTCCCGGGTCCTGGGATCATGCCCTGAGCCAAAAGCAGATGCTCAACCTCTGAACCACCCAGGGGCCCTGATCCTAGATACTTTCATGCAAGCTAACTTACATTGTCACTATGGTCACAGGTCTTTACAATATGAGGAATGGATATGTAAATATATACACTGTTTCTCATTATTCTAATAATAAAATGCTAAATACAGATCCAAAAGCTAACAAATAATTGACTGACAGGCATAAAAACTGAATAATAAAATGCATGATCCACTTGCTATAAAATGATGAAAAAGGAAAAATAAGGAAGATAGAGAAGAGACAACTATATTTAACCAAACCAACTTTTGCTTATGCCCCATCCTCTGCCAGTACTACACATATAAATATAAACACGCACACACACACACACACATACACACACACACCCATCTCAATGAACAGATTTAATTTGCCAGCCAACTAGAAAGAGATTCATCAGAAGGAGCCAAAAATGTGGTGCCAATTGGCTGTGTGACATGCACAGTAATGTCTACTAATGAACCAGCACACAAATCAAGTAGCTAGGGATAGAATAAGCAGATAGAAAAGAAGTGATGTGATGTGGAAAAACCAACTTGGAATGTTCTAGACACAGAGTAAAGGTGATTTGATTAGGAATAGGGTCATGCTTAGAATCATAAAACATTTTAAAAAGCATAATCATTCAAAGACCATTTTCACCAGGTGCTTTATTTACTCAGGAGATCATTACAACTGATTTCAAGAGGAGAAATGGCTGTACCTGCCCATAAGATGGTTCCCCATATCAAAAACTAGCATGCTACAATGACAAAATTCTGAAGTCTTTATTAGACAGTTTTGGGGAAAGAAATAGAGGAAGGCTTTCTTAAAGGTAGAGAAGAACCACACTGACATACTGAAAAAATATCCTACTCTACTAAAAATTAACCTACTCAGGGGGCTGCTATAATAATATGTATTTGTGGAGTTTTACATATTTTTTAATGCAAATATGAATTAGAAAGCCCTGAATGTGGCTAATGGAAGGGAATGATATATCCAGCTAAATCACAGGTAAAGTGATGAAATCTAGGAAGCTTGGCTGTGGCAAGTTACAGAGCTTTTAAAAAATTAAGAAGAGTAGGTAGGGCACCTGGGTGGCTCAGTGGGTTAAGTGCCTCGATTTTTTTTTTAAAGGTTTTATTTATTTATTCATGAGAGACACACAGAGAGGCAGAGACATAGGCAGAGGGAGAAGCAGGTTCCCCATGGGGAGCCTGATGTAGCACTGGATCCCAGGACCCCGGGATCATGACCTGAGCAGCAGGCAGATGCTCAACCGCTGAGCCACCCAAGCATCACCTGACTCTTGATTTTGACTCTGGTCATGATCTCGGGTGGTGAGATGGAGCCTCACATGGAGCCTGCTTAAGATTCTCTCTCTCCGTCTCCTTTTCCCTTTGTCCTACCCCTTTTCGCTCCCTCTCTAAAAAATAATAATAGTAATAATTTTAAAAAATAGTAATAATTAAGGAAGAGTGCCCTGAGACCAGAAAGGCCAGCAAAAGAATAAAAATAGTGAAAGTCAGATGGACATATATTACTAATAAGCAATTAATAATAAGACTGCAGAGAGAGAATGCCCTACAGCACTAATTAGAATATAAGAAACAGGCTTATTTGAAATCTGTGGTTCTTAACAATTTGGGGTAATGGAGCCCTAGGAAAGTCTGAGGAAAAAGTGTATGAACCTTCTTTCCAAAAAAGAAAAAAAGTGCGCGTACACACAATTCTCTCAAAAACTCAGAAGAAGGACACCTGGGTGGCTCAGTGATTGAGCATCTGCCTTTGGCTCAGAGAGTGATCCTGGCGGTCCAGGATCAAGTCCCACATTGGGCTCCCTCCGGGGAGCCTGCTTCCCCCTCTGCCTGTATCTCTGCCTTCTCTCTGTGTCTCTCATGAATAAATAAATAAAATCTTGAAAAAAAAAAAAAAGCTCCTAAGAAAGAAAAGAGAAAAATGCCAGAGGTTTCTGGATACTCTAGACTTATTCTAGACTTATGTCAAAGGTCAAGGAGAAGAAATGAGAAAGTAGTAGAAACTTCCTTTCCTGGAACTGGAAGATGCTAAGTTAAACAACTGTCTGACAAGAGACTGAAAGACAAGAAGATAAGCCAACAGGTCGGCACAGCCTCTATAAGCACTTGGCCACGATTCCAGGGTGCCTCTAGAAAAATGCTCAAATGCTGCCATTTTTTTCTATAATGTTAATGGTGAGAAATGACAATACTAAGACTAGAAGTCCCCCTCCCTCCCCAAAAAAGTTGAGACTGAAATGTTATCTCCAAGATTGTCCAGGGTTGAGACAGCAGCCCAAATCCAGCCTATACAGGTAAAATTCATCACAGCAGGAAGAAGGGAGCCCAGCCAGCAATCCTACTGTGAAAGGTTGTAGGGAACTCTGGCCCTAGCCATCTTCACCACTGAGAAAAAGACAGAATATTAAGCTGCCATAGATTCTCTGCTGCATTCCCATTTTACCAATACTATGAAACTATAGGACACTTCGGTTTCAAACACAGTACCTTCTTACAGCTCTGTCCTCCTACTAGATGCCTATAAGGTAGATGAGGCTGAGAATTATGGGTCGTTGTCTACCAGGGTAAAATGACTTTGCAAGATCAGATCTGACAGCACAGAGGTCAAGCATCAGCTCTGTGCTCTCTTCACAAGAAACAAGTCATTGCCTCCTTTATTCTGGCACAACTCAGCCAACTATGCTGCCAGGGTTTATTCTTCCCATCATCTGACTGCTGAATACAAATTCTTATAGGCTCATTAGTTTAGGGAATAGTCACTTCCATTCTGAAAACATGTTGGCTGTGGTAATAGATAGAATGCTGTGAAGAACTCTTTTGCGATACCATCTTCCTCCTATTCCCTACTGCCTCACATTTAGTTCTGTCAGAAGCAGCATTTACAGCTGCCCATTCCTTTCTTCCTATTAGATTTTTAGGCTATTTAACTATTTCAGGAATAAAAACTGACAGGTAAATAATCTCCCAGCTTAGCCTTTCTTTCTTCTTCCTTCCTTGCCCAATTCCAGTCTCAAGATATCATACGGGTCCTGCAAGCATTTTCACAAAAGATACCTTAACTGCTCGGCACTGGCCTTGGTTAATTCTTATACTAGACTATACTATACACAGACTATACTAGATACATTTGCTCAATTAAGTAATACTGCACTGATCTTTCTTCTTATTCCTCCTCCATGTGGGATTTTGGCCTTTTCACAACCATCTGTGGGTCACTATTTCAGCCAAGACTGCACCAGTAAGAAAGCTTTTAAATCTACCCACTTTGTATAAAGGGAGTATTTTTGTTACCATCACTTATCTCTGTTAAACTATGAAGGATATAATGCAGGCCAAGCGCACAAGCAGCAAGCAGAAAAAAAGCTGAAGTTCAAGAAGTCAAGCATAGACGGATAGAATGAGAGGTTAATGAAGTGATTTCTGGGTTACAAGTGTTGTTCAGAAAACAAAACAGACAGACATCTGTAAGGATCAACCCTGGAACTAGTCACTGCTCCACAATCAGTGTGTAAATATGTGTTTTTACCAAATAACTGTTCAGAGACTTCCAAATAAATTAAAAGGCAGTCTAAGTTTTAAAACTTTTAACCATTCAAGCTTTAGCAACGTACACCTCATGATCAAACATTCCTATATCAATGAAATGAGTACCTTATTTGAGAAGTACTCAGAATAACTGCCATTAATTAATTGCAAATTATAACATGAAACTACCAATGAAAAACTTTTCTTTAAAAATCATTAAGATCTACAGTAAGATTTACAAAGCATAAACCCAAAATAGACATTGGGATATCAAAAAGTGGAATCCTAAGACAAGCAACTTTTTCAAAGTCAATTAAAACTTCCCAAGGTGTTTTATAATAAACCACTTAAGAAAGCAATTTAAGAAACCGTGTTCAACTTGGAATACTAACCTGCTTTATATACTACTCAACTCACTTGCACACCAGCCTCTCATTCAGTACAACGATCCATGTGCTTACAAGACCTAACTGAACTTCACCTAAGCATCATCCTCTCATCAGGAAGGCCTTCCTGAAGTAAGTGAAGCCTTCTGTTTAAAGGTTTACTAGGGTCTAAAAAATTCAAATCAGTGCCACTGCTCAAGTCTGTGAAATGGACCAAGTTTAAACATTCAAATTAACAGGAAATACATGCTAAATACTATTGAGGAGGCACTTGAATAGATTCAATAGATTCAAATTCATCCTTCAGCAAATAGGCAGTGAACTTGACCTCCAATTCCATATAGAATTGTTGACATGATTTTGGGGGGTTCTGTTTGTGTCTTAAATTATCCACTAAAGTAAAGGCCTTAGGGATAGAAAAGTGTTGGAATGTATCTGAGCAAATGAAATGTGCTTTGGCATAGGCTTATTGTCAACAGGGGCACACCTGAGCTCTACCTGGGCTGACTCTGAGAAAACCAGCACGTCCTGGAATGCTCCAAAAATGCATCAGGAAAGGGAAGGAGGGAAGGAAGGAAGGAAGGAAGGAAGGAAGGAAGGAAGGAAGGAAGGCAGGCATCGGAACAACCAAAAGGAGAAGGTGGTTATCTTTCTAAAATGAAAAATTAAAGGCACAGGCTGAGATCCTGCTGAAATGTCATTTGTAGTGTAGTCACTGAATACATACTGCACTTCCAGGGACACAGGAGCTAGTTCCTTCCTACAAGGCCCTCTGACCCTTGGCAAAGTCAGTGTGGGCTTCTCTGTCCTTATGGCTGAAGTCCCTAAGTCTGTTAAGCAGACAGTTAATCAGTAGAAAGCACAGCATCAAAAACTGTTTTCAAAAAATAGGAGATAGGGGGATCCCTGGGTGGCGCAGTGGTTTAGCGCCTGCCTTTGGCCCAGGGCGCGATCCTGGAGACCCGGGATCGAATCTCACGTCGGGCTCCCGGTGCATGGAGCCTGCTTCTCCCTCTGCCTATGTCTCTGCCTCTCTCTCTCTCTCTCTCTCTCTCTCTCTCTGTGACTATCATAAATAAATAAAGATTAAAAAAGAATTTAAAAAAAATAGGAGATAAAGTTTCAGGTCATTTGAGTTTCTGGTCATTCATATTTTGAATAAAATCTGAAGATGATATATATACACAATAATCCTTAAATGCCAAAAAAGCTATAAAGAGGATCCTTTGGTAGGAAAGAAGGGATTTGATTCTTAATCAAATATTTTTCGATTTCAATTAGAATATTTTTTTTAACAGAGGAGTAAAAAAATATAGTGCTAAATGATTCTGTCACTCTCCCCAAAGGGAAAATATTCTGCCTAAAACCATTTCAATCATTAAGCTGATGTGTGATTTAATCACAAACATAAAACTGCTTCCCATGAAAACTCTTCTCCCCCCACAGGCACCTCACTTGTTCAGTGGCCCAAATTCTAGCATTTATGTAATCTTTTTCTATTAGGCAATATTTTTAGGATGAAATATCACTTCTAAAATCATACTCAGAGGAAAGAGAGATTTGAAACATTCAATCTGTGCAGCTTAATAGGCAAGATTTGCATTTACATTTTGGAATTGGTTTCCCTCAAACATTAAGTGTGCACCAGACCTTGTTCATAATACAAATTCCTGTGTCCCAGTCCCCGGAAATCAAAATCTCTGGTTCTGGGCTGGGACTAGGAACCTGCACTTTAAATGAGCACCCTGGCGTTTTTCATGCAGGTGGTCTTGGAAAATAGCACTGCAGGGAAAAGAATTCATTTCCATTACAGCTGTCCAGTCCTCAAGCCCCTTATCCCAACTCCATGATTTTTTTTCATTTGACACTTTTTAAACAATCCCTAGTTGGATTAGTGTTTCTCAAGGAAAATCTTTGAAATGCCATTTTCACTGCAACTACAGAATAATAACAATGCCAGAAGGCAAGACACAGCAGAGATGGTGTAAGAGAAAGCTGAAAAGCTCACTTGCTCTAAGGAATCATTTAAAATTAGGACTAGATGGGATCTTGACCATTCTAGACTAACTCATTTCAATCTTTAAACAATATTTTAAGCACTCCTCTATTAATTTTGTTATCTATGTTCTCCACTTACCTCACTCATGCTATAAAGCGAGACGGTGCCTGAAATTTAAATCAGTCTCAACAGCTCTTGCACTGGGTTTTCATTAAGTCTTGCTTTCATTTACTGTGTTTTCTTATTTGAACTTTTTAGAATCAGAATTGTTTATCCATTTATTTCATTATTTTCCATAAGATGACTTAAAATCTCCTGGAAATTCCCCACCACCAAATGTAATTGACTGTATTGACTACATACAGAAAACTTATATTTTTAAGTCACAAATTCAGATTTTCACTTAAATAACTGCGGACATGGCAGGCTACCCTGGAGTTGCCAAAGTCAATATGTTAAGTCTGTCTCTAGGGCAACAGACTAAAGAGTAGTAAATGAGGTTTTGAACTGCATTCCTGTTCATTTCTGATTTAGCAACAGGCTTCTACATGCTCCTATTATGCTCTGGCCATCCCTTTGTCTGGTCTCAAAATTACACGGAGTAACTTTTTGGTGGTTCTACTTTTTTTTAAAGACGCTCTATTTCAATTTTTCTTGCTGTTTCCACATACATTATTTTTTTCTAATTTTCACTCTCAATCATTACAAGCAGCTGCCCTATACAAACACACATACGTACACGCGCCTCGCCACCATTTTAAAATTTTTCCATGTGAATTGAGGACTGTAAGTATTCAGTGGCTTAATTAGAAATCTGCAAACCCCTTCACACAATGGACGAGTGCTGATTCAGTAAGTACTTCCTGCTGCTTTTGTAAAAGCTCTTCCCAGTTTTTTTGAAGCCACTACACAGATGATCTCTTTCTACCCAATTCTAGAGTTTCACAATACATCTTTTTTGTGGACTCAAGAATACACTATACTGCTAATGCCAGAATGTCAATCAATCTAAACTTTCCTAGTCCATAAGTTAATAAATTTAAATTCATCAAACTATAACCAGCATTACTTGAAGGAGAAAGACATATAAAATCCAGTGTCCTAACTACCCAAAATGCACATGGAAATACTTATGATAAACTGATATGTATGTGAAGGATATCTAATGAAATAATATATAGAAGAGAATAATGATTTTTTGAGTTGCACAAATTTAACCAAGACACAATGACAACCCTGCAGCACCAAGCTTTTCTAAACCTAGTCAATGGTTTTCAGTTCTGTTGTTCTAACCTAATTCCTTTAATATCCTTAAATTGTACTATCATTTAACATCCTATTAATAAGAAACAAAGAGGGTGGTACATAAGACTCATCATGAAAAGAAACACTGAAATTCATCCAGCTTTTAGTAATGGTTATGCAAAAACACAGGTTACATACTTATATAAATCACTTAACACACAGAGGTATTATACACTACAGTAAACATACCTCTATTCTATAAGCAGCTATTCCATCATAATGATAGCACAATTGGCACCAAAAACCTGCTAAAATAATACATTTATCTTTTGTATTACAAACCAAATTCCTAAATTGGTCTAAATTTGAAAACAACTTGTGTTTACCATAATAAGAGTAGTTTGTTTTAAAGATTAAAGGAAGAATAAACGTCTCAAACACAACCTTAACTACCAACTCTAACAAGGTAATCTCAAGGGAAGAAGTAAAATGGTACTGTCAACAAAAATCTAACAAATCTACTTAGGTTTAAGCCTATGTCCATGCATGAAATGTGAACAAAATGCCCTAATGATGGCGCATACTGGAGTCAGAGCACAAGCCATATTAACCAATATTAATTGCATACTCAAATGTCCATGTTTCAAGTCTCCATCCAAGTCTATCTATCATTCACCTAAATCCACTATATTTTGATAGCCACAGATGAAGTAAACCATGTTCTCCTACCAAGATTAGCAAAAATAGTCCAGAAAGCAAAGCTCCAACTGTCCTAAAATCACTAGCTATCTATCCTCAAGATTCTGTTTTTGCCTACGTGGAGAAAACCACACAATCCAGTTATAAATAGAGCAATGATAATAAACCTCAGTTTCTGCTACAAATAATATGGTCAGAAATACAGCAAATGCAGCTGAAAGAAAAAGCAAAATCGCTGTGGTAGGTTGGTAATAAAGACTGTAGTCTTCTAACTGTGGAATAGCCTATAAAATGAAAATGTAATTTATAAATCATTTTTAATGCTACCAGAAACCAAAGGAAGGGCAATAGGGGAATATTTACACAAGACCACCTTCAAAAGATTCCAATAAAGCTGAATCTACTGAAGAGAAAAATGGTCACATTAGTTTTTAATGAAAGACAGGTGAGACATCTCTGTTCATTCACCTGTCCAGATAGCAATTGCTGAAGCTGAAAAGAAAAACAGTTTTGTCAGGTGTGTCACATCCATTGTAAGCTGCAGCAACTGAAGACCTGAGAGGTAAAAAAGTACTTCAGAAGCCCAGATGGCACTTCTACCTGGCCCCTCTACCTCGCCTGTAACTGAGTCATGCAAATGGTATGCTGTTAGGCAAGGTGTTGCTTATTCAAGGTTTACTCTGAAACTCAAATTATTTCATAACACTCAGAATAGGACTCAGCCATAGTTTACTCCAAATTGGAGTACGAAAGAAAGAGTTCATAAAGAGAGCTCAGCTTTCCAAAAGTTAGATTTGGCAGTGGTGGAGGGGAGCGGTGAGCTAGAGAACATAAATTTTCTGTAGTATGTTTTAATCTTTGTATGTAGGTGTGTTGTGCAGGTATTATCACTGAAGTAACGAACTCTGAGCTGGGAGATCGTGCAATCGTGCTCATCTGCATTCTGTCACTCTGTTCTGCTCCACAGACACTGATGAGGTCATGCTTAATGGCCAAAAAATTCACTACGTGCCTAAAGGATAAAGTATAAAAAGATAGGCAAGCCTGAGGGTGTGATTATCTATTTAAGCATGCAACTGTATTTTAAACATAATTAGACTAATTGCCTCCCAATCTTTGCTGATGCATCTGCACACGCGATTAATTAGAACTGATTTTAAAAGCCCTGTTTGGAATCCTTTGTTCCCGACTTCCTACAAATCAAATTACCAAGAAACAAATTTAATTCTTCAACTTTTATTTTAAGAGAGCCACAAACTTATGTTAACTAGGTCTGATCGACTAATATATGTCATTTAACTAGCAATTATTTTATTCTGAAACTAAAAGCCAATCCAAATTTTTTAATCTATAAAATAATCCCAGGTTATTATGACAATCCTGTAAAACTGCTATAGAAAAACTTGAATACTTTCATAGCTCTTCATCTAAAAAGGGAAAGTAAAAGGAGATAAAGTTCCATTTTGCAGAAAAATTGCAAAGTATACTTATTAATGCCTCTTTTTACTATGTGCTTTATTCACCATTGGTTTTTCTACCATAATTCTTTAACCATACGGTTAAAGAATTTTATTTTATTTTTTTAAAAGGTTTTTTTAAGATTATTTATTTATTTTTTTATTTATTTATGATAGTCACAGAGAGAGAGAGAGAGAGGCGCAGAGACACAGGCAGAGGGAGAAGCAGGCTCCATGCACTGGGAGCCTGATGTGGGATTCGATCCCGGGTCTCCAGGATTGCGCCCTGGGCCAAAGGCAGGCGCCAAACCGCTGCGCCACCCAGGGATCCCCCGGTTAAAGAATTTTAAAAAGGACATTAAGACATGATGTGCTTACTGGGAAATGAGGGATGACTATAAAACAAAGACTGAGATACTCAAATTGGAGATTTGGGAGTGGGTAATAAATAGGGATAAAAAAGAGGCAAGCAAAAAAAATGAGAAAAGAAAAAACAAGCTTGATATATTTTAGACAGAGACCATAGTGGGTGAAAAGAAGACATCATCAAAGTAGCTCAAGGATCTTCTCCCATGTAAATATTTACTGAGCGAATGAATGGTGGATAACCCACAGCAACATCAGGGATATGTACTTGATTCAGGGGACACTGACTAACACAGGACACAGCCTGGTCATGTGAGGCAACACTAAAGGTGCAAGCTAGAGCCTGGCTTTAATAATGGGCCTATGTACAGTGACTTTATAGAACTGCCCCAGAATCATTAGTGGGTAGGGGGGACAACCTCTATTTTTTTTAAGATTTTATTTATTTATTTAACACAGAGAGAGCACATAAGCAGGGGGAGCAGCAGGCTGAGGGAGAAGCAGACTCCCCACTAAGCAGGGAGCTGGACCTGAGACTCCATACCAGGACCCTAGGATCGTGACCTGAGCCAAAGGCAGCCACTTAACTGAGTGAGCCACCTAGGTGCTAGACAACCTCTAATTCTAAGTGGAAAGCAGACCAGTACCAATATATGATAAAACACAGAATTATCTGTTAGTGAAAAAAAATACAAGGATCCATCCCTCTCATAGAAGCACACAGGGCAACAATAGGAAAAATAAATTTTTAGCAAGCTCTGACTCCATGTCAATAAGCTAGAAAAAACACATACAGATTTAAGGATGGTAAATGATGGAAAGTGATGGTGATCATGTTTATAAAGTGTCTACACAGAGACACTTAAGTGAATTTTACATATAATGCACATACATTAGATTAGAAAAAGAACTTCATTTCTAACATTAAACAATAGGCTCAGGACACTCAACAGTATCAACCCACAATTCAGTAGTATTATTTTGCAAAGGAAAAAAAATGGATACTTGTAGGCTAATTTGAATCTACACAACATCCCATGAGCAAATATTCTCAAGTCACGACACAGCCAAGATTAATAGGTGTTTCCACCCACTCCTTAAACAGTTTTAGGTACAGAAAACAATGTCACTTCTCTTCTAAAGAATATGTTAAGCATAGGAGTTTGCAGAAATATATGAAAAAGACAGTGCTCCTTTCCATGCTCTCATTATCTTGGGTGTTCTAGGTAGCTTTAAATGTATGAGTACTGAAGTATGCTGACAGTATCAGTTATAAAGGGTGTGTATTCATTTCCAAAAGCTAAAAACAGAGATAGTGCTATAGTTTGAAATCATGCTGTTCACCTCTTGTACTGGAAAAAAAGGCTCATGGCAAAATTATTTTTTAAATCATTCCATTTTTACAGTCATAAGCCAAACAATACAAAATGAATTCCTAAGGAAGCAAATAGGACACTTTAATTCACTTATCTATAAAACTTTTCAGTTCTAACTTAAACATCTGAATGATCAACAATCATATTCCTATTTGCATTATTTTTTCTTTTTTTTTTTAAGATTTTATTTATTTATTCATGAGAGACACAGAGAGAGGGAGGCAGACACATAGGCAGAGGGAGAAGCAGGCTTCATGGAAGAAGCCCAATGTGGGATTCGATCCCAGCACTCCAGGATCACACCCTGAGCCAAAGGCAAGTGCTCAACCGCTTAGCCACCCAGGCATCCCTGCATTATTTTTTCAACATGAGGTTTACAGAGTTATTAGGGCCAACATACATCAAGTAAAACTCATTCACTGATTTGTTAATTAAACAAATTCTTACCGAGGGCGTACTGTGTACCAGGCAGTGTTCTAGCTGCTGGGTATACTGACAGCAATAAATTTAATCAGTCCTGACCCTCATAGAGCTACCGTCTATGGGGGTGGGGGTGGGGACAAAGTAAACAAGTAAATATATAATTTTAAGTGGACATAAGTGCTATAAAGAAAATATCAGGGCACCCCCGGTGGCGCAGCGGTTTAGCGCCGCCTGCAGCCCGGGGTCTGATCCTGGAGACCCAGGATCGAGTCCCGCGTCGGGCTCCCTGCATGGAGCCCGCTTCTCCCTTTGCCTGTGTCTCTGCCTCTCAGTCTCTCTCTCTGAATAAATAAATTTAAAAAAAAAATACTTATAAAAAAAAAAGAAAATATCAGACTAAAAGATTGAATATGGTGGCCAGAGAAGACCCTTCCAAGGAAGTGACATCTGAGAAGAAATCAAATTGAAGAAGCAAACCATCCTGGGGCACCTAGGTGTCTCACTCGGGTAAGTGGTTAAGTGTCTGCCTTCAGCTCAGGTCCTGGGATGGAGCCCCACCTCAGGCTCCCTGCTCCTTTGCCTGCCACTCTCCCTGCTCGTGCTCTCTCTGTATCAAATAAACAAATAAAATCTTAAAAAACAAAACAAAAAAAAGCAGCCATCTTGAAATCTGGGTAAAAGCAGACCTTCCTTCCTGGTTCCATGGAGAATGAGTACAAATGGCCCCAGGTGGTTTGATGAAGAGCAAGAAAATTTGTATGGCTGAAGCAAAATATATAAGCTTAAACGATAAGGTAGAGGAAAAGATATGGCTCAGTCATACTGTTTCAGTCTAATGGGCCATTGCATAGTTTTAAGCAAGAGAGTGTCCCTTCACATTGAGATGTAAGGGAATGCCAGGAGATGCAAGTAGAAGAGGAAGATTAGTTAGGAGACTATTTCAATAGTTAAAGCTCAATCTGATACTCTATAAATACTTTAAACCCTTTAGATTTTGTGGGGGTTGAGGAGCTAACTTCTTAAATTTAATTCTATCTAAAGAAACAGACATAAAGGTGTGTTTATAGACTTTATACCACACATCCCTCTCAGTGACTTTGTTAAATAACTCAAAAATATTGTTTCAAATAATCTGTCGAGCTGCCTTAAAATCATGCACAAAACAAGATGACCATCCTCCTAGCTTTTATTATAACTACATGAAAGTCATGTAGGAGTGAATAGTTCTTTTGTCCTTAAACAGGCTATTTGAAAAACAGAAGCATACTGTCTTTTATTGTCAATTCATGGTTCACAAAGCCTCTGAGGTTGGCTTTCGTCCTTCAAAAGCTTTTAATGGACAGGTACATTTAAGCCTTATTTTATGGGCTGTGAGAAATGGAATGCACTGGGAGCGGTCCACATCTCCCTTTTATGAAAGGAAAAAGATATCAGCAATGCAGAGTGACCTCACCTATAAAGAATGCATCAGTGACATGGAACAAAGGTGGCTTCCTTCGTAAGGAAACACAATCTGTTTCAAAAAACTGCTTCATTTCTTTTGAATGATTTAGGGCTGCACAGTCTACCAGAAAGAGTTCTAATCTTTAACCTCTATTTATTTTATTAACAAAACCGATTGTGATACCATTCTTTGTTCAAACCTAAAGAAAGCCTAGTATATTCATTAATCAAACCTGTATACTGTTCAGATCACCTTTGATCATATGTGTTTGTGCCAAATAAGGGTATTTATCAGTTGTAGACTATAAACAAAGAATGCATATCTACAGAAATAAGAACTTTGGTATGCTGTCCAGAGACTCAAGAACTTTGTAAGATGTGGAAAATAAAGGCAATTAACCCGATGTTTCAGTATATAAAAGGAAGCTCAGCATTTTCACATTCTAAGGCATCCTGAGTTTTCCAGCTTATGAAATTTACTATAGCTTGCTTTTTTCAGTGATATCAATGCAAAATAAGTTATTCAAGAACAGAATGAATTCAATCATTGCTAACCTAGATGCAACAAACAGAGCAGAATTACAAAATATCAGTTTACTCAAATTCATTAGCTCACTCAACTCATTAGCTCACTCAAGATCACAAAACATCATTACATATTTTCCCTTAAGGGCAAGTAATAAAGAACTTATTTTCTTGAATCAGATATACATTTTTCCATGTGATCAGCTCATAAAATGATTTCATGATCATGTAAATGTGATTTTGGAGTCAAACTAAAATTACTACTATTTTCATCCTAAAGCTACAGATATATCATTGTGATTTAATTACTCCCCACCTGTGCAGAGCATATTATCCAGTACATGGCTGTCGATAATTAGCAACTCTGCATGCTTCTCAGATGACACTGGACTAGGAAAATTGATATTAAGTATTAAACTATAAATCGGGGATCCCTGGGTGGCTCAGCGGTTTAGCGCCTGCCTTTGGCCCAGGGCGCGATCCTGGAGTCCCGGGATTGAGTCCCACGTCAGGCTACCGGCATGGAGCCTGCTTCTCCCTCCTCCTGTGTCTCTGACTTTCTCTCTCTCTCTCTCTCTCTGTCTATCATAAATAAATAAATAAATCTTAAAATAAAATAAAATAAACTATAAATCAACTTTAGTCTCAATTTATCTTTAACCCACCTATTGAATTCTTTGGCTTAATATCCCAGTCTGTCTGGTAAGAGTACCAAGAAATGGCGACCTTTCACTCCAGACACAAAGAAATGTGTACTAATGACTGATAACATGCCTGCACTAAACACAATCTCGGTTTTCATACATTCTCAATTTCAACATATATCACTAAACATAAACCACGTTAAATAAATCCCAAGCTGGTCAAAAGCCTCCACTTACAGAAGGGCTGGGTGGCTCATAGCATGGCTGCATTTACACAGACAAGATGCTAACTAATTGCTAATGATGGGAACTCTCTGCCCAGATACTAACCTGACACCACTAAATTGGAAGGAGAAAGCCACCAGCAAGGACTGACCAATTTACATATTGGGTTGATGTGAAAAATAAACTTGCTTCTCAGTCCAGGAAATAAAGAAAGCTGGGATCACAAAGGAAAAACGTACATAAACCTAGCAACATATGCAAATTTACATAATAAGTATTCAGAGTATTCTTACCCCTTCCACACAAAGCTCTTCATTCACTGCATACCTAAAAACCACAGCATGACACATTTCTAAAGTTACCAAGCCTTCCTAAAATGCTGCTCCTGGAGATATGCCATTCTCTTTCATCTATAATGAAATGTTCGGTGGATCTAGTGTTACTTATTTGTAGGTATCACATAGCTTAGTCTCCTGAGAGGGGTAATAATAACTCGAGGTATTTCCACACATTATAGTTAAATATTTGATATATTAACAATCATAGAATATCAGCCTTGCCGCTACCTGACTTAGAGAGCCTGGGGTCCTTGTCATGTTTCATATCATAGCTGACTGGCTTATAATTTGAGAATTGGAAAGAGTCACTTGGGGCTAATTTATTCTTCTAACTGCCTTTTTCCCCCCTTTCCACTTCATTCTTGAGAATTTTAATTTTATTTTGAATGAGCATGTTGCCTCTTATGGGAATTAGAATGTGGAGGTGCTATTACAAACCACATCATTACCTGTGCTTCCTACCATCCACAGGATTACCTACCATAGGAATTACTTAGTATATAGAAAATCTACATCAAAACAGAGGCCTTTATTACATGTAATGTTTGCATTCCAAAAGTAGATATGCAAGCAAAGAAATCACAAGGTGTTTGGTAAAGATCAGCTTGACTGTTGGGTAGCTAATTCCTATTATATCCATTTCATTTTCCTCTATGTCAGAGCGATGGGGTGCCTGGGGGATAGGAGATAACAGATGACATATTTTAACTTTTGTGAAGACTTCCGATTCAATTCAACAGAACATTCTTTCTAATAAACTAGGAAAACATGATTTCCAGACCACCATGGTGGGTGTAACACAAATGTTTTGAGGGCCACCCTCAAGTGAACTATTACTCAGGATCCAGTTACAGTCAAGTTTCATGAGGGTTTACCCAGCCTTTGGGTAATACTTTCATTGCTGACTTAAATAATGGAGAACTGAATATGATTAAATGCACCAAAAATATACATGTGGTTAGGCACTCTCTCCGATGAAGATGTAATTGTGTTCAAACGGACTTTGGGATTCTGGAATGCAAAGAATCTATCAATCCCATCAAGATGTACTTACTGAACACTGAGTTTTCAACAGTAAAGAACAGAAAAGAGATATAAAACACAAGAGTTCCTGCTCTCAGGTTATTTACAACTTGGTTCAGAGACAAAACTAAAACATAATTAACTAAAGAACGACCAAAAACCTAATGGGGGCAGAGGATACTCAAAATATATATGATAAACAGGTTATATATGTGTTTAAGATCAAGCATCCATATAATTACAAATACCTATTAAAGAGATAGCATTTTGGATTGACATTTTTCTGTTCCCATCAATAGCTGCAAATTGCTGATGCTGCCATAAGGATTACAGAAACAACAGGAGGCAGTTTAATTAGAAAGGTAGTAAAAACTAACCACTCAAGTAAGAGGTAGGGGAAAAACAAATTTTATATAAAAGAAACTCTGAGGGTCTAAGCAAAGTATGAATCAGCAACAGTGAGTTATTTTTAAAGATACATAAGCATCAGGAAGTACAAACGAGCAGCCAGCTCAGGAGGATCATGTGCTAGCAGCCTTCCACAGCACGATGGTCTAGTTGGGACTTCAGTACCATGCTAAGAGCTATTCTGGACCTGAACCCAAGCAAGATGAGAAGTTGGCCAGCATCCAAAGGAAAACTACTAAAATGATTAAAATGTCAGGAAATGAGTCCTAAGAGGACCTGTAAAGGAAATGCAGTTATTTAGGCCAGATAAAAGATGGCTGAGTGAGGAGGTCAGCGGCACAACGGCCTGCAAGGTTACAAGGAGAACGTACAAGGGAGCACTTCTTTTCCATTAAGGATGAGACTAGAGGAATGTGATTAAATTGCAAGGACAGGGATTTGTATTTGATACAAAAGAAGGAACTTCCTGGCGATGAAGCTTGCAAGTCACAGGAATAAGTTACCAACCAGCTTTTGAAATGCCCCTTTCAAGAGGCTTTTTAAAATACAGTAGATGACCATATTCATAAAATATTCACTCAGTGTCCTTTTTTACCCTTCAAACTCAGGAAGTGAATATTTTAACTATAAATAGAAGCTCCATTTAACAAAAAAAAAAAAAAAAAATACCAACTTGCTTCAAGTTGAAGCACAGCAAGGCTCTTTACCGTTGCAGCATTTTAAAAATTCACCAGAAAGTTATCAGTTATGTAAATGCATTTATTTAGCCAAAGATAGCTCTAATCACATAAAAATAGCAATCAGTTGCTCTAGACAGGAGATATAAAAATAATGAAAACATGGAACATAATCTTGATGCTCTATGGACGCGAGGGGTAGGAAAGGGTAGGAATGGTAAACAAAAATCAGCCACAAAGGAATAAAACACGTAGCATTTAAGAACCTGTGTGAAGGCATAAAAATCCTTCCTGACACTAACTTTTAAAACTTAGTGCACTGAACAAAAATTGCACTACAAAAGCACATCTAGTTTCCTTTACAGAAGTTTTAGAGATCTAAGTCTTTTTAGTACTAAGTCTTTAAATACAAAGATCAGTATTTAAATTATTTGAACTATTATCTTCCCCACAGCAAGAATGAAGGCAGGAAGGAAAGCAGGCAGGCAATGAAAACAGTCACAGATGGTCTAATACAATGAATTCTGCTGGCTGTGTCTTATAGGATGAGAGAACAGGAAGAGGTATGAGAGATAATGTTGCTCACCATCTCCTTTCACAGATGAGGCCCGAAGAACCAGTGTCACACCAGAGTTAGTGTTAGAAGCAGGACTTAAACCAGATATTTAGCATCATGTGCAGGCACTAATTGATGGACAGCTTGTGCACCTAAAGTCTGTCTGTTAAAGAGAACAAAATCTTCTGCGGCATTAACATTGGAAATGTGGATTAATTAAATAACCAGACTACACACACCCACATGCACGTGCACACACATGCATACACACACAGATAATTTTACAATGTAACTGATATAAGGTGCTAAAAGTTCTAATTTCTGGAAAGAGAAAAGATAGAACTAACATTTACTGAACGTCTAACCAGGTCCTAGGCACTTAACATTCTTTATCTCATAAAATCCTCACAACCCTGGAAAGTAGATCTTCATCATTTTACAAATAAATATATTAGGGTAATGAAGTAACATGCCCAAGAGCCACATGGATAACAAAGAATAGAGGAAGGTCTGCCTAAAGCTAAATCCCCTGCCTTTCCAACACTATGTAACATTTTTTCTCCAGCAAAAACCACAGAGCCCACAGAAAGAAGCATTCACAGG
Source organism: Vulpes lagopus (assembly GCF_018345385.1). NCBI lineage: Eukaryota > Metazoa > Chordata > Mammalia > Carnivora > Canidae > Vulpes > Vulpes lagopus. The sequence goes on along the minus strand of NC_054831.1, from coordinate 31,332,710 downwards.
AAAAAATCAATTCTCTTGCATTTAGCCTGAAAATGTTTGAAAGAGCTTCTGTATTCTTTGGCATCTTCCCCATACTTGATGAAACTTTCTTCTATTTCCTGGGCTCACTCACACTGCTCTCAGCTAGGATGACCATATGGCCTTGTTTGTCCCAGACAGACCCAGCTTACCCCGTTGACTCTGCAAAATTATCAAAAGCATCCCTTTACACTCCAAAGTGCAGAGAATAAATTACATGGTCACTCCACTAACCACCCTCTGCACTCCCTTCATCCAGGCTTCTTTGACCCCAAAAGAAACTCTGTTACTTCCATCTCTCCCTTTCAGCATAAAGAATTCTGTCCATCGGAGCAAGTATTCTCAAGTCAGTAAGAATGGGAAAAGCAACATATTTCAATGATTTCATACCCCTTCTAAAGAGCAGAACATTTTAATATATGGACAATCTCTAATTGTCAGATTTTCCAGCGGTGTGACTACTACACGAAGGTAATATTCAGGCATGATCGAGGTAGACCATTCCACGGAAAAAAGGCCCATCAAGCAAACCAGCCCTCCTTGGAGCCTGATCCCAAGTCAGGCTCCCTACACTGTCCTTGCTTCTCTATTCTACCTCACATCTAGACTCCCAAATTATCCAACAGTTCCTCTGAAGGTTCCTGTGGCAGACAGAAGTGTGGGCTTCTTGGGGGATATTAGAGTCTGGTGTCCATGGGTGACTCTGAGAGCCACCTTTCACCTCATCGCACCAAGATGATATGCAGACACCAACCTCAGTTTGTTCATCATGTTCAATGTCAAAGCTTAATTATTTCAAAAAAATCAGGGAAGCAGAGGAACTTGGGATATCAAATAGGCCCTCATTTTACAAAAGGAAACCATGGCCTATAAAAGAGAAATCACCAGCATAAAGTCAGCCACACAGCCAGTAGTAAAAACCATCATTCTTATCACCGTGTAGGTGATTGCCAACTTCTGCACAGCATACATTTTCATATTCCTATACTGACACTCAATACTTTTTTGATATAGGAGTGGAACTTTCTTGAAATATATAAACATTTTGAGCTGTCACATGATGGTGCCTTTCAATGAACACTCTAGACAGCTGCATCACTGTCTTTGTACAGCAAAGATCAGGTTTTTAATATCATCTAATGTTCTGGACTTGTTTTATAAAAATGAACAGAAGAGAGGAAAATGAAAGTGTTAATTCCAGCACATAGTATCATGTACTATGAAATAAATACTGAATGAAAATAATTAGGCCCACCAAAAATGCCAAAAATATTTAGCCTACAGACTTAAGCTCTTCAGCGGTGTTCAACTGTGGAGGAAAAAAGTAAAAACATGAAATACCAGAAATAGTTCATTGAAAGTGTGCTTAAAACACAAGCTTATCAGGGGAAAAACTGAGATTTGCTAACTACATGTCACTTTGAATAGGCTGAACAAATAAAAATTTGAAATTTAATTTTTTATATATAATATTTAATCTGTGTTAAAGAACTTTTAAAATTATTTAAAAACTGAATAGTTATGTAATTAGGAGTGTACACATGCTTTTAGCTCTACAGGAATTGTATCTCCTTAAAACAAATCAATGTTCAACTTTTAAACATTAGTGCTCAACCATACTTCCAAGAATATTATACAGATGCCAGAGCTGTCAGTATCCCGCACTGATATTTTTACTCTACTGCTATTGTTTTACTGGGGGAAGGGGTGGCATCCCTTACACATAAATAAAAACTAGATATGGGGCACCTTGTAATAAACCTCAATTTTACTTCTGTAGAATTCTTCATTGCTTAGGACTACTCACTATATCTTAAAATAATGAAAATCCACTCTTGTTTAGTCATTGCAACATTAGAAACAATAAACATACACTGTTTCAAAGGATTTTTTTAAAAAAGGATTTTTTTCTTGCAAAAATAAGGAATTTTTTATTTTCTTGGGCTAACAGAAAAATGTTCAAACTTGCCAGTCCTTGCCTCTCTGTACTATATTTAATATAACTTAAAAATTCATTTGCACATCTTCCTACTGCTCCCTTTTATCCATGCTTCACAACTCAAATAGTCTACTACTTAACTGCTACTGTCAACCATTTGAAGTGGCACCTCCATTCCTTTCCCTGCTACCCCGGAAGAGCCCATTCACACATTTATCTTTAACATGGCTGTGTTTACAGTTACCCATATGTCACTATTCATGAAACAACTGCTACCATCCTCTTGACTAAGCACTGGCAGGCATATACACTGCAAAGGATTGCAGGAACAGAAGAAGGGGGATTGGGGCTCAGAATTTTTCTTTTTAAGGTTACTACTTTCAAGGTCTCAGAAATTAAAAAAAAATTTTTTTTTTAAATAAAGAGGTAGAGGGATAGACACATTCTTTCTGATAAAAGCTTTGTGCGGGTGAGAGGTCTAAATTCCACAATGAGGGAGCCTTACTAGCAAAACTGTTTCCAAGTGTAGTATTTCTATCACAAGTACACCTCACTATTCTATGTTACTATGTAAAAGAGGCTTGCCTGACTTGACATCTGATTTGATATCCAAGTTCCTCACTATACTATGTTGCTATACATAATATTTCTATCTCAAGTATTGTCACTATACTGTACTACGTATACTATGTTGCTCTACTATTGTGAATCCTCATAAAGAATCCTGCTAGAAAGCGAATTACAAAGTCATCTGTCTTGAGCTTAAAATAAAAAAGGCTTTTCAAGTACTGTCTCAGGTTTGCTTAAACCATATCAATGCAATGGACTGGAGACGTATGGATTCATAAACAGAGTGAGCACCTGATGGTGGTGGGGAAAAGCAAGCATTCTTCCCAGTAGAGGAGGTGAGTTAAGGAATGGAGGTGTGCAAAGAAGAGCCAGGGACTCCTGGAATGGTGAAGTGGAGGTAGGACTGCCCCTATCTTTTTTGTATCTATTTTTAATCTTTTAAATCTTTTTAATCTTTCTTTTCCCCAGCCCAGAGACTGACTAATCATGACGGAAAAAGGAGCAATTTGTGAATGCAACCTGGAAAAACAATTCAAGGAAGGAAATGGAACGACACAGGAATCCTGCTCTCCTCTTTGTTCCACCATTTCTTTCATATCCCTCCTCTCAGTTACTTGGAAAACGCAGACCATGGTTGCATGACAGGACAATGCAAGGTGGCTAGAAGACAGAAAAGTGAACAAACTACAGAGGTTCCACACCAGCGGAGGCTGGAGCTAGGAGCCGGAGGCTGAAGCCAGAGAACTCACAGCAGAGGTAGGACTTTTCAGAGAACAGGAAGAAGGGCAAGGGCTTGTGACTAAACCAAAACTAGACTATCTCATTATCCTCCCTTTCTCTGTCCAGCTAGCAACAATAGAATAATCTCCCCTTCCCTTCCTCTCTTTCAGTCTTGTCCAGGAGAAATAAGGGTCAAGGGAATAGTAATCAAGTGGGGGAAATGGGGGGAGAACCCTCAGGGGTAGCCGAAGAGAATGAACATACATCAGGTTGTTTCCTGCAGGTAAGGGACCAAAATAACTGAGCTAATGTCCTCATTTTGTGTAGCTCTACATTCATTTTGTGAAATTTTATACTTCTTCTCAATTATTTGTTTCTTGTCACCCAAGTAGAAGTGATATTATATTCCCTATGAGGACTGATAATTTGTATAGTAATGATACTAACAATAATACATCCATTTATGTTGACTTTATAATTTTCTAAATGTTTGCACATCAATTCTTGCATTTATCCACTAGGCAACCTATTAAAAGGAAGAAAGGGGGTATGTACAAATAAATTGTTGAGGGAACGCACAGCTAAGGATCCTTACAAGGTGATTAGAATTCACGTCATGGGGGATCCCTTGGTGGCTCAGTGGTTTAGCGCCTGCCTTCGGCCCAGGGCATAATCCTGGAGGCCAGGGATGGAGTCCCACATCGGGCTCCCTGCATGGAGCCTGCTTCTCCCTCTGCCTGTGTCTCTGTCTCTCTCTCTCTCTCTCTCTCTCTCTCTCTCTGTGTGTGTGTGTGTGTGTGTCTCTCTCATGAATGAATAAATAATATCTTAAAAAAAAAATAGAATTCACGTCACGCAATCATTCATCCCTGCATTCATTCAATCTGTTATGGGCTGAATTGTGTCCCCTAAAATAACATATTCAAATTCTAACCCCCAATACCTTACTTAGAAATAGTCTAGCTGATGTAATCAAGTTAAGATGAGGTTATATTAGTGTGGGGGAGGTCCTAATCCAACGACTGGTGTCCTCATAAGAAGAAGGAAATTTCGACAGACACACAGGAAAGGAATGTGAAGACAGAGGCAGAGGTTGGAGTGATGCGTCTACAAGCCAAGGACTGCCAGAACCACCAGAAGCTAGGATGAGGCGAGGAAGGATTCTCCCCTGAAAGTGTGAGAAAGAGCATGGCTCCACCAATACCTTGATTTCAGACTCTGGCCTCCAGAACTGTGAAAAAATAAACTTCTGTTGTTCTAAGTCACCCTGTTCACAGTTCTCTGCTATAGCCGCCCCAGAAAACTAACAAACATTCATTCAACAAACCTCTTTTTGAATGCATACTATGTGCCAGATACCACAAAGGGTTCTGAAAAGTGCAAGATAAACCAAACTCAGCAATTCTTGTCCTCCCATCCCCTGCATGGAGCTTAGGGACCTAAGGTTCTGCACTTCTGTGCTGAGGATACAAAACCCAGAAAAGCCAAACAGCTGGTTGATGGCAGCATTAGAAACTGAGGCCACAACCTCTTCTTCGAAACCACACTCCTTCCATGTGCCAAGCTAAACAAAATCTGGTTTCTTGGTCTACTGTCACTGTAAAGGAGCTTCAATGTCCCTTTAAACAACAACAACAATGCATACACCGACAGTAATGACACAAGTACCTCCACTTAAAAGCTGTCCCTGTTACAAGCAGCATGAGGACCCTGGAAGAATGTCTGTCACTTAAGTAGAGTGTGGGAAAGGAGGGAAAGAAGCTCTTGGGACCAGACGCTCTGGGGTGAAAGCCCATCTCCACCACGTTCTAGCTAGGAGACCCAGAACAAGTTATTCAGCCTCTTTCTGCCATCCTCTCCACATTCATAAAATGAGAATGATAGTACAGAACACCCTCTTAGACATCAGTGAGAGCAGATATGGAAAGCCTTTTTTCTAAAAAGAAAAAAGAAAAAAACCTCAAATTGCAGAAGAACATATATAATGTGATCTTATTTCTATAAATGGGGGGGGGGGACACACAAAAAACCTCTTCACAGTAGTCACTCCTAGAGGTTAAGAATGGAGAGATTAAAAGCCTTGATTTTTCTCCATTACATCCTTTTCTACCATTAAGTTTCTTACTATGAGTGTGTATTCCTTAATTTTTTTAAATAGGGAGAAAATTCCAGGTCATTTAAAAAGAATGAAGCATGGTAAATGAGTTGTTCATTTAAAATAGGTACACTTCTCTGTGTATGATACCTCAGTAAAGAGGTGTGTTTTTAATGAGACAGATATATGTGCTCAAACATGAAAAGGTTTCCCAGATATATTAAATGAACTATCAAATCATCAGATACAGAGTGTGAAATTCCATTTACGTAAATATATATATATACATATACATACATACAAACATATATGAAGAGATGTGGAATGCTATGCACACTTCATAATATTATACATCTATATTGTTGAATTCTTTTACCACCAGAATATTTTTAGGAACTCATTTTGAAATTCACATTCTTTTTAACTTTTTAAATAATAATAGTACTTAACCCCAGAGGGTTGTTGCAAGATTTACATGATAATGGTCACATGATACTTTGTGTAATAAAGAAAAGAGTCGTTAAGCATTTCTTTTTTTAATTACTCATCAGTATGCACCCAGACTCCTCTCCATCCCTGCCTTCTGTCCCAGTCCCAAATCTGAGGCTTGAGCCCTAGCCATTGAGGATGACACGGGAATAGAAGTCAAGTCAAGGACAAGATGAACATAAGGACTAAAGCAGGGGTCAGGAATGAAATGATCAATAAAAGTCAATAATTTCTCCAACAAACATTGTTTGGCAAAAACAAACACAATTTTCTATTTTAACTCAGCCATTCAGAAACAGCCAAACGTCTCCATCATCCAAACCACTAAAGACATCTATCTATTCCTGCATCAGTGTTGGACTGAGTCTTCCACTGAAGGGAAGCACACCCTGCCCTGTCCAGTCCACCCTAATCCACACTCACTCCATTCTTGGACCACACACTTAATCCAGGGGCCACAATACACAAACCTCACCACAGAGACTTTTTCCATTTCTTATCCCATAGCTTGATGCTTCACTATACACTGCCTTATTTGTTGTTTCTTTTATTTACTTCCCCATAATGTACACTCTCTTTCAACAAAAACATGCATGAATGCCACCTCTGTTCTACGATGTATCATAGCATAGAAGTGAGCCAGAAAAAAATTCTCCACAGGTACCTGTTAATGGAGGTTACAGATGGCCAATGGGGCAATTCATAGCACTAGTTTCCCACATCCTACCTGGAGCCTCATTGTAGACTCAACTTTCTCCCCTATCTTCCCTCTGCCCCTCTCACTTCTCTCTCTCACTAAAAAAATAATATATATATATATATAAAATATATATATGACTGGCTGATATAGATGATATATATATATATATATATATATATATATCAGATATATCACTCATATTGTAGATTAGGGCCCACCCATATGACCTCATTTGACCTTAATCACCTCTTTAAAGTTGCTATTCCCCAAACACAGTCACATTCTGAGGTACTAGGGGATACAACTTCATCTTATGAATCTGGGGAATAAGGTAGAGGAGGACACAATTCAGCCTCTAATAGTCAGCAATAGGGAAAGGGAGAGAAAGGAGCTGTGAGTGTAGCTATGGAGAAATGAATGCATATTCTACATTTGCAGAAGGAAATTTCACCCAAATCTAGAATTCCCTACCTTCCTTCTCTCTCAGTCCTCTGACACGAAATTGCCATTTCCATTCGGAGCCCTGATGATCTCAGTCCTAATGACTCATAACTGTAAGCCCAAATGCAGAGCACTTACTAGCTATATTGCTCATCTGGCCCTTAACCTCCTGTGGCCTGTGGTGGCTCTGGATGCCTTGTGCATTACTGCACTTGAGGCCTCATCTCAGGTCACTATCCCTGTCCCTTGCTTAGTCCACATTCCCCTTACATTGGTTCTTCCCAGAATCCATACCCTGTCCCACAACAGATCAAAGCCACTGGAATACTCTTCCCCCTGCTCCTTCACCTGCCCAGTCTTCTCTCAACTAATAAAAATCATTTTATCCTTAAGATCTCAGCTCAAATGCCTCTTCATCAAGGAAGCTTCGGAAGCTTCCTTTGACCACCTCCCACACACACATTTACCTTCACACTAAACACAGGTCTTTCTCCTATCCTCTCCCCTAGCTTTCCGTCATAACACTTACCAAGTTTAATTACGTACTTGCATTGCTGTGTTATTAATGTGTGTCTCTCCCCCAAGGTTGACACATACTCCTAAGTTCGTAAGTGGAATTTGTATCTCATTTATTCATCATTATCTACTGAACAGCTACAGCAGTGCCTGGCACCCAGTACGTGCTCAATACACATTTGTTAGATAAATGAAAGAATAAACGAAGTGTGAATTAGCATAAATCAGTGGTTATGCGGATCTATTTTTGCTGAATAAACTCACTTTGAGATAGAGGCAGTGTGAAACCATTAATAATTCCTAGACAGACAGATAGGTGCACAGGTATGAATAGATCTTGAACGAATGGAACCCCTCATAGAAAACAGAAATTTAACCATTCTACTATGTCATAATTCTGTAGAAATTACTTAAACATGTCTCCCATATGGAATTTTGCATATATATATTTTTTTAATTTTATTTATTCATGAGAGACACAGAGATAGAGAGGCAAAGACATAGGCAGAGGGAAAAGCGAGCTCCCCATGGGGAACCCGATGTGGGACTTGATCCCAGGACCCCGGGGATCACTCCCTGAGCCAAAGGCAGACTCTAAATCACTGAGCCACTCAGGTGCCCTTATATATTTTTTTATATATTATCTATCTTCTGTGGGCATTTTTAATCCATTTAAGCAAATATCTGCAATGCCCCTCACCCTGTGGCTCATTCCACTGCTCAACTTTGGCCTAAAACCAACAGGAATTCTTTACATGAGGTAGAGACCTGAAGGATTCCCACAGTGACTCCAATCCAACACTTTTTCATTTTCTCCTTCATATTAGGCAGGAAACACTAAAATTCTGGGAAGAAGATCTGTGTCACACATTGGAAATGTTTGTGTCTGCTGATAACACTCAATCTACCTCGGCTAAATGCATGAGGAAGCCACATGGTCACAATCTAATAGAACATAGAACATAACTAATACACTGAAGCAACATTCCACATGTTATCACTTTCAGCTTTGCGCAACATGTGGAAACAGGCTCATGTACCACTTAGTTGTGTCAGAAAATCTAAGAGAGAAGAATGCATGTTTGGGATTTATTATGGTCACTCACCTCAGGAAAGTGTCCAAAGGAGTGCATTACAACCTCCACATGCCTGAATGCTACAGATTTCTTTTTTAAAAGGAGGATTGTCTGAGATATATTTATCTTTCAGGTACTTGGACTATTTGTACAGCTCTGGTTGTTTTGTTTTTGTTTTTATTTGTTTGTTTTTTGTTTTTTTAAAGATTTCATTTATTTATTCATGAGAGACACACAAAGAGAGAGAGGCAGAGACATAGGCAGAGGGAGAAGCAGGTTCCATGTAGGGAGCACAATGTGGGACTCGATTCTGGGGCTCTAGGATCATGCCCTGAGCCAAAGGCAGATGAGATGTTCAACCACTGAGCCACCCCGGCATCCTACTCTGGTTGTTTTGAATACTTGAAAGCAAAAGGTACCAGTAACTATCAATGAGAAATTATTTTAGAATAGAAAAAATAAAACTGCTCTTTTTATAAGTATTTCAGCATTTGTATGAACTCAAATTACTGTGTAATTTTGTTTTGTCCTCTACCATCTGTGCCTCCCCATCCCCTAAAGTAACAGACATCATCTTCTGTTTTATTTACCTCAACTATTTTATCCAAGTTATAAGGCTCAAGTTCATCAGCCTCTTGGTCAATAATTTTTCTCACGCTAAAGAAAAAACATGATGCAAATTAGGAATTCATATAAGACAGAAAAATAACAGTAACATCATCAAAATCCCAAAATAATTTACCCAAGATAAATGGAGCTCAATTTTGAGAGTTTAGCAGTTGAGATAAATGAACATTACAGCATTACATAGTCAATTTCTATGTAAGAAAGAAAACAAATTCAAAGGACATTAAGTTGAATGCTTAATTAAGCCCTTTTCTTAACTTCCTTTTTATTTTATTTTTTTTTAAGATTTTATTTATTCATGAGAGACACAGAAAGAGAGGCAAGAGACATAGGCAGAGGGGAGAAGCAGACTCCCTGCAGGAAGCCTATGCAGAACTCAATCCCAGGACCCCGGGATCATGAACTCGATCCCAGGACCCCGGGATCAAGACCTGAGCCAAAGCAGACACTCAACCACTGAGCCACCCAGGCGCCCCCCTTTAAATTCCTTTTTATCAGTAATCAAACATTCAATGCATTCCTCACAACAAGTAAGGCAACGTGTCAACAACTAAGATACTTCATTCATAGCCAGAAGCTACATCATCTCTAGTCTAATTAACAAGGAAACAAAATCTCTCCAGAGAAGCAAAACTACTGTCTCACTAAGCTAAGCAGACCTGGGTCAGATGTCTCAGAAAGGACCAACTTCATCACTGGTTGTGAGGTTAAAATAATAATGACCATATACACTAATCAATGCACCAGTAAACTCCATAAAATAAAGGAAATCCAGGAAAAGTGCTATAAGACCAACTTCACAACACATGGGCTTCAAATATGCAAAGAATATCTCCCTATCCCAAAGTTTTCATTGTCTTTAAAAAAAAAAATTAAATACAAATCAAAAGAAGCCTGATAGCCTAATAAAGAAATTGTTTCCTAGCAATTAAAATGCTTTCCTACTTTACATCTAGTGATATAAATATTTTGTATTATTTTAAAAGATGAGCTCAAGAAGGAAGGGAATTGGTATACCCTCTAATAGCCATCTGTAAATTTATACTATCTAATGCCATCCCAATGGCTGTTCTCACACTAAATGAAAGAAGTCAGCTTTAGATGTTAACCATGAATATTTGAAAAGAAAATTCTTATCCAAATTAACTGTTCTTTAAAAACCTATTTTGTCAGTCAGGCCAACTATCAAAATCATTTCTTCCAACAAAATGAAATTGTTTTAATTATCTGATGCCCATAACTACTTTTTATTTTTATAAAAATGAGAAAAATGTGTCTTACTGGGATGCCATCACCCACAACATAATATAGACTTATTCAGAATACCTTACCTTCTAGGAAATTTAAAATGTGGTAACTATCCAAATAGCTTCATTTAAAATCATTTCAGCCCAAACCCAAAACCCAAGAAAAATCATTCTGATGCAAACATTTCATTTCACTCCCTGTAAAACCCAACATAAAGCTAGATTCTCCGTGACATAGTCCTAAATGACATTTCGTTGCTACAGCAACGAAACTCTGCTACCTGTGGCCATGATTTGTTAAGAATTCCTCCAACCAGTAAATTCTGTGCTGTGCATTCATAAAACCAAGAGAATGACTAGAATGGCTCAATGCAACATAAAAATTAAGGTCTAATTTCCTACTTGTGATTCACCCACACACATATTTATAACATATATTATGCATATACACATATATATGTAATTATGGTTCTCCCAACTCCATGAAAAAGGGAAAAAAAATCACACCAAATTTCCATTTTAAAATGAGCATCAAAAAACTGCTTTGTTTTATATTTCAGTGAATAACGCCTACCTGTTTCTCAAAATTTATCTTAAAAGGTACTAGGAACTATCTGGAGAGAATTTTTATTTTTTATTTTTTTTTTAAAGATTATTTATCTATTCATGAAAGACACACAGAGGCAGAGACACAGGCAGAGGGAGAAGCAGACTCCCTGCCGGGAAGCCTATGCAGAACTCAATCCCAGGACCCTGGGATCATGAACTGAGCCAAAGGCAGACACCCAACCATGGAGCCACGAAGGTGTCCTGGAGAGAATTTTTAAAAATGAAAATTTTGTTATTTATATCCATTCTCATTCCAAAAGTGGGAAAAAAATAAACGTGAGGTATAATTTCCTATCTGCTCCATTAAGTGTGCCTTCCTTGGCAATGAAGTGATTTAGAAAATATAAAGCTGGAGCATAAAAAAAAAAAATGCAGTTGTCACCACCTTTATTCACCAAACTGCTTCTGCAGGCTACTCACCCTCACCGGGGGACTCCAGGCTTGCACCCGTGGCTGCTGTCCTCCCTGGGAGCTCTGCAAATCTTTTGAGCTACAATTAGCCACAGTGCTGCTCTGAGCCCTTAATGCATTTGTGCAGTTCATCCCACTGCCCCCACAAGGGCCAGGTTTCCAAGGCCTCTGCTTGATGCCATCCAGAAGTCTGACCAGCAGGATGTTACTTGGAAGCTCCTCAACACCCGAGCCAACAAGAGTCCTACACTCAGGACATCTGAGTTCATTTCGGGAACCTACAATCCCCAGCAAACATCGTTTGCAAAACGTATGTTGGCATGGCAAGACCTTTGCAGAAGCATCAAGCCGCTCTAGACAAACAGGACACTCCAGAAGATCCAACAAGGCAGATTCATCCATCTTTATCTAGTTTACTGAGAAAAAAGCTTCAAAAATGTTCATAGTTCCGTGCATCCCTTAAAGTGACTCATGTAACATCCATTTCAGACTTTGCTCTGGAGTGATGGGGGAGGGGGGGAGAGAGAAGACAAAAAAAAAAAAATTAGTACTGTTATTTGGGGAGAAGGTTCACAGAGGAGCCAAGAACCAAAGAGTACACAAAAGTGCTTCCTCTGAATAGTGCAGCTTTGCTTTGGAATGTGGTTCCTGAACTCCAAAGTCAACAATTAAAAACAAAATGTGCTTTTTAAACAATTCAAAATTAATCCCTAAAGGTATCTAGGAGTTCACTGTGCAGAAACAGCTAACAGGTACTATACAGAATTCCTGCAGTAAAACGGGATTTATGAAATGCAATAAAGAACATAATTTCTTCAGCTCTCAAAGTGATACTGGCTGCCTTAATAAAGTCTCCAATACGTATGAGAAGCTGAACAGAAGCAACGGAAAGTTTCCTCTACCTGAAATTACTTTTAAACCCAACAAACCTCCCAATCTTTAGGCCACTTCAGTGTTTAAGAAACCATGCCTCGCGTGATCACTTGTGGTAAATGATCCCAATATTAAATACACATGTTTCTTCGCTGCTCTTAAAAATAGAACTGTTTCATCTTGCCCCAGCAAAACGAGCCGAAGGTTGACCATTGGAGAGGACACCGCTAAAGGTCTGTCTGAGAGCAGCTGAAATAGGAAAGCACCCTTCAGAGCAGGGGTTGACAAACTCCGAAACATATTTCTGAGCAGCTTGTCCTAATCCCATTCAGAAAATCTGGCAAAATCGTCGCCCAAAGAATTCGACAATGGAACGCTGGGCTGAAAAATGGGAGCATCCTATGAAAATGGGGCCATCCAGGGAAAAGCACTGAGGCCAGTGCCCGCGCCGCTCGCCCCTGCCGCCGAAGCAAGTGTCAGCGGGAGCGCCTGGGAGAGGAGGGAAGGAGGTTCTGGCGGAGGCACCGACAGCTGCTCCCGCCGGGTCGGGGAGCCCCGGCCGCGCCCCCGCGCGCCGCCAGCAGGTACAGGTGGCCCAGGCCCGCGGACACACCCCAGGGCCAGGTGCCGGCGACGAGCAGGGGGCCCCGGGCCGAGCGGGAGCGGGAGGGGAGCGGGGTCCCCACCGCGCTCCGGGTCGGGCCGGGCACGAAATGCCCCCGAACGCCTGCTGAAGTTCCCAAGGACTCACACACACCCCAGCCTCGAGCTGCGGACAGAGGGCGGCCCCCGAAGTGCCGCCGCGGAGAGCAGGCGGGAGCCCCGGGGAGTCCGCGGCCCCGGGCCCGGGGCGCTCCCGCCGGGCTCAGAGGCAGCGAGCAGCGAGGCCGCGGCCGCGGGGCCGGGCGGGGGACGGAGGGGAGGGGAGGGGAGGGGAGGGGCGCCCCGACCACCCCTCGGCGGCCGCCGGGGTCCGCCCGCGCCGCGCCCCGCGCCCCGCGCCCTACCTCGCGCCGCGGCTCCTCCTCTTTGTTCGCGGCCCCGCAGCGGCGGCGGAGACCGAGGCACGGGCGGCCCCGCCGCGCCCGCCGCTCGCAGGGTCTCTGACGCGGCGGCGCCCGGAGACTCCTCTCCGCCGCCCCCCTCACGCGCGCACGCCGCCGCCACCTCCCACTTTCCCAGCCGGGAGGGCGGGGGAGGAGGAGGAGGAGGAAGAGGCCGAGCCGCGGCGGGCGCCCGGGGCGGGAGGGGGCGGCCCCGCACCACAGCGCCTCCCCCCGGGGCGGGCGGGGCACCTCCGGGAACTGCGGGGCGGGCGCGCCCTCCTCCCCGCCCAGGTCCCTGCCCCGCCCGCCCCGGGCAGGAGGGGGCGACCCCCCACCACTGCGCCCCGCCCCGGGCAGGAGGGGGCGACCCCCCACCACTGCGCCCCGCCCCGGGCAGGAGGGGGCGACCCCCCACCACTGCGCCCCGCCCCCGGGCAGGAGGGGGCGACCCCGCACCACCGCGCCCCGCCCCGGCACCACCGCGCCCCGCCCCGGGCAGGAGGGGGCGACCCCGCACCCCCGCGCCCCGCCCCCGGGCAGGAGGGGGCGACCCCCCACCACTGCGCCCCGCCCCGGGCAGGAGGGGGCGACCCCCCACCACTGCGCCCCGCCCCGGGCAGGAGGGGGCGACCCCCCACCACTGCGCCCCGCCCCCGGGCACGGGGGGGCGACCCCGCACCACCGCGCCCCGCCCCCGGGCAGGAGGGGGCGACCCCGCACCACCGCGCCCCGCCCCGGCACCACCGCGCCCCGCCCCGGGCAGGAGGGGGCGACCCGGCACCACGGCCCCGCCCCGGGCCCGAGGGGGCGACCCCGCACCACTGCGCCCCGCCCCGGGCAGGAGGGGCGACTCCAAACCACCGCGCCCCGCCCCCGGGCAGGAGGGGGCGACCCCCCACCACCGCGCCTCCCCACCCCGTACCCCCACGCGGGCGCGCCCTCCTCCCCGCCCAGGTCCCTGCCCCGCCCGCCCCGGGCACTAGGGGGCGACCCCGCACCACCGCGCCCCGCCCCGGGCACTAGGGGGCGACCCGGCACCACCGCGCCCCGCCCCGGGCACTAGGGGGCGACCCCGCACCACCGCGCCCCGCCCCGGGCACTAGGGGGCGACCCGGCACCACCGCGCCCCGCCCCGGGCACGGGGGGGAGGGCGACCCCCACCACCGCGCCTCCCCAGCCCGTACCCCCCGCGGGCGCGCCCTCCTCCCCGCCCAGGTCCCTGCCCCGCCCGCCCCGGGCACTAGGGGTGGCGGCCGGAGGGGGCGCTGCGGAAGCCGCGAGCCCAGGAAGCGGGGTCCCCGGGAGCGGGGGAGGTGGCCGCTCCTGAGGGAAGCTGGCCTGGACCGTGAAGCCGCGGGGAGGGGGAGCGTTGGGAGTGGGCGGGGAGTGAAGAGGGAGCCGCCTCCGGGCGGGGCCCACGTCCTCCTCCTGCCCGGGGGTGCCCGGGGGTGCCCGGGGGTGCCCGGGGCGGGAGGGGCGCGAGCGGAGGGCCGGGGCCGGAACGGGGCTCGCCTCCTTGGCCGCTGTCCGCCCGGCCCTGTGGAGACGCCTGGCGGAGCGAGCGTGGGGTGCGGTGCCCCCGAGGCCCGAGAGAGGCTCCCCTGTGTGGGAGTCAAGGGGGACAGCCCCGGGGCAGCTGTCCGTCCCGTCCCCGGCATCACGCGGCCTGCCCGGGGCACAGACCTCAGCAGGCCCAGAGACAGACCCGGAGGGCAGAGGCGAGGACGCCAGGTGTGCGGGGCTGCTGTTACACCTGCCTCCTGGGGACGGCTCAGGTGACCCGGGGCGGCCGGCCCCGTCCAGGCCCGCTCACAGGCGCCTCTTGTCTCCGAGCCTGGGAGCAGCCCTAACCATCGCTGTGATCTTTGCTTCGGTTGCCCCAGGCGCACACCTGTAAACTCTGAAATGTAGTTTTGAAAAACATGTCCACAGGTTTTGAGATGTGTTTTTCAGACTCGATTCAGAGGGGAACACAAATTAAAATGTTGTCATCATCTCAACGTTGTCATAATGTGACTTGCACGTACCATCAACTTAGAAAAAGTTATCCCAAATATCCTTCCTCCAAGGGGTGCAGAAACTAGACGAAAATAAGAAGGGTTCTAGAGAGATCTTGTGAGAAATCCCTGCTTGGCCAGCAAACAGGATGACGTTCCAAAGGGGAGCCGGATTATTCTCGTCTCCACCCAGGCCACGGCTAAACTATTCAAGACCAATGAGATCACTTACCTAAGAAAAACCTGATAGCAGTTCATGATTATGTATCCTTCGCTGTATGATCTAAACATCCATTAATTCGATCCTTACGCAGTCTCAGACCTCATCATGCCTTAGCTTTGTTTTAAATAGATTAATATGCTGAGAGTCCTATTGTGTGAATACCAGAAATAACAGCCCACTTCCCCTTCCATTAGGAGTGAGCAAATACACATGCATGTGAACTGAGAAAGCAAGGAAAAGAATGAACATGGTGGAGAATTTTTAACAATAATCCACAAAGCACTCTGAAAGTGGCTACATAGCCTGTTTTCTTCTGTATCTGGACTATACTGATGATAGTGGGGCTGGCTGGATACCATCACAGTCAACAAACAGGTAACTATGAGTACCTGCAGTTTACAGTCTTTAAAACCGAAGTCCAGATAGGTGCATTTCACCCCCAGGTCACACAATCAGTAATGCTGAAGGAAGATTCAACCTCGGGCCTATGGATTCCAAGTACCCTTTCTCACAGACCGCCTCAGGCAAAACCAAGTGTACTCTATCTGCTCCCAGGGGAAAGACGACACTGTTCATCATGTATTTACTCTGAAGAGCAAGGAACAATTTTGTTTTATTTTGTTCTTATTTTGGGGTTTTTTTGTTTGTTTTTAGAGAGAACAGTATAGAAGGTCATGTGTGGAATGGTGCGGCTTGTGAAACTAGGCAAGAAAATCAATCATCGCACCCGTTATCAGAGAACTGAAGACAGCATACCCAAGACTACAGTGATCAACACGAGCACCCCCGCCCCCAGTCCCACAAATATTATCTGGCTCATGGCTGCAGTTGTATGTCCCTGGTGCTAGTTCGCTATATTTTATAGAACACAAATATTAGCCTTCATTACTCTAGCTAAAAAACTCTTGAGCCATCTCTCTTCTGTTAAATGGTGAAAAAATAATACTTTTCTTAGTGTCCTTGGAAGAGTCAATGAAATAATGTGTTCATTCTTTGTAATCTGTACATCTCTATTAAAGAAAGATCTCATTATCATTACCTGCCAGAAATTACCCAGGCAGAGTTAGACTGGGCAAAATCCTCCCTTCCCATGGTCTTTGAAAAGTTTGAGAAACTCAGAATTGCAAAACCCTGTCAAGAGAATACTACAGGGGAAGGAACAGTTGGGGAAAGAGAAGCATGTTCATCTTATCATTTCTGGGAACTGAACATGAACATGTAAACATATTATACTTAGGGCCCCTGTGACTCTGAGGAGATACAAGAAAAATATAAACACACCCTGTACACAGTAATGATAGCTTCACTTAATATAGTTTCATCCTCCCAAGACTTCAAAGTTACTTTCACTTACGTTATCTCATTTATCTTCTAAGCATCCCTCTGAAGTAGTAAAGATAGATATAATCATTCCCATTTTCAGATGGGAAAAAAATGAGGTGTAAGGCAGCTATTGCTTCTAGTGATAAATTTATGACACAAATCAGGCTTTTGAATTCCCAGACCAGAGCACTCTTTTGTAAGCTTTGGTATCATGCTTAGACATGCATGTTCATACGTGTGTCTGATCATCATTTTCCCTCAAAACATTTTTTTAAGTATAGTGACATTTTAAAAAATATTTTATTTATTTATTCATGGGAGACAGAGAGAGAGAGGCAGAGAAATAGGCAGAGGGAGAAGCAGGCTCCATGCAGGGAGCCCAACATGGGACTTGATCCTGGAACTCCAGGATCACACCCTGAGCCGAAGGCAGACGTTTAACCGATGAGCCACCCAGGCATCCCATCCCTCAAAACTTATCTAGCCCCCAGCTCCAGTGACACTGGGAAATGCAAGCACCGTTTACCCAGTTGTTTAAACTAGAAACCTAGGGGTTGTCTTCGATTTCTCTTCATCCCTCTCCATCAACAAGTCGGCCAGCTATCCCCAAAATATCTCCATTGCACCTTTTTTCAAGCCAGTGTGGCTCTTTGTTTCTGGCCCTCCTAACCAGCTTCTCTGCTCCTTTCCATTCCTGTCCCCACAGTCTTGCCCTGAATGTAGGGACACCCACAGCAAAATACAAAAACATGCATGATAGATCATATTACACCCCTTTTCAAAACATCAATTTCTTTCTATCATACTTGGAATAAAAATCATGTATCTTTCCCGTTTTATGAACCCGTGTCACTTGGACTCTACACCATCATGCTCTACCACAGCACTTTATTTATCTCCTTCACAGTACTGTTCAGAATCTCATTCTTTGATTCCTTATTTATTGCCTATTTCCCTTACCTGAATATAAGCAACCTGAAGACATGGACCGGGTCTGTCTTCTTCACCTTGGTAGCCTAGACAGCCAACCATGGTGGGTACCAGTGAATGGTTCTCAAACAAATAATTAATCAAGTATAGAATCATACATCTTCCCATCCTAAAGCTACAAATATATTAGTACCTCACTGCCCCAAAGATAGGAAATCGGGCAATGTTCCAAATTCCATTGAGAGTCTTTCTTAAAATAAATAAATAAATAAATAAATAAATAAATAAATAAATAAATAAATAAATAATTTTTAAAAAGGGAGAGTCTTTCTTATAATCTATTGGTCAATATGTAGAAGATGAAAAGGACCCATGATTCTATTCTCAGTTAAGCTGCAGAAAAAGCTGAATGCCAGCTATGTAACACAGAACATAAATGCAATGCCAGTTTGTCTTCATTCTAAATCTTGGTCACCATCTACTTTGTTTTCCAACCAAGCAGGAAAATTCAGAGTTCTCTCCAGCCCCTCATTTTCCCTCTGCTCCCCCTCCCACCGATAAATGATCCAAAGATCATCGGAAGTGCTTTTTAAATCTGCCCCTTCTCCCAAACCTTATTTTCAGGACTGTTTATCTTCTACCTGAATAGTAAATCCCTCTCCTAGCTTTCAGTCTCTCGAGAGTACTGAATTCTGGAGAGAGCTCTGGAATCAAAAGCTTCTCCATCTACTAACCAGGTGAACTTCAGGCCAGTTTCTAGTCTTCTGTGCCTGACTTTCCTGGTAAAATGGACCTAAAATGACTACCCGCCTCAGGGATTTGTGGAGATTTTACATAAGTTAGAAAAATAGAATGCTTGGAACTATGCTCAACACATGGTAAGTGCTTAATAAATGATGGTTAATATTACTTTTATTAGAGGGGTACCTGGGTAGCTCAATCGATTAAGTGTCCTTGATTTCAGCTCAGGTCATGATCTCAGAGTCGTGAGATCGAGCCCCAAGTAGGGCTCTGCGCTGGGCATGGAGCCTGTGTAATATCTCCTCTCTTCTGCTCCTCCCTTGCACCTTGCCCCGGTGCCCCACCCTATGCAGTGTGTGCCCGTGCTCACTCTCTCTCTCTCTATATATATATATATGTATATATATGTACATATTTTTTTTATCAGAATCTAGATTCAATTCAGAATCCACTACCTGTTAGTGAAATGACTGCAAATTTCCTTAATTTTCTGAGTTTCTAACTTCCTTATCTATACAAATGAATACACTTATCTACTTTGAAAGCTTACTGTAAAAAAATAATGACAAAACTCATTGAAAAAATGTATGGCACATAGTGGGGACTCAATATAATATTTGTTTCCAGTCTCCGATTCTATGTACATCTGCACCTTTTCTCACATAATTGGATTGATTATCTCTAAGGTTCTTTCCAGCATGAAAAGTGTATCTCCATCCTAACTGCATAAAGGACATCTAAGGGCAATGGATTCCTCTTGTGAAGAGCCAAGTGGTCTTGAAGCACCCTCATTTATCAGTTAGAGTCAGGCAAAGCCCAAAGAAGTTATTTTGGTCTACGGTAGTGGGAAGGTGGTGCAAACGCCACTGTCTGGCAGAAAATCTGAGCAGATGGAGTATTTATAGGCACTCCCCAAAGATTTCAGTTCAATCAGGATGATGTTAGGGAGAAAGACTGATGAGTGGGAGGTAACTGAACTGAATCTTCCTCCAGCCTTTTTGAAACAGGTCTGAATATTTGAGGAACTGTTTGACAGCAGAGTACCTGGGGAAGGCTGGAGTGCTCTAAGCTGACTCTAATTCTAACCTGGCCTTCAGGGAGTGGCTCTTGAGGTGTAGCACAGTCAGAATCACCTACAAAGCTAGTCAGAAATGCAGACAACTTAGCCTCGTTCCTAAAGGTTCTCACTTAGTAGGTGTAGCAGGGGTTAAAGAATCAGGTGATCCTAATGCATGGGATGCTGGGACAACTATTTGAGAAACACTAGCCAACTGTCACCCAGAAGCACATGAAAAGAAGGTACCCTGGGCATTGACCAAAGAAATTCATCTCCAAAAGGCCCTCTAGAGCTTTGGTGCTGTTGAGAAAGATATGGGAGACTGGAGCCATTGCTGGTTTTCTGAGGACAGAAGAGCCATTGAGATTTTCCACCTCCATTCGTTCTAGTCTGTATGCCTCTTCACTGCCCACTTCACCATATAGTGCTGTCTCTCCTCTTAGTAAATACTAGACAGATTTTTATTTATTTATTTATTTTTTAAAGATCTAATTTATTAATTTGAGAGAGAGAAGGAGAGCATGAGTTTTGGGGGGGCGGGGGCAGAGGTAGAGGGAGTTGGAGCCTATCCCAGGACCCTGAGATCACCACCGGAGCCAACGGCAAGGCTCTTAACCGACTGAGCTACCCAGGCACCCCATACTGGATAGATTTTTAAAGAACATAAGTTTGAAAGGAGGTAAAATATTAGTCTGCCCAGAGAAACACACATGGCTGGCCCCAAGTTGCCCTAGGACCCTCAAATGTGATGAAGGTCACCCATATCAAGCCTCAGAAGGTCCTCTTGCTCAATACTGTTAAGCTTCAGTGAAAACATGACTGAAAACTAGATGCCTCTAATATTTTTTGACTCAAGTACAAAGAAAAATTTAACCTACATGAGGAAAATATAATAGGATTTCTTCCTTTCTATTGAAAAATACTTTCTCTTGTCAAATTTCATTATCATTCTAAAAGTTTAAGCTTTCAAGTGGTCTTTTTGCTTCTAAGCAAACTTTACCTGACCCAACTATTAAAGAGAGTAGATAAATATCCATCACTCTATCTAACCATCTTCAGGAAATGAAATTCCATCATCTTTCTTGGTAACCTGTCTTTATATATCAAAGATTATTTATCAATTTTGAGACTTTTTCTGATCAAATCTAAAGATAAAGGCTGACTTTTCTAATGCATTTAAATAGATCAGCTTAGACACACACACACATGGACATGTGCTTGAATTCACTAGAGACTCATGACCCAGGTTCAATTTTTCATTATAATACTGAGCAGAAGAAGTGGGTCCTTCTCAATTTATTCACCCTAATTCACATGTATACTCGAATAGAAGCCTATATTCTATGATTTAATAATGAGTAGAAATTATCCCATCATAACATTTCCTTTTTTCTGTAGCTAGTACCTCACCTTCTCTCTTTCTTGCTCCCAAATAAAATGTGTTTATTTATGTTTTTAAAAGCATAATTATCATCACGTGTACTGATCATGCTATACTTCAACTCACTTTTCTGAAAATTGGCTTGAATTCAGGAAGTGGTTTACTTCCTTTTGTCAACAATTTCCTTACTATTTTCTGTCCCTCATTCCCCTAAACCTGTACCACCAAAATATTCATGCCAATCTTCACATTGTTCCTTAGAATTTCTATTCTTATAGCTTCTTGTACATGTTTTCTTCCTTTAAAATTTTGTGTCATGCGTGAAGCAGGCAAAGTTTAAAGGAACAATTTGGAAAATTTGTTAAAGTGAGGTGCCCAGGGGGCACAGTCAGTTAGCATCTGACTCAGGTAGTGAGTTCTGGCTCAGGTGATGATCTCAGGGTCTTGATCTCAGGGTGGTGAGATCCAGCCCAGCACTGAGCCCAGTGTCAGGCTCTGTGCTCAGTGCAGAGTTTGCTGGACCTCTCCCTCTGCCCCTCTCCCATTCTGTAAAATAAATAAATAAATCTTTAAAGAAAAGAATAACTCCTTGAAGTAATAAACATGATTTTTAAAAGGAAATTCCCATCATCAGTTTATGCCACTGAACTTCATGTGATGAAATACCTAATAAATTTATTATAAAGCATTCCCCATGTAAATTACACATGCTACAAGTATTGAATAACTCATCAAAAAAATGTATTAGTGGTTGGTGTTAATGAATTAGACCTAAGCATAGCAATATAGAAGATAATGTCTTTAATCATCTCACTCAAAACAATCTCTTTTTTCTGTAATTCAAAATGAGCTGCTCTAGAGTTTTTTACAAATAGGAAACCAAGATAGTATCAATCCAGTTGACATTTTTCTCTTCTACAAGATTGTGGAAGACTAAAGATGAAGATAATTTCCTTGTTTTCCATGATGCTTTTATGCAAAAATTATAATTTGCATAATTTCTTCTCTGTCTCAGTTGAATTCCTGAAGCTATTTTCAAGCAAACTTCCACATGTCTCCAGTGTACACCATCTGTCTCATCTCTCTCTCTCTCTCTCTCTCTATTTCTCTCTCTCTTTTTTAAGTATTACAATTATCTTGTAACAGGAGCTGTCAAATCTTTATTCCCCAAGGATTCTTTCTTTTGATAAATGGAAAGGAACTGTATATATTGTTATGTGTAGTTGTATGAATGGGATGGGGGTTAAGGAAAGGTTAGATGTTCAAAGCAGTTATGGCTAAGTTGACATATTGGAGGAAATGTGATCAGGTAAGTTAGCTAGAGTTTTTAAATCAGATTCATTACCCCAGGAAAATAAAGGAATGTTTAGTCAAAAGATCAGGAGGCCTTGAAGCAAAGAAGAATTCATAAATAGCTTTATTAAGGATTCTGTGGCCCATACTACAAACATTAGAGAAAATATGGAAAAAGAAGATGAACTTACAAGCTGCAAATTGCTTATAAAGCCTATTGGCATTTGCAAATGGTTGATGCTTTTACTGGGGGAATCAAGTTTTATGTTTACGTAGTAAGTTTATACTCAGCAGGAGTTCAGGAAATCATATGGATTGCCAAGAAAAAGTCCATATTGAAGTATTTTTTAGAAAAAAAAAATCCTGCCAAAAACATTTAGAAGGCTTTTTTTTAAAAAAGGAAGTTTGCAAGGAAATGCAATAGATAAAATTTATGTACTACTCAAAATTTACAACCAATATATTTTATGGCATTTCATAAAAATTTTATTTGCAACTCAATTTTAATCAATTTGTAGAGCTATAATTACTGAAATCTAGTAACAAGCTACAGAGTACAGTTAAAGCTTCAGCTACCCAGAATCCTTGAAGAATGGGCCATTCTGAAAAAAAAAAAAAGAATGGGTCATTCTGGAAAACCCAGTTTTATTTGGCTGAAAATATTTGAAATATAGTTTAAGTTTCCCTGAGTTTTGAAATAAAGGGCACTGGGAATTAACATTTCAGGATGACTCCAGGCCATCATTATAAATATCAGGGTTTGTACAAACAGAATAATTAACTGTGGAGTCAGATAGGCTTGGGTTTGAGTCCTGGCTCTGGGAATTTTTACTTATGTGACTTTAAGAAAGTTATTCAATTTCTTTTTTTTTTAATTTTTTTTTTAAGATTTTATTTATTTATTCATGATAGAGAGAGAGGCAGAGACACAGGCAGAGGGAGAAGCAGCCTCTGTGCAGGGACCCCGATGTGGGACTTGATCCCTGGTCTCCAGGATCGTGCCCTGGGCCAAAGACAGGCGCTAAACCGCTGCGCCACCCAAGGATCCCCGAAAATTATTCAATTTCTGTCAGCCTTAGTTTCATCATCTCTAGAAGGGAGATAATGGTACCTCCCTCATTGGATGTTGTGAAGCTTAAAAGTGAGGATACATTTGAAAAACTAATTTACTGGCCCTTAGTGAGAGCCCTTAACTAGTCTTAGTATTAATATTAATGTTAGTATTGACAGATTTATTTTCATTGAAGTATTTAGGAGCATTTTTCTAACAACAGAATTATATTCTTAAATCTTGTGTATATATATATATATATATATATATATATATATATATATATATATTGGTTTCCATCCTTCTTCCCTTTCTATTGGAACCAGGAGCTGCCCAAATCTTTTCTTTTTTTAAAAAAAAAAATTATTTATTTATTTATTTGAGAGAGAGAGCAGGGGGAGGGAGAGGGAGGGAGAGAAGGAAAGAGAGAAAGAAAGAGTGGTTGCACCTGACCAGGAAGAGGGGCAGAAGGACAAGCAGACCCCTACCCACCTCTAAAACTGCTCCCCCACCCCCACACTGAATGGGGAGCCCGGTGGTGGCTTGATCCCAGGACTGCGAGATTATGACCTGAGCCTAAATCAGACGTTTAACCCACTGAGCCACCCAGGTGCCACAAGGAGCTGCCCAAATCTTTTAATGGTGAGGGTTTGGAAGTGCCAACAGGCAGACCCAACCACACCGCTCTGTCACCAAGTTCACTCCTCTGAGTTATCACTAAGCTCCATACCCATCTTCATCTTCCACTTGGATGATTCTAACCATTAGGAGTAGTCGGAGTTCTTACACATTCTTGGCCTGCAATATGCTCTGGCACTTGACTGTCACATTGGCAATCTTCCTCTCCTCCTCCCGAACCTCCCCACGCTTTTGGTAAATGATCATCACCTGTGGATTTTAGTTTAACTTTCTCTTGGCCCTCCGTTCTCACAAATTTTCTGCTGAGTATGTTAGTCACTTGTCCTGCTTCCAACTGCTGATTTTTTTCAGATCCCAGCCTTCTCAGTTGGGGCCTAGCAATAGATCTACAGACTATTCCTTCTTACTATTTTCAAAGTAACAGTATTTCTCAATTAATTAACCAAACTGCTAGCATTTCAGTAATCAATTAACCCAAATGTTAAGACTTGATTGTAGAGCAATAGAAATTGGTCAAAACGGAGCAGTACTGTCAAAGTTCATCTTTTCCTTCTTATCTATATCCACCCCTTCTCCCAAGCATATATATATATTTCCATGTATCTTTCTACAAGCTCAAGTAACCAAATATAAAATATATGTACATATATTGGGAAGTTAACTTTGCTGAAAGAATAGGATTGTATCTTATATATTTCTCTGCATCTTGCTTTTTGTCTCTAAAAACTATAATGTAGGAATCTCTTTTAGTCAACAGGCATAGAGCTAACATTCTTTATATTGCATAGTTTTCTTTGGAATGGTTGTATCCCGATCATTTTTCTATTAATATTTCACTATTAATTCACTATTTTGTCTTTTGTAACTAGAAACAAAGCTGTAATAAACATTCTTGTTTCTGTGTCCTTATGTAGCGAATGAATTCCATAGAATGGGATTTCTGGGTCAAGGGGAAAGTCCTTTAAAAAATGTTTTTATTGAGATATAATCACCATATGACATTGTGTAAGTTGTTGGTTTGACACATTTATCTATTGCAATATGATTACTACAATAGCATTACCTAACACCTTTATCATGTCACATAATTATTTCTTTTTATGTAAAGAACAGTTAAGATCTAGTCTCTTATAACTTTGAAGTTTATAATACAGTATTGTTGTCTATAATCACTATGTTGTGCGTTATATCTGCAGAACTTATTTATCTACTAGTTGTAATGGAATGCCTATTTTTAACAGGTATTGCCGGATTCATTCCACAATTAACAATTTAGATGTCTACCATCAACGTATGAAAAAACTCATCCCACATCCTCAAATCACCTTTTCTGACCACCACTTTTTAATATTGTTATAATTTTGATATGTGCCTTATGATATTTGATTAATATTTTAAATTGCATGTCCCTGACACCTACTGAGGTAACCTTTTATTTATCATTCACATTTTGATTTTCTCTTGAGTTTGTTAGTCCTTATCAGTTTAACATGTTTAACTTTTTATGTTAAACATATTAGCTACTTCTCTGACATTGGCATTGCTAATATTATTCCCAATTGGTAGTCTTTTCACTTTCTCCATAACTTTAAATTTAAAAAAAATTTTTTTGAAACCATTTTAGGGCACCTAGATGGCTTGGTTGAGCGTCAACTCTTGATTTTGGCTCAGGTCATGATCTCATGGGTAGTGAGACTGAACCCCGAGTTGGGTTCCATGCTCAGCAGGGAGTCTGGTTGAAAATTTTCTCTCTCTGCCCCTCCCCACCATTCCCTCTCTCCCTTTTTCTCCCTCACTCAAATAAGTAAATCTTTAAAAAAAATTTTTGAAACAATCTCAAATTTATAGAAAAGTTGCAAGTAAACATATCAAGAACTTTCATTTTCCTGAATCATCTGAGAGGAGTTGCCAGTGTGATGCCCCATCACCTCACAGACATTTTCCTGCATAACCACAACACAATCATCAAAACTGGGACATTGACAATAATACAATATTACCAGTGAGTTTTGTCAAAAACAATAACAATAATAATCCCCAATAATTTCCTTTGTTTTTTTTTAAAGGTTGTATTTATTTATTCATGAGAGACACACAGAGAGAGAGGCAGAGACATATGTAGAGGGAGAAGCAGGCTCCCCATGGGGAGCCCAATGTGGTACTCAATCGCAGAACTCTGGGATCACTCCTTGAGACGAAGGCAGATGCTCAGCCACTGAGCCACCCAGGCGTCCCTATAGGCTAGATATTTCATATAACTTGAGTTTAAAACTATTCCCTATTATTAGATTCAGGTTATGTACCTCTGGAGAAAAATCCACAGAAGTGATGCTGTGTTCTCTTCACGACACCCTATCATGTGGCACATGATTTATTTTTAGTGTTGTCCAGTTTGATAACTTATTTAACATTAATGTCTTCCAGTCTTCTGCACTGCAAAGTTACATTTTCTCTCTGTGGTATTTTCTTAGGGAGTGTTTTGAGATTAAGTAAATATTCTCTTATTAAACTTTCACTTTCAATATATGTGTGTGTGTGTGTGTGTGTGTGTGTGTGTGTGCGTGCGTATGTATTCTCATGGTTTGCAGTCTCATTTAAAGGATATTTGCATTTCCATCATTAGTTGTTTGGGTGCTTAATTTGCCCCAGATTTGTAGGCATCTCTTCAAACTGGCTTCTGTATGTTTTTGCTATATCCCAAATTCTTTGAGCAACTCCTTGCTTTTTGCCACTATAAGATGTTCCAGGTTCCTTTTGAACTTACTCTGCCCCAGTCCTAGAATCTCATTTCTCCAAGGGGCTCTGGCTCCTTTCAGTGGAGAATGGTTTTCAGAAATCAAGATCCTAGTACTACTGTGCTCATTGCTTTTGGAATATCTCTGCCCTTAGAACCTTCTCAGTGGACCGATAAGGAATGTACACACACCTTTGCACCCATATTTATTTCTATAGCTCTATATATTGAAATCTGTGATCTCAAGATACTTCCAATTTCAATCAGTACTGCAGGGCTGATTCCTTTTTCTCCCTTTCTTTATTCATAACTCCTTCCACCTGATTCCCATTTTCCTTAGTATAGTTACTTCTTTGACCAATCCTCCGGCCTATAACCAATCTCCCATAACCCTACGATGGCACTTTAGCCATCCTGCTCCCCACACAGGATACCCTCCCTCCCTAGCCTAGTTCGGTAGGGCCAGGCCAATCCCCTGGGAGAGCCACTTCCTCACCCCAAATGTCCTGATACCCTGCAACATGATGTCCTTCTATGCAAAGGGCCTCCTTGCCTTGCTTGCACCCTGGCATCTTACACTGGGATGTCTCCTCCGAGTCCTTCCATTCAGACACGCTCCTTACCCTGGTTGGTCTCTGACAATCACACCTGGCCACCCCTCCTACAGCAGCCCTCCTTAAGCCATTAGATCTTTTCTGGTATGGCATGAGATATGTCATTTTATTCCATTCGGCCAGGTGTGCAACATCGCTTACTTCAACATACTCCTCCAGCTAATAAGAAAGAAAACTAGAAGAAATTCAAAAGTGGGATTGCCGAGAATCCACTCGGCAGAAGCTGCTAGTCTAGATGGGAGTGCTGAGGAAGGCTCTTGTTTCCTTCACTTCCTGTCACAAACCAACTGCAGCAAGCTTTAAGAAATATATTTGTAGGAATGCATATTTGATAGAAAGGAGGCTGGCTGGGGCCAGGGCTGAGCACAGGAGGAGTGCCAGGACACTTGACACTTGACTTGTGTCTCCTGAAGCATGAGGCACATTCGTGAATAGAATGCTATAGCTTTTTCCTTGAAGAGTCTTAAGGGGGCAGGTGGCCTTGAGCAGTCTGCACAACCAGGGCAGGGAGACAGGCTTGTGTCGGAATAGGTGTATTTCCACCATCTGACAGCAAAAGCATGTTTGTGTTTTTTCCATAGTATCAATAGGTAGCAGGGCCTGGGTCATCTTGAACTGAATCCTAGAAAGAGGGTTGCTTGCCAGGGGGAATTGAATTCCAAAAGAAACAAACAAAAAAACCCCACAGAAGCAAAAGGCAGAAGGCAGGGACTAGGGATACCTGGAGTCTTGCAGAGGTTAGCTAGCATGTGCCTCAGGTGCTCCAGGGAAAACCATTGCAGGTGCAGAGGTCTCCAAGGGAAATCTCCCAAGGTTGCTGCACACCAGGAAAGAACCAGAATTTGAAAATGAGTCAAGAAGGAGGGCTAACGACCAACAAAAGAAATGGTATAAATGTTGTGGGCTCATCCTTCCCTCTGCACACTCTTGGTCCCAACAGTGGAGGAGGCTTGGGGGAGCCAATGGAGATAAAATGGGCCTCCACACCCCTATCTCACCATGGTCTACAAAGCAGTGGATCAGATCTGAGTGGGAAAGACTGGAAAATCACTGAATGGGAAGAGATACTCATGTTTTCATTTAGGCTGCATCAAACTACAAAATATCTAAGTATGGGACTGATTTTAGACTCCAAAGTGGGTAAAAAGTCATAGGGTCTACCGGAAATGTCACCAAAAACAAAGAAATATTTCTGAGAAAAAAATGTGTGAGGCAGTGGTGGGAGAGAACAAAGCTGTTTGCTGACTGCACGCTGATCAGTCCAGTCAATTCAATAAGCCTGTTGTTGCACCATGTTCCTTTGCTCCCTGCGTTTTCCTCCTGTAGGCTGGGGCTTCAACTCTTTAGGGGAGTCTGCCATAAGAATCGGCTTTGAGATGGACTTCTCTTTTCTACTTTATTTGCTTTTGGCTTTTTTGATAGATTTATTTATTTATAACTAAAGAGAGAGAGTGTGTTCATGCACATGAGCAGGGGCAAGGGCAGAGGGAGAAGGAGCACATCCTCAAGCAGACTCTCGCTGGACTCAGGCTCATCTCAGGAAACTGAGATCACACCTGAGCTGAAATCAAGAGTCCCACACTTAGCTGACTGAGCCACCCAGGCACCCCCTACTTCATCTGTTTTCTATTCATTATTTTCTATCTTCATTTACTCTTCCAAGTTTTTCTTTGGTTTATTTTGCTGTTGTTGTTCTAACTTCTTAGACTGAGTTCTAAATTTATTTTTCTATTTTTTCTTTAATAATAAAGCATTTAAGGCTATAAATTCCCAGTAGGAATGTTTGAGCTGTGTCATATATGTTTTGGTATAAAGTTTTCTCCATTACTGCCTGGTAGGTAGTTTGGGTAATTTTGGCTTTATTTAAATTTTATTTATATTTATATAAAACTATGTATTTATATATTTATTATAGTTTTATTATATTTCTTTTATATTTAGTTGCATTTTAGATAGTATTTATATTTTGACGTGTTATTTGGGACATTGGTTCTCAATTTTCAAGTCACAAGAGGGGTTTTCTTAGGGGGCATCCCCTTTCATTACTTATCCTCTCCCCATTTTGGGATTACGGTCAGGAAATGTGGCCTATAAGATCTCTACTTTTGTGAATTAGATATTAGATATCCTAGATGTTATTCTGAACCAAATACAAGACTAACTTTTGTAAATGTTCGTAAATGTTCCGTTAAAACACAAAAGAAACAAAGTTATGAGATACAATGTTCATACATCTTTTAGGTCAGATTTGCTGGTTATTTTATTCTATTTCCTCCTATTTTTTTTTTTTTGTCTGCTAGATATGTCTGATTCTGAAAAAAGTATCTTAAAATCCCTATTATAAATGTATTTTTACTAGATTCTCTTAATAGTTTTTGCTTTATATATTTAGCTTCTGTATTAATTGGTGAACATGGTTAATGGTTGTTATACCTATCTATAAATTTGCCTTTTATATTACATAATAATAATATTCTCCCTGCTTCTTCCAACATTGGTATTGCCAGACTTGGCTTCTTTTGATTTATATTTATCTGATGATATCTCTTTACATCCTTTGAATTTCAACTTCCATCACTTTGTTTAAAGTGGGTTTCTTTAGGAACATGTGGTTGGGTTTTGCTTTTTTAATCCACACTAACAGTTGTCGGTAGATATTAACCTACTGTCTTCTGATTGCAGAGTTGTGGTCCAGTTCTTTTTTGGTGTCAATGGCTTGTCCTTCCCATCTGGAGGACTGTAGAACTTTGTCATTATCCTTGGAATTAGCACATTTTACTGGAATTTGTCTTGTTTGTTCCCTTTTGTGTAGCTCCGTCCCTTGGATCTTAAAGATCCCTTTATATCTGAATGGTTTCTTTAGCTCTGCAAGATTTTCTTCATCTATTTGTTTTAATAGCGCCTTTCCTCTCTCTATTGCTATTTCTCCTTCTGCAATTCCTATTTATTTATACATTACAACTTCTGGGTCTGTCTTCTGGCTCTCAGATTTGCTCTGATGGTTTCTGTCTTTAAATTTTTGCTATTTGAAAAAAATAAAATAAATTTTTGCTATTTGGAGAGATATTTCCACTTGCTCTTCTAAGCCTGTGTTCACTTCTCAGCAGTTGCCATACTCTTTTTCAATACATCTGCTGTACTTTTAAACTCAAAATCATGTTCTTGAGTTCCAGTTATAGCGGTTTAATGCTGTAACTGGAGCCCCTTGATTGCACTAATTGGTTTTTTTGGTTCAAGTTGCCCTGTACAAGCCATGCGATTTTGCTGGCAGCTGCCCATCCAGGGTGCTGTGAGTATTCTTTCCCTCTCTGGCTTGGTTGTTACTTTGTCTACCTGCAGTATCATTCACCCTGGGCCAAGTCTTAAGTGATCCCATGGGTTATTGAAGGTCAGTGCTCTCTGCCTCTGTAGACAGACAAGTTATCAGCTGGAAAATCCTGTTTCTCATCCAAGCTTTCCTGCATCCTGGTTTCCTCAGCTATAAAGGTTAGTGCTCTTCCAGCCTCAAAGATACAGAGGCTTTAGCTCACCCATTAAATCACCAGCCACTCTTGAGGGCCAGAAAGACCAGCAAATCCTTCCAAGGACAGCTGTGTCAGCTGTAGGGTTGCCAAATAAAATATATTACATGGGACATACTTGCACTAAAAGAGCTATTTTATTTATTATTCATATCAAATTCAAATTTAACTAGATGTCCCATATCTCCCTCTCTCCTTCAGTCTCTCTCTGTCTCTGTCTCTCTTTTTGGCTCAACCTGGTGACCCTAGTCAGCTGAGTTGTTCTCCCTCTCATCTTTCCTCTTATCTATGGATCTCATAGACCAAGCTCTCTCCAATAACTTTGGAGCTCTGACTCTTGCCTTCAGGCAACGTTTCTGAGGCCCCAGACTCTCTCTGGCCTGGAGGATGTCAAGGTCCACGTCCCATACAGGCTCTCTCTACATAGGATCCCCATAACCCTGAATACCCCTTCCCACTTCCAGGCTCTACTCAAGAAGCTGTTCACAGTTAAACTTAGTTGCAAGAGCAGAGAATACTGCTGAGACACACATATATGCAGCTCTCATAGAATGTTTGAGGAAAATAATTCTTATCCTAGAGCTCTGCAGCCAAACAATCTACCAATTACGTAGAATACAGGCAAAAATATTTTCAGAACTGCAAGCACTCAGAAAGCCTATCTCTCAAGTATTTTTCTAAAGAAGTAATAGGAAGATATGCTCAAGTAAACAAAGGAGTAAAACAAGAAACAAGAAGATATGGGTTCTGAAAAGGGGTGGGTCCCACCAAGGAGTGCCAGGAAGGGAAGTTCCAGAACACTAGCTGGCAGCTGGCCTGAAGAGGAATCAGGCAAAATTGGAGTAGAAGGACAGAACTGCAGAAGAGATATTTTCATACATTAAATACTATGTGGAAAATAATGGAAGAATGTAGTGACTTGATAAAGGGCAGACAGTCTAGGTCTTTCCAGGCAAATTTTTTTTTTTCTTCCAGCCAATTTTTATTTGAGATGGGATCAGACCATTCAGAGCTGCTCCCATCAGATCTTACTGGGAGTTGGTCTTATTCAGATTCATGTCCCCATATCCTCAGAGACAGATTGAAATCACACCAACCCCTGGAGACAGAATAGAATATATGTTAAAGGCTTATAAATGCAATAACTTCTGCTCAAATTCAGACCTCTGAGGTCAAAAGAACTCAAAACTTGAGTTCCTACTTTTTTTCTGTCACCACTCATTCCAGCTGACAAAAACCAAACTAAGAAATCTACTTTGGGTTCTGGTCTGGCATGGAAGGAGCCTAGAAGTTGCCGCTCCATTTTAACAACAAGTAAAAAGTTGAACAAACTGAAAAATTGACAACTCTCCTTAGATCTGTAAGAGAAGTAAGGGAACAGGTCACGTTGCTGCCTCCAGATTTGGAGAGACTGACAGAAGGCTATGGAGAATCACAACTTACTGGAGAAGCAATCCATAGTTAAAGCTTCCACAAAAACCAGTACCAAAATAGGAAAACCTGACCTCTACAGGCAGACTTCATTTTATCACACCTCACTTTACTGTGCTTCACAGATACTGTATTTTTACAAATGGAAGGTTTGTAGCAACCCTGTGTTGAGCAAGTCTACCAGCACCATTTTTCCAGCAGCATTTGTTCACTTTCTGTCTCTGTTGTCACATTTTGGTATTTCGCACAATATTTCAAACCTTTTCTTTTTTATTATATTTGTTATTGTTATCTGTGATCAGGGATCTCTAATGTTACTATCATAATTATTTTGGGGCTCCACAAAGCACACCTATATGAGATGGTGTACTTAATCAATAAATGTGTGTGGCTCAGTGGTTGAGCGTCTGCCTTTGGCTCAGGGTGTGATCTCAGAGTCCGGGAATGAGTCCCACAAGGGGCCCCCTGCATGGAACCTGCTTCTCCCTCTGCTTATGTCTCTGCCTCTCTCTCTCTCTCTCTCTCTCTCTCTCTCATGAATAAAATAAAATCTAAAAAAAAAGAACCACAAAAACCGTGTGTGCTCTGATTGCCCCACTGACCAGCCTTTCTCCCACCGTTCTCCCACTCCTTGGGCTTCCTATTCTCTGAGACACAACAATATTGAAACTAGGCCAGTTAATAACCGTACAATGACCTCCAAGTGTTCAAGTGAAAGGAAGAGTCATGGGTCTTTTACTTTAGATCAAAAGCTAGAAATGATTAAGCTTAGTGAGGAAGATGTGTAGAAAGTTGAAATAGGCTAAAATCTAGGCCTTTTGCACCAAATAGCCAATTTTGAATGCAAAGGAAAAGTTCTTGACTTACCCAGTCACCCCCACCCCCGACCCACCTCCCTTTCTACCACCCCTAGTTCGTTTCCCAGAGTTAAGAGTCTCTCATGTTCTAAACAGCAGATTTTTAATGTAGATGAAATTGTCTTCAATTGGAAGAGGATACCATCTAGAACTTTCATAGATAGAGACAACTCAATGCCCGCTTTCAAAGGTTTAAAACACAGGCTGACTCTCTTGTTAGCACTAATGCAGATTATGACTTTAAATTAAAGCCAATGTTCATTTACCATTCTGAAAATCCTAGGGCCCTTAAGAATTATGGGAAATCTATTCTGTCTGTGCCCTATAAATTCACCAACGAAGCCTGGATGGCAGCACAATGGCAATGTACCTGGTCACCCAAGAGCTCTGATGGAGATGGACAACAAGATTAATGCTGTTTTCATACCAACTAACACAACATCTATTTGCAGATCAAGGAGTTATTTTGACTCTTAAGTCTTATTGTTTAAAAAATACTTTTTGTAAGCCTACAACTGCCATGGATAGTGATTCCTCTGATGGATCTGGGCAAAGTCAGTTAAAAGCCTTCTGGAAAAATTCACCATTTTAGATGTCATTAAGAATATTCATGACTCATGGGGAAAAGTCAATATATCAACATTCACAGGAATTTGGAAGAAGTTGATTCCAACTCTCATGAATAACTTTCAGGGGTTCAAAACTTCAGTGGAGGAAGTAACTGCAGATGGGGTAGATATAGCAAAAAAAGAAAAGGAAAAAAAAAACCACCAGAATTAGAAGTAGAGCCTAAAAATGTAATTGAATTGCTGCAATCCCATGATAAAACTTGAACAGATGACGAGTTGCCTCTTATGGATAAGCAAAGAAAGTGTTTCCTTGAGATGTAATCTACTTCTGGTAAAGATGCTGTGAAGATTGTTGAAGTGACAACAAAGAATTTAGATTTTACATAAACTTAGTTGATAAAGCAGCAGCAAGATTCAAGAGGATTGACTCCACCTTTGAAAGTATTTCTATGGGTAAAATGTTGTCAAACAGCATCACACATTATAGCAAGATCATGAAAGAAAGAGTCAATCAATGCAGCAAACTTTTTAAAAAAAAAATTTTTTTTTTTTAATTTTTATTTATTTATGATAGTCACACAGAGAGAGGCAGAGATACAGGCAGAGGGAGAAGCAGGCTCCATGCACCAGGAGCCTGACGTGGGATTCGATCCCGGGTCTCCAGGATCGCGCCCTGGGCCAAAGGCAGGCGCCAAACCGCTGCGCCACCCAGGGATCCCAATGCAGCAAACTTTATTATTGTCCTTTATTTTAAGAAATTGCCACAGACATCCTAACCTTCAACAATCACCACCTTGATCAGCAGCAGCCATCAACATTGAGGCAAGACCCTCCACCAGCAAAGAGATTATGATTCACTTAAAGCTCAGATGATGCTTAGCATTCTTTAGCAATAAAGTACTTTTAAATTTAGATATGTATATTGTTTTTTAGACATAATCCTATTGCACACTTAGTAGACTATGGTAGGTGAGCATAACTTTTATGTGTACTGGGAAACCAAAAAATTCATTTGGCTTGCTTTATTACTATATTTGCTTTATTGTAGTATCTGGAACCAAGCCTACAACATCACCAAGGTATGCCTGTAATTGATTGACACTGCTGAAGGGTCAGTGTGGACAAGGTAGGGAGAGGTGTCACAATTTTGGGATCCTTACCCCTTAGAGCTCTATTAGGTTCTTGTGAAATACAGAAAATCCCCTCTGCTTCTGGTGAAAAAGGGGGAAAGGAAGCATTTAAAAATATGCCGGAGCCTTCTGCTCTTCTTAAAAAAAAGTCTGCCCTCAGGAAAAACTATTTAAATGCCTCCTAATCTGCTGAGCTTTATCAGAGGCTAAGTGACCTGCAGGAAGGGAAATACTCAACTCCAGCCCATTCTAGCCATCCTGTACCACCTAAGGGGTGGGAAGGGGGCAACCAAGAAGCACAGGTGAAGCTCACAGCTTGAAGTACAAGCTCAGGAAAGACTGAGACCTAGTACTAGTACTATGGAATGCTTCCTCTTCTCTCACACCTCACCACCACATTACCAAAAGCCTATTTACAGATATATATATATATATATATATATATATATATATATATATATATATAAAATTAAAAGACATACAAAAGGTAACCATTTAAGGAAGAAATATCAATTCACTACATTCTCCTTCTACACACAGAAGGAGAGGGAATATTTTCTAACTCATTCAATGAAGTCAGCATTATCCTAGTACCAAAACATGTCCAGGTCTATATGAGGAAAACTTCAAAAAAAATCAAAGAAGATGAAAGAAATTAAAGAGGAACTAAACAAATAAAGAGATATTCCATGTTCATGGATAGGAAGACTCAATATTGTCAAGGTGTCATTCTTCCCAACTTGCTCTATTGATTCAACACCATGCCAATCAAAATCTCAGCAAGCTATTTTGTGGGTATTGAAAAACTGATTCTGAAGTTTGTATGGAGAAGCAAAAGACCCAAAACAGTCAATACAATGGAAGGAAAATAACAATGTCAGAGGACTGACACCATCCAAACTCAAGACTTACTGTAAGGCTATAGTAATTAAGACTGTGAGGTATTGGTAGAAGAATAGATTACAATAGATCAATGGAAGAATAAATAGCCCAGAAATTGACCTCTCTAATTATAGTTAATTGATCTTTGACAAGGAGGCAAGAGCATTACAGTGGAGCAAAGGTAGTCTTTCTAACAAATGATGCTGAACAAAATTTGTTTTTACCTAGATATAGACTTTATATTCTTCACAAAAATTAACTGAAAATGGATCACAGACCTAAATGTACAATGCAAAACTACAAAAGTCCTAGAAGATAACATAGGAGAATATTCACATGACCTTGGGTTTGGTGACAATTTTTGGCTACAACAACACCAAGTGTGAGAGAAAGACTTGATAAGATGGACTTCATTAAGATAAACAGTTCTTTTCTGTGAAAGATGTTGTTAAGAGAATGACAGACAAGCTACAGACTGAGAGAAAATATTTGCAAAAGACATATCTGATAAGGGACTGTTATGAAAACTACACAAGGAACTCTTAAAGCTCAACAATAAGAAAACAAACAACTCAATTAAAAAATGAGCCAAACACTTTAGCACACACTTCACCAAAGAAGATATACAGATGGCAAATAAGCATATGAAAAGATGCTTCACATCATGTGTCATCAGGGAAATGCAAATTAAAACAATGAAATACCACTACACACCTATTAGAATGGCCAAAAAACCAGAACACTGAAAACACCAAATGCTGTGGAGGATATGGAACAACAGGGACTGCCAATCACTGCCAGTGAAGAAACAAGTTTGGTGGTTTCTTACAACACTAAACCTGCTCTTTCCACATGATCTAGCAATTGCACTCCTTGGTATTTACCCAAAGGTGTTGAAAAATGCATGTCCACACAAAAACCTGCACTTGTTATTTATAGCAGCTTTGTTCATAATTGCCAAAGCTTGTAAGTAACAAAGATGTCTTTCAATAGATAAGTAAATGTATAAACTGTAGTATATCCAGATAACAAAATATTTTTCAGCACTAAAAAAGAAACCAGTTATCAAGTCATAAGAAGGCATGAAGAACCTTAAATAAATATTACCAGGTGAAAGCAGCTCATCCAAAAAGGCTACATACTGTATAATTCTTACTACATGATATTCTAGAAAAAGCAAAACTATGGAGACAATAAAAAGATCAGTGGTTGTTTGGGGTTTGGGGAAGGGAACGATGAATAAGCAAAGCGTGGAAGGCTTTTAGGCCAGTGAAACTACTCTGTATGATACTATAATGGTGGATACGTGGTGTTATACATTTGTCCAGACTCACAGAAATTACAACACCAAGATGAACCCTAATGTAAACATTGACCTCAGGGTTACAATGTGTTAAAGTAGGTTCCTCAATTATAGCAAATGTACCGCTCTGGTGGGAAATGTTGGTAATGAAGAGGGAGTCTATGCATGCATGGGGTAGGGGGTACATGGGAAATAAAATCTAATATGTACACACATGCACACTTTTGGCTAGTGAGGAAAAATAGACCATGAATGTGTGGGTATGTGGGTGTGTGGGTGTAATATAGACTATATCCCCATCTTTTGATATAAAAAACATAATAGCTTTCAAAATTTTACTTGCCTTGATTTCCTCGTCTGTAAAGTGAAGCTAATAATGGCAAAGGATTATGGGAGGATGGAATGAATTAAGTATTTTCAACAGTGCCTGGCACATGATGAGTGCCGTGTACATGGTAGTTACAATTAATGTAACTACATTTACATACAATTAATGAATGACAATGGTTCTTTGTATTATTGGAAAAGTGAGCTCAAGAGTCAAATTGGCAAGAAGAATGATGTATATTTGAAATTATTATAGAAAATTATATCACTACACAATGGGACGCCTCTGTGGCTCAGGTGATTAAGTGACTAACTCTTGATTTTGGCTCAAGTCATGATCTTAGGGTCCTGGGATCAAGCCCTGCAATGGGCTCTATGTTCAGCACAGTCTACTTGTGGATCCTTTCTCTCCCTCTGTGCGCACTCACACTCTCTCTCTGTCTCTCCCTAAAAATAAATACATCGTTGTTGATTTTTTTAAAGAAAATTATATCACCACATGAATAAAATGCAAAAACTAAAATTTCTTTGGCTACTGTGACTAAGTAGTAGCTGTAATGGTGTTTGCTGTGTTGACACACCTAGCTGATGATTGGGCAAGTTGATGGAAACTTAGCAGTAAAATAATGGATTTGGAGTCATTTAATACAAAATTGGACACTACTTTCCAATAGAGCACAGTATCTTACTGCAAAAATTAAGGAAATTTAAGAGCAAGTTGAATATAAATTTATAGCAAACAAATACTAAGGAAAACGATGCTGAGAATGTGATGTGCCCTGCTTCTGGCTAGACACTCGCAAGACTCCCAAACCCTTCGAGCACGAGACGTTTGCTGGCTAACAAGATTGTCACTGTAACTTCATCTTGGCTCGAAGCTGCTTGTTTATTTCTGGTTTTCAGTTATGCTCTGGACATAGTTCAAATGCTCAAGAACATTTATCATCCTTGTTCATGTTTC
Source organism: Vulpes lagopus (assembly GCF_018345385.1). NCBI lineage: Eukaryota > Metazoa > Chordata > Mammalia > Carnivora > Canidae > Vulpes > Vulpes lagopus. The sequence continues at coordinate 31,294,369 of NC_054831.1, read as the reverse complement.
CAAAGAGGACAGGATTTGTTGTTCCCTGCCTGAGAGGGGAGCATGGAGCGAGGACACCTGCTGTCCTTCCCACGCTGGTGAGGGGACAGCTCATCTGGTGAATGAGTGCCTGCATTCCTGGGACTTACGTTACTAGAACACAGGATTATGTGCCCCAGGTCCCAGGTGCCTGGCCTGTGGCCCTATTGGGACCACTGGCCATCAGGCGGCCTATGACCTGCCTCTTGCTTCCTGTTCCCAGTGTGTAAAATGCTTCTCTTCCACTCCTTCTCTCCTTTCTGCCCATGGGGAAGATGAGGCCAGCTTGAGGTTCTTGGCAGCTGCTCTGTATGTGGACTGAGTGGGCCCCAAAAGTCTAGATTTAGGGAGGAAGCAGAACACCCCAGGTTTCAGTGCTAAGCCTCATTCTTCAGCATGGTTTCCTGGAAACCCTACTCAGTCATTTATTCATATAAAACCATTCATTATATTAAAACCATCAGTTATATATAAATGTTATGCTCTGATCTACGTTCAACTGCTGATTCTTACATCCACTCTTTCTGATTATGCAGCCCTAGACAGAGATGGAGACAAAGGGTAGAACCCAGGGCCTGAACTCTTTCACAAGCCTAACACCTCATTTGAGTGAAACCTTCCAGAAAACATTTGTAGAGCAAACACTAAGCATCTGTGTATCTGCACACATAAAACCATGTTTTTTTTTTAAATCTGTAAGTTTCTTATAGGAATTATGAAGTGATGATAATTTTTGCATAATATTCCCAGCATGGGAGGCCAATGCAGTCATGTGGAGACAGTCTCATATCTGAATCCTATGTCTGCCATCTCCTGGGAATATGGCCTCAGGCAAGTTGCCAAACTTCTTGAGCTTTGGTTTCCTGTAGGTTCTATCATCTGATCTGACCTATGATCTGATTTATCATCAAGTTCAGTGCACTAAAATATAAAGGACCTAGTGGCAAATATGGGGGAAAAAAAGAAGGAGGGCATGCCTAATTGTCTATTCACATCAACATTTCCCCTTTGAGGTTGCAAAGCAGTTAGGTCTACAGGCAACTCTACCTCTGAGGATCCTGTGCCACCCCCTAATAGCTTTCAGGAACTTTGTCTGCTCTATAATGAGCCCAGTACAATCTGATATTTCCAAGCTTATCAAAGATCAATCCATAGACATTGTGGGCTCACTCTTTCGTGGGAAGATGGAAGCCGTGCTCTATTTGCAAAGTGTTTGAGATAGTGAAGGCAACCCAGAAACATGCTCATAGCTTTAGAACCACTCTGTATTACTTCTGACAAGACCTACCCCAGTTGGGATGCACTGATCTCAGGTATGTATTAGATTGTATGCCAAAAGCAGCTAACCTGAATGTACATTCTAAATTTTGTAAAAACATGCAAGCACGAAAGCAAATTGAGACCATAATTTCCTCAAATAAATAACAAAGTCAACCCCTTATATAAGCCAAATCATAATTAAAAGCTACTTTTGTCAGGATAAGATAATGTTGCACATGGAAAATTTGTATTAAGAATTATGAAGTAACAGGATTGTTCTATGATGGCCTAAAGTCTCTTTGAGACTTACATTCTGTCATTCAAGCTCTCTGGGGCAATGCTACCTTGGAGTCCCATTCATGGTGGATCTCCTTTCAAGGAGTAGCCTGTACCTACTGTTGAGCAAAGTGAGGTCACTATGAGCTGTTGGTACTCATGTGTTAGGAACGATCCAAACACAAGAACTGCTGAGGTTCAGGTGGCAGGGAGGGTGTGCAGATGAGGCCAGAGCCTAGCCAGGGAATGAAAGCAAGCAGGAGACACATAGTCAGAAACCTAATACATTTTATGACTAACTTATTCTTACGGTTCTATGAGATGTGTCACGCTGCTCACCATCAGAAAAACCCCTCTTGAACCTCTTCTACATCTATAGTGGGCAACCTGTATCATCTATTTTGAATTTTTTTTCTATACCAAAACTATTTCTGCCTTGTTTTAGGGATAAGAACTCAAAATTTCAGGGTAAAATGTATTTAAGTACTAAAGTCGACCCAGAGCTATTGAGAAAAATCTTTATTTGTGTGGCCACCTTCTTTGTGAACGTGGGATAGCTTTCTATTCTGGCAGAAACATAGGCTACACTTCATGATATTCACATCTGAGCGTCATCTCTACAGTCCCCTCCTTTGTTTTCCTAAAGGAACTGGCTTGAATCAGAAATGGGGAAGACCAGCACAGCAGCCCTTGTAGACATCAAATGCTTAAACAGTTTACCGCCAACTCTTACAAAGAGCTGTGCAGAGGGACAGGATTTAGAGAATGTCATAGGGATGAAGCATCTAGAATTCAGCACTTCTGGGCTGTTTAAATTCCACCTTAAGTCAAGTTAGCCCACGGAATACTATACCCTATGAACTCAATGCTAGAATCATTTTTAAGTTTCAGCATTCAGATTTTACTGAAGATGGCTGTAAGTATCACTCATGTGGAATCTGTTTTTTGTATTTGTTGCAAAAACTAGAAAAATCCTACTGAAGATATCATCCATTTCACAGCATACATGATTTTAACTATGTGAACCATCTATGCTTCAACAGTGAGTAGGAAAAAGGAAATTATTTAAATGGTATAACTTAAAATAAGTAAAAATTGCATTTTGTGCATGGTCTATTTACCATACTGCATACTTCTACATATGTTGTGTATATGCATGTTTTATTTTATGAACAATATAAGGAATTTTGTAAGAGAAAATTTTTGATTAAATGTAACTTTTTTCCTATACCCTATCTGGAACCTAACTCATGTGGAGGACCCGTCACACCACACATCATCACTTCAAGTGGCCTCTCTGACCTGGTGGGGCTCCTATCACGCCTGGATTCTGTGAGCTGATCTAGGACCCACGTTAAAAGCTCACCCTACTGAAAGCACACTTTCCTGCTTCCATCCAACCCCTGGGCACTTCCTGCTCATGTGTCAGGCAACTCTCCCATATAATCTGTTGCTTACTTCCTAGACTTGAAGTCTGCATGCTTGTCGGTGAGCTGCTTGCTCAGCTTATAACCTTTGGCGTCACTTGCCATCAGCCTCTCAGGAGCAGGGCTATTTTACTCTGTTTCACCAGCATTTTGTACAGTATCTGGCACATGGTAAATGGCAAATAAATATTTGTTGAACAGAACTTATCTGTGTTTGGCTTTATCACTGCTTTTGCGGCAGGCACATTCCTGAGAGCAGAGCCACTGGTAACAACCTCCCACTCAGCAAACACCCCTTTCTGCGCCCAGCCTTGAGTAAGCCTGGGCATCTCTTCTGTAAAGACCTCATATAAAAAATATTTTTCGGTATCTAGTGTTAGGAAAACACTTGTCTCCTAAGGAATAGTACACTTCTGCCTTCCTAGTCATGAGAACGGTGTAAATTATCATCTTTCTCTTTTTCTGCAGTTGCCAAAGACCTCAAAATAAATTTAAGCTGCATCTGAGACACTGCATTGGCCCTTTCAGCTACCATTTTCATATGCTTCCTTCTCTTTGATCCTGATTTTTAGTTTGATACTATTGCAATGTTTCTCAAAATCAGCCCTAAGGGAGAGTCACTGTCGCTGTTTGTTAAAAATGCTCTTTCCTGCCCCCTCGATAGACATGTTAATCAGACTCTATAGAAGTGGGACTCAGGAGTTTGCATTTTACACAAACATCCTAGGGATTCTTTTTTTTTTTTTTAATTTTTATTTATTTATGATAGTCACAGAGAGATAGAGAGAGAGGCAGAGACACAGGCAGAGGGAGAAGCAGGCTCCATGCACCGGGAGCCCAACGTGGGATTCGATCCCGGGTCTCCAGGATCGCGCCCTGGGCCAAAGGCAGGCGCCAAACCGCTGCGCCACCCAGGGATACCCTAGGGATTCTAATGCTCAGTGCAGTTTGAGAATTACTGGCCATTTTCATATGCTTTTTGTTATAAAATGCCCCATCTATTTCTTGGGAATTTAGACACATGATATAATATGATAAAAGAAAATATCCTACATATTATGATGCAGAAAGCATTCAGGTAATGTTAACAGCATTACTTAAAATAATTAAATCAGTAACAGAATTATTAATGTATTACTTTAATTTTTACTTGACCTTTGCACAATATAGGAAAATCACTCTCTATCAAAATTGATGTTCACAATATTCTAAGCACTTATTACTTTTTTGGTTGAGAAATTAAGACAGCATTCAGTGAGTGTATTAAATAAAACAAAGTATCAGTGCCTAAGCTATCTGTAAACTAACGGATTTACTAAGCAAACAATTTATCAACCGCCCCAATGTTCCTGGAGCAGCGCTTTGTCAGGGAGAGACACTTAAGGAAAAAGACTCAGTTCCTGTGCTTACGCTGCTTATGATCTAGTGGGAAACGTGGACAGATGAGCAGGTGAGACGTCTCAGTTGCCTAGGACATCTGGCAGGTGTGCAGGCACAGGCCGTTGCCAGAAAAAAAATCATCTACTAGCCATATAGAGTTCAGAAAATGATGCAAAAACACTTTCCGCAGGGAAATGAATCCCTTTCAGTCCACAATGGTGGAACCAAAGCGAGTCCTCCAAAAGTCGCTTAGGGCTCTGGGCTTCCTCCTCTCTCCGCACCGAGCTTTCCCTCCCTCCCCAGCGCAGCTCCTGGGCTCCTGGCCTGGGCTGCTGCTTCCTGGGGTTACACAGGGAGAATTTCCATCTCTCTGATTCTTCCCAGGAGAGCATCTACAGTGACCAGCAAGCTGCCTTCCAGGCTCAACAGATGCACACCAAGTGGACTTCCATAAAGTCCCCAGCACCGGGAGAGGTGGGGAAACGGGGGACCAACCGGGAAAGCCCATCCCGCGGGGGTCTGGTCTGCTAGGGCGTGGGAAGGGGGGCTTACCCGGAGGGGCCTGGGGCTGGGGCTGGGTGCTGAAGCTGGAGGCAGCCCCTGGAAGCCAGGGCGGGAGGAGACCCAAGAGCACGGAGCAGTGGGGGGAATTTAAGGCCATTTTAAATCCTCCAGACGTAATTTTATGTATGTATGTATGTATGTATTTGTGTATTTATTTATTTATTTATTTATTTTATTTAAATTCAATTTGCCAACATATAGTATAACACCCACTGCTCATCTCATGTGCCCTCCTTACTGCCCCTCACCCAGTTACCTTATCCCCGCACCTCCCCTTCTGCAACCCTTTGTTTGCCCAAGAAGTAATTTTAAATCCTACTCATATTTCAAGATTCCATATGAATCACACCTTACCTATGAAGCTTTCTGGGATTATGCTGCGCTCTTCATCGTCTTTTCTAGGTGTCTACAATATCGATCATCACACAGAATGACCTGACATTTCATTGTATAGTGACTTCTGTTGTTCATTTGCTTCACGTGAACAAACTGATTTGCTTAATTAGACTGTAGACAGAAAAGGACAGGGACCATGTTTTAGAGTTTATTTTTTAAATAATTGCTTTATGGAAATATAATTCTCATACCATACAATTCACCTACTTAAAGTGTACAATCCAACACTTTTTAGTATTTTCATACAGTTGGACAACCATTATTATCACAATCAAGTTTCAAACATTTTCATTATCTCCAAAAGAAACACTGCCCATCAGCAGTCACTCCCCATTTCTCCGGGTTGTGAGTTGAATTGTGTCCCCCGAGAGACATGTTCAAGTCCTAACCCCCAGATCCTATTAATGTGACCTAATCAGAAGCAGGGTCTTTGTAGATGTACTCAAGTTAAGATGAGGTCATACTGGATTGGAGTGGTCCCTAAATCCAACATGATTTGATGTCCTTATAAGGAGAGGGAAATGTGGATGAAGAGATATAGGCATATAGGAAGAATTCCTTATAAAGACAGAGTCAGATTGAAAGGATGCTTCTACAAACCAAGGAAAGCCAAGGATTTCAGGTAACCAGAAGCTAGATTAAGTAAGGAGGGATTCTTCTGTAGATGCCTAGGACCTTTATCCCAATGTCCTTCAGAAGGAGTATGGCCCCACCAACACTGATCATGGAATTCTAGCCTCCAAAACTATCAGAGAATAAATTTCTGTTTTTCTAAGCCACTCAATTTTTAACTCTTTGTTATGGCAAGTCTAGGAAACTAATATACTCTTCCAAACCTCCCTCAACCCACCCTAGGCAACAACTAATCTTTCTATTTCTATAGATTCATCTACTCCAGACAATTTATATAAATACAGTTATACCATATGTAATCTTTTGCTATGAATATTTTGCGTTTTAATGTCTTCAAGGGTTGTCCATGTTATAACAAGCATTGATACTTCATTTTTATTGGTAAATAATATTCCACTATATGGGTACAGCATATTAGGTTTCTCCTTCATCAGTTGATGGACATTTGGGTTGTTTCCACTTTGGATCTTTTGAATAACGCTGCTATGAAAATTCATGTACAAGTTTTTCTGTGGACATGTTTTCATTTTTCTTGGGTATATACCTAGGAGTGGGATTGCTGAGTCATTTGGTAGCTCTATATTTAAAGTTTTGAGGAAACGCCACACTGTTTTCCAAAGTAGCTGTACCATTTTACATTCCTAACAACAGTGTATGAGCATACCAATTGATCTACATCCTTTCTTACACTTGTCATTATCTGTTTTCTTAATGATAATCATCCTAGATGATTATGATTTGCATTTCCCTATGGCCAGTGTAGTTCAGCGTCTTTTTTTCTGCTTATTAGTTGCCTTCTTTGGAGAAATAATCAGATTTCTTGTCCCTTTTTATAAAAATATTTTAGTTATTTATGAGAGAGAGAAAGTGGGGGGGGGAGGAGAAGAGGGAGGGGGGACAAGCAGATCACACTGAGTATGGAGCCCAATATAGGGCTCAATCCCAGGACCCTGAGATCATGACCAACCACCCAACCAACTGAAACACCCAGGTACCCCTCTTGCCCATTTTTTAATTGGATTGATTGTCTTTTTGTTGTTGAGTTGTAGGTGTTCTTTATATATTATGGATGATTGGGTCATCCTTTGATTCTTGGGTTTTAAGTATTATTTATTTTATAGTGTTTAAATATTCTTCACTGTACCTAACAATACTGAGCATATGATGGAAATTGCGCTTATACTCTTGTACATTTCTGGTGTTCAAAAAGGATCATTTGTTTTTTGTTTAATGAATGGGCTAGAATAACATTTTTCAGGGCTGTTGATCAAAATTTAGAGTAAGGAAAAGAACCTAAGATTTATCGACTGCCCATCATAGGCCAAGCATTGTTACTGGGAGAATCTCATAGTAACCTAAGGAAACTCTGTGTCATTTTCCCTGGTAAACTGGTTAGCACAATGGAACTGCTTACCAGACATCTCACAGTTGATAAAAGGTAGAGCTGCTTTTGTCACCAAAACCTGTGTTTTTTCAATCCTGCTCCCTTTTTCCTTCATAATGTGGTAAAAAAAAAAAAAAAAAGATATCAAACTGGAGGACCTACTCCTCTGGCCTCTAATGCATATAAAATGTCACCTCTCAACTGCATGTCTCACCCAAGGAGCCATAAACAGTTTATATGTTTTTTCAGCTCATAAATTAATGAAATCTATGCAAATACTCCTCTTGCAGGGAAGGATCAGAATATAGGAATTATGCCAATTCTTCTGTTAAAAACTAAATCACAGAAATGGGAATATGCCTAAGTTCCCTGAATAGGAAAAAAAAAGAACATGTGACTCTGGACTCCCAGTAGAATGTGTGTGAGTCCTGCAGAGGTTACCTGTATGTGTATGCTTCAAAAACCACCAGCATTTTCCAGGCAGTCCAAAGTGCAAATGGTTTCTGCAGCTCATGATTCTGGCTCCAGGCCAGGGACATGCTCACTTGAATTGTAGCCAAACGCCTTCAGACTCACTGCCTAAACATGTGATTGGCCTTCTCATGTTCTACAGAGTGTACTCTCCTGGAGACCCACTGACATCTAATTCTCTTGGATCCCATTTCATTTTTTATAGACAAGTGTCTTCACCCTTCGAAACCTAAAAATAGAGGTGAAATGAAGACATAGTCTTAAAAGCTCTAAGTAAAGTCCCTAAAACATTTAAAACTCATTAAAACTGAGATTCATCTCTGGGAAATAGTGCATCTGATTATCTTAATCTACAACCTGTCCTGGACATTTCTCTCCTGGGAAAAAGGCCATTTGCAAATGATTCCTGTTTGTAAATAATTTGTTTTTTAATATCTGAGGAAGACATCAGAAAGTAGAAAAAGAAATTAAAAGTGAAATAATTTTTTGAAATTATGTAGATTATGGGAAGTAGATTATGGGAAAGAAGGACATCTATGGGGATACAATTAAAATGGCCACATTAATAGTATAATTTGCCTTTTTTCCCAGAACTGCCTAAGTAGAGATAGAAAAAAGAATTATAGATGAAGTTAAATCATCCCTGTGAAAGGAAATCCAAAGGAACATTTCTGCTTATGAAAGAAAATCATGTCTGTGCTGACCAATTCCTTGGGGATTTCCTCACATGGCTTGTGTCTGTGTGGTTCTGTCCTGTTTATGGACCCACTTCCTGGTTGAACATCCCCACAAGGCAGGCTGTGAGAACACCTGTAGGATACCATTGCTTGCCAAAATTCTAGGAACAATGGTCAATGGAATTTTGCTTCCCTGGTCTTAGAAAAGGGGGGGAAAAAGTTTGTTTCCCACAAAGGCCAATTGAAAGATGTCCCATTATCCCTGGGCCTTCCCCATTGCTCAGAGTCAATTGGCACCTCCAGGTCCTTGGTTTCCCTTGGTGACTGACTGGTGCAAGGTGATGCATCCCTGGGCTTGCCCTTTGAATCCTTCAACAGCTGTGACTGTTGACACTTGTTTATCCAAGGGAGGAAGTAGCTTTGGAAGATTTTGAGATCCAGCTCACAGTCTGGATGTTTGAAAGGGTGAAACCTAACTTTAATATAATTTTAAAAGACGAAGGTTACATTTATTTATACAGTGCCTGCTTCTTTTTTATTCTATGCTTTCCCAGGGTACATGTTAATTGAGAGTGTATGTCATCCTACATCAGGAAGTGATGAAGTTTGATGGTTAAATTTTCCTCTGGTTCCTTGCCCTAGTACACTGAGTTTTATCCATCACATCTGAAAAGCTAGTATGAACCACAAAATAGGTAAGAGGAGTAGAGGGTAAAAGGATGGGGTTTTCCATTGGATAACTTATTCCAGGGGTGCTGAAGATTTGGGGGACTTATTGTCTTGATTGAATAGTTGGTCTTTACTTGGGTTAATTCAGGGGGGTTATGAAAGAATTATGTAGACTGGGCACAGAGAATTGTACATGTAAAAATATGTAAAATATTATTTTGAACAGACACTCATATCCCGGAACACGTGGTTGTTGCAGTTGGTTGAGCCACTGACTCTTGGTTTCAGCTCAGGTCGTGATCTGAGGTTTATGAGATCAAGCCCTGCATCAGGCTCAGTGCTCAGTGCAGAGTCTGCTTGAGATTGTCTCTCTCCCTCTGCCCCTCCTGCTTCTGTTGTCTCTCTCTCACTCTCTAAAATAAATAAATATCTTTTTAAAGATATTTTTTAAAAATCCATATCTCTCCTTCACCAAAAAGCTGGTCATATTGATGACAATAACATATTTTTGCTTGTTTTCCAAAAATAAAAAATTATCAGAATAATTACTACAGCACCTCTGGAATAACAATATGGGTTTATTGAGCACCTACCATGTGCCAGTCACTTTATGAATATGATTCCTAATCACTATAAGGTGGATATTCTTACCTCCAACTTATAGAGGAGTAAACTGAAATTCAGAGAGAGATCATTTGCTCAAGATCTGAGCCCTGTGGGATCAAATCCAAAGTCTACCAGGATTTAGCAGGCCAAGGAGGTCTCAGATTTCTAAAGCTATGCACAGTAAAGGACACAGTTATTCAATATAAATGTAAAAAGAAAAGATAAATGTAAAATGTGTGAGATGCCAGGACAACAGGCAAATCAGGACATATGAACACAAACTATTAGGCATCATCTTGAAAATATGTGTACCACCACTTCATACTTTGCAAATACTTAAATGTACAGGGAGCTGTGAAAGTGAGCATAGAGTGAGTATAACAGAGTTATGGGGAGTGCTTAACAGAAGAGTGAAGTGTGAGAAGGCAGAAATGGAGGGTTAACTTCAGGAAAGTTGTTCAAGGATCAAAGTGCCAGGGAAGGTGTTTGAACTTGACCTGTAGACGGTGCCACATAACTACTAACATCTGTATAAGTGCTTTCACACACATTATTACACTTCACACTGAAAGTGTGAGAGAGTATTTCCAGAGACTTTAGGTGACTTTCCCAAGACTACTAAGCTGATAAACAATAGAGGTCCCTGTATTCACAAAACTTGGGCTATTCCCACTTTTTCATATTAATTGCCAGCTTCCACACCAGGCAGTCTTTCAGAATTACAAATTGGCATTAGAAACCACCAATAAAAAGCAAAATACATCATATGGGAGAACAGCACATGGACAACCCATCGTTCTGTTAATATGTGTTATAATAGTTTTCCTAGAAAAGTGCTAAGGATTAAGATGTTAGGAACAAGAAAAGAGTTATTCATAATTTTCTCTTGATTATGAAAGGAATAAATACTTCATAGACAACTGGGATGAGGCACCTGGGTGGCTCACTCAATTAAGAGTTTGGCTCTCGGTTTAGGTCTTTTTTTTTTTTTTTTTTTTTTTGGTAAGGATTTTATTTATTTATTTGAGAGAGAATGAGCATGAGCAGGGAGAGGAGGGGCAGAGGGAGAAGCAGATTCCTCACTGAGCAGGGAGCCTGACTGCCGGATCCAATCCCAGGACCGTGGGATCATGACCTGAGCCAAAGGCAGGCAGGCATTTAACCGACTGAGTCACCCAGGCACCCCTCAGCTCAGGTCTATGATCTCAGGAATATAAGAAGAACACAAAAATTATCCATACATTTATGACTTATAGATAATTTGAACATTTGAGTGCATTTGTTTCCAGTCTTTGGTACACCCTAGCAATATACTCGAATGTCATTCCTCCCTCATATGTTGTATCCAACCAGTCTCCTGGTCCAACCCCGTCTTCTGAATGCATCCCAAACCTGTCCAGTTCCTCTCAGCTTCTACCTTGGCATAGGCTACCATTGTCTCTTGTTGGGATTATTGCAGTTTCCACCAACCATTTTCCTTAGCTCAGTCTGGTACATCCTCTCCCTGTTTATTCACCACACTGCAGCCAGGGTTGTTTTTGTAAAATGCAAACTTCTCAAAAGTTCTGGATGGCATCTACCACCCTTAGGATAATGCTCACTCTACTCACCATGGTTTCCAAGGCCCTGTGCTGACTGCTCCCACTTCCCCTCTGATTCTGCACATCCAGTTGTGCAGAACTTTTCTACCATCCTCTGCTAGTTACACTCTGAACAACACCTTGCTAGAATGCTCTTCCCAGGCTCTTTGCCTAACTGCTTTTCAGCTTTCATATCAATTCCAGCTTATATATCAATTCTTTGGGGAAGATTTATTTAACCCATTTGCCCTCTTTGCACAGAGTCTCTCACTACAAATTCTCGCCCTATAATAACACTTATTTCACTTTATTATTATCCTTTTGTTTAACTGCCTGTCTCCTTCACTAGTTGTGAACTATGAAGGCAGGATCCCTATCTCTCTTATTCACCATTCGATACGCCACATGTAGCACCATACCTGGCAGAGGGCGAGCATTTGATATCCACTGGACATGCCTAAGCATACTGATATATAACATAAAATGTGTTTAATAAATTTGAATAATCTTTCTATAGATTCTCTTGGATTTTTGATGTAGAAACTAATGTTATTTGTGAACAATGATGGTTTAGCTTCTTCCTTTCTAGGCCTTTCTATTGTTTTCCTTGCTTTGCTGTGCAGCTAAGATCTCCAAGAATAGATTTTGATACTTGGCATTTTTGTGACTTAGTTTTAAAAGGGAAGATTTATCATTTCAACAGTAAGTATTATGTGTGATGTAGAATTTTGATTGATGTCTTCATTATTTTAAGGAAATTCCTTCTAGTCTCAGTTGACTAAATTTCTTTTTTTTTTATAAATTATAAATGAATGCTGAATTTCATCTAATGCATTTTCTGCTTTACTGAGATGGTTTATCTTCTTTATTTTTTTAAAGATTTTATTTATTCATTCATGAGAGACACAGAGAGAGGGAGAGAGAGAGAGAGAGAGAGAGAGAGAGAGAGAGAGAGGCAGAGACACAGGCAGAGGGAGAAGCATGTTCCACGCAGGAAGACCGATGTGGGACCTGATCCCAGGACCCCAGGACTATGCCCTGGGCTGAAGGCAGGCACCAAACCACTGAGCCACCCAGGGATCCCAGGTTTATCTTCTTTAATCTGATAATAGGTTGAATTATATTTTCTAATTTTCTTTTTTTTAAATTTTTATTTATTTATGATAGTCACACAGCGAGAGAGACAGAGAGAGAGAGAGAGAGAGAGGCAGAGACATAGGCAGAGGGAGAAGCAGGCTCCATGCACTGGGAGCCCGACGTGGGATTCGATCCCGGGTCCCCAGGATCGTGCCCTGGGCCAAAGGCAGGCGCTAAACCGCTGCGCCACCCAGGGATCCCATATTTTCTAATTTTCTAATGTTAAAACATCCTATATCCTTGTATTGTCCATGATGTCTTATTGTATTATGTGTTGCTGGAGTTGATTTATTAACATTTTATTGAGAATTTTTAAAATCTATGTTTATTAGTAGAATTGACCTATAATTCTGTTTTCTCTTCCTCTGATGGTGTCTGGTTTTAATATGAAGAAACTTTGTAGTCTCATAAGATAAGATGGAGAAACTTTCTTTTTTTTTCTATTCTCCATGACAACATAGACATAATAAAGAGTCCTTAAAAGTTTATTTTTTTCCTTAAAAGTTTAGTACTCATTTATAAAACTACTGCAGGTATATATATATATATATATATATATATATATATATACACATTAATTGAAGTTTGTTCATTGTTTTGTTCAAATCATCACCATGTCCTTTGTCGTTATGCCTTCATGTTTTTGGAAAGACTCTTAAACTTGTATTTTACATTTTAAATTCAGTTTTCTACACTGGCTGTGCTGCTCTCTCTTGCCCTCATCTGTTTTACTTTTGGTTTGTTCTTTTAATCCAGCTCTATTTTGTCTCAACTTGCATCCTTATCGGTTGTTCTTTGTATTTCCTATATCATTTTTTAAAGTTATTATTTTCTGGTAACTGTTTGAGATCACAGAGAAGCCACTTTCCAAAGTTGGCTTCCATTTTTCCAGTAGTAAATCTCCTTTAAAGCATGAATTTGCTCTGCGTCTTCAGGGCCATGCCCTTCTTACTTGTATGTTGTTGTTTCAGTTTGTTCATCCTTAAATAAGGAAATCTGGAAAGATCATATGTGTATGGAGACATCTACTGGATATCTATTAGTTTGGATAATACTGCTGTGCCTGAAAAGTTATATATCATTCCAGTATACATTTTTGCTGAGGCCTTATTGAGATAGGCTTTTTCACAATGCTCAGCACTTGCTGGTAATGTCTGATTTTTTTTTTAAGATTTATTTACTTATTTGAGAGAGTGAGAGAGTGTGCACATGCCCACAAGTAAGGGGAGGGGCAGAGGGAGAGAATTTCAAGCAGACTCCCCGTTGAGTGCAGAGTTGGATGTGGGGCTCAATCCCACAACCCTGAGATTATGGCCTGAGCTGATACCAAGAGTCTGACACTTAGCCGACTGAGCCACCCAGGCACCCTAAACTGGTGTAGTCTCTATGCAATTTTAGTACTGGAAATTTCACATATGGCCAAGACATGGCAAACACAAGTCATCAATTAATTGGCTTGTGACAGCATGGTGAAAGGATAACAAATAGGTGTTATCTCAATACCAGTTCACCTACCAGGAATGACTGCCTGGACAACTTTGTTGAAAACAATTCTGAGGTGCTTTCTGGCTCAGTTATACCTGCTAGAGGCATGAGTGTGAGGAGTAGCAGAATGAATGCCACTATCTGCTGTGCCATCCTAATGACTGTCAACAGGTGCAGCATAAGATACAGAGAACAATAGTCCACAATGTTTAAAGGGCCTTGGCCTCCTTGATGCTGAGGAACACAGTTCCATGTGACCTGGCATTATCTGACATTGGGTCTTCTTAGAAAGTACTTTCCCTAGATGCTAGTGATCAAAATTTGGCCAATACTTCAGAGATCAGCAGACTAAACCCCAGCCAGCTGTGTGACTGAGTGCTGAACTCCCCAAGCCCTCACATGTCTAGATGTGGAAGCACCCAGCCTCCTCATAGCCGTATCAGAGTTGGGTCTACATAAGCCTTTGGAAGTGGGCCTCCATCTTGGATCTGGCTAGAATCTCCACCCTACCCCTTCACCCACCCTCTACCCAAAAGAACTGGCCATCCCAGGCAGAGCATTAGGCCTGTGACCCAGGCCTGCCCAGTTCAGCAAGTGTCCCCAAATGGGTATGTGACCTGGGCTGGAACCAGAGTCTTTATCTTGCAGATTATATAGGAAACAACTCTTTTCTCCTCTGGAACTGCTGAGCAGGGATGATCCTTTCTTTGAAGTAAAAGGCAGAGTGTACACAACATAGAGATTTATTTCTCCACTCAGCTCATCAGATACAGTCTCTCAGGTTTGGGGAAAACAGCTTTCAGGCTATAATGTTGCCACCTGCATCTTCCAGGGCCCTCCATGAGTGACCCAATTGGAAAGCAAGGTAGGATGAATGGGGTGCCTTTTGCTTGCAATGGGGATGATGTGGAAACTCCTGGACAGGTATGTTTGGCAGTACATTAAGGCCTGGGGGAGCACCCAGAGCTTTGGCATCAAGGGTGCTGGCTAGAGGCAGCTGGAGGCAGCAGAAGGTCCTAGAGAAAGGTGCCACGCTTAGCAAAGGAGTGGGTGGCAGTCAGGATGAGCTTTGACAGCTCAGGACTTTGTCTCTAGCCTGCCCTGACCAGCTTAGGCTTGTTAACTAAAACATTCTTCCTATTCCTTTCTCTGCCTGGTTTTGAATGATGACAGGATTGTTGATACAATGCATTGATGACATTTAACCACAAATGGCACAAATTAGTCATAATTTGTCAAGACTAGTCATTAGTCTTTTCATAAAGTTCAACATGCACCGATACAGTTGCTTATCTCAGCTCTCAGGGGCTGCCCAGGAGTGGAATCACATCTCCTGCCTGTAGAGAAGTTGTCAATGGAGAAGTTCTTCATCTAATTTGAGGTGACAAGTACGGATGACAGATTCTAACAAAAGCATTCTTGACTCCATATGACTTTGTAAAGATGCAAAAATTTGCTCCTGCTCATGTGTGCATCAATCTCTCCATTCCTTGATTCAGCAGATTTTCAAAAGCAAGAATTTCCCTCTCCTTTACCCCCCTTTACTAACTGATGAAAATATAAAATGTTGTAATAAGTCAGTCTCTTTACAGATGATGTACTTCTTTGACAAATAATGTTCACATAATTTCAGAGAATTGTAAGAGAGGGGACAGGATTGAACTAGGCATTTAGATAAGGTGGGGACGGAGGTAAAGAGGTACTGATGGCCTAATTACACAACATCTAAGAATAGTATCTGTCAAGAACTGTGAAAATGCTGAGAATTCACCTACATTCAAACTAATAAATTAATCTACCAGTTTCCTGGATTCTGACAGAAGACATGAATCCCCTGGGATTGGGGATGGCAAACAATTATATTCCCCACAGTAATGGCAGTAGCCAAAGTATCAGCATCACCAGCCACCCCTTGAGCCCCAGGTCCCACAGTTGATGCAGAGCAGCCAGGTGACACCTGAACACACGGTGGATCTCATCACAGGGGGACAAGCCTGAGCCTAGAAGCTCACATTTTCTAAAAGGGCCAGTAATCAGACCTGCCCACTGCTCTGAAGGGGAACACTAGCTCTACCAAATCTATTCCTTCAAAAGATAATCCAGGACTGTCAGTGCCTTGCTTGCAAGATAAACAGAAAAAGATACGTGTGGAAAAATGTTTCCCAGTAATTTCCAACCCTCTTTTCAACACAGTAGTATTAGTGTTCCGAGAGTACCCTAACAAATAACAACAAATTGGCGGGCTTAAAACAACATAAATGTATTCTTGTGCAGAGGCCAGGAGTCTGAAATCCAGGTGTTAGCACAGCCATATTTCCTCCAAAGGTTCAAATGCTTCCCAGTCTCTTCTAGCTTCTGGTGGCCCCAAGTGTGCCTTCGCTGTGGCCACGTCTTTCTACCATTGGCCTCCATCTTCACACAGCCTCCTCCTTTTTTTCTGTGGCTCTCTTCCGTGGGTCTCTTATAAGGACACTTGGCATTGAATTTAGAGGCTATCTGGATAATCCAGGATAATTTCATCTCAAGATTCTTAACCAAGTTAACCTGCAGAGACCCTTTTTCTTAATAAAGGTCACATTTACAGGTTCTAGGGGCTAAGACAAACATATCTTTGGGAAGGCTGCCATTCAACCCAATTATCTTGGATTCTGGTAAATGTTCCCATGAGTAGGCCTCTCTGTCAGCCATGCTCATTAATCTGACTGACACAGAATAAAACCAAATCCATTCAAATCCTCTTGTACAGCATTTAATTAAGGTTACTATTAACAGGACTCCAAGCATCAGGATGAGGCCAACTTACAGTGTCAACCTCACCCCCTTAAATCCCAGGCCCAAGTTGAACAAATCCTATAAGCCATCAGAGTCTACTTTGGAAATGCAGGTGGTTCACTCTGTTTTGAACTTTCCACTTGGCTGAAGGCAGTACTCAAGTACAACAGTATGTATTACCAAAGGCGACAGAGGAAGTCTTGGGCAATTCTATGATTCTTAAGAGTCCTGGCCAGTGAGTTAAAGTGAACTGATATCTTCGGGGCTTTTGTTATCTGTAAACACTTGAAGACCTTTTATAACCGCTACTAATGTGCATGTCACTATATTTCCAGGAGGGAAGCAAATTAATGCCTGGGTTCTACATAAGAATTACCATCCCTGGAATGCAAATGGTGGTCTAGAAAGAATTTATAATTGTTGGTGTCACTTAAATGGAATCTGTCAGTCGGGGACCCTGGTTGACAGTGTCTCAGACATCATCTCCTGGCTGGAGAGGTTTTTCTTGGCAGTAGAATAATTGATTCTTTTTTTTTTTTTTTTAATAAATTAATTTTTATTGGTGTTCAATTTACCAACATACAGAATAACACCCAGTGCTCATCCTGTCAAGTATCCCCCTCAGTGCCCGTCACCCATTTCCCCCTACCCCCCGCCCTCCTCCCCTTCCACCACCCCTAGTTCATTTCCCAGAGTTAGGAGTCTTTATGTTCTGTCTCCCTTCCTGATATTTCCCACACATTTCTTCTCCCTTCCTTTATATTCCCTTTCACTATTATTTATATTCCCCAAATGAATGAGAACATACACTGTTTGTCCTTCTCCGATTGACTTACTTCACTCAGCATAATACCCTCCAGTTCCATCCACGTTGAAGCAAATGGTGGGTATTTGTCGTTTCTAATGGCTGAGTAATATTCCATTGTATACATAAACCAGAAGATGTGGTTTATGTATAGAATAATTGATTCTAATCCTTGTTTCTGGAGGGACTGCCTCATAGCAGTCAGTTCAACTTGTCCTTTTGTCCATGTCCCCAGTTGGGTGGCATATGTTCACTCCATGGAATAACTGAGTAATGCCTATGAGTGTATGAAGATATCCAGAAGCATTGACCAGTATGTTGCTACCCAATCCTGACCTTTTTTCCTCTTTTAAGAAAGTTATTTAAATTCAATTAATTAACAATGTATTATTAGTTTCAGAAGTAGAGTTCACCAGTCTTATATAAAACCCATGCCTCATTAAATCATGTACCTTCCTTAATGCCCATCACCCAGTTACCCCATCTCCCCAACTCCTTCCCCTCTAGCGACCCTCGTTTGTTTCCTATGATTAAGAGTGTCTTATGGTTTGTCTCCCTCTCTGATTTCATCTTGTTTTATTTTTCCCTCTCTTCCCCTATGTTCCTCTGTTTTGTTTCTTAAATTCCACTTATGAGTGAAATCATATGACAATTGACTTTCTCTGATTGACTTATTTTGCTTAGCATAATCCCCTCTAGTTCCATCCATGTCATTGAAAATGGCAAGATTTCATTGGTTTTGAAGGCTAAGGAGTAGTCCAGAGTATATATATATATATATATATATATATATATATATATATATATATATATATATTATATCCCACATTGGGATCCAGTGTCTTTAATAACCCTTGAACTTAAGGAGAAGTTTGCTTTCCAAGAAAAGTATATATATATATATATATACACACACACACTGTATCTTCTTTTTTTTAATATTTTATTTATTTATTCATGAGAGACAGAGAGAGGCAGAGGGAGAAGCAGGCTCCATGCACGGAGCCCGACATGGGACTCGATCCTGCGTCTCCAGGATCACGCCCCGGGCTGAAATCAGTGCTAAACCACTGAGCCACCCGGGCTGCCCCACACGGTATCTTCTTTATCCATTCATCTGTCAAAGGACATTGTGGCTCCTTCCACAGTTTGGCTATTGTAGACATTGGTGCTATGAACATTGGGGTGCAGGTGTCCTGTCATTTCACAACATCTATACCTTTGGGGTAAATACTCAGTAGTGTAATTGTTGGGTTGTCGCATAACTCTATTTTCAACCTCTTGAGGAACCTCCACACTGTTTTCCAGAGTGGCTGCACCAGCTTGCATTCTCACCAACAGTGGAAGAGGGTTCTCCTATCTCCACATCCTCACCAACATCTGTTGTTTCCTGACCTGTCAATTTTAGCCATTCTCACCAGTGTAACGTGGTATCTTATTGTGGTTTCGATTTGTATTCCCCAGTGCACAGTGATGTGGAACATTCTTTCTTTCTTTCTTTCTTTCTTTCTTTCTTTCTTTCTTTCTTTCTTTCTTTCTTTCTTTCTTCTTCCTTTCTTTCTTTCTTTCTTTCTCTTTCTTTCTTTCTTTCTTTCTTCTTTCTTTCTTTCTCTTTCTTCTTCTTCTTCTTCTTCTTCTTCTTCTTCTTCTTCTTCTTCTTCTTCTTCCTTTCTTCTTTCTTTCTTTCAAGATTTTATCTATTTATTCATGAGAGACAGAGGGAGAGAGAGGCAGAGACATAGGCAGAGGGAGAAGCAGGCTCCATGCAGGGAGCCTGATGTGGGACTCGATCCCAGATCTCCAGGATCACAACCTGAGCTGAAGGCAGATGCTTAACTGCTGAGCCACCCAGGCGTCAGCATTTTTTCATGTGCTTGTCAGCCACGCATAGATCTTCTTTGGAGAAATGTCTGTCCATGTCTTCTGACCATTTCTTGACTGGATTACTTACTGTTTGAGTATTGAGTTTGATAAGTTCTTTATAGATCTTGGATACTAGCCCTTTAGCAATATGTCATTTGCAAATATCTTCTGCCATCCTGTAGGTTGTCTTTTAGTCTTGTTGACTGTTTTTTCTGCTGTGCAAAAGCTTTTTATCTTGATAAACTCCCAATATTTCATTATCACTTTGGTTTCCCTAGCCTTTATTTTTTTTATTATTTTTTTTCCCTAGCCTTTATAGATGTGTCTGCAAGAAGTTGCTGTGGCTATGGTCAACAAGGTTGTTGCCTGTGTGCTCCTCCAGGATTTTGATGGATTCCTGTCTCACATTTAGGTCTTTCATCATTTTGAGTCTATTTTTGTGTCTGGTGTAAGAGAATGGTCCAGTTTCATTTTTCTACATGTGGCTGTCCAATTTTCCCAATACCATTTATTAAAGAGACTGTCCTTTTTCCATTGGACATTCTTTTCTGCTTTGTTGAAGATGAGTTGAGGGTCCATTTCTGGGTTCTCTATTCTGTTCCATTGATTTATGTGTGCTTTTGTGCACTCTCTGATGACCACAGCTTTGTAACACAGCTTGAGGTCAGGCGTTGTAATGCCCCTAGTCACATTCTTTCCTTTCATTATACTTAATTTTATATAAATATATATATTTACATATATATTTTTCTTTCTTTCTTTACAATTTTGAGATCTAGTTTTCTAACAAACAGAACAAAATACACACAGGATTTAGTGTATTGCTCTGTTTTGTTCACCTGTTTGATTGTATTCTCTCCTTTATTATTATCATTTTTTCTTATCAGTTCCTAGTCTCTTGTGATTTGTTCAGTATATAATGCCTGGGGTCATTGTTGCTGTTTTAGTATTTGGTTCTCTTGTGTATTATTCTCTGGATAAAATGACAAGATGGAAAAACTCACCTCAAAAAAGAGAACAAGAGGCAATACTGACTGCCAGGGATTTAATCAGTATGGATATAAGTAAGATGTCAGGACTTGAGTTCAGAATAACGATTATAAAGATATTAGCTGGGCTTTAAAAAAGAATGGGACACTCTAGAGAATCTCTTTCAGGAGAAATAAAAGAACTAAAATCTAATCAGATTGAAATAAAAAAGGCTATTAATAAGAAGCAATCAAAAATGATTCTGCTAGGATAAATGAGGCAGAAGAGAATTAGTGATAGAGAAGACAAAATGATGGAGGATAAAGAAGCTAAGAAAAACAGAGATAAACCACTACTGGATCATGAGGGGAGAATTAAAGAGATAAGTGATACCATAAAGCAAAGTGAATTGTGTTAGAATAATTAGGAACCCAGAAGAAAAGGAAAAAGAGAGAGGGCAAGAAGGTATATAGGAGCAAATTATAGTACAGAATTTACCTAATCTGGGAAAGGAAACAGGCATTCAAGTCCAGGAGGCACAGAGAACCCACCTCCAAAATCAAAATAGGTCAACATCTCAACATATAATAATGAAATCTTCAAATCTCAGAAACAGAAAATATTGAAAGCATCTGAGGACATGAGATCTATAACTTACAAAGATAGAAACCTTAGGCTGGCACCAGACCTCTCCACAGAGATGTGGGAGGCCAGAAAGGCCTAGCATGATATATATAGGGTGCTAAATGAGAAAAATATTCAGCTAAGAATACTTCATCAGGCAAGGCTGTCATTCAAAATAGAAGGAGGGCAGCCTGGGTGGCTCAGTGGTTTAGTGCCGCCTTCAGCCCAGGGTATGATCCTGGAGACCTGGGATCGAGTCCAATGTCGGGCTTACTACATGGAGCCTGCTTCTCCCTCTGCCTGTGTCTCTGCCTCTCTCTCTGACTCTGTGTCTCTCATGAATAAATAAATAAAATCTTTAAAAAAAAATGGAAGGAGAGATAAAAAGCTTCCAGGACAAACAGAACCTAAAAGATTTTGAGATCACTAAACCAACCCTGCAAGATATATTGAAAGGGATCCTTTAAGCGAAGGGAGAGCCCAAAAGTAACATAGACCAGAAAAGAACATACACAATATACAGACTGTACAGGTACAGGTAAGTAATAGACTGTGGTAATATACAGAGACTATATTCGTTCAGTAGTTATTCTGAACATAAATAGTCTAAATGCCCCATTAAAAGACACAGGGTATCAGATTGGATAAAAAGGTAAGACCCATTTATATGCTATCTACAAAAGACTCATTTTAGACCCAAACACCTCCAGATAGTGAGAGGGTAGAAAACCATTTGTTATGCTAATGGACCTCAAAAAAAAAATCTAGGATAGCAATCCTCATATCAGACAAATTAGATTTTAAACCAAAGACTGTAATAAGAGATGAAGAAGGACACTATATTGTAATCAAAGAGTCTATCCAACAAGACAACCTAACAATAGTAAATATTTATGCCCCTTACATTGGAGCAGTCAATTATATAACTAATTAATAACAAAATTAAATAAACACATTGATAACACAATAATAGTAGGGGACTTTAACACCCTACTCACTGCAATGGACAGATCATCTAAGCAGAAGATCAACAAGGAAACAAGGGCTTTCAATGACACACTGGACCAGATGGATTTCACAGATATATACATTGCATTCCATCTTAAAACAACAGAACATACATTCTTCTCCAGTACACATGGAGCACTCTCAAGAAGAGATCACATCCTGGGTAACGAGTCAGGTCTTAATCAGTACCAGAAGACTGGGATTATTTCATGCATATTTTCAGACCACAGTGCTTTGAAACTTGTACTGAATCGCAGGAAGAAATTTGGAAAGAACTAAAATATATGGAGGTTAAAGAGCATCCTACTAAAGAATGAATGGGTCAACCAGGAAATTAAAGAAAAATTTAAAAGATTCATGGAAATAACTTTCAATTCATGGAAATGAAAACACAACTGTTCAAAACCTTTGGGATGCAGCAAAGGTGGTCCTTAGAGGGAATCATGTAGCAATTATATAGACTTGACCCCAAAATTGCTAGAACCTGTACAGGAATTCCGCAAAGTGGCAGGATATAAAATAAATGCATAGAAATCAGTTGCATTTCTACACTCTAACAATGAGACAGAAGAAAGAGAAATTAAGGAGTCAATCCCATTTACAATTACACCCTGAACCATGATTCCTAGAAATAAACCTAGCCAAAGAGGTAAAGGAGCTGTACTCTGAAAAGTATAGAATGCTCATGAAAGAAACTGAGGAAGACATAAAGAAATGGTAAAACGTTCCATGCTCACAGATTGGAAGAACAAAAATTGTTAACGTGTCTATGGTACCTAGAGCAATCTATATATTCAATGCGATCCCTATCAAAATACCATCAACATTTTTCACAGAGGTGGAACCAACAATTCTAAAGTTTGTATGAAACCAGAAAAGACCTCAAATAGCCGAAAGAATATTGAAAAAGAAAAGCAAAGCTGGTGGCATCATAATTCCAGACTTCAAGCTACCTTACAAAGCTGTGGTCATCAAGAGAGTATGGTACTGGCACAAAAGCAGACACATAGATCAATGAAACAGAAGAGAGAACCCAGAAATGGACCCTCAACTCATCTTCAACAAAGCAGAAAAGAATGTCCAATGGAAAAAGGACAGTCTCTTTAATAAATGGTATTGGGAAAATTGGACAGCCACATGTAGAAAAATGAAACTGGACCATTCTCTTACACCAGACACAAAAATAGACTCAAAATGATGAAAGACCTAAATGTGAGACAGGAATCCATCAAAATCCTGGAGGAGCACACAGGCAACAACCTTGTTGACCATAGCCACAGCAACTTCTTGCAGACACATCTATAAAGGCTAGGGAAACCAAAGTGATAATGAACTATTGGGAGTTTATCAAGATAAAAAGCTTTTGCACAGCAGAAAAAACAGTCAACAAGACTAAAAGACAACCTACAGGATGGCAGAAGATATTTGCAAATGACATATTGCTAAAGGGCTAGTATCCAAGATCTATAAAGAACTTATCAAACTCAATACTCAAACAGTAAGTAATCCAGTCAAGAAATGGTCAGAAGACATGGACAGACATTTCTCCAAAGAAGATCTATGCGTGGCTGACAAGCACATGAAAAAATGCTGACGCCTGGGTGGCTCAGCAGTTAAGCATCTGCCTTCAGCTCAGGTTGTGATCCTGGAGATCTGGGATCGAGTCCCACATCAGGCTCCCTGCATGGAGCCTGCTTCTCCCTCTGCCTATGTCTCTGCCTCTCTCTCTCTCTCTCCCTCTGTCTCTCATGAATAAATAGATAAAATCTTGAAAGAAAGAAAGAAGAAAGAAAGAAGAAGAAGAAGAAGAAGAAGAAGAAGAAGAAGAAGAAGAAGAAGAAGAAGAAAGAAAGAAAGAAAGAAAGAAAGAAAGAAGAAAGAAAGAAAGAAGAAAGAAAGAAAGAAAGAAAGAAAGAAAGAAAGAAAGAAAGAAAGAAAGAAAAAATGTTCCACATCACTGTGCACTGGGGAATACAAATCGAAACCACAATAAGATACCACGTTACACTGGTGAGAATGGCTAAAATTGACAGGTCAGGAAACAACAGATGTTGGTGAGGATGTGGAGATAGGAGAACCCTCTTCCACTGTTGGTGAGAATGCAAGCTGGTGCAGCCACTCTGGAAAACAGTGTGGAGGTTCCTCAAGAGGTTGAAAATAGAGTTATGCGACAACCCAACAATTACACTACTGAGTATTTACCCCAAAGGTATAGATGTTGTGAAATGACAGGACACCTGCACCCCAATGTTCATAGCACCAATGTCTACAATAGCCAAACTGTGGAAGGAGCCACAATGTCCTTTGACAGATGAATGGATAAAGAAGATGTGACATACACCATGGAATATTACTCATCCATCAGAAAGGATCCACCATTTACATTGACATGGATGGAATTGGAGGGTATTATGCTAAGTGAAATAAGTCAGTCAGGGAAAGATAATTATATGGTCTCACTCACACATGGAATATAAGAAATAGTGGAAGGGACCATAAGGGAAGTGAGGGAACTGACTAGGGAAAAATCAGAGAGGAAGACAAACCATGAGAGACTCCTAACTCTGGGGCATAAACAAAAGGTTGCAGGAGGGAATGGGGTAACTGGCTGACAGATTAAAGGGGGGCACATGATGAGATGAGCACTGAGTGTTATAGTATATGTTGGCAAATTGAATTTAAATTAAAAAAAAGAGTTGATAAAATAAGAAATTAGTTGAAAGGGAAAATAAATTAAAATTGAAAGACTAAAGAATGCTGAGAAAAAAACCCCATGAATTCTATATGCCATATTCCCCTAGCACTGGAGATTAGTGGTTTTTAAACATCGGTAAAATTGGTCTTGACTGAACATTCTTGCTGATATTCTGGGGGTGTGGCCCATTGCAGTGATCCTCAGGTGTCTTTGCCTGGGCCGGAATTGCACTGCCCTTGCCAGGGGGCCAGGCTAAGTAATCTGCCCTGCATTGCTCCTTGTGGCTTTCTGTGCAGCTTTAGAGGATGGGAATAAAAATGGCAGCATAGGGCAGCCCCGGTGGCACAGCGGTTTGGCGCTGCCTGCAGCCCAGGGTGTGATCCTGGAGATCCAGGATCGAGTCCCATATCAGGCTCCCTGCATGGAGCCTGCTTCTCCCTCTGCCTGTGTCTCTGCACCGCCCGCCCCCCACCCCTGCCTCTCTTTCTATTGCTCATCAATAAATAAAATCTTAAAAAAAAAAAAAAAAAGGGCAGCATATCGATCTCTAGCCCCAGAGAGATCCAAAAGCTCAGGCCCCACAGTGCACCCTCAGGAAAAATCAATCCCTCATTCTATCTCTGGTCTCCATCTGCACTCTGGGCTCACCCAGCCTGTGACTGAGCATTTCTATCTCAGGCATGAGACCCAGTTCTAGTTTCCAAACCCTGCAGACTCCCACAGTGTGCTCCTAAATTGTTCTCCCATGTTCTCCCAGGGCGGTGTGTGGGGGGGTGTGAGGGAGGGGAATGGGAGGTCTCAGGGATTCTGCCATTTGTTGGGCTCCTGCTTAGACTGGTCACCCAGCTGTGTCGCGGTTCAAGGTTTATGGCAATCCCGAGCTGAGAGTCCACTCCTCACCTTGCTGATTGCAGCTGGTTTCCCTCTCTGATGCCTGGGAACTCTGCACACTCAGGCACCCCCACTTCCTGTGCCCCCAGGATCCTGAGACCACATTGTCCCACCTAGGATCCCACCCCCACTTTGCCACTTGAGTGAGCACTTTCAGCCATGGATGTCCCTCACAGGAGCAGACTTCTACAAGTTCTGATTTTGTGCTCTGCTGCTATATCACTTTCTGGTAGGTAGCTGATGGACTGCCTTGCCTGAGGTTCATCTTCCCAAATATTGCCTTGGATTCACTTCTCCATACCAACTACCTTGCAGAAAGTGGAAGCTTTTCTATTTTTTGAGGTGCAACAATTCTTTTCGTAGATCTCTGGTTGAGTTTGCAGGTGTTCAGAATGATTTAATAGCTATCTAGCTGAATTTTGGGACCAGAGGAAACTCTTGTCCCTTACTCCTCCACCATCTTCCCTCTCTTCTATTTCAATACATTTCTGCAAACATTTTTCTAATGCCTGATCCACGTTAGGCTCTGTTGAACGAACTAAAAATTACCCCTCCCCCCACTGTTTCTGTTGGACTTTATGGTAGAGTTAAAGGGAATAGAGTTCAAATGCTGGTCAGAGTTGTCTGGCATGGGATAGACCCAGCAGCCAGTTAAAAGGCAGGCACTTAGTGTGCTAGCACACTTTCTTTTGTGGGGAAGCTTCTGGGTTATTTTGAAAGATAAAGATAATTATTGTCCTTCCTTCTGTCATATTTTTACTTGCCAAGATCTGGAGTATTTCCTTCCCAGACTCTACCACCACAAAAAAAAAAGTGTGTCCATTCCAGTAGTTATACCTTTTTTTCTAATCCTCTCCTACATGCACCCAGACCTTTTGCCTAGAAAGACTAGATACAAGTGCATTTGTATAAAACATACAGAGACCCACTATATCCTCCACTATCCCATGTGAACTGCTATAGGGAGATTCAGTGAGTTGTGTACTCAATCCTAATGTACTAGGACGTGTTCATCCAAAAAGAGAAAGCAGGTACCTGAACAAGAATTGGGTTTGAATTCCTGAGGCCCCATATTGGACAGGGTGTCACCCAGTAGCGTACAGGCCATGCCAACATAGGGTTTCTCTTAGGGCAAAGAAAGATGTGGCATTTCCAAGAATTCTCAGGGTAGAATCCTAAATTTCCAAAAAAGATCTCCCTGCCACTTTTAGCGTGATATTACCTACCAAGCAGCCAATGGGAGAGGATCACTTTCTGAGGACAGCCAATTCAGTTAGCAAACTGCCTTAGACAAGTTTAGGAACCTGGATGATGTGAGATAAGTTGAGGCAGAAATCTTTTTTTGAGTTGAGTGTTGAAGAAGCCATTCCACTGGTTAATAACATCAGATGCCTGTAGGTTGTAGGGAGCATGGAAGGTCCACTGAATATCTTAACTACCGGCACTCTGTTGAACAGTTTTTTATGATAGGAGATGCACTATCATCAGACTTTAAACATCCAGAAATCCAAAAAGTTGCCACAGATAAATTCCAAGAGCCACAGTAGTGTGGGTAGACCCAACTATTCAGACTACAAGAACAATACTATTACCTGAACAAGTGTCAATAATGCTGAGGCATCACCAATTGCCCTTAGAAGATCAAAGTTTCAGCTTATTCAATCTGCCAGGAGTTTACAGAAGTAATGTAATGTGATCTTCCTCCTGACAAGGTAAATGGATCAACTTATGCCAGAAATCCCAGGCCTAGCATGTATTAGATTCTGTATTAGAAACAGAATCCTCTGCTTTGTACCACATGGTGGATGTGCGGCCATGTCTAATATGACGATAGATCCAGACAGCGATGGTGGTGATCTGGGAGCTGCAGTGTCAACTGGCAGCTTGACCTCAGCTAATTTCTTCAGAGAATGGCCCTTAGTGTTGGCATCTGTATGAATCACCCAGACGGTTCAATCAATAGCTATAATTTGTTTCCACAGGTCACAGCCCCAAAGACAGGTGTCTTTAATCCAACACTCTGTAGTATTTAAAGTGGCATCTAGTTATCGACAACAGAGTCAGTAAAAATATAACTAGTTTCCTTAAGAAGCTTACCAGCCCAAGTTATGAAAATGCCCTTGATTTCTGCCCACAGAGTAGAAAAACTACATCTGTTTCTGTTCCTGTATAGCTGGTGTTAAAGTCGAACAAACACAGCAACCCAGTGGACACCATCAGATATTGGCTCAGCTAACCCATCAGTGAGCCAACCTAGGGGAAGCACTGTGAGTTGAGGACCTCACTGAGCCAGTAACTTGCTTCAGGTGGTAGCATTAGGATGAAGTTGCCCCCAAAGAAATAGCTGCCACTTTTTCATGTAAAGCCAACATGCCATGTGAGCTAAGCCAGCTGTGTCCTTGTATGTATCATTTCCACATGACAAGTGAGGCTCATTGGGCCCTTCCCACCTTGTTAGACATTGAGTCAAAGTTGATCCAACCTGAAATAGGAACATAGGATGGGCAGTCACGAGGACTCCATGGGCCACTCATTCAGTTTCGTGAAGAGCCCAGTAGCAAGCTAAGAGCTATTTTTCAAAATGGGTATACATGGTCGCCAAGTCATGCAGATGACAAGTCCAAAAGCCTAAAAACTGACTGGATAGAGGCTGCCTCCTATTGCTAGAGGCTGTGACCAGCAAAATAACCAGTCATAGGGATATAAAACTCAGAAGATTTATACCCCCAAAGGTGAAGAGTGTGTCACAGCTTGCTGGACAGCTTCTTTGTTTGTTTGTTTGTTTGTTTTTTAGATTTTATTTATTTATTCATGAGAGTCAGAGAGAGAGAGGCAGAGACATAGGCAGAGGGAGAAGCAGGCTCCCCAGGGGAGCCTGATGCGGGCCTTGGTCCCAGGACCCAGGGATAACGACCTGATCTAAAGGCAGACACTCAACCACTGAGCCACCAGGTGGCCCGTTGGACACTTCTAATGCAGTCTGTTTGTTGGAGCCTCAAAATATCCTGATATAAAGGAATACGTTGAATACCCAGTGAGGCACACACTTTATTCAATACTCACAGAGTCCATGAAGGATCTGGGCATCTTTTGATGGTAGTTGTGGTAGGGCTGTAGACACAGCAGTTTTTCCCTATTGCGGTGGCTGAGCATTGTATATCTGCCCACATAGTCTTAAGACACTTTACCTGGTGAGCTAGTTCCTGAATTTTTTCAGGGTTTATCAGCTTCATCTGTTGCCAGAAATATAATAATATCATAGTCAAAGCCATTGAGGCTGATGCTTCTTACTTGCCAATCAAAAAGACATCATCCCTGTAATGAAAGCTTTGGACACACAGGTGGAGCCATTTGCACTAAATTCTGAAACACCCATTATTGGCAAGTGGCAGAAATTTAGGTACTCTTGCAGGAATACTGCAAATGCATATTGGAAGCCTTGCAATATGAATGGGAACTATTCTTGATTCTTAGGTACCAGTGGAATGGCAATGAGGGCATTAGCACGTCCAAGATAGCATGCCAAGTGCCACTGGTCTGTGCCATGGATCCAGTTACAGTCACAATGTCTGGAACAGCTGGGGCTATGGGATCAACAACTGAATTCAGTTGGCAATAATCTACTATAGGTCTCCAGCTCCTGTTAGCTTTTTTTACTGGCAGGACTATTATATTGAGATATTGCATCTCTTATAATCGCTGCTGCCTTTAAACTCTTTAATCAAGACTGTTCTCTCCTAGAGTTTTATACTGTTTCTGTCAGACCACCCAGGTGGGTCAGAGAGGTGGATTAAGAAGCAGCGTAGATGTTCCACTATCACTTCTCTAAATGTGACTCTTTTCTATTAGGAGAATCCCCTCTGGATTTTATGGACATTTATAATACAAGTATGTTAATAACAGTGATACATTGGTCAGTGCATCCACAATAACAGTACACCGAATTGGCCTAAAGGACCCTGGCTCAAGGTCCTATAGTTTCTCTTCCCCACTGCCCAAATTCCATAAGTTGACTTGTGAGGTTCCTCCTTCCTCAGGACCAGATAGAAGATTAACTTAGACACTTATATCTAACAAAGCCATAGCATTTCAAGTTATTCTGTTTCCCTAGATCCCTAGTATACTTGGGCTGGAGTGTATGGCCTCTTCTCTTTATTTTATTAAAATATAGTTGACACATATGTTACGTTAGTTTCAGGTATACGTCATAGTGATTCCACAATTCTATACATTACTCAATGCTCATCGCTATAAGTGTAGCTACCATCTGTCACCATACAATGTTATTGTAATACTATTGACTGTATTCTCTATGCTGTACTTATCATGTCTGTGACTTATTTCTTTTACAACTGGAAGTTTGTACCTCTTAATCCCCTTCCTCTATTTTCCCTATCTCCCATACCCCCTTCTGACAACCACCAGTTTGTTCTCTGTATTTATGAATCTGTTTCTGTATTTTTGTTTGCTCATTTGTTTTGTTTTTCAGATTCCACATATAAGTACAGTCATATGGTATCTGTCTTTCTCTGACTTATTTTAACATAATACCTTGTAGGTCCATCCATGTTATTGTTAATGGCAAGATCTCATTCTTTTTTTGTGGCTGAGAATATTCCATTATATGTATGTAGAGGAACCACCTCTAGTTGTTTCTCTTCTTAAAGTGATTGAAGAGAGGTAGAGGAAGAGGAAGAGATCAGGGGACATGAAGGTAGAAAGTGGCCAGTATAAACTTAATGTTTGTGTCTCCCCCAAATTCACATGTTAAAGCCCTAATTCCCAGTGTGAAGATATTTGGAGATGGGGCCTTTGGGAAGTATTTAGATTTAGATAAGATCATGAGGGAGGAGACCCCATGATGGGATTAGTGTCCTGATAAAATGAAGAAGAGAGACTTAGAGCTATCTTTCTTTCTCAGCCAGCCATGTAAAGACAGTGAAAAAGTAAAAAGAAAAAAGTTTTTAATCAGTCTTCACCTTGATCTTGGACTTCCCAGCCTCCAGGATTGTGAGAAATAAAGTGCTGTTGTTGAATCTACCCAGCCTGTGGGATTTTGTTATGCCATCTTGAACAGACTAATACAGTGGCTCTGTCCACTAAACAAGGCTTTTCATTTCCTTGCAGTTTCAAACAATGCAGCAGTGTTTCATTGCTCAACCCAATGAACTTCATTGCTTTTGGCCCTCACAGTGCTCTATATCAGGTAGTGATACCTTCGTGGCTAGTACCATGTGTCACAGCCTTGGGAACCCTTGACTTTGCAGCCACAACCGCAGCCACATTGTTTTCTGGGACCATGGGGTTTGTATCCTCTTTTGACTTAAGCATGGCTCACATAGTTATGACCTTCTTTGAAGCTATCAATTTAATATGAGACAACCATTGCCCCATTACTAAGACCACATCTCACATTCTCCTCTTGTACAATGAGGTAGACTTGAGGCTCACTGCCAGATGGGCAAGGAAATCTTACATCGGGAGGATGGTTAGCAATAAACAGGCAGCTATCTCTTGTCTGTACCCCCTTCCCAATTTTCCCTCATTATCAGGAAATAAAACAGAAGACCATTTATTACCTTGTTGCTTAAAATTGCATCAGCCTGCTTCCTGCCAATTCCCATAGGTTTTCTTCAGATCTCATTAACTAGCTTTCAAGGCCTGCATCCAGAAAGCTACTTCTCTCAGTATCCCATCCTCATCACCAAAACTGTTAAGAACTCTTAAGGGTCTGAGATTTTACCCTACTTGCAATCTAACAAGTTAAACTGGTACAATTTCATGGATTCTGGATGAAGACACAAAACTCTTGAGTCAGAGGCAAAGGACAACTTATAACTCAGAACAACAGAAGCAGCCGGAGTTATCAGTATTTTTTGCAGTAGTTCCCTGAGCCCCAAGTCCAACAGAGTGACAGACACCAAGGGGTCCAGATGACACCTGCTCACACAGTGGGTTGTATACTGGAAGGAACTCTGAGCTTAAGGAACCTACATATTTTTAAACAGGCAATAAATAGTCTTGTCCTTTGCTCTGAAAGGAGACAATCTTCCAAGGTTATTTACTAAACAAACTTCCTTGAAGAGATCCTCCAGAACAAGAGCAGTCAGTGTCTTGTTAACAAGACATGCAGAAATGCAAAACACCCATGGAGAACTGGCTCTCAACAACACATGTTCTCATTTGACAAAATACTTTTCTAGTCATTCACTGGAAATTATTTTGAAAATGTATTTCTGTGTCCTAAAGTATTAAAAGACAAACAAAAAAAATTTTATCATGAAAATCATGAGGAGAGAATATTAAATATTTACTCCAGAATGACTCTGAGATGGGTAAAATGATGAAGGCCTCTCTGCTTTTAATGCATCTAAGAAATAGCAGAGCAATGCCTTTTAGTGACTTTTAAAAATTAAACTTTTTGTTTTGAGATAACTGTAGATTCACATGCAGTTGTAGAATGTTAATATGTATAGATGCTATATATCCTTTACTCAATTTTTCCCAATGATACAATCTATAGCAAAACTATAGTTCAATATCTCAACTGGGAAATTGACATTGATATAGTCAAGACAGAACATTTCCATCATCACCAGGATCCCTGTCTGGTTGTTGTCTCTTTATAACCAGAAATATTTTACTACCCTTTTCAGTTTTCTCAAAATATGCTTTCTTAGCTAACTCATTTCTTCATTTTATCTGTGAAGAAATAGGGTTTTAAGTAACCCATTTTCTTGGTTTTAAGGTAAATTAGTGCTTGAGCTAACTAGATTTTTTTTGCCACAGACCAAAGGGAGAAGATGGTTTATACTTAACAGGAAAATATTTTATATTTTATTTTTGTAAATATAAATAAAATTATCACAGGACATTTAGAAAGCAGAGTAACAAAGAAGTGGGAAAAAATCATTTGCTGCCCAAAGACAAAAAAGTGCTTACCAATTTAGCATATTTACTTTCAATCTTTTTTCTTTGCTGAGAGAGAGAGGGATATACACACAGATTGAGAGAGAATTTACTATTGTATAGCTATCTACAGATCTATATATCTACGTATAAATACATTTTGTTATATTCTGGAAGCCAATCATATCAGTGAAGGAGACAATTCTTATGCCCCTTTACTCTCACCTTTATTATAGAAGGACAATGGATGAGGGTAGCAGGTTTTATGGATAGTTTGCCAAATCTCCAAGACTGTGACCCACTGCAGTCACCCAACACAGCAGGCACAAGGACTGTCCACCAGCCAGGGGCTTCTGAAGAGGCTGAAAGAGGAACAAGCCTACTAGCTTTGGGATTTGACCAGCAGTTGGAAGGAGACTGGAAAGCTGAGAAAGTGGTTGCCTGCCCCAAGTGGCACATTTTCAATAATCATTAGGTTTATGATTTTAAAAGATGTTCAAAGCAACAGTGTGAAATATGTGACTGTGTCCTCCAAGGTCAGAATGTGAGTCACTATGAGTTACACAGTCAAGGGTGGTGCTTTTTTATGTACTCACTGCCTCCAATCAACCAACGGCATTGTTCCTTTGTACCCTGCTTCAGTGAGGGGCCCTGGCCACAGATCCAGTGGTGAGAGGCATTCTGCCAACAGGATTCCAAATGCCAATGGGCTGATAGGTCAATGCTGACTCAGACAAGCCTTCTCAGTGAAACCATAATTACCTCCCACTCTCAGAACAGGATTTACAAATGCAGTTATTTGCGTATGATCCTTTTACACATGATCTTGTGCATTTTACTCATGTTAATCCAATATTTCCCACTAGATTTTATATTTCCTATAAGATTTTACTTTAAGAAAAATTCTCTTATATGGATGTCATACAAATAAATTATTGACTTAAAAAAAACACAACCTTGTTAACCATACACGATCATGAGGGTAAAAGTGTTTATCCCTTCATATGATAATACATTTATCTTTTTATTTTAAGAATCTTTTTCATTTAATTCATGAGTGAGGCTGGGAATCAATAAATTTTAAGTACTGAGACAAGGATATGATATCCAATAATAAAACAAAATAATATGAATGTACTTTAGAGGTAATTATAATAGAATTTTATTCAAAAGCCCTCATAGAGGGATCCCTGGGTGGCGCAGCGGTTTAGTGCCTGCCTTTGGCCCAGGGCGTGATCCTGGAGACCCGGGATTGAGTCCTGCGTCCGGCTCCCGGCATGGAGCCTGCTTCTCCCTCTGCCTGTGTCTCTGCCTCTCTTTCTCTCTCTCTGTGTGACTATCATAAATGAATACAAAATTTTTTAAAAAAAAGCTCTCATAGAACCTAATATAACTATGTGAGTTTATGAACATTTATCTGAGCACCAATCACATCTTCTATAAAATGAAGGTAATTCATGCCAAACTCATAGAGATGTTTTGATCCAATAATGGAGGCTTGTCTTGTGTG
Source organism: Vulpes lagopus (assembly GCF_018345385.1). Classification (NCBI taxonomy): domain Eukaryota; kingdom Metazoa; phylum Chordata; class Mammalia; order Carnivora; family Canidae; genus Vulpes; species Vulpes lagopus. The sequence goes on along the minus strand of NC_054831.1, from coordinate 31,260,360 downwards.
TCATTTCAGGATCCCCAAAGACAAGATGTTTCCCAGTGTCCTGGCAGCCTCGAGAAGTGCTGTTGGTAGAAATCTCACCTTCTCTCATGTATGTGCTTCTTAGTCAGGAACACAGGGCTAAACTGAAGTTGTAAACTAACCATCATAACCAGCTGGTGATGAGCAAGTCTCCGACTCTTTGTACAAAATGAGCTCGGAGGAGAACTGGAGAGTAGTCAGACTACATCAGAAGTTTTTGCCCTCCTGGTACATTGGGATCCTCTGGGATATTTTTTAAAATCCTAATGCTCAGACCACACATGGGACCGATCAGACCAGAATCTGTAAGGACAGAGGCAGCATCAGTGATTTCTAGGTTCCTCAGGTGATTCCACTATGTAGCCAAGATTGAGAACCCCTAGACTAGCTGTCTAAGTCACCATTCAACTCAAAAACTTCAGTGATTCAGGCAGCCCCGGTGGCTCAGTGGTTTAGCGCCAACTTCAGCCCGGGGTGGGATCTTGGAGACCTGGGATTGAGTCCCATGTCGGGGGCATCCTGTGTGGAGCCCTCTTGTGTCTCTGCCTCTCTCTCTATGTCTCTCATGCATGAATAAATAAAATTTCTTAAAAAAAAAAAAAAAACTTCAGTGATTCTAAACGAAATATTTGATAGCATTCTGAAAAATAAGATACTACTAATGTTATTCTCGTTGTAGGTCCATAACATTTGAATCCGAGGTCCACCATATTTTCCATGGAGTGAGGATGTCAGAAACGGGGGCTAGAGGGCTTATAATAGGATAAAATTTTTCATAGAGATTATGCCTCACACAGTCCTCAAACCATTATCATCTCTGACCAAGATTTCAACAGGAATCTCTCTCATAAAATCTGTAAGTAATGATACTGATGCTACAGTGTGGCCTTGGGAAATTAATCTCATCTTATTGGCCCTCATTCTCCTCTGTTTTAGGAGGGTGTTCAGATTGTGTATCTCATGGTTCACTCCACCTTTCCTCTTTAAGGGTTCCAGTGCACTGTTTTATTCACAGAAGTAAATTTAATGTGTGGTAATACTTCTCTAGAAGAAGACATAGAAATGTGTCTGGCAATCCAGTATTTTAAAACAAAGGCAGAACCCTGTGCTATTCAATTCTGGAGAAAATTTTAAAGAAATTTTACTTTGCACATTTAGAAAGGAATGTTGACTATTTTATTCCAAGTAGGCAGACACTCTGGAGATAGGTATCATATATGTGGCTTTTGTACTTCAAGAAGTTATTATTTATGTAATTTAACCACAGCTTTTTTTTTTTTAATTTTTTTTATTATTTATTTATGATAGTCATACAGAGAGAGAGAGAGAGGCAGAGACATAGGCAGAGGGAGAAGCAGGCTCCATGCACTGGGAGCCTGATGTGGGATTCGATCCCGGGTCTCCAGGATCGCGCCCTGGGCCAAAGGCAGGCGCCAAACTGCTGCGCCACCCAGGGATCCCTAACCACAGCTTTTATGTTTCACTTTGAACCCATGTGATGGTGGAAGTTTTGCTTATTGAAATCTTGTATGTGAAACAGGCAATACTATATAATTAAATCATCTGCAAGAATAATGAATTCATAAATCTCAATAAAACATAACATTCTATCAAGAGCAAACTGCAGCTCAGAATTCTGTTTCTGTTGATAAGTTATAACCATGTTTGAGTTATTACTCAAATATTAATCAGGAAATGAACACTTTTGAAGTCTATTTTTATGTGTGTAAATTTTCACAAAATACAAAGATTCTATATTGATTAAAATTTAGCTTCCTTGATAGCTTTTCTGTACAATACATACAGTGAATACTACTTATATTCTTTTTTTTACTAAATGAATATATGTTTATATTTTTCATTTGTTGAAAGTTTCTTTCTCCCTTCCCTACATTATTTTATATAATGTGTGCTATTAATAGTGCAACTTAAATAGGCTGTAGACTATTGGGACAAGGATGTGCCCAAACTAGAGGAGAATGAAGCTATTTGTAGCAACTGATAACGTTTTGGAGATATATCTATAAATATATATATGTATATATATATATTTTTTCTGTGTCTCCTATTCTCTTTCCAGGATTTAAGACAGCTTATGAAGAAATATATAATATACCAAGGTCACATTAATTAAATGTAGGTGAAAATATGTTGCAAGAGAAAAAACTGATAGAGATATGATAGGAATGATGTTAATGCAAGAATATATACCATTAATTTCTATATACTTATACTATATGCTAAACTTAAAGCAACAAATTTGATTCTAAGCTTTCTACTAGCTCACAGAGAGAAATATGACCAATTTCACAATTCATAGGTCATGAAAAACACAAACTAGTTGCTTGTGAGAAATGTATCTATTTCAAATACTAAGATGGGAGCATAAATTTTTCCAAAGGTCTTTCACTAATAAGGTATAGTTAATGATATGAGCATAAATCTCAACAAAAAGGGGTTGTAGGGTACTTTTAGTACAGTAAGTAGCTTTATTTAGAGTGCCTGAATTAGGTAATATCTTTCACTTGTTCTATTTTGTTGATGTGTCTGCAACCATGTCACATGTGCATTGGGACTATTCAAGATACAATATGAAAGAAGATAAAAGGAAATATATATATTGGGTGCTCATTCTGGGCTGGACACATTTTATATGTTATCTCATTTAACCTCAACGAAGCATTTTGCATGTTTATTTCATTTAACTTCAACAACACTTCAAGGCAGTCCTATTTTACAGATGTGAAAACTGAGAGGTAACTTGAACCATGTCACCAAGCTAGTTGGTAGAAATCACTTCTTTGAGGAGCAAATTTCATCAAGTCTGAGTTACTTCCCCAGAGTATATTACTATTTTGTGCAAAAGTCTTTGAGCTGAAGAGGCCTCTTAATTATATTAACTGCCTCAAGAATATTAGTAAAACCCATTTCAACAAATTTCTGAAGGACCAGGCTGGACACCCAAGGGAAACCAGAGGGAACTTAATATAGTCCCTTTTTTTTTTTTTTTAAGATTTTATTTATTTATTCATGATAGTCACAGAGAGAGAGAGAGAGAGAGACAGAGACAGAGACACAGGCAGAGGGAGAAGCAGGCTCCATGATGCAGGGAGCCCGACGTGGAATTCGATCCCGGGTCTCCAAGATCGTGCCCTGGGCCAAAGGCAGTCGCTAAACCGCTGCACCACCCAGGGATCCCAATATAGTCCCTTTTTCAAATATGGAGCTCAACTGTAGTGAGTTATTCCTTGTGACATTTTGATTAGGTGAGTACATATTTCAAATAAATATGAGAATTCTGTTATGAAGTTTGTGTCCATTATTCAAGTCTTTATTCTGTGTTTTATTCCTTAAAGACTATATTGTATTTCGTAACAGCCTTTGTCTAAAATCATGGATTAGTTGACCTTTTTAAAATTTTAAATCTTCAGGGTACCTGAGTGGCTCAATTGGTTAAGCATCTGCCTTTGGCTCAGGTCATGATCTCATGATCCTGGGATACAGTCTTCTGTGGGGCTCTCTGCTCAGCAGGGAGTCTGCTTTTACCTCTCCCTGTGCCCCTCCCCCCCGCTCATGCACTCACTCTCTTTTTCAAATAGATAAATCCTTAAAAAAATTTTTTTTTAATTTTTAAAATTAAAAGCTCTATATTATAAATTCAGTGCAAGGAAATAAGATCTAAAATACTTATGCTCTTATTCAGGGACCCCTTCAGAACTAATCTCCCTTCTTCTATGATGCTTCCCCGTCTAGTCTGTAATAGAGCATAAAATCCATACAGAACTGTTTTTTTATTCTTTAAGACACAGAGGGTGGGGAGGGGCTGAGGGAGAGGACAGAGAATCTCAAGCAGTCTCTCCACTGGGCCCCCCATGAGGGGCTAGATCTCACAATCCTGAGATCATGATCTGAACTGAAATCAAGAGTCAGAGATTTAACCGACTGAGCCACCCAGGTGCCTCCAGAATTGCTTCTTTGAGCAATTTCAATCTGAGAAGATTAAAAGTTTGATGATTCAGAGATTTACATAAATATGAATGACAGATTTCAAACTGACTAAGTATTTCCTTGGAAAACAAAGGCATGGTCTCCACAAGTAGTAAACAGGAAATGCAAATCTCCTAAAGGTGGAGGTAGGGGCTCGAGCAAGCAAGGAGCAGAGTGAACATGCTGACTCTTCAGAGTAAAATGGTAAAGAGATGGGAGTACAGAAGCCCAGAAGACATATGAAGTCTGTGAGAAAAAGCAGTGGGTAGTATATGGAAGAACAACAGATACACAGTTGGCCCTTAACACAGGTTTGAACTGTTTGAGTCCACTTAAATATGGATTTTTTTAAAATATGGATTTTTAAAAATAAATACAATAGAGTACCATAAGTGTATTTGCTACACGTGATTTTTGTAATAACGTTCTTTTTTCTCTAGCTTACTTTATTATACGAATATAGTATATAATATATACAACATACAAAATATGTGTTAATCGACTGCTTATGTTATTGGTAAGGCTCCCAGTCAACAGTAGGCTATTAGTAGTTAAGTTTTTGGGTAGTGAAAAGTTATACACAGATTTTTGACCATGCAGGAATTGGTGTCCTTAACCCTTACGTTGTTTAAGGGTCAACTATGTTGTTAGGGGATGGGAATTAAAGAGGGAGAGGCTAAAATCTGAAAAACAGATATTTTTTCCATGTCTGATTTGGAGAAAAAGCTGAGTATTCATCCTATCTAAGCAAATTTTTCTGCTCTCCTGAGTATCTATAGGTCACCTTTAATCAGATACATTCCATTATAATTGTCCTAAGTTTCAATATTCTAAGAAGCATTTTTGTGCTATCAAGAAAAAAAAATCAACTCTTTTTTTAAAAGTCATTGTGATTCCATCAGACTACACCATTTGGAGTTTGGAAGCAATCATGGTGACCAGCTTATGCAGCTAATTAGCTGATGACCTCTTCCAGAGTGACGTCAAGGAAGGGCACAACCAGCCACAAATACTGCATTTGGCAATGCAAGAAGCCATGACTGCCAAAAGGTGCTATTTGTTGAAGCGTGAAACCAAATCAGGGTAAGATAAAAGGAGCTTAGTCATTATAAAAATAGTATTGTTTTTCGTTAATGAGCTCTTTTTAATCAAGTGCTCTTAATCAAGAATGCTTTTCTCAACTAAAGTTTTAAGTTTCCATTTTCAGGTAAGAACTTTTCTGTGCCAAATGTAAAAGTTATCTGATGAAGCTCAATAAGCTATTGGCACACTAGAGGTGGTTTATAATTTTAATTGCTTTTGTCTAATTAATACTAGATACAAACTTTATACTGAAGATAAAATTTATTTTCTAGAGTTTCCACAGGCTATAAAAGATTTATTAATCCATTCAGCAAACATGTACTGAATACCTACTGTAAGCCAAGCATGGAGCCAGACATTAGAAATGCAAAGATGAGTATGACACAGTCACTCCCCTAAGAACCTCACAAGGTCGTTAGGGAAGGAATGTCAAATCGATAATTTTTATGCAATATAGGAAGTGCAAAGTTTTGCAATATGCATAGTGTTGAGGCATTTACAGAGATAAGGGAATTAGCCCTGTTTTGGAATCATAAGGGGGCATGGAAAAAGAAGATTGAAGTGGCCACCACTAAATGGAAACTCAACACCTGAATGTACCCCAAAATGAAAACAGATAACCAAGCAGCATGTGCCAAACTGCAGTCATCTTTATGCCAATCTAATAATTGTTAACTTATATCATTTATACCTCTATTTACTTGACATTATTCTTTCAAATGGCTTACTTTAAAAAATTAAATTCAGAGATACCTGTGTGGCTCACTCACTTAGGCATCCAACTCTTGATCTCAGCTCAAGTCTTTGTGTGTGTGTGTGTGTGTGTGTGTGTGTGTGTGTGTGTCCCAGGCTTCTTTATTTAAGAAAGTGATGAGTGATGTTGGAATTAAAAACAAGAGCATCCTTGAACTTCACCTTTCCTGCAACCAGTCCCCCTCACCCAAACTCCCTGCCTCCACACCCTTTGTGTCCCCAGATCCTTTCTTAGTGAATGAAGAACTTAATCCGAAAGCCCTGGTAGGAATCCCAGGTTCTTCTTCCCTAGCACTCCCTCTTCCTCTGGCCCCCATTCCTGGGAAGGGCCAGCACCTCAATTTGAATGCATGGGAGCACCCAGAGTGGTGACAGACACTGAGGAAAAGCCTCAGGGAGAGGGACTGGGGAGTAGAGTGTAGTGAAGTGAGGGCCCCCATAGCCTGGGGTACCAAAATGGGGTCCCGGCACCAGAGGAAAGGATATTGGTGCCTCTGAGAAAGGGGACCCAGCAGCCTCAAAATCCTCTCCTTGCGATAGTCACTGCTTGATCGTTTGCCCTTCTGCCGACGAGTGCAGAACCACACTCGGACCACATCCTTCTCAAGGCCCAGTTTTTGGGCAATGTGGCTGATCTGCTGCAGGGTGGGCTTCGGGCACTGCAGGAACATGTTCTCCAGGCTGCCTCTCACTCGGTTTTCTCTTTCGGGCCTGCACAAGGGTCTCTGCTTTGCATATCTCATGTAGATAGTCACTATACTTGGTTTCTATTAAAATGGCTAAGAGACAATGCTCTTAATCTTCCTAGAGGTGCTCTGGTTCACTGAGAAAACCTGTGAGGTACATCCTTAATCTCTCGTGTTCTGATCCTTAATAATTCTAGGGTCTCAGCAAAGGATTGTAAAGCCAAACTTCCAAAATTTTGTTTTCTATGCCAATGCTTTCAGCAGCCATCTCTGGATTTTACCATCCTTTGCCATCTAGATAGGACAAGAACTTCCTAAACCAAGTCCTATTTCCTTTTTGCTTTATGATTCTTACCTAATTCTGTCTCATTCTTCTGACATTTTACTATAAACAGAAAGAAGAAACCAGAAAACACCATCAACACTTGGCTTGGAAATCTCCTCAGCTAAATATCCAAGTCCATTACTTATGGGTTCTGCTTTTCACATCACTGTAAGGCACAATTGTACTCAATTCCACCACTACATTATAAGGACCTCTCTTCATCCAGTTTCCAATAATGTTTTTCATCGTTGTTCTGAACTTACGCCAGCAACATTCTTAATGTCCACATTTCTTTTGTTCATAGTGATTTAGACTTCTAAGGCAATTTAGAATTTCTCTGTAATGCTCCTCATTTCCTTCTGAATTCTCAACAGTAGCATCTTTAACATTAATATTTCTTTTTTTTTTCTGCCTAGGTAGAGGTTTCTCAATTGCATTGATCTTCTCAAAACAACAAAACAACAGCTTTCGATTTCATTGATTTTATTTATTATTTTCTGTTTTAACCTATTTTTAAGATTACTTTTTAAAAGTTTTTTATTGAAATTCAATTAATTAACATATAGTGTATTATTAGTTTCAGAGGTAGAAGTCAGTGATTCACCAGTCTTATATAACACCCAGTGCTCATTAAATCACATGCCCTCCTTAATGCCCACCACCCAGTTACTCCATTTCCCTACCTCCTCCCCTCCAGCAACCCTGTTTGTTTCCTATGGTTAAGAGCATCTTATGGTTTGTCTCCCTCTCTGATTTCATCTGGTTTTATTTTTTCCTCTTTTCCCTTATGATCCTCTGTTTTGTTTCTTAAATTCCACATATGAGTGAGATCATATGATAATTTTCTTTCTCTGACTTATTTCCTTAGCATAATACCCTCTAATTCCATCCATCTCATTGTAAATGGCAAGCTTTCATTCTTTTGACAGTATATATATATATATACTGAGAGAAAAGTATATGTCCACTTGCAGATTGATCTTGTGTTGCAATTCTACATCTAAAGTAATACCACCTATTCGTAGTAGGTGCCTGGCAGTTCGTGTGCCTGCTCCCAGCATCGAGGATATTTGTCATGTATTATCTACTGTGTGCAAGAAGGAAGGTCTGAATCTTCCTTCACAACTGGCTCATAGACTTGCAGAGAAGTCCTGCAGGAATCTCCGAAAAGCCCTACTTATGTGTGAAGCCTGCAGAGTACAACAATATCCTTTTACTGCTGATCAAGAAATCCCTGAAACAGATTGGGAGGTGTATCTGAGGGAGACTGCCAATGCTATTGTCAGTCAGCAGACTCCACAAAGGCTCCTTGAAGTTCGTGGAAGACTTTATGAGCTTCTAACTCATTGTATTCCTCCTGAAATAATAATGAAGGGCCTTCTTTCAGAACTTTTGCATAATTGTGATGGACAGCTGAAAGGGGAAGTGGCCCAGATGGCAGCTTACTATGAACATCGTCTACAGCTGGGTAGCAAAGCCATTTATCATTTGGAAGCATTTGTGGCCAAATTTATGGCACTTTATAAGAAGTTCATGGAGGATGGATTAGAAGGCATGATGTTTTGACATCTTGATGTCCATCTACCCTTAATTCTTCCTAATATTTCTCAGTATCAGCATTTACGTTCAGTTTATATTGGAAGAGCTGCAGGTAAAATAAACTAACTTTACTTAGTAAAAAAAAAACAAAACAAAAAAAACTTCTTTATCCATTCATTTATTGATGGCTATCTGGGCTCGTCTCACACTTTGGCTATTGTAGACATTGCTGCTATGAACACTAGGGTGCAGGTGCCCCTTCAAATCACTATGTTTGTATCCTTTGGTTAAATACCTAGTAGTGCAACTGCTGCATTGTAGGGTAGCTCTATTTTTAACCTGTTGAGGAACCTCTGTACTGTTTTCCAGAACGGCTGCACCAGCTTGCATTCCTACCAACAGTGTGAGGGCTCCCTTTTCTCCACATCTTCACCAACACCTGTTGTTTCCTGACCTGTCAATTTTAGCCATTCTGACTGGGGTGAGGTGGTATTTCATTGTGGTTTTGATTTGTATTTCTCTGATGCCAAGTGATGTGAAGCACTTTTTCATGTGTCTGTTGGCCATTTGTATGTCTTCTTTGGAGAAATGTCTGTTCATGCCTTCTGACCATTTCTTGACTGGATTGTTTGTTGTTTGAATGTTGAGTTTGATAAGTTCCTTATGGATTTTGGATACTAGCTGTTAATCACATATGTCATTTGCAAATATCTTCTCCCATTCTATCAGTTGTCTTTTGGTTTTGTTGACTGTTTTCTTTGCTGTAAAAAAGCTTTTTATCCTGATTAAGTCCCAATAGTTCAATTTTGGTTTTGTTTCTCTTGCCTTTGGAGATGTGTCTTGCAAGAAGTTGCTGTGGCCAAGGTCAAAGAGGTTGCTGCCTGTGTTCTCCTTTAGGATTTTGATGGATTCTTGTCTTACATTTAGGTCTTTCGTCCGTTTTGAGTCTTTTTGTGTGTGTGGTGTAAGAAAGTGCACCAGTTTCATTCTTCTGCATGTGGCTCTCCAATTTTACCAACACCATTTGTTGAAGAGACTGTTTTCCATTGGATATTCTTTTCTGCTTTGTTGAAGATTAGTTGACCATAAAATTGAGGGTCCATTTCTGGGTTCTCTATTCTGTTCCATCAATCCCTATTAATCTATTTCTGATTTCACTTTAAAGACGTGGTAACAATGAAAAGAGTAGAAACTTATCCTCCTGGAATACTTTGCCACTTCACAAATAGATAAAACTACCATTCTATGTAAAACCATTGTGGATAGTACAGATTGCTAAAGCAGCAAATAAGAGAATTAATATCTTTGAAGTCTATATGTAACCTTAGGGAACAGGCTATCTGTCTCAGTGCTCTTCTGCTGGACATAATAGGTGGTTTTATATTTACAGGTCACATTTCTTAATTTCTTGCAGTTCTGCACATCTAAATCATTTGAAATTGGTTATAACCATATTATCTGGAGCCACAGATCTCAGATAATCCACATTAGTAAGAAAGTTAAATTATTTACCTTAAAGTAAGATTGGTAATGGCTGTGAAATTTGAATGTTTAAAGCCTTTTGGGAAGTGTAAGATGATCTGCCTCCTAAGTGAAATAAACTATACACATGAGAGTCCTGCTTTCCTTTCAAATGAGAAAAAAAAGTTCCAGTGCTAATGGTGAAGCTTTGATAAATGAAAGACTGTGTTGCTTACTCTATCCCTGGACATATTCAAGGTTTAGAATTTCCACAACAAAGGAACTAAGTGCAAAAGCAAATTTACATTGAAAGCTAAGATATTCTGTAATCTTGCCTAGAATCATGATTCAACACACAGAACCAACATTTTATTGTTAATTCTCTAAAATTATTTCTTTTGAATAATTTATAAAATTACTTTAATTATCATAAATAACAACTCCATTATGCCTGATTTCCTTTCTAATTATTGGGGACCATGATTTAAGTATAGTTAAATAATTATAACTGTTTTAAAGCCATTAAACATACATTTCAAAATCTTGATATAGAGTATCAGATAAATTTTAAGAAACTGTATTTTGTATTAAACTTATTTTTACCAGGTAAATATAATCTACAATTTTTCCCTCTGGAGATAGAATTATATATTTTTAATAACTCACCACTCAGAAGAGCAGTTAATGTGTCTGCCTTAATATGTGATGCCAATTTTTAAGAGAATATTTTAATTTTATTTTTCAAAGATTTACTTATTTATTTGGCGGGGAGGGGCAGAAGGGAAGGGAGAGAATCCTTGAGCAGACTCCCCTCCTGAGCACAGAGACCCCTGTGGGGCTTGACCCCAGGACCCGAAGATCATGACCTGAGCCAAAATCAAGAGTCAAGACACTTAAGTGATTGAGCCACCTAGGTGCCCCAGGATAATGTTTTTAAGAAAGATAGCATTCCTCATTGCTCCTGGCTAAAGGTAATGTTTCTCTAATTCCTCAGAATCTCAGTCTTTTATCTAGAAACAAACGTTCAAATGAGGAAAAAAAGCAAAGGTCTTTAGTGCATTTAAATAAATTTTTAAAAGAGAGATAAATTTGCTAACATTTTCACTGAGCTACAGTTTATCAAACATTCCCACAGATATTTTCTCTTTTGATAAAATCATCCTGGAACTAACTTGGCAGTTGAGACGTCTGAATCCTAACCACTAGACCACCAGGGAGCATCTCAATTGGCAGATGGTTAACAGGTCAACTGAGTTAATCAAGTGGCTGAAACAAGCCTGGGATTCAGAGTTTCTCACTATTTGTCCAGCAAGAAAATTTAATTAGCATATACAACCACTTATTTTGCATTTTGGTACATTATAATCACAAGCGTAAGTATGTATACCCAAATCTTGTTGCCTGAACATGATTAATATTGTTGATTAGAGTAAGATGTTCTTAATTCTGTAATTTGTTTCTCTAGTGTCAGTATATGTGATCATACACTCACATGTGACTGTCCTTGTAATCCTTTGAACAAATCCAAGACCTTGGCTCACATTCAAAGCAGACTCCTATACATCTAACTACCAACAGGACAATTTCACCTGGCTCCTCTCAAATTCAATAAGCCAAAAAGTTAACTTACTGTCTTTCTTGAAAACCTGCTTATACTCAAAATATATTTTATCTGTTCCTTGCTTACCCCCATCCCCCCACCCTGTACTCCAACTGCCTCTGCCCATTGCTTCTACACATTATGAATGGCCATGTTATATTGATATAGCATTTCCTCATCATAGTCGATTGGACAGGGATGGATGTTTTACCTAAGGCCACAGGATAATACTCGATATCTTATTTATATTTCTAGATTCAAAGCCAATCAGATTCTCCCTCCCTCTTTGAGACACAGACTAAAGTAGGAGTTGTTTGTGGGGAATGAAGCTAAAGATCATGTAGAATTAAAGTCTAAGGCAGCCTTTTAAGGGCCTATGAATTACATTTGAAGCCAGGGTTTCAGAAGTACCCAGATCCATCGAGGAAAGTTCTTAATGACCTTGGAGGTGAGGTGCTGCCTGTCAGAAGATGCCAAGAGACTACAAGAGAATAGTGAGATAAGACTCCTGATGCCAGATAGTTCTGAATTGGAGGTTTACTCCTCTTGTCTTTCTGACACAAGAGTATGGCTTTATTGTTTTTCAAGGGAAATGGGTTGGTTCAACAATAGTTAGGTCTATAGGCAGGGAGTATGTGGGATTTGAATGAAATGGGATTATAAAAATTCTGTGAAGTAAGGTATTTTTAAACCAGTATAAAAAGGAGTCAAAAGTACTTTTCAGAGTAGGGCTTAGGACGTTGCATTGCTTGCAGGAAGCCCATCAAGTATCCTTACCATTCTGCAAACCAAACTTCTCTACAGGACTCTAGCAGCCCCATAGAGATGTGTCTGTCAAGGACTATATCCTGGAAGGGATAAGAAGCATTTAAGTGTATAAAACTACACTAATGTGGATAGGTACTGACTTTTGTTAACACTCATTTAAACAATAGAATATTTATTTCAAGTACTCTTGAATTCTTTAGAAATCTATGTATTTATGTATACTATCTAGGATAATCTTTACTGGTTTACCCTATCAGGTTTATGGTAAATAGTTGAGTGCAAAACATTTTCTAAAGGTCTTATTATGACCCCCTACTGTGAATTAGTAATGCTATAATATAAAATTGAGTAGAATTCTTTTTATAAAAGCAGTTCTTGCAAAAAGTGTACAAAACTTACCTGTATATTTTATCTAATGGTTGCAAAGGAAATATCTGTCATCACCTCCTAGGCCACTTGCCTAGAACTCCTTGCCTAGAACATTTGAGGCAACCAGGAGCTACCACTCCACCATTGGCCCTTGTATCCCCTAATTACAACATTTCCTCCCTTTTAAGATAATTTATTTCCTTATTTTTCTCAATGATTTTACCCTTTATGATTGCATCCCTAAATCTGTTTAAAACTTTAAATATATGGAATTCTATCGGATACATTCTTTTTAACCTTGCCTAATTCATTCAGAACTCTTGACATAAGATTCATTCACATTTTTTAATGTTGTGTAATATTGCTTCATATGAACATAGTATAATTAAACCATTTTAATGTTGATGGACATTTGGTTTGCTTTCAGTTTGGGGCTCCTAAGAACAATCCTGCAATGAACATTCTTGTGCATAAATCCCAGTGAAGATGTGCACACATTTCTGTGGTTATATACCTAGGACTGGAATACTTGTCATAAGATATTCAACATTCTACAAGATAATGTCAAATTGTTTTCCAAAATGATTGTACCAGTTTATACTTCTGTCACAAGTAAGAGAACTGATTTTCCCCTACAAGATTGCCAAGAATTGGATTTACCTAATTTTTGCTAATCTTATGGGTAAATGGCTTTGCATTGTGGTTAATTTACATTTCCTTGTTTACCAATGAGATTGACCATCTTTTCTTATCTTTATTGGCCATAAAGGAGCTCTTTATGTATTCTAAATGCTAGTAAAAAAAAATCTTTATGGCTTGTCTTTCCACTTCCATTATGGTATCTTCTGAAAAATAAAAACTCTTAACTTTGATATACCTGAACTTATCTATCTTTTCTTTATAGTTAATGTTTTTCTTAAAGATTTTATTTATTTATTCGTAAGAGACACACACACAGAGAGAGAGGCAGAGAGAGAAGCAGGCTCCATGCAGGGAGCCTGACATGGGACTCGATCCCAAGTCCCCAGGATCCCAAGTCCCCAGGATCACGCCCTGGGCTGAAGGCGGCACTAAACCACTGAGCCACCCGGGCTGCCCCTATAGTTAATGGTTTTAAGAAATTCTTCCATACCCTGAAGTCCACAAGATAGTCACTTCTAAGAGCTTTAGTTTTGTGAGGTTTGTTTTGTTTTGTTTTGTTTTTTAGATTTGATTTGACAGAGAAAGCTCACAAGCAGGGAGAACAGCAGGCAGAGGGAGAGGGAGAAGCAGTCCCCCTCTGAGCAGGGAGCTAGATGCAGGGCTCAATCCCAGGACCCTGGGATCATGACCTAAGCCAAAGCCAGATACTCAAATGACTGAGCCACCCAGGCACCTCTAAAAGCTTTAGTATTAGTCACTAAATTCTACACCTGAAACTTAAAATTTAAATTTAAAAAATTAAGAAGAAAAACTTTAGTTTTACTTTTCAAATGAGTATTTTACCTGGAACTGATCTTTACAAGGAGTGAGCATCTAGTGTTGTTTCCTTTAAAGCTTCTCTCTCACTTTTGCTCTTTTTTTTCTTTCTTTTGTCTTTATAGATACTCCATTGTCCCAGCACCATTTAAAAGATTGTACTTCTCCACAGTCCACAAGTACTACTTCTAAGACATTTTGAGTATCCATAGATGGATGAATCCGTTTCTGGGCTCTCTGTTCTGTTCTATTGGTCTACTTACTTTCCTCTGCACTATTAATTCATATCTTTATCACTATGGGTTTTTTTTAAGTTTTTTTTTTTTTAATTTTTATTTATTTATGATAGTCACAGAGAGAGAGAGAGAGAGAGGCAGAGAGAGAAGCAGGCTCCATGCACCGGGAGCCCGACTTGGGATTCGATCCCAGGTCTCCAGGATCGCGCCCCAGGCCAAAGGCAGGCGCTAAACCGCTGCGCCACCCAGGGATCCCTATCACTATGGTTTTATAATAATTCTTGATATCTGATTCAGCAAGCCCATCTATCCTTTTATTTCCAAAAGTGTATTTGCTATATCTGGCCTTTTCTATTTTCTTATAAATTGAAGGATGAACTTAAGATTTAGATTGTGATCACATTGAATCAATATATCAATTGGTAGGAACTGACATTTTTATAATTTGAATCTTCTAATTCATGAATATGGTACTCCATTAATTTATGCTTTCTTTAATGATTCAATCATGTTTTAGAGTTTTCCCTTTGGAGGTTTGAGCATATTTTGTTGCTTGATATTTTTGATGCTATTATAAATGGGAGCATTCATTTTCTAAATGTTTCTTACTGATTTATAAAAATATAATTTATGCACTTGTGATGAGCACCAGGTATTGTATGGAAGTGTTGAATGACTATATTGTATACCTGACACTAATATTACACTGTATGCTAAGTAACTATAATTTGAATGAAAGTTTATTTATTTAAAAAAAAGAAAAAGTTTATTTATTGACTTTGTATTTAGGAAACTGACTACTCTATTAATTCTAAATATATTGAGATGTTTCGGGTTTTCTATGCATATAATGATTTTATCTGTGAATAATGATGATTTTCTTTTTAAAACTTTTTATTTTCTTACATTGTTGCACTGAGACCTCCAGTACAATGTTGAATAGGAATGAGAATAGTTTGATTCACAATTTATCTACTTATTTAGGTCTTTTAAAATTTCTCTGAGCAACATTTTGTACTTTTCAGTGTATATAGTTGTTTCACATATCTTGTCAGATGTATCCTTAAGTATTTCAACTAAGGTATGCAATTTAAATGGAAGTTTTAAAAAGTTAACTTCTGATTGTTGCTATAATAAAGGAATGGAGTTGATTTTTCTATATTACCTTCAATCCTGCAAACTTTCTAAATTCATTTACTGATTCTAGGAACTATTATGTAGACACTATCATATTTTTACATGGATAATCACACTGTCTGAAATAAAAAGTTTTACTTCTTCCTTCCAATTGGGATAACTTCTATTTTCTTTTCTTGCCCAATTGTACTAAGTACAATCTCTAGTACAATGTCAAATGGAAAGATACATTAAAATTTTCATTAAGTATGATGTTAGCTATAGGGTTTTTCATAGATGTCCTCTATCAAGTTGAGAAAATTTTTGTATTTCTAGTTGCTTAGTTTTTATTAGGAATTGGTGATACATTTTTCTCAAATATTTTTTCAGATAATCATTTGATACTTCTTTTTAGTTTTCTGTCTTTATATATGAAGAGCTTTCTCCTGGGAAGCATATAGTTGTTATTACCTTTTTATCCAACCTGATAATCTCTGTTTTTAAATGGGATATTTATGTAACTTACATTTAATTTATTATTAGTGTGCTTAGATTTTAAAATATCTTGTGGGGTACCTGGATGTCTCAGTTTATTGTGTCTAACTCTTGGTTTTAGCTCCGGTCATGATCTCAGGGTCCTGGGATTGAGCCCTGTGTCAGGCTCTGTGCTCAGCACAAAGTCTTCTTCAAATTCTCTCTCTCTCTCTCTCACCTGCTACCCCTGCCTGACCTCGCTCTATAATAAATAAATAAATCTTTAAAAATATATAATCTCATTATTGATTTCTATTTGCTTTATGTGTTCTTTGGTCCATTTATTCCTTTTTAAAAATTTTTTCTAACTTCTTGTGGATTGAGTGATTTTACAATTCCATTTGCTGGCTGATCAGCTAGAAATTACTTTTGTTATTTTAGTGGCTTCTTTAGAATTTATATTATACACCTTTAATTTATCATGGTCTACTTCAAGTCATATTCTCTCCACTTCACATATAAGACTCTTGTAATAGTTCACTTTCATTTCTCCTTTCCAAACCTTTGTGTTATTGTTTGTTGTTATTTGTTTCAGGTTTTATTTAAATTCCAGTTAGTTAACATACTATTAGTTTATATAACATATACATATATTATTATATATATATTATATAACATATTATATAACATATATAACATATAATATTATATAACACATATAACATAATATTAGTTTCAGGTTCATCATTTACATACAATACCCAGTGCTCATCACAATTGTGTTCCTTAGTACCCATCACACATTTAACTCATCCCCCCATCCACCTACCTTTCAGTAACCTTCAGTTTGTTCTCTATAGTTAATATATTCTGTTTATGGTTTGCCTCTCTCTTTTTCCCCCTATGTTCATCAGTTACATTTCTTAAATTCCACATACGAATGAAATCATATAGTATTTGTCTCTGACTGACTATTTCACTTAGCACAATATTCTCTAGCTCCAACCATCTCATTGCAAATGGCAGGATTTCATTCTTTCTGATGGCTGAGTAATATTCCATTGTGTGTGTGTGTATATATACATATATATATATATACACACACACACCACTTCTTCTTTATCCATTCATCTGTCGATGGACACTTGAGCTATTCCCATAATTTGGCTATTGTTGATAATATTGCTACAAACATTGGGGTGCATGTGCCCCATTGAATTAGTATTTTTGTATCCTTTTGGTAAATATCCAGTAGTCCAATTGCTGGATCAAAGGTAGTTCTATATTTAACTTTCTGAGGAACCTCCATATTATTTTCCAGAGTGGCTGCCTCAGTTGGCATTCTCATCAGCAATGTGAGAGGTTTCACCTTTTTCTGCATCCTGGCCAATATCTGTTGTTTCCTGACTTTGTGAATTTTAGACATTTTGACAGGTATAAGGTGATATCTCATTATAATTTTGATTTGTATTTCCCTAATGATCAGTGATGTTGAGCATTTTTTTCATGTGTCTGTTGGCCATCTATATGTCTTCTTTGGAGAAATGTCTGTTCATGTCTTCTGCCCATTTTTTAAACTGGATTGATTACTTTTTGGGTGTTGAGTTGTATGAGTTTTTAAATAGATTTTGCATATTAACCCTTTATCAGATATGTCATTTGCAAGTATCTTCTCCTATTCTGTAGCCTTTTAGTTTTGTTGATTGTTTCCTTTGCTGTGCAGAAGCTTTTTATCCTGATGAAGTCCCAATAGTTCATTTTTGCTTTTGTTTCCCTTGCCTTCATAGATGTGTCTAATAGGAAGTTGCTATGGTTGATGTCAAAAAGGTTACTTTGGGGCAGCCCTGGTGGCCCAGTGGTTTGGTGCCACCTTCAACCCAAGGTGTCATCCTGGAGACCCAGGATCGAGTCCCATGTCAGGCTCCCTGCATGGAACCTGCTTCTCCCTCTGCCTGTGTCTCTGCCTCTCTCTCTGTGTCTGTCTTGAATATATAAATAAAATCTTTAATAAAAAAAAAAAGGTTACTTTGTTCTTCTCTAGGATTTTGATGGTTTCCTGTCTCATATTAAGGTCTTTAATTTTGAATTTATTTTTCTGTACAGTGTAAGAGAATGGTCCATTCATTCTTCTGCATATAGCTGTCCCATTTTCTGAACACCATTTGTTGAAGAGACTATTTTTTTTCTCCAGTGGATATTCTTTCCTACTTTGTCAAATATTAGTTGACCATAGAATTGAGGGCCCATTTCTGGATTCTTTATTCTGTTCCATTGATCTATGCGTCTGTTTTTGTGCCAGTACCATACTGTTCTGATGATCACAGCTTTATAATACAGCTTGAAATCCGGCATTGTGATGCCCCTGGCATTGGTGTTCTTTTTCAATATTCCTCTGGCTATTCAGGGTCTTTTCTTGTCCCATACAAATTTTAGGATTATTTGTTCCAGCTCTGTGAAAAATGCCAGTGGTATTTTGATACGGATTGAATATGTACATTGCCCGGGTAGCATAGACATTTTAACAATATTTGTTCTTCTAATCCATGAGCATGGAACATTTTTCCATTTTTTTGTGTCATTTTTTTGTGTCCTTTTCAATTTCTTTCCTAAAGGTTCTATAGTTTTCAGAGTACAGATCCTTTACCTCTTTGGTTAGGTTTATTCCTAGGTATCTTATGGTTTTGGGTGCAATTGTAAATGGGATTGATTTCTTGATTTCTCTTTCTGCTGTTTCATTATTGGTGTGTAGAAATGCAACAGATTTCTGTACCTTGATTTTGGATCCTGTGACTTTACTGAATTTCTGTATCAGTTCTAGCAATTTTTTGGTGGAGTCTTTTGGGTTTTCTACATAGAGTATCATTTCATCTGCAAATAGTGAAAATTTGACTTCTTCCTTGCAGATTTAGATGCCACTTATTTCTTTTTGTTGTCTGAGGCTAGGACATCCAGTACTTTGTTATGTAACTGTGGTGAGAGTGGATATTTCTGTCTTATCCTGACCATAGAGAAAAACCTCTCAGTTTTCCCCTTTTGTATCTAGCATTTATGATGTTGAGGTATATTCCCTGTATCCCTACTTTGTTGAGGATTTTTATCAAGAATGGATGCTGTGCATTGTCAAATGCTTTTTCTGCATCTATTGAACAGATCAGATGGTTTGTATCCTTTCTCTTATTATTGTGGCTTATCAAGCTGATTGATTTGCAAGTATTGAACCACCTTGACAACCCAGGAATAAATTCCGCTTGATCATGATGATTCTTTTAATGTACTATTAGATTTGATTTGCTAGTATTTCATTGAGAATTTTTACATCCATGTTCATCCAGGATATTGTCCTGTAGTTCTCTTTTTTAGTGAAGTCTTCTAGTTTTGGAATCAAGGTAATGCTGGTCTTGTAGAATGAGTTTGGAAGTTTTCTTTCTATTTTTATTTTTTGGAAGAATAGGTATTAACTCTTCTTTAGATGTTTGTTAGAATTCCCCTGTGAAGCCATCTGGCCCAGGAGTTGTTTGTTGGGAGATTTTGGACTAACAATTCAGTTTTCTTGCTGGTTATCAATCTGTTCAAGTTTTCTATTTCTTCCTGTTTCAGTTTTGGTAGTTTATATGTTTTTAGGAATTTATCTATTTCTTCTGGATTGCCCAATTTCTCAGTATATAGTTTTTCATAATAGTCTCTTACAACTCTATTTCTGTGGTGTTGGTTCTGATTTCTTCTCTGTCATTCATGATTTTATTTATTTGGGTCCTTTCTCTTTTCTATTTGATATGTCTGATGAGGGGTTTATCAATTTCATTAATTTTTTCAAAGCACCAACTCCTGGTTTCATTGATCTGTTCTATTGTTTGCTTTGTTTTTATATCATTTATTTCTGCTCTATTCTTTAGTATTTCCCTTCTGCTGGCATTAGATTTCATTTGTTGGGTTTGTTTGTTTGTTTGGGTTTTTTTTTGGGGGGGGGCTCCTTTAGGAGTAAGGTTAGGTTGAGTATTTGAGATTTTTCTTGTTTCTTGAGGTAGGCTTGTACTGCTATATACTTCCCTCTTATGTGACTGCTTTCACTGCATCTCAAAGGTTTTGGACCATCAAATTTCCAGTTTCATTTGTTTCCATGTACTTTTTAATGTCTTCTCTAATTTCTTGGTTGACCCATTCATTCTTTAGTAGGATATTCTTTAACCTCCCTGTATTTGTGGTTTTTCCAAATTTTTTCTTGTGGTTGACTTCAAGTTTCATAATGTTATGGGTGAAAATATGCATGGTATGATCTCAATCTTTTTGTACTTGTTGAGGCCTGATTTGTGACCTAGTGTGCTATCTACCCTGAAGAATGTCCCATGTGCAATCAAAAAGAATGTGTATTCTGTTACTTTAGGACTAAAGTTCTGAATATATCTGTTAAGTCCATCTGGTACAGTGTGTCATTGAAAACCAATTTCCTTGTTGATTTTCTGGTTGAATAATCTGACCATTAATGTAAGTGGGGTGTTTAGGCCCCCTACTATTATTGTATTATTATCATTGAGTTCCTTTATGATTGTTATTAATTGATTTAAATATTTGGGTGCTCCCCAGTTGGGGGAATAAATATTTACAATTATTAGATATTCTTGTTGGATAGACCCCTTTATTATGATATAGTGCCTTCATTTCTTGTTGGTCTTTGGTTTAAAATCTAGTTTGCCTGGTATCAGTATCACAACTCCAGCTTTCTTTTGACATCCAGTGGCATGATAAATGGTTCTCCATCCCCTCACTTTCAATCTGTATGTGTCTTTTAGGTATAAAATGAGTCTCTTGTAGGTAGCATATAGATGGGTCTTGTGTTTTTATAAATCCATTAAGACACTCTGTGTCTTTTGATTAGACTAAATGCTCCAATCAATCAATGTCTTTTGATTGGAACATTTAGTCCATTTACATTCAAACTAATTATTGACAAATATGAATTTAGTGCTATTATATTACTTGTTTTATCATTTCTGGAGATTTTCTCTATTCCTTTCTAGTCTTTGTCACTTTTGGTCTTTCTTTCCCACTCAAACAGTTTCCTTTAATTCCTACAGGGCTGGTTTAGTGGTCACCAACTCCTTTAGTTTTTGTTTGTCTGGGAAACCCTTGATTTGTCCTTGATTCTGGATGATAGCCTTGCTGGATAGAGTATTCTTAGATGCAGATTTTCCCTATTCAACATGTTGAATATAACATGCTACTCTATTCTGGTCTGTCAAGTTTCTGTGGAGAGACCTGCTGCTAGCCTTATTGGTCTTCCCTTGAAATTTATGGGCTTCTTTTGCCTTGCTGCTTTTAGGATTTTTCTTTATCTTCATATTTTACAAATTTAACTACCATGTGTCTTAGCATTGTCTTACTTTTGTTGGTTTTGATGGGATTTCTCTGTTCCTCCTGGATTTGGATGTCTGTTTCCTCCCCCAAAAAGAAGCTTTCAGCTATAGTGTGGTCAAATAAACCTTCTGTCCCCTTTTCCCTCTTCTCTTCTGGATCCCCTATGATACTAATATTATTATGCTTTGCGGAATCATTGAGTTCCCAAGTCTACTTTCATAATAAGATTTTTCTTTCCCTTTTTTTGTTCAGTTTCATTATTTTCCATAACTTTATCACTTATTCATTTCTCTGATTCTTCCTCCTTATGGTCATGATATCCAGTTGGCTTCAAATCTCGGTTATTGCATTTTTCATTTCAGCCTAATTAGTTTTTTAGCTTCTAAAAAAATCTCTGTGATAAGGGACTCCCTGGTATCTTCTCTGGTTTTCTCAAGGCCAGCTAGTATTCTTATATTGTTGCTTTAAATTCTGGATAAGGCCTACCTATTACGTATATCAATTATAATTAGATCCCTGGCCAGGACCTTTTCTTGTTGTTTCTTTTTGGAATGAATTTCTCTGTCTTGACATTTTGTCTAGGTCTTGGTCTTCTTCTCTGTGTTAGGAAAGCTTGTTACGTTTTCTGCTTCTGAGAGTAAGGGCTTTATGAAGAGGTCATATAATGTCCAGAGCCTGGTGCTTCAAGAAGTGTCCCTAGTGTATGCTGCATGCACTCTGCTATGGTATTATGACTGCTCTACCCCTCAGGTCAGCCCTCTGCAGAGTTTCTCCTTGTTTGCAGTGGGGAGTGGTCTGGATTTTGGCCAGAGTGTGGTGAGTTAACTAGGTATGTTCTGGTCTGCTTGTTAAAAAAGACTTGATGCTATTTCTACTAAAGCTGAAGCTTTGTATGCTCAGCAGGTATGATGTGTGTATGTGTATATGTGTGTGGGAGGGGCGGTGCTTGTCTTCTGGGAGAGGGGCCTGATGCAGTGGTTCTCAGGCACACTTACTGGAAAAAAACAGTACCAGCAGCACAGGGAGGCAGGGTTTGTTATAAGCAGCTTAAGCAGCCAGTGTTGGTGCTGTGCTGTTTACTAAAGTTAGATTATGCTGAAGGGCAGGGGAGGGAAATGGTGTCAACCAGTTCCTTTGTCCCTGGAAAGGAGAGTTTCTATTTGCTGCTGTCAGGGAAGCCCTCCCAGAAAAATGAATAATTTCCCCTTGTGGGAGGCCTAAGTGTGTTTCAGATTGCTTCTTTGCCTGGAGCTGTGCAGTGCACGTTGGGCTCTATCCTAGCCAGGTCAGCTGGGTTCTAAAATTCCAAACTTTAGAGAACTGGTATAGCCAGGACCTGTGGTGGTCTTTGGTGGGGAGGGTCTTGTGCTGGTTTTGATGCAGGCTTGACACAGAAAGGCAGTTGAACCAGAGTGCAGGAGTATGGCAAAGCACACCAAACAGCCAATGTCCAGGTTAGCAACCATCAAAGATGTCTCTGCCTATGCTGAGGGGCAAGGTAGGGAAATGGCACTCACTAGGTCCTTTGTCCCTACAGAGGCAATGCCACCTTTCTCAGATGGGCAATGCCACCCTTCTCAGATGGGCTCCAAGAAGGGCAATTGTGTCTCCCAGTGTGTCTCAGGAAATCCACAGATCGCACTGTCTTATCTTGGGGTTACCTGCTTGCCTTTTCTACTGCAGTCCCCTCAGGGCTCCACACCAGCCATGTTGCAGACCTCAATCTTCAATCTTCAAGTCCCACTGGTTGCAAAAATCCATGAAAATTAGCCCCTCATGTTTTCTTAAGTCAAAGGCTTTGGGAAAGTGTTTTCATTATGTGATCCCTGTGTGCTCCTCTCTCTCACCTCTCTCTATGAACAGGGCTCCCTCCTCTTCATAGCACTGATGATCCAGTTCTCCCATACCATGTCTGTACCTCCTACCTTCCATGGGCCTCTTCTCTCCATAGATCTAGTTGTGAAATTTGTTCTGTCAGTCCTCAGATTGATTTCTTGGGTATTCAGAATGATTTGATATTTATCTGTGTTTGCAGGAGAGGCAAGCCTCGGGTCCTCCTACTACTCTGCCATCTTAGCTCCTCCTCCTTGTGTTATTTTTTTTTAAAATATTTTAATTATTTATTCATGAGAGACACACAGAGAGAGGCAGAGACATAGACAGAGGGAGAAGCAGGCTCCATGCAGGGAGCCCAGTGTGGGACCCAATCCTGGGACCGGGATCACATCCTGAGCCAAAGGCAGATGCTCAACTGCTGAGCCACCCAGGTGTCTCTTGTGTTATTGTTTTAATGCATTTTCCTTTTACATGTGTTACAAACAAAACACAACAGTACATTGCTAGTCTTTTAAAGAGATTTAAACAAGAAACGAATGTATATGTATATATATATTTATGTTTACTGTATATGGTGCTTTTTATTATTTTGTGCTAATATTTCAATCTAGTTTTATTTTCCTTCTTCCTAATGGAATTCATTTAACATTTCTTGTATATGGATCTTCTGGTGATGAATTCACTTAGCTTTTGTGTATCTCAACTGTTTTCATTTTATTTTTGCTTTGAAATTAGGTATTTTGGTTGACTGTTTTTTCAGTACTTCAAAAATGTTACTATACTATCTTCTTGCTGAATTATTTCCAACAAAAACTCCTCAGTTACCCTTATCTTTGTTCCTTTTAATGTAACATGTCTTTTTGTCCCTTTGCTTTCAAGATTCTTTGTCACTGGATTTAAGAAATCTGATCGGGTTATTCCTTTGTGTTCCTTCATGTTTCTTGTGCATGAGTTTTATTGAGTTTCTTGAATCTTTGTATTTACAGTTTCTATCAAATTTGGAAATTTTCAGCCGTTAGGTTTTTTTTTTTAAATTTTTATTTATTTATGATAGGCACACAGTGAGAGAGAGAGAGAGGCAGAGACATAGGCAGAGGGAAAAGCAGGCTCCATGCACCGGGGAGCCCGACGTGGGATTCGATCCCGGGTCTCCAGGATCGCGCCCTGGGCCAAAGGCAGGCGCCAAACCGCTGTGCCACCCAGGGATCCCCCCCTCTTTTTTTTTTTAAAATATTTTATTTATTTATTTATGAGAGACACAGAGAGCAGGAACATGGGAGGAGGGAGAAGCAGGCTCCATGCAGGGAGCCTGATATGGGACTCAATCCTGTCACTCCAGGATCACTCCCTGAGCTGAAGGCAGATACTCAACGGTTAAGCCACCCAGGTGTCGCTCAGCCATTAGTTTTTCAAATATTTTTTATGCCTCTTCCTTTTCTCCTTCCTCTTCTTCAGAGATTCTAACTATACACATATTAAATGGCCATGTGAATTTGTTCCAAAGCTTACTGATCCTCTGTTCTATTATTCTATTTTCTTTTTTTTTTTTTTTTTTTTTACTACTAGAAAGTTTCTATTGTTATGCTTTCAGTTCCATAATCCTTTCGTTGTAATGTCTAAACTGCCATTAATCCTATCTGGTGTATTTGTCATTTCACTTATTGTGGGTTGCATCTCTGTAAGTTTCATCCGGTGCTTCATTATTTCTTCCATGTCTATACTCATCTTTCAAAATATATGTAATATAGTTACAATAACTAATTTCTAATTTAAATATTGAGAAAATTATAGATTCATAAAAGGTTGAAAGAAATAGTAGAGATTCTACATACACTTTATCCAGTTTCACCAAAGGTTAGCTTTTTGCAAAACTATGATATAGTATCACAACCAGGATTTTGGCATTGATACAATCCATCTATCTTATTCAGAGTTCTCCAATTTTTCTTGTACTCATTTGTATGTGTAATTAGTTTTATACAATTTCATCACATGTGTATTTTGTTCTATATTTTATTTTATGCAAGTTTGTGTATCCATCACCAGAATATAAAGAATTGGTTCTGTCACCATAATGATGTCTCACATGCTCATTCCCTCTTCCTGGCCCATCTCTAACTCCTGACAACCACTGATGATCTATTCTTTCATTCTAAAATTTCGTTGTTTTGAAATATTATGTAAATGGAGTCATAACAGTATCTAACTTTTTGGGATTGGCGTTTTAAATAATTTATCATAATTCTCTAGAGATTCATATGTTATTTCTAACAGTAGTGTGCTTCTTTTTATTATGAGTAGTATTTTATGGTGTAAATATACCACATTTGTTTAACCACTTGTCTGCTATAGAATCTTTAGGCTATTTATAGCTTTTCGCTATTACAAATAAAACTACTATGAACATTTCTGTACAGGTTTTTGCAAAAATGTAAGTTTAAGCCACTAAGGCCTCTTTGATAAATATCTGAGATATTTGGGTCATATGGTAGTTGCATGCTTAGTTTTATAAGAAACTGCTAAACTGTTTTCCAAAGTGAAAACTTGCATCAATGGTTTATGAGCAACAGTTTCTCTGCACCCTCATTAGTATTTGGTGTTATTTTTTGTTTTATTTTAGCTATTTTTTTAGGTGTGTAGTGATATCTCATTGTGGTTTTAATTTGCATTTCCTTGATGGCTAAAGATTTTAAACACCTTTTTTTTTTTTTTTAAACACCTTTTCATGTGCCTATTTGCTATCTGTTCATTCTTTCTGGTGAAGTATCTGTTCCTGTCTTTAAACTATTTCTAGTTAGATTGACTTTTATGTTGAGTTTTGAGAGTTCTTCATATAGTATAGATATTCTTTGTTGGATATAATGATTTGTAAATATTTTCCTCAGTCTGTATCTTTTCATCCACTTCATATACTTGCAGAGCAAGATCAGTTTCAAGTAATTAAAATTTTCTCTTATGGATTATTCTTTTGGAGTCAAGGCAAAGGAATATTTGCTTACACCTAAATTCTGAAGATTTTCTTCTGTTTTGTTCTAATTGTTCTATAGTTTTGTGTTTTACATTTAAGTCCATCGTCCATCTTAAGTCCATCATCCATCTTTTTAAGTTGTCAAGTTTAGGTTGTTTCATTTTTTCTCCTATGGGTTTCCATTTTCTCCAGCATTTGTTGAAAGGCTATCTTTCCCCCACTGAATTGCTGTTGCATTTTTAAAAAGCTTTGAGAGAGAAGAGAGAGAGAGAGAGAGAGAGAGAGAGGAGGAGGGGCAGAGGGAGAGGGAGAGGATTCCAAGTAGATTCCGTGCTCAGGTCTGAGCCTGATGAGGGCTCTATCTCATAACCCTGAGATCATGATCTGAGCTTGAAATCAAGAGTTGGATGTTTAATCAACTGAGCCACCCAAGTGCCCCTGTCATTGCATATTTGTCAAAAATCAGTTGGACATTTACATGCGTGTCTATTTCTGGCTTCTCTATTCTGCTTCATTGATCTATGTGTCTATCTCTGCCAATACTACATTATTTTAATTACTGTAGCTACATAGTAATTCTTAGCTTAAGCAGGGTTAGTCATCTCACCTTATTCTTTGTCAAGATTATATTCTTAGATCATATTCTAGGGCTGTGCCTTTCCATATAAACTTTATCATAAGCTTGTCTGTCTCCAAAAATAACCTTAAGGAGATTTTTTAAAAAAGATTTTATTTATTCATGAGAGACATACACACACACACAGAGAAGCAGAGATACAGGTAGAGGGAGAAGCAGGCTCCATGCAGGGAGCCTGATGCGGGACTCGATCCCAGGACTCCAGGATCACGCTCTGGGCCAAAGGCAGGCGCTAAATTGCTGAGCCACCCAGGGATCCCCCTTAAGGAGATTTTTATAAAAATCTCATTAAACCTATATAGATCAATTTAAGGAAAATTGATATAATTACTATTAAATCTTTATATCCACAAGCTCAGTATGAATCTCCTTATTCAAGTTTTGACTTCTATCATCTACATTTTATAATTTGCATCATAGGGATGTCAATTCTATATATGGTTTGGGAAGTATTTCATTCACTTTGGAGTGATTATGAATGGTATTGCTTTTACTTCAGTTTCTGCATATTCATTAATACATAGAGATAAGATTAATTTTTGTGTATGGATGTATACTGCATGTTTGCTGAACTCATTTATTACAGGAGTTACAGGAGTTTTGTGTATTTCTTCCTTTCCAGTATACATGCCTTTTATTCTCTTTTTATTGCCTTTATTCTAGTGGTTAGAATTTTAAGTACTATGTTAAATAAGTTTAGTGAGAGCCTCATTCTTGATCTTAAAATAGAACCTATAGTGGCTCACCATTAAGCATGTTAGTAGATGCTGTTTATCCAAGATGAGGTAGTTCCTTTCTACCTTGCTAAGTTTTACCATGAATTGGTAGTTTTCTTAGCCAACTGACATAGATTATATTGTTTGACTTTTGAATTGTTGGAACCAGCTTTGCATACCTGGAATTAAGTCTCATTGGTAGTGCTGTATAATTTCTTATACATTGTTGGATCTGATTTGCTAAAATTTTAAGGATTTTTGCATCTAAGTTCATGAGGGACATTGGTCTATAGTTTGTCCCCCCAACCCCTTCTGTCTCCCTTCTTTTCAGTCTTTTTCTCTCCTTTCTTCCCTCTCTTTCTTACTCCACTGTTTGTCTGGTTTTGGTGTCAGGGTAATACAGAGTCATAAAATAAGTTGGAAACCTTAATATGTAAAAATTCTATGTCTGTTCATTAATCCCAATGGTATTTTCCTTCAAACACTTGAATATACTTATAGTAACTACTTTAGAGTCCTTGTTTCCTAATTGTATTATCTAAAAAACTTGGTTGTTTACTCTGGCCTTTTAAGCATGAGTTGCATTTTAATGTTTCTTAGGATGTCTATTTTCCAAAATCAACTTGAGATTTATTTACATAGAAGGGAATGAACCCATTTAAGTGTATAGTATAATAAATTTTGACAAATGTAAATTTTTGTTAACCAAATTCCCACTACTCAAAAAAGTTCTTTTTTGTCACTTCTCAGTTATTCCTTCCCACTATTTAGTACCAGGCAACATTGGTCTGCTTTCTATCATTGTAAATCAGTCTTTTCTAGTTTTAGGTGAATGGAATCATACAGTATGTTGTTGTTTTTTTTTTAACATTTATTTTATTTATTTATGATAGTCACAGAGAGAGAGAGAGAGAGGCAGAGACATGGCAGAGGGAGAAGCAGGCTCCATGCACCGGGAGCCTGATGTGGGATTCGATCCCGGGTCTCCAGGATCGCGCCCTGGGCCAAAGGCAGGCGCCAAACCGCTGCGCCACCCAGGGATCCCCCAGTATGTTGTTTTTATTCTTTCAACGGCCCATTGTTGTGATTCGAATATGCTGTATTCACAGCTCATTCACATTTATTGCTTAGAATTCCATTTCGTACATATGCCACAGTTTCTCCATTTATCTGTTGTTGACGGATATCTAGCTTTTATTTTTTTTAGTTAGTGGCTATTATGAATACATTTCATATGAACATTCATATGCTTTGTTTTTCCAGTGATATTTTACATATCCACCAGCAGTGTATGAGTTCTGCTGCACTACATTGTTAACACTCTTTGTCATTTTAGAGTGTACAGCGCTATCTCATTGTGGTTTTCATTTGTACTTCCCTAATGAATAATGGTAACATCTCTTCATGAACTTTCATCTATTTATTTAATGGTGTATGCAATCATTTTGCCCATTGTTAAATTGGATTGTCTTAACTGTTGAGTTACATGTGCGCTTTATATACTATAGATAACATTTTCAACAGGTGTGTTTGGCAACATCTCTAAGGCTAGTCTTCATTTTAACATTGTCCTTTGAAAAGTAAATTTTATAATTTTAATGAAATATATTTTTTTAAAGACTTTATTCATGAGAGACACAGAGAGAGAGAGGCAGAGACACAGGCAGAGGGAGAAGCTGGCTCCATGCGGGTCTCCAGGATCATGTCCTGGGGCTGAAGGCAGTGCTAAACTGCTGAGCTCCTGTGCTTCAAATTTACTTTTTATTTTATAGTTAATACTTTAATTTTGCCAAACCCAAGGTAACTAAGATTTGTCCTATGTTTTCTTCTACTTAACAATGTTGCATCTTTTGATCCATGAACATGTATATTTGCCTATTTAGGGTTTTTCTCAGCAATGTTTTGTAGTTTCAGGGCACAGATCTTCCACATCTTTTTAGTCAAATTTATCTGGATTTCATAATTTTTAATATTATAAATGGTATCTTAAAATTTTGTTTCTCATTGTTCCTTGTTAGTATATAGAATTGATTTTTAATGTTGACCTTTGTATCTTGCAATCTTGCTTGAATTTTAATTCGTATAGCATTTGTGTAGCTTTCTTAGGATTTGAGATAATCATATAATTTGTTTTTTTTTTTATTTTTATTTATGATAGTCACAGAGAGAGAGAGAGGCAGAGACACAGGCAGAGGGAGAAGCAGGCTCCATGCACCAGGAGCCCGATGTGGGATTCGATCCTGGGTCTCCAGGATCACGCCCTGGGCCAAACGCAGGCGCCAAACCGCTGCGCCACCCAGGG
Organism: Vulpes lagopus; assembly: GCF_018345385.1. NCBI lineage: Eukaryota > Metazoa > Chordata > Mammalia > Carnivora > Canidae > Vulpes > Vulpes lagopus. Next base: position 31,230,676 of record NC_054831.1, on the reverse strand, counting down.
ATCCCTATAATTTGTGAATAAAGGCAATTTTTCTTTCTTTCTTTTCAATCTGTAGACATTTGTTTTTACTGCATTACTGCAATGCCTAGAACCTCCAGCATAAAATGGAAGATAAGTGATGTGAGCAGAAATACTTGCTCTTTTTCCATTTAGGAAAAAAACTGTTTTCACAAGTATGTTAGTTGTTTTTGTTTAAGATGACCTTTATCAGATTAAGGCATTTCCATTTTATTTCTAGTTTGCTGAAAACTTTTATGAGAAATGGATGTTGGATTTTCTAAAATATTTTTTCTGGATCTATTGAAATGATTGTATGATTTTTCTTGTTCAGTCTGAAAAGAAGATGAATTTTAAATGTTAAAGCAGTTTTGCATTTCTGGCACTCCACTTGGTTATGATGCATTGTCCTTTTTGGACATTGTTTGGTTTGACTTGAGAAAATTTTTGTAATTTTTTCATCAGCATTCACAAGGTTTATGAGCATATAGTTTTCTTATAATTCCTTTCTTGTTTTGTTTTGAGAACAAGGTAATTCTGTGCTTTTAGAAAAAGTAGGAAGTTGTTCCCACCATTCCTATCATTTGGAACAGCTTGTGTAGAACTAGTACGATTTCTTTCAGAAATGTTAGAATCATCAGTGAAGCCACCTACGCCCAAAGCTTTCTTTGTGGGAAAATTTCAAACTAAAATTAGATTTCATCATTAGATATAGGCTATTTGGATGTTTACCTTTGCTTTCACCTCTCTAAATTTATTTCCTCAACTTAGAGAGAATCCTGGCTTTTGTATGGGTTCCCTGGATCCCATGTTATTTCTATGGAATAGATTTGGGCAATCACATGGCTTATCTCATTCATTTCCCTTCTTTCATGGAACACTGACCTTTGTTGTCTGTTGCTCACGCTCCAAAAAACACTGGTTCATGTATGTTGTCCAGTGTTGAGTTGTTAATGGTTGGAAAGCAAATCTCCCTTTACTTCATCATGGCCAGTTGTGGGAGTCAGAATTCATTTTTATTTATCCATGAAACATATTTTTTGCTACAAATATAATTCTAAATGATGATTGTTTTCTTTGGCCCACTGAAGATGACATCCCACTGTTCCATTACTACTGCTGAAAAGCCACCGTTACCTTTTAACATTCCTTTGAAAGTAGTATGCTTTTTAACTTCAACTTCTTTTAAGATTTTTCTCTTTGATTTCCACTTTGATTCTGAAGACACTAAAAGAATTTCTTTTACTTTTTCCTATTTGAAATTCACTGGGGTTCTTCAATCTATGGATAAGAAAAATTCTTAGCCTTTATCCCTTCAGTTAACTTTACCTCTTTCTTCCTTTTTCTCTAGAACGCCAATCAAACATATATTAGACATTCTTACTGAATCTATCTCTTACTTCTGTATTTTCCATATTTTTCTCTCTGTGCTATACATGGATAATTTCTTTCATTTCTTTCTCTTTTCTGCCATGCATAGTTTACTGCCAAGCATGTCCACTGAGTATTAGAACTTTGGCTATTGCTATTTTCCACGTAAATGAATTCTATTTGGCTCTTCAAATATGTATAAAAAAACTCTTTAGTTTCTTTCCCTGTAATTATTTTCAAGTTTGTTGATCATTTTTTAAACCCAGTAAGTATAGTTATTTTATTTTATTTTTTTATTTTTTATTTTTTAAATTTTTATTTATTTATGATAGAGAGAGAGAGAGAGAGAGAGAGAGAGGCAGAGACACAGGCAGAGGGAGAAGCAGGTTCCATGCACCGGGAGCCCGATGTGGGATTCGATTCCGGGTCTCCAGGATCGCGCCCTCGGCCAAAGGCAGGCGCCAAACCGCCGCACCACCCAGGGATCCCAATATAGTTATTTTAAAACACATCTCTGATAACTTCACATCTAAAGTCTGAGAAGATCCTGTCCCAATCTTCGAGTCATTGCTTTGATTTATTGTGTACTTTTTCTCTGACTCCATGCCCATTGTTGTCTTCAAAATTTACTTTTGGTGCTTTTCAAGATTAAAATAAATGTCTTCCTCAGAAGGTATTGGAATGGCTTCTGTCTGGTTCAGGGGCGGGGCACTACCAGTTGGGAACAATTTTAAATTATGTTTGAGTATAAAGTTAAGTGGCCCACTCAGAATTTGGTGCTCAAAATACAAAACCACTTAAAGACTGGCTTGTGCCATGACTTCTTAGACATTTTTTTTGTCCTTTTATTTTCCTACAGTCCCTGAATTTGGGGTTGGGTTTAGTGCTAGTTCTCCCATATTGTGAAGATGTAAACTTCTAGAGCCCCACCTTAATGTAGGGTTTCCTACAGGATTCTCCCTTAGATGGGCAGTTGGCCTCATCTTTTACCTCCTTTGCTCCATGAGCCACTATATCAAAGTGTAAGGTGTTGGATACTTTCTGGTCAAAACTCTCCTTTTCTAACTCGGTAATCCCTGGGTTGAGCCTTGGGCCTTGCAATTCATCTTCTGACACTTTTTGTATTTTTGGATGTATATTAAAGGCACACACATACACATAATCTTTCAAGTGCATCATTAAGAAGTGATAAGAGGTAGGGTACTTTTTAATTTATGAGGGAAAAGCCCTTTATTTAGCATTTAAAAATTTTCAACAAGGAGTTTAATTACAATAGTGTGTTATTCCTAGGAACAGAAAATCTTTGCTGAATTCTTAAAACATTAATGTTAATTATACTTTTTCCTATTCAATCTATTATTTTTCACTCTCCAGAGGAAATAAATTAAAAAAAACCAATGTGCTGCTAAAAGCACAGTGTTAGACCTGGAACTAGTCTGACTCTGATCTTTTATAAGTGACTCCATTCATGTTACAATTCAAATGTCTTTGTCTATTAAATGGAAGTAATACTAAATTATTCTCATAGCCCTTACTAGCTCTAACATTTTCATCAATCTATAGGTGCTTCCCCATTTCACCTCCAACACCTATAACAAACCTTATTAAAGAATAATAGTCCTCTTTCCACTGGCACAATCTTTCCATAATAACAATCCAGAGTCACTACCAATTGACTGGAGATGGCACAAATCCTATTTGTCATCCCTATTCTTGTATATATTCTTGTATATATAAATGACATCTTTTGAAATATGGTTAAACAATTTTTCTACTGTATTATATCCTTTGTTGCTTTTCTAATAGTTGTAATAGGCTAAAATAATAATTCCCTAAAAAAATCATTCCTATTTTTCAGGATTGCAGAGGATTTAAGTATGGAATTCAAATTCTTCCTTGGAAAAAAAGTAACGGAAATCATCAGATCAAACAAACAAAAGTATTCTCAGCTCATTGTAAAAGCATTCTATTAAGAAAAGTGCAAATAAATAAAAGACAACTAATAGTGTACTTCAGGTAGAGAATAAAAATTTAATAGTAATATCATAAAATAAACATATAAAAATCAAGTATTTACTTTTGGATGTTAGAAGTAATATACATAATAAATTCAGCATAGTACTGATAGTGCTGCAAGATAAGATTTTACTGTTCAAATTATAGATTATGTCAATCAGCCTGCTATGTACCTCTGGGCTTCAAAAATTATGCTGTTATTACTAAAAGCACCTGGACTTTAGATATCTGCAATGAAACCAGGTAATACCTAGCCTATCCCAATTGAAGCTGTTTGACCATCATTTTACTGATCATAATGGAAATAAAAGAGGCAAACATTTTCCCCCTTGGAATACTAGTTATCCAAACTGCCACAATGTCAAAATTAAAAAAAATTCCTTTTTCCATATTGCCCTGGAAGAATATACATGAGAGGCAGTTAAAAACAAAAAGGGGCAACTCTGTGATATATGCTATGTCAATGTTATAATTTATAGACTGATTTTTCCATATAATATTCCTGATTCTGGTCCTTAAAAAGAAACAAGTAATTAATGAACTTTTTAAATACCAGGAAATATAATTTTGCTATTTTTCTATAATCACATTTTTCAATGATTTCTAAGACTGATTTCTACAGCCTGTTCCACTGAGCTAGTTCAAGAGACACACTCGTTGAGAAAGGACAGAGAATATAAACCTTAAGCTAAAAATTCCATCTTCAAAATGTTAGGATTTAAATAGAGCCCTTGACAAGATTATTTAATACCAAATTGCTGGCTACGAAAACATGTACACAGGAAGAAAAAGTCATGCTTAAATACTTAAATGAAAATTTTAATACTTAGTTGAAAATAGGCAAGTCTTTCATAACTTAAGTAATTTTCTTAATCTAAAGACATTTGCTCAAAGTAAAAGTTACCTTCTTGCATTGGTAAATCTTTTTTAGAACCATTAAGTCCAGTTCTGGATCAATGTCTCTTATGCTTTGGTTGGATAATTTAATAAAGTATATATTCTGTGGGAGTTTACTATAGAACTCAATGAACAAAATAAAATAGATAAAATACTAGAATCTTAATTGAAAAATGGCATGTTTCTCCATCTTTTTCATGCAATCAGCATGCCCATCTTAAATCTGATAATTTGTAGAAAATTGCTACATTTCCCACTGCAGCTTGTTTTTCTGATGAGCCAAACATAAATGCTTTCATATAGTTGAGAATTAAAGAATATTCTGAAGATTATTCATCATTATCTGTGGAAAAGAAAAGGAAATTAGTTCACTTCACTGCAAATCAAACTGTATGTATCTACTTAGTAAAAAATTCATTCTTTTACACACCATAGGAAAACAGCTTTAATGTAGTTTTAAGTATAGTTATTTAATTTTAATATCACACACTCAGTATAAAATATTTAAACAGTACAATGAAGAATAAAGTGCAAAACAAAAATCACCTATAAGCCAAAGATGACCATTGTTAAGAATTCTATGCAAATCTTCTTAAATTGCGTATTTCCTCATTCAAGCACATAATGGATGGAAGAACAAACAAGTGATAAAGCAAGATTATAAAATGTTAATGGCAGAATCTAGCTGCTGGGTATGTGGGTGATAATTGTAAAGTTCTTTCAACTTTTATGATGAAAATTTCACAATATGTTGAAAAAGAAGAAATCATGGATATACTCCATGTCAGTTTCAGTGGCTGCACAGAGTTTTAGTTTATGGATAAGGTATAAATAAATTAACCATCCAAATGTCAAGTCATGTCCCTGCACTGCTTACAACTCTCCACTACACATCCCCACTACCTGAGAATAGAATCTATGTTCCTTATATGGATTGCAAATCCTTTCATGATCTTACCTTTAAAATATTTCTAGTCTTAGCTACTTTCATTACCTATCTTTTCCAACTGTCCCTAGGATATATGCTTTAGTAACACTGACTTGGTTATAGGTCCCCTAATACATTTTGCATGCTTCTATGTTTAAGTATACATACTGATTTTGTGATAAATTCCCATTGATCTTTCAAAATCTAACCCTGATGTCCTCTCCTCTAAGAAGAATTACCCTGTCACCTTTTATTTCTTCCAATATTGGGGATCAGTACATTATGCAACACTTATTTTTTTAAATATTTTATTTATTTATTCATGATAGACATAGGGGGAGAGAGAGGCAGAGACACAGGCAGAGGGAGAGGCAGGCTCCATGCAGGGAGCTCGATGCGGTACTCGATCCCGGGACTCCAGGATTGCGTCCTGGGCCAAAGGCAGGCGCCAAACCGCCGAGCCACCCAGGGATCCCCATGCGACACTTATTTTATTGCTTCCAATGTTATACTTATCACTCTGTACTATAATTATTTTTAACAATTTCAAAATGTTGCAAATAGAAAAGTACAGAGAGAAAATTAATGAAGACACATGTACCAATACCTAGAATTAATAAAAGTTAATTCTTGGCTATACTGATTTGGGTTATTTATTAAGAAAAACACATTACAGAGAGAAAGTACACTTTCCCAATTATATTGTCCTTTCTTTTTGCCCAAGGACATTATCAGTATCCTAAACTGATGTGTATCTTTTCCTCTCATGGTTTTTAACTTTTATTGCATATATGCACACCTAAATAAAATTGCTTTTAAACATTATATTAATGGTAATCTGTTCTACTTATTCCAGTCATCACATTTGTGGGGCTTATCCATATTGATAGATGAAAATTTAGTTCACTTAACCGCTATAGGGAACTTCATTACATAAGCAGAGCACAACATTCTATCTAAAATAAATGTGGAAGGAAGGTCTGCAAGTGTGGACTGCCAAGATCAATATTCTTCTATATGAGGACTTGGTGGCCTTTGCCATTCTACTATTGACCACAGTTACAATCCTTTTCTTGTGGAGGAATTTTTTTTAGGAATAATATAAACTAATTTACAGATTTTATTAGTTCTATTTGACTTCTGACTCTGGATAGTACTTAGCTATGGACTAAATGGCATTAATTTTACCAATAGCTGCCATTGTAGATGCTTACCAAACCTATACTCTAACAGTATTGGGCAGCTGAAGAAAGGAAGCCATCTTTTGAGGACTCAGATCATTTTCCATAAAATAAAACAGAAATGTATTTAGGACAATCTTCTTTTTAACTGATTTAACTGATTTCTTAATGAACCGATATCACTTTTGGGTGAACTAGATATAATTTATCTGTCCTCTCCCTTCATTAATCTCCCCCTCCCCTAAAACAGAAAATAAAAGTGTGTAAGTAACATATGCAGATGACATGGTTTAATTATTATCTCCTAATGTGGCCTAAGAGAACAATCTATAAGACAACTAGATCTAAGGTCTAAGTATTTCCAACAAGAATGATTTTAGAACAGTTATTCTAAATCCAATCACTGTCTAATATTTAACTGTTTTAGGATTAACAATACAAAACATATTTATTCATATAGTTCCATATACATTTTACAACCAGTTTAGTGAGTTTATATATTAATATATGTAATATTTACATATTAATAAGAGTAATGTTTTAGGGGTTTCAGTAAGATATTTTTTAAAAGGTTTCCAGGGTAAGCATTTGACTTTAACTGCTTTACACTCTTTCTAGGCTAAAGGAATTACTGATAGGCTTTATGATACATAACATTAGGGTCCTCATTCTCTTTTTTATTTGTGTGATACAAAATTTGTATGAAATTCTGATACTGCTTCTTTTTTTTTTAGATTGAATACTAACAGATACATAATCCTGTATTAGTATCAAGTGTACAACATACTGATTTTATATTTATACACACTACAAAATGGTCACCACCATGTCTAGTTACCTTCTGTCACTGTATAAAGCTGTTACAATACACTATATTCCCTATGCTGTACATTATATCCCTTGTCTCCTTTGTAACTGGAAGATTGTACCTCTTAATCCCTTCCCTTATTCCATCCATCCCCCCACCTTCCCTGCCCTCTGGCAACCCACCAGTTTGTTCTCTGTATCTGTGTGTCTTTTTTTTTGTTAATGTTCTGTTTCTTTTATTTTTCTTTTATTTCTTCAGGTTCCACATATAAGTAAAGACATATAGCATTCATCTTTCTCTGATTTATTTCATAATACCCTCTAGGCCCATGCATGTTGTTGCAAATAGCAAAAATTCACTCTTTCTGATGGCTGAGTAGTATTCCACTGTGTATACTTGCCACATCATCTTTATCCATTTATCTATTTATGGACATTTAGGTTGCTTCCATATTTTGGTTACTACATATATTATTGCAATGAACATATGAGTGCAGATGTCTTTTTGAATTAGTATTTTATTTTTTATTTTTAAGTAATCTCTACACCCATAATGGGGCTTGAATCTATAACCCTGAGATCAAGAGTAGCATACTTTACTGACTGAGCCAGTCATATGTCTTACTGAAAATTAGTATTTTCATTTTCTTTGGATAAATACCTAGAGATGGAATTGCTGGATTATATGGCAGTTCAATTTTTAATATTTTGAGGAACCTCCATACTGTTTTCCATTATGGATGCATCAACTTACATTCCCACCAACAGTGCACAAGAGTTACCTTTTCTCTACCTCCTTGCCAACGATTGCTATTTCCTGGTGTTTTTGAGAACAGCCTTTCTGACAAGTATAGGATATCTCATCGTGGTTTTGACTTGTATTTTCCTGATGATTAGTGATGTGGAGCATCTTTACATATTCCTTTGGCTATCGTTATGTCTTCTTTGGAAAAGTGGCTATTCAGGTCCTCAGACTTTTTAAAATCGATTTTTTTATTGAGTTTTATGAGTTCTTTATGTATTTCAAATGTTAATCCCTTAATGAATATGTCTTTTTTAAATATCTTCTCTCATTCAGTAGTTGCCTTTTTATTTGGTTGATGATTTCCTTTGCTGTGCAAAAGCTTTTTAGTTTGATGTGGTACCCTTTGTATATTTTTTGCTTTTGTTGTCCTTGCCAAAGGAGACAGATCCAAAAAAGTATTGCTAAGACCAATATCAAAGAGCTTATTGTCTATGTTTTATTCTCAGAGTTTTATGGCTTCAGGTCTTATTTAAGTCTTTAATCCGTCTTAAGTATATTTTTATATATGGTGTAAGAAAGTGGTCCAGTCTCATTCTTTTACATGTAACTGTCCAGTTTTCCCAACATTATTTAGAGAAGAGACTGTTTTTTCCTTGTAATTTCTTGCCTCCTTTGTTGTAGATTAATTGAACATATAAGCATGGGTTTATTTCTGGACTCTCTGTTCTGTTCCATTGGTAATATGTGCCTGTTTTTATGCTAGTTTTGATTACTATAGCTCTGTAGGATAGTTTAACATCAAGGAGTGTGATACCTCTTTGTTCTTCATTCTTTAGACTTCTTTGGATATTCAAGGTCTTTTGTGATTCCATATAAATTTTAGGATTATTTTGATAGGGATTGCACTGAATCTGTAGATTGCTTTGGATAATACAGATTTTTTCTTAACATACTAATTCTTCCAACTGATTTTGAACAGTGTATCTTTTCATTTATTTGTGTCAATTTTTTTCCCATCAATTTTTTTCATAAATGTCTTATTTTTTTCCCCAAAGTATGATCTTTCACCTCATTGGTTAAATTTATTCCTAGGTATTTTACTCTTTTTCGATGCAATTATAAATGGGATTGTTTTCTTAATTTCTCTTTCTGCTAGTTTGGGTATTAGTGCATAGAAACACAACATCTTCAATTTCTTTCATAAGTGTTTTATAGTTCTCAGTGTACAGATCTTTTACCACTTTGATATGATTTTTAGGTATCTCATGTTTTTTGGTGCAATTGTAAATGGGATTGATTCCTTGATTTCTCTTTCTGCTGCTTCATGATTGGTGTAGAGAAATGCAACAGATTTCTGTATGTTGACTTTGTATTCCATGATTTTACTGAATTCATGTATCAGTTCTAGCAATTTTTTGGTGGAATCTTTCAGATTTTCTATATAGAGTATCATGTCATCTGCAAATAGTGAAAGTCTGACCTCATTCCCAGCTTGGATGCCTTTTATTTGGATGCCTTTTATTCCTTTTTGCTGTCTGACTGCTGAAGCTAGGACTTCCAGTAATATTACTCAGCCATAAAAAAAAAAAAAATGATAGGGATGCCTGGATGGCTCAGTGGTTGAGTGTCTGCCTTTAGTTCGGGTAGTGATCCTGGAGTCCCAGGATCAAGTCCTCTGTCACCGCTCCCTGCATGGAGCCTGCTTCTCCTCACTCTGCCTATGTCTCTGTCCGCTCCCCGCCCGCAATGTCTCTTGTGAATAAATAAAATCTTTAAAAAAAAAAAAAGATGAAATCTTGCCATTTGCAATGATGTAGGTGTATTATGCTAAATGAAATAAGTCACCAAAATACAAATTCCATATGATTTTACTCATATGTGGAATTTAAGAAATGATACAGATGAACAAAGGGGGAAAAGAGAGGCAAACCATAAAACAACTACAGAGAACTGATGGTTGCTGGAGGGGATGTGGGGGGGATGGGTTAAATGGGTGATGATATTAAGGAGAGAACTTGTGATGAGCAATGGGTGTAATAAGTAAGTGTTCAATCACTAAATTCTACTCTTGAAATATTATACTATATGTTAACTAACTAGAATTTAAATAAAAACTTGAAACTAAGGGGGGGGGGGAGAGAGAGAGAAACACATTAGATTTCTGTATATTGATTTTTGTATTGTGCAACTTTCCTGAATTCATTTATTAGTTCTAATAGTTTTTGGGTGGAGGCTTGAAAGTTCTCCCTATATAGGATCCTTTCGTTTGGGAAAAATTAGTTTTACTTCTTTCTTTCCAGTTTGTATGCCTTTTATTTTCTTTCCTTGTCCAACTGCTGTGGTTAGGACTTCCAATACTATATTGAATAAAAATGGTGAGAGTGGCCATCCTTGTTTTGTTCCTAATCTTACAGGAAAAAACTTTCGACTTTTCACCACTAAATATGATGTTTACTGTGGGTTTATTATACATGGCCTTTATTATATTGGAGTATCTACCCTCTATGCCCATTTTGTTGAGTTTATATTATAAATGGATATTGAATTTTATCAAGTGCTTTCAATGCATCTGAGATAAGCATGATTTTTATACTTTATACTCTGTTTTGTTAATGTGGTATATAATGTTGACTGATTTGTGAATACTATACCATTCTTGCATCAGAAAAAAAGCCCACTTGATCATGGTCTATGATCCTTTTAATGTATTGTTGAATTAGTTTCCTAATATTCTGTTAAGGATTTGCATCTATGTTCACCAGGGATACTGGCCTATAATTTTCTTTCATTTTTTTGTAGTGTCTTTCTCTGATTTAGGTCTCAGGGTAAAGCTGGCCTCATAGAAAGAGCTTGGACTCATTCTTTCCTCTTCAATAATCTTCTAAAAAAATATGTTTGGTAGAATTACCTGTGAATTAGCCTGGTTTACCTGTGAATCTGCTTAGCTGTTTGTAATAGTCTTTTATGATCCTTTGTATTTCTGTGGTATTGATTGTAACTTCTCTTTCATTTCTGATTTTGAGTCCTCTCTTTTCCTTGATGAGTCTTGCTAAAAGACTTATCAACTTTATCTCTTCAAATAACCAACTCTTAGTTTCATTCATCTTTTCTATTGTTTAGTCTCTATTATATTTCCTCCGTGTGATGTTTATTATTTCTTTCCTCTACTAACACTGGGCTTTATTTGTTCCTCTTTTTCTAGTTCCTTTAGGTATAAGGTTAGATTGTTTAAGCTTTTTCTTGTTTCTTGAAATGGGCATGTATTGCTATAACCCTCCTTTTTTAATTGCTTTTGCTACCTCCTATAGATTTTAGAGCATTATGGTTTTTTTTTTTCCATTTGTCTCAAGGTATTTTCTGATTTCCTCTATCACTTCTTCATTGATCCATTGGTTCAGTAACATGTTGGCGTCTCCACAAGTATGTGTTTTTTTTCCAGTTTCCTTCTTGTAATTGGTTTCCAGTTTCATACCACTGTGATTAGAAAAAGTTGTTTGACATGATTTCAATCTTCTTAAATTTACTGAGACTTTCTGTGTTCTAACATATGATCTATTCTGGAGAATGTTCATGTGGACTTGAGAAAAATGTTCTGTTTTTGGATAGAATGTTCTGTACGTATCTATGAAGTCCATCTGGTCTAGTATGTTGTTCAAGAGTCAGTATTTCCTTATTAATTTTCTGTCTGGATGATCTAACCATTGACATAAGTGGGATCTTAAAAGTGCCTACTATTATTGTACTAGTGCCAATTTTTCCTTTTGCATGCTAATATTTGCTTTATGTATTTCAGTGCTCTTATGCTAGGTGCATACATATTTACAAGTGCTGTTATCTTCTTGTTTGATGGATCCCTTTATCATTATGTAGGGTCCTTCTTTGTCTCTTCTTATAGAAGAGTCTATAAGTCTATTTAAAGTCTATTTAATTTGAAAAGTACTACTACCTCAACTTTCTTTTCATTTCTATTTGTAGTATCTTTTTCTATCCCTTCACCTTCAGTCTGTGTGTGTCTTAAGATCTGAAGTGAGTCTCTGGTAGACAGCATACCGATGGGATTTTTTTTTTTTTTAATATACATTTAGCCACCCTATGTCTTTTGAGTGGAGAATTTAGTCTACTTACATTTAAAGCAATTATACATAGGTATATGTTTATTATCATTTTGTTTTTTTCTTGTTTCTGTAGTTCTTCTTTGTTCCTTTCTTCTCTTGCTCTCTTCTTTTTGATTTGATAGTTTTCCTTAGAGTTAAGTTTGGTGCCCTCTCTATTTTTTTGTGTATGTATTATAGGTTTTTGGTTTGTGGTTACTGTGAGGTTCATATATAGTAACTTATGTATATGTCAGTCTATTTTAAATTGGTGGGTATTTAATTTTGAATGTATTATAAAAGCACTACATTTTTACTCCCCCTACATCATGTTTAAGCTTTTTATGTCATATTTTATTTTACACCTTTTTCTTTAGTGTATCCCATAAGTAATTATAAATTTAGCTGATTTTATTAATTTTGTCTTAATTCTCAAACTAGCTAAGTCACTGATTAGCTACCTTTTCTATATGTTTGCCTCTACCCATGTGATATTTTTCTTTTATATAATTTCTTATTCCTAGTTATGGCCTACCTTTTCTTTTCTGCTTAAAAAAGACCCTTTAATATTTCTTTGGGGAGCACCTGGGTGGCTCATGGTTAAGCATCTCCATTTGGCTCAGGTTGTGATCCCAGGGTCCTGGGATGGAGTCCCGCATCAGGCTTCTATAGGGAGCCTGTTTCTCCCGCTGCCTATGTCTCTCATGAATAAATAAAATCTTTAAAAAATATATTTCTTTGTAAAACTGATTTAGTAGTGTCTGATTTAGTTTGTCTGGGAAACTTTATATCTCCCCTTCAATTCTGAATACTAATTTCTCTGTTACAGTATTTCTGGTTGTTAATTTTTTTCCTTTTAACACTTTGAATATGTCCTGCAACTCTCTTCTGGCCTATAGAGTTTCTGCTGAAAAATCACCTGATAGTCTATGAGGGTTCCCCTAAATGTAACTTTTTTTCTCTTGCTTCTTTAAAGATTTTCTCCTTATTTTTCATTTTTGACATTTTAATTATTATGTATCTTGGTGTGGATCTCTTTGTGACCTTGTTTGGGACTGTGTTTCCTGGATCTAGATGTGTTTCCCCAGGCTAGGGATGTTTTTGGCTATTATTCCTTCCAATAAATTTTCTGACCCTCTCTCTCTCCTTCTGAGTCCCCTATAATGCAATATTACAGTGCTTGATGTTGTTGTAGAGGTTCCTTAAACTATTTTCCTTTTCTTCTTGCTGTTCAGTTTGGGTGATTTCTAATACCCTGTCTTATAGTTCACTGATCTGTTCTGAGTATCATCTAGTCTGCTATTTATTCTCTCTAGCATGTTTTTCATTTCTGTTAATGTGTTCTTTCTCTCTGATGGGTACTTTTAGTTTCTGTCTCTTTCTTTAAATTCTCATTGTGTTCATCCATTCTTCCCTCAAGTTCAGTCAGCATTTTTATGACTATTATGCTGTACTCTTTATCAGATAGATTATTTATGTTCATTTTTTTCAGTTCTTTTTCTGAGGTTTTTGTCTTATTCTTTTGTTAGGACATAGTCCCCCAACTCCTCATTTTGCCTATCTGATTCTATGTATTAGGTGTTTAGGTATACTTCTTAGTCTGAAGGAAAACTTTATGTAGGAGATATTCTGTTCAGCCCAGAAGCACAATCCCCCATCCCCACCCAAGCCTCCACCCACCCCTGCTTCCAAGGAGGCCCTGTGTGGGCTGCATGTATCCTCCTGTTGTGGTGAGACCTTACTGCTGTGGATACACTGGTGGGAGTGGTTTGTCTCTGGCCCACATAGCAGTGAGGCCCAGCTGAGATGCAGGGCTGCACAGAGCTCTGAATGGTTCATGAAACCCTGGCGTTAGCTGTCTATAGGAAGGGTTCCATAATGGCTCCTGCCAGTCCTAGGATCAGCATGGCAGAACAAGGTAGTAAAAATGGATGCTATCAGTGTCTCTATCCCTGGGAAGATCCAGCAGTTGCTCCAAGATCAGTAAGCGTTCTTCATTTATGGTTTATGTGCTTTTTATCTCATGTTTTGTGCTAATTTCTGGGTTGAATCAGTCTGCATTCAAGGTCTTTCAAGCATAGGTTTTCCTTTTCTATAGCTCTATGCTGACTTCCAAAGGCAGGTGTTTGGGGAACTTGTATCTCCTATGCAGGATCTAAGGGCTGGGGTGCCTGATGTGGAGCTTGAATCAATCATTACTTGGGGAAAAGTTCTGTACCTTTGAGATCCCTCCTGACCATGAAGTGCTGTGCCTGGGGTGTGGGTTTTTTTCTGTAGTGAGATCATATTTCTTCCTCTTCTATCTATCTCAGTGCTGTCCTTTGTTATGGCAGCTTCATTCATCCACTTTCTAGGTACCCTTCAGAAGGAATTATTCTATATGCAGTTGTGCATTTGTTGTGACTGCAGGAGGAGGTAAGCTTAGGATCTTCCTATGCTGCAATGTTAAAGCCTCTCCTCATTATCACTTCTTGAGGACTATATAAGCCTAGCCTGATTTTTGTAGGAGAGGTAGCCTTCTTGTAGGCATGTATTCTTTTGAAGCCACTCAGTTATCCAAAAACATGTGGCTTTTTCCTCGTGGCTCAGTTAACTCTTACAGTTCCCTACTTAAAGAGCAATACCAACTAAAGGTTTTCCAAATATTTGTCAAGCAAATATTGTTAATTCCAAGCACATTGTTAATTACTTACAAAAAGCAGTATTGAAATAATACTTATGGAGAACTGCCCAAAGGATAAACAGTCTGAATATGAATATAACTAGTTTGGTATTCTTCATAGGTTTACTTAAGTGGAGTCATTCTCTGGCTTCATGCCATTAAATTACACGTCATATTATGAGAAAGACGCCTGTGAAATCCAAATATTGTAAAATTTACTGACGATAATTTTTAGTCCATAATAGCACTGTTTTATAAAACAGTCTAAGATTTCAATAAAATAAAAAATACTCAAGTACCAATGTTTATATTTTATATATTAATTTTGAAAACAAATATAGTATTTCAAAATTTAGAGGAAAAACATCTGTTTTATAGTAGTAATATACAACTGACATATTTTGAAAGACTAAGACTTGATTTTTTTACTGAAGCCTATGGACTTAGATTCTTCAAGTCTAAAAACAATTTTCCCCTTTAAAGGGATCCATATGTTATTAAAATTTGAGGGACACTATATGATTGTGTCCTCCTTTTAAGAATCATGGGAAAATTGTTCCTCTGTTTTAATACCAAAAATAGCTGTCTTCTGAGTGACATGTTTTGTCTCAAGAGCAGTGACTCATGTAATTAATTAGGTTTCCTGTTTTGCTAGAAAGATAAGCACCAAATTTATGACCTATTCTCACAAAATGTAGAGACCTTTTGAATATTAACTTTGTATTCTCACCTCATTCTTGGCTTATAATAATTACTTATGCTCTTTTGCCTGATATGCTGACTTTCCCAAGCATTTTTTTAAACTTAATTTTACCTTGTACTGTATATATTTTTAAGTGAAATGCTAAACTTTTGACAAGATAGAATATAAATAAAACTTACGGAAATTTATATTGCTAAAATTAAGCAACATTTTAAACATTTCAAATCCTCAAATCACTTTAGCATACAAATCATACCTTTAAAGTAATCAGATTAATTTTGGCAAATATTCTAGAACAGAATTCTTGATTCAGTTTACAAATTCACTTTAAAAATTAGGCTCATTAATTCATGGTAAGATACCTTAAAACTAAAAGACCACAAATTATCTTGATTCCCATTTCATTCACTAAACTTGACTTCAAGAAACTTTAAACTTGTCCAAAAAAACGAAATGTACCCAGAATAAAGACTCATACAAAGAGAGACCATCAAAAGAACCTGTATATAGCTGTGAGAGAAATTCCAAAAGTTCCAAGATATTTTGTGTAATGGAGCATCTTCATTAGAATAAATTCATAACCTTACTTTGAAGAAACTATTATTTATTTTGATATATAAGTTCTGACATTTTCCCCTCAAAGTGATGTTATAGTCCTTTAATACTTCTTTAAGGGAAAACAGATCGCTTAAGAATCAACAGATTAGTTGATGCAGAAGAACATATCAGTAATCAGTAAGACAGGGTAATGGCAAGCACCCAAGCTGAACAGCAAAGAGAAAAAAAAAATTTTTTTTAAATGAGGAGAGATTTAGGCATCTCTTAGATAACATCAAGCAAACAGTCATTTGATAGGGGTCCCAGAAGAAAAAAGAAAGAAGAAAAAAGAAAGAAGAGGAGAAGGAGAAGGAGAAGAAGAAAAAGAAAAAGAGAGAGAGGTAGAAAACTTATGTGAAGAAATAATAGCTAAAAACTTCCCTAACCTGGGAAAGGAAATAGACATTCAGGTCCAAGAAGCACAGGGAGTTCAAGGAGGTCCACACCAGAACACATAATACTTGAACTGTCAAAGGTTAAGGATGAAAAAAAGAATTTTAATGGCAGCAAGAGAGAAACAAAAAAGTTACCTACAAGGGAAGACCAGTAAGGTTCCCAGCTGATTTATCAGCAGAAATTTTGCAAGCCAGAGAATGTAGCATAATATATTCAAAGTGCTGAAAGGAAAAAACCTACAATAGAGAATACTCTACCTGGCAAGATTATGCTTCATATTTGAGGGAAAGAATTTCCTAGACAAAAAAAAAAAAAAAAAAAAAAAGATAAAGGAATTTATTACTACTAAACTAAACCAGCTTTATAAGAAATGTTAAAGGCAATTCTTCAAGTTAAAAAGAAATAGCTATAATTAGACATAAGAAAATAATGAAAAAGACATACGATATGACAGCATGTACATAAAATGTGGAGAAGTGGGGAAAAAGTTTTTTAAGAATATGTTTGAAATTAAATTACCATCAAATTAATATAGACTGCTATATACTTAGGATGTTATATATGATCCTCATGGTAACCACAAACCCAAAACCTGTAACGGATACACAAAAAATAAAGAGAAAAAAAGGCGAAACATAGAAATTCATCAATCACAAAAAAAGAGAGCAAGAGAAGGGAACAGAGAACTACAAAAATAATCAGAAAGCAACAGAATGGCAATAAGTACATCAATATCAATTAATTACTTTAAATGCAAGTAACTTAAATGGTCTAATCAAAAGACATAGGGTGATGGAATGAACCAAAAAACCCCACAACTCATCTATATGCTGCCTACATGAGATTTACCTCAGATCTAGACACATATAGACTGAAAGTAAAAGGATGGAAAAACATTTATCAAGTAAATGGAAGCAGCGGGGAAAAAGGCTTTGGTAGCAATACTTCATATTAGACAAAATGGACTTCAAAACAAAGACTGCAAAAAAAAAAAAATAAAGACTGCAACAAGAGACAAAAAGGGCATTTACATAATGGGGATCAATTACATAAGGGATCAATCCAACAAGAGGATATAACAATAGTAAACATCTAGGTACCCAATACTAGAGCACCTTAAATACATAATGCAAATATCAGTAAACACAGAGAAGTTGTTGGTAATATAATAGTAGGGGACGTTAACTCTCCACTTACATCAATGGCTAGATCATCCAGGCAGGAAATCCAAAGGAAAGAGTATCTTTGAATGACACATTAAATCAGGTGGCCATAACAGATATACAGAACATTCCATCTCAAAACAACAGAATACACATTCTTTTCAAGTGCACAAGGAACATTCCCCAGAATAGATTATATCTGACCACAAAACAACCCTTAGTAAATTTATAAAAACTGAAATCATAGCAAGCATTTTTTCTGACCCACAAGAGTATGAAACTAGAAATAAATCACAAGATAAAAACTGGAAAAAAAAAACAAACACATGGAGACTAAACACCATGATACTAAACAAACAATGGGTTAATGAAACAAAGAAGAAACCAAAAAATACAAAGAGACAAATGAAAATGAAAACACAATGGTCCAAAATCTCTGGGACACAGCAAAAGCAGTTCTAAAGAGGAAAATAAAGCGACAGAAGCCTATGTCAAGAAACAAGAAAAAGCTTAAGTTAAACAATTTAACCTTACACCTAAAAGTACCAGAAAAAGAACAAAGCCCAAGGTGAGTAGAAGGAAGATAATAAATTCTTTTTTAAGAGACTTAATATACAACAGGAAAAAAAAAATCCATGAAACCAAGAGCTGGTTCTTTGTAAAGATAAACAAAATTGATAAACTCTTAGTGAGACTCCCTAAGAAAAATGAGAAAGGACCCAAATTAATAAAACCAGAAAAGAATGAGAAACAACAACTGACAACACAGAAATACAAAGGATTATAGGAGAATGGTTTGAAAAATTATATGCCAACAAATTAGACAACTAGACGAAATGGATAATCCCTAGAAACATATAATTTTCTGAAACTGAATAAGGAATAAATAGAAAATCTGAACAGATTACTAGCAAATAAATTGAATTGATAATAAAAAAAATAAAAGTCCAGAACCAGAGGTTCTGGTGAATTCTACTAAACATTTAAAGAATACCTATTCTCTTCAAACTATTCCAAAAATAGAAGAAAAAGGAAAGCTTCCAAATACATTCTACCAGGCTAGCATTACCCTTACACCAAAACTAGACAAAGATATCACAAAAAGAAAAAAAAAAAACACAGGCCAATATCCCTGATGAACACAGATGTAAAAATTCTCAACAAAATATTAGCTAACTGCATTCAACAGTACATTAAAAGGATCATTTACCATGATCAAGTGGGATTTATTCCAGAGATGCAAGGATAGTTCAATATTCACAAATCAATCAATGTGATACGCTACATTACCAAAACAAAGGATAAAAATCATATGATCATCAATAGATGCAGAAAAACTATTTTATAAAATTCAACATTCATTCATGATAAAAAATTCTCAACAAAATAGGTTTAGAGGGAACATACCTCAACATAATACAGACCATATATGAAAAACCCATAGCTAACATCATATTCAATTGTGAAAAACTGGGAGCTTTTCTTCCAAAATCAGAAAAGTTATGCTCACTCTTGCCATTATTATTCAACATAATACTCAAAGTTCTAGCCACAATAATCAGATAAGAAAAATAAATAAGAGGTATAACAGGCATTCAAATTGGTAAAGAAGTTAAACTGTCACTATTTGCAAATGACATGAGAGTATACAAAGAAAACCCTGAAGGCTCCACCAAAAACCTACTATACAAAATAAATAATTCAATAAAGTCTTGATACAAAATTAATACCCTGAAATCAGTAGCATTTGTATACATGAATAATGCTGTAGCAGAAAGAGAATTTAAGAAAACAACTCCATTTACAATTGTACCAAAAAGAATAAAATACATAGGAATAAACCAAAGAGGTGTCAGACTTGTATTCTGAAAACTATAAAACACCGATGAAAGAAATGAAGCTGACACAAACAAATGGAAAGCTACTCCATGCTCATGGATTAGAAGAATTAATATTGTCAAAATGTCTGTTATTACTCAAAGCAATCTACAAATTCAATGCAATCCCTATCAAAATACCAAGAGCATTTTTCATAAAACTAGAATACTCAAATTTGTATGCAACCACAAAAGAACCCAAATAACCAAAGGAATCTTAAGAAAAAGCTGAGGGTATCAAAATCCCAGATTTCAAGATATACTACAAAATTGTAGTAATCAAAACCATAGGATACTGGCACAAAAATAGACATATAAATCAATGGAAGAAAACAGAGAGCCCAGAAATAAACTTTTAATTATATGGTAAATTAATCTATGAAAATGGAGGCAAGAATATACAATGGGGAAAAAGTCTCTTCAATAAATGCTGGTGGGAAAATTGGCCAGCTACACTTTATAAAAGAATGAAACTGGACCATGTCCTAACACCTAACAGCAAAAATTAAAGACCCTAATGTGAGACTGGAAACCATAAAAATCTAGAAGAAAACCTACTGGGCAGCCCCGGTGGCACAGCGGTTTAGTGCCGCCTGCAGCCCAGGGCGTGATCCTGGAGACCCTGGATCGAGTCCTGTATAGGGCTCTCTGCATGGGGCCTGCTTCTCCCTCTGCCTGTGTCTCTGCCTCTCTGTCTCTATAAATAAATAAAATCTTAAAAAAAAAGAAAAAGAAAAGAAAGAAAAAGAAAACCTACTAATTTCTCTGGTATCAGCCATAGTACCATCTTTCCAGAATTGTCTCTTCAGACAAGGGAAACAAAAGCAAAAATGAACCGTTGGGACTCCATTAAAATAAAAAGCTTTTGCACAATAAAGGGCACCATCAACAAAATAAAAAGGCAACCTACTGAATGGGAGAAGATATTTTCAAGTTATGTACCTGGTAAAGGGTTAATACCCAAAATATATAAACAACTTACACAATCCCACACCAAAAAAACCCATACAATCTAATTTAAAAAAATGGGCAGAGAACCCAAATAGACCTTTTTATACAAAGACATATAGATGGCTGACAGGCATATGAAAAGATGCTCAATGTCACTAATCCTCAGAGAAATGCAAATAAAAACCATAATGGGATATAACCTTACATAAGTCAGAATGGTTAGTATCAAAAAGATAAGAATTAACAAGTGTTGGTGAGGATGTGGAGTAAAAGGACCTCATACACTCTTCTTAGAAAATAAACTGTGGAAAACAGTAATGGAAGCTCCTCAAAAACTTACAAATAGAAATACCATAATGATCTAACAATTCCACTATCGGGTGTTTACCCAAAGAAAACGAAAGCACTAATTCTAAAAGATATATGCCCCTCTATGTTTATTGCAGCATTATTAACAATAGCCAAGAAGCAACCTAAGTGTTCATCCATATATGAATGGATATGATGTGGTTGGTATGTGTGCGTGTGCGTGCACGTGCGCGCATGCACGCACACACACACACGCTGGAATATCACACAGCCATAAAAAAGGATGAGAGCGTGTCCTTTGTGACAGCATAGATGGATGTAGAGATATTTTGCTAGGTAAAATAAGTCAGACTGAGAAAAACAATTTCACTCATATGTAGAAATAAAAAGCAGAATCAGACTTATAAATACAGAGAACAAACTGATGGTTGTCAGAGAAGAAGGAGTTGAGAGGACAGGCAAAATGGGTGAATAGAAGTGGGGGATACAGGCTCTAGTTCAATGAACAAATCATGGAAAGAAAAGGCATAGCATAAGGAATATAATTAACAATATTGTAATAGCATTGTATGGTAACAGTAGCTATATTTGTGGTGAGCATAGCATAAAGTATTAATTTGTCAAGTCCCTATGTTGTACAACTGAAACTAATGTAACATTGTGTGTCAACTATGGTTAAACAAAAAATTAGAAAGGAGCTCCTTTAAGTTTTTTTTAATAGGTTTCACAGCACCACCATAAATATGAAACATTATTCTGTTTTTGCCTATTTGTGATAATCTTAATTATTAGGTGAACCAAAGAAAACCATAATTAAGAACATATTAATATAATTACTAGCTTATATTAAATCCATTATTTGTTGCTAATGACCCTAATATTTTGACAGTTATATTGTTAAGAATACTAATGAAGATAGAGTAGTTTTTGAATCTATAAGGTAAGAGCACTCACTGTACATGAAGATTTTCTAGTTTTGATTTAATGATAACTACTAGAGTTGTTAGAAGATTTTTACTTACATTTAACCAATTCAAAAACACTATTTTTTTTTTTTTGGCTGAGCTTTATGGTCAACATAAATGAGTCTGCAACTTAAATAATAAGTTGCTCCCAAAATAAAAGACATTCTTGAATTTGAGTTTAGGAAATTTGATTTTCCATGAGTCAAAATATCAAATATTTTTATTAAAAGCCTGGCTCTGAATTATCTGAACTGAATATTTTTTTTAAAGATTTATTTATTTATTTATGAGAGACACAGATTGAGAGAGGCAGAGACGTAGGCAGAGGGAGAAGCAGGCTCCTCGCAGGGAGCCTGACGTGGGACTCGATCCTGGATCCGGGGATCATGACCTGAGCCAAAGGCAGGCGCCCAACCACTGAGCAACCCAGGCATCCCGGAATATATTTTTTGAACTGAATATTAACACTACATTCCTATGAACACTAAATTCAGGTATACACCATCTTGTGCCCAAATGCACCTACAGTTTCAAAACAGATCTTATTTGCAATCTTAGTACTCTCTAAGTTACCCAGAATACTATAACCAGACTGAACTTTATAAAAAATCTTCAATCTGTCAGTTCTTTCACAGTTTGCAAACCTTCAATGATTTCCTCTATGTATTTTAAACACTTCACAGTATCTAATCACAAGGACTAATTTTATTTTTTTAATTTATATTCCAGTTAGTTAACACAGTGTAATGTTAGTTTCAGGTACACAATAGAGTAATTCAACACTTCTATACAATAAAGACTATTTTCAATAAGAAGCTTCTAATATTAGGATGCCTGGATGGCTCAGTGGTTGAGCATCTGCCTTTGGCTCAGGGCGTGATCCTGGAGTCCTGGGATTGAGTCCCACATTGGGGCTTCCTGCATGGATCCTGCTTCTCCTCTGCCTATGTCTCTGCTTCTCTCTCTCTCTCTCTCTCTCTCTGTCTCTGTGTCCTCATGAATAAATAAAATCTTAAAAAAAAAAGCTTCTAATATCAAATCTAATACACATTAATTATTTTTCATTGTTTTCTGAGAAGTTATGGCTCTACATTTCTTTCCACTTATCATAGTCCAGGCTTCCCTTCTTTAATTCCTACTGCATTAAAAAGTATTTTAGGATATGCATTTCTATATTATAGTTTTACACTTTCATATACTTATGTCTCACTTTCCAAAGAAACTATAAACAAAGATGTAAGCTATAAGCTACATACTATAAGCTAAGCTACTATAAAGAAAAATGTAACATGTAAGCAAAGATGTCTTTTAATGTCCATGGTAATAAAGTACGAGGCTATAAGAAGCACCTGATAAGTACTTTGAAAACAATTCATGGTACATTAAAAGGGAGATCATCCTTTGATAGCAGTGGAAACTGAAACTTAAATAAATCAGTTAATGTCAAAGCACTAGCTTGTCAGAGTTAAAGGACTATACCACTGGTCTGGTTCCATGTTAGTGCTCTTGACTATTTTAAAGGAAAATGCCATTTTTAGCTTTAATAATTTTCAGTGAAGTTCTAATATATTTTGAGTGATTCTGTAGATAAATATTTTCCAAATATAAAAATGGTTTACATTCAGATCACGATAAATGAACTCCATTTACTATGAATTAAAGAGATTACATTTGATATTACTTAGGAGGAACTGTACATATTGCTAGAGCATGTACTTCTAAAAGTTTACTTCTACATCCTTGATATGGAAGTATTCTAATTTCTAGGGCTGTCTGATAAGAAGTCTTTTTAAAAAATCTCATTCAAATGTTACTTATGAATTAAGTAGAGACATGGACGACATGGTTAATTTTATAATTGCTCATAAGTACTGGGATGATTTCAATATAGATTTCACCATGTGACCAAAAGCTCAGCAATTTACATTTGTCATTCTGTTTTTTGCACATTTACTTTAAATATAAAGACTGAGGAAATCTTACCTTCTTGATAGGCTCCATCTGCCATGACTAAATGAAGAATCTTGGCATAAAGATGTTCATGTTCATTTCCTAAAATATCCTGAACTATTGTTGAACAAATTTCAATATTTTCATCTTCATCTTCATGAATAGCCTGTATCAAATTTTCAAATATAAATTAATATGAATATTAGCTTTATCTAGAGACTTTATTTTTCATAATAAATCTACTGACCTCTAAAAATCACTGATATTTTACTAGTAATTCAAAAAGAGCATATTTCAAAGTTAATTTTTTTTTTAAAAGTAAGCTCCACATCCAAGGTGGGGCTTGAACTCATGACCCTGATATTAAGAATCGGAGGCTCTACCTACTTGGCCAGGCAGATGCCCCTGAGTTAAATGTTTTCATTGACACTTTACTTACTTTTATTTTCTCGTAAACCTCATAGAATTTTTCAAAGCCTATTTCCTGTTCCAGGTGAAGTCTCAGTTCCTCTAAATGGTTAAAGACACTATCATATTCACATTCACTAGTAATATCACCATCACTGTTATCTAAGAAACAGAAACAAGAAGATACTTTATGACTAAAAAGAATGAATAAAATAATTCTTACTTTAACGGACTAATATTCATTTTGATGAGTGATATCACTGAAACAGAGCACTTATACTTCTAATGTAAAGTTTTGTCATTATAATTATTGCCATTTATGTAGGAAATGAATGTATATATAAATGTCTTAACAAGAATGTTACTTTGGGAGTCTTTTCTTTTATAGACATAAACATTAAACCAGATTAGAATAAAAAATTCGAATTGAGTAAAACATGAAAAAAGCATGCAGGAGACATATGACATACTACATATTATAAATCTTTAGTAAAGCATTTAGAAAGTATTATAAATGCTATATATGTTTCATGTCATGTACATGTCCAAGACACTTGGGAACATTCTAGTAAAAGATGAAGTTACTGAAGAATCGTTCCTTTTCACATTAGCTCTTCTTCCAAACTAAACATAATATAGTTCTCAAAATACACAAATTTTATATGCATCTTAGGGGTAATGCTATGAACAAGGAACAGTTCTCAAAAAAAAAAAAAGTCAAGGTTTAATCCTACTGTTTAACCACTGTATTTGGAAGCTCCCTGTAAAATATAAAATGCTAAGAAAACTAGGCTATTATCCTTAGTAAAACTATAAAAGTGCTTCAAAAGCATTTCCAAAATTTAATGGGAAAGAAATGGAACAAATGTATGTGGGTATCAGTGGAAAAAGAAAAAAGAATGAATAAAAGTCAGAGATACAGAAGCATACTTCAGTTTTATTTAAATTTGGAAATAGTTCATATCAGGTATCAGAAAATATACTCTACTTGAAATATTTGTATAAACTGAAAAAAAGAAGTCCCATGATCATGACCATGTACCTGAGTGCCATTCTTCATTTAGGGCACTTTCACTGCTGGGATTGTCATCCTCATCTGCCAGATCTGTCCCATTTGCAGTCTGCTCTATGTCACTGTTCTTTAAGACTGATTCTTCCTCCTCACTGTATTCTTCTCCAGGTTGTTCCCTAAGTAACTGTTCCATAGAGGCCTGAAGCTCTTGTAAATCTGTGTCAGTTTCTTCAAAAACACTGAAATTAAAAAAAAAAACATTACCAAAGTGTCGTCTCATTTTGAAATTTTACTTTAATTTAATATACATGCACTCCTTTATGCTTAAAAGTACTAATAGAGGATAAAAATATATCTGAAAGATCTTTTTTTTATAAATTTATTTTTTATTGGTGTTCAATTTGGATATCTGAAAGATCTTAACTCAAATTTCCATTAATGAAAAAATAAACTTTTAAAGTAGAAATATCTTTATTTTGCATTTAGGTGTACAAATCTCTACACTTTGTAGCAGGTATAGATAAGCAAAGCATCTAATTAGAATGAGAAAGAGTATGTTTAATCTTTTGGACCATCCTATTAGTAACATTTAGCTTTATATTTAATTACAAGACTAACATAACATGCACATCTGCTATGTACCATTACAGCAATGATAAAACATTGGCCTATTGACAAAATCTTCTTATGGCCAACCCTGAGGAATTAGTGACCACCATTGTTGATATTAAAGTAAATGGGCTGCTGAGCCTGCATTATAAGAAAAGTAAAAGATTAACATCTTTTTTGAAAGATAAAGAAGTACTCAAAGAACAGTCTGGCCCTGCATTCACTTTGTAGTAGATTTTCTTATTATATGACCTTGAGTGAAGTTTGGAACCCCCTACCCCCCCTCCCCCGCAAAAAAAAAAAAAAAACATCAAGTGAAATTTCCTGGTATGGACTATCACTTAAACAAACAAACAAACAAACAACAAAAAAAAAGTTTTCAAAATTTTAAATTAATATTAAAAGCTTCTAACTTAAATTTTAAAATTCTCTCATCTACTAGTAACTAAAAGAACACAAGCCACAAACAAGCTACTGTGCAGTCAGATAAAACTGATGACTTTATAAAAACTTTGAGGAAAAACTGTTACCTAGCACTTTCAACCATAAAGGTACTCTTATGTTGTCATGTTCTCCAGGAGACTCAATAAAAACACAAAGTTAAAGCACTTATGACTACAGCCAAACAGAAGAAAACAAGGATAAAAGGGTAACTTCCTGTAAAATCTGAGAACACTAGCAAAAATATACAGAACTCTATGAAAGATAAAAAAAAAAAAAGGGGGGGGGGTGGTGGTGGTGGCAATCTTTAAAAGATAGTTTGGTGGGCAGCCCTGGTGGCCCAGTGGTTTAGCACCGCCTTCAGCCCAGGGTGTGATCCTGCAGACCCAGAATTGAGTCCTGTGTCGGGCTCCCTGTGTGGAGCCTGCTTCTCCTTCTGCCTGTGTCTCTGTCTCTCTCTCTCTGTGTCTGTCATAAATAAATAAATAAAGTCTTTAAAAAAAAAAAAGATAGTTTGGTTAAAAATTTAAGAAACAAGAGGCAAGGCTTAAGAAAAAGAAAGAAATAAAAAAACAAAATGTGCCAGATATAGAGGCTCTGGCTCAAATATTATAGGGGAAAAAAACTACCAGATAGATTATTATTTTAATTGGATATCAATCATATCCAAACACAGTTCTTTCTATTAGAAGAGGTAAAATGTAGAAACTTTAAGTTTAAAAATATCAGAAAATAAATAATAAAAATCCCAGTATTTTATACCATTTTTTCCTGGTGATTTGAATACACTCTACCTTTTCAAACACTTTATCCTCCCCTCACATATTGGTAACATTTGTCTGAGGAGGTGAGAGGGCTTACTTGTATCAAAGAAGGTAAAGAAAGGTTCCTAGCTAAGGGGCTATATCACTTCCTACAGTTCCCAGAAATGTTGGTTAAATTTGCCTCTTGGATTCTAGATTCCCCATGAATCACAAAGAAAGGAATTTTGTGAAAGCAATTAATTTACACCCAGAACACACACGTACTCATACATATGCAAACAAGACAACTAGTCTACCTAACTTCTCACTGCCATGGTTTTGTTTTTGTTGTTTTTGTTTTTTATTTTTTATTTTATTTTATTTTTTTACTGCCATGGTTTTGAAATCCTACATGGCAGGAGATATAGAGGCTTTCTGCTCTTTTCCCTAAGGAACGTGGAATAGTTTATATTTCATAATTTTCCACTGCAATCCCTGTATCATGTGGTGTTAGTCATTATCCTGCTAATATTCCTTCATTTAAGCACAATTTATTAAGCATATACCATGGACAAGTCAATGTGCTCAGTGGTGAGTATGACAGCACACAGAGAAACCATTTTCTTACATTTCTCAAGTGAGAGTAAGTCATTAGGTTACTTAGAAGCAAATATACCTAACAAAACTTGCATGACTATATTTTAAATATGTTGTAAAAAGGTAAAGGAGGGGTGAAAATCAGTTACAGATAATTTTTTAAAACTGTTTAGGTGAGTTACAGCTCTAGAGTTCATATAAACTCAAATTCTGTTAGTGCTTATATTTATTAATGACATCATGCTCACATGTCTTCAGAATCAGAAGGTCCTTCTTTAATATGCTCATCTTCAATATCATCTATTTCAAGATTGTCTTGACATACATCTCCTACAGTAGGAACATCCATCAGTGTTCTGAACAATTTTGAGAGATCTGGAAGTGAACATGTCCTTAGCATCTAAAAAAGTAAGATTTTTTTAGTAGGAGTAAGATCACTAGAAAATAAAAATGAGATAAAAAATTAGAAAGTTAGAGCTAATACTAATTTTTAAGAGCTAGTAGCTCCAGAGATGACTTGTCTAAAATTAGAACCAAATTTTCTTGAATTTCAGTTCTGTATTTTTTCGGGGAGGAAACTAAACTTGTGAGTTATGTGTGGGTTTCAAAATACAGGGATTCACTTAAGTCACCATTAAAAGGCAGGGAGAAATGTTTAATTGGGGTATGCACCTAGGGAATGGAATTAGAAATCTGTCAGAAATTAGGCAGTGCCAGAAACTGCTAATTTGCTCCCTCTCAGTCAGGGCCCATACTGTCTCTCCCTTATTTTATCTCCTCTTACAATTTACTATGGCCAATCTTCCTATATGTTTCCCAAAGTCTGGACTGAGTTAGTCTGAAGGTTGGCAAAGAACTATCACACATAATTGGTGGTTCTTTGTATCATTTATCCTAGGAGCTGCTGGGTAGCCAATATTGATTAAATAAGGAACTTCATATTAGTGCAAAAAAAAAAAAAAAGCCTAACATTACTTCAGTGAACAATGGACTGTAAGTGAGCCTTTCTCACAAGAAGGGAAGGCTGGAAAGACAGGTACTTTGATGTTTATACTGAAAATCATTTATAACAACAGGTGAGAAGGAACTGACTGAGGAAAAAAACAATGTATGGTTGAGGTGTTTAAAATCTTAATTTGTTTGGATAAGACCAGGAATAACAGAAATAGCCACTGTCCACCAACCTATCAGCAGTTAGAATGTGATCGATACACAGGACAATGAAACAAATGTCTGTATACATAAGTCTCAGAATTGGGTCAATAATCCTAAAGGAATCTGTGAGATTTGAAAACTAATTCCTAAAGCCTTGGTAAGAATCCTACACCAGATAGGAGAGGAGACTGAAGAAAACACAATGTTTAGCATATTAATGAAACTTTATATACTTTGCCAATTTTATCAGTACGATCTGTTTTTGAGAACAAAAGAGGATAGATTTTCCACGATTTGAACATAATTTACATATTACAGCACAAGAAAAAGTGCTTATGAACTACAAGATGGTGAAGACACATTGCTTGTTAAAACAGTTAATGATGGTACTGAAAGTATTTCTTTTGCTGAATCTCCCACTGTCAGCAGAATTATGCTTGATTTGCTTATTATTTTAATGGTGAACGAATATATTATAAACCAGCAGTATGCAAAATATGCATATGGTACAGTTTCTCCAGGTAGATACTAATCAATAAAAATATACAACATATATGCATTATATACTTAAATTCAAGAGGACTCTACATAAAGATGCAATACTTTTTAGGCCAAGATAAATTTTAACCCTAGTAAAAAAATCTCAATTTTACTTTATTCCTTTCACTATTAAAAATAGCTTTCCTGGGGCAGCCCCAGTGCCCAGCAGTTTAGCACAGCCTTCAGCCCTGGGGTGTGATCCTGGAGACCCGGGATCGAGTTCCGTCGGGCTCCCTGCATGGAGCCTGCTTCTCCCTCTGCCTGTGTCTCTGCCTCTCTCTGTGTCTGTCATAAATAAATAAATAAAAAACCTTAAAAAAAAAAAAAAAAAAAAAAAAAAAAGCTTTCCTGGGACAGTCCGGGTGGCTCAGCGGTTTAATGGTGCCTTCAGCCCAGGGCCTGATCCTAGAGACCCAGGATCGAGTCCCACGTCAGGCTCCCTGCATGGAGTCTGCTTCTCCCTCTGCCTGTATCTCTGCCTCTCTCTCCAGGTCTCTCATGAATAAATAAATAAAATCTTAAATAAAATCTTAATAAAATAAAATAAAATAAAATAAAATAAAATAAAATAAAATAAAATAAAATAAAATAAATAAAATAAAATAAAATAAAAAACTTTCCTAACCTAACAAAATAATACAGTAGAAAGAAACCTCAAGAAGTATTTGGCAATTTTCCTCTTGGAATGAGCCTACGCACCCATCAATCCAACAGCTATCTGTCCTATATTAAAAATGCTTTATGTTCACAGTCTTCCCTGACAGATTTTTTTTTTAGATGTTTTTGTTGTTGGTTAAATTATTTTTCTCAAAAATGAAGAGAAACACAGATAGTGAAAAATTAAGTTCTAATTGTACTAATAGAACGCCACACAAAATTCTACTGAAAAGAATTCTGTCAACTCACTGTTTCATCCATCTGTAGTACTTTTCAAATAAAATAATGAATTAGCAATATTCTGGTTATACTACAAAATGGGCTACAATGAACATTTTTATTTAGCTTCTGCTTAGTGCAATTAAACTGTAACAATGCTTTCTCAAAATAGCTTCTACAAATACACCTGTACTTCAACACCGGTGAGAAGTATATCTAAAATATTAATTGAATTATGAATATTTAAAAGGCAAAAATTATAGATATTAAATAAGAATTTGTATTAAAAGAAGACATTTAAAACACATATGCTACTGATGAATTGTATATTCATATTTCCTCCCCCCCACACACACTCTACATTTGCTATAACAAGAAAATAAATTCTCAAGTTTCCATAGAGATCAGTTTTCCCCTCCACTAGCCAGATGAGGAAACTATCAGTAGAACACATCTGGTCTTTCTCCACTCTTTATTCACTATCTTGTGACGTGAGGGAGGTCTAAAGGGAAGGAGAAATAGCTATTTCATTTGGTAATCTAGATTCTATTCTCACATAAGTCAGATCATGAGAAGATCACATCTTGAAACTATTTCATTTTGACCTATTACAAATTTACCTTCTGTGATCTTCGTTTAAGTGTTATATTCTCAATGTTATTAAGTCACTCTGTTACAACACTGTTATGAAAGCTGCTACTGTATTTATAGTGTTTGCTGTCAGAAACAATACAACCCAAAAGACGTTATAATTCTGGACCTAGAAGAAATACCCTTTCAAAATGAAAGTGAAATAAAAATGTTTTTAAATAAACAAAAGCTGAAAAAGAAATTCATCACCAACACAGCTGCACAAGAATGTCAAGAAAGTTTTTAGAAGTGGAAGAAATGATACCAGATAGAAACTTAAATTCTACACAAAGTAATGCAGAATGTCCAAAGAATATACATAGACTCTGTTTTTACTTTGTGTAAAAGATAACTGAATGTTTTAAGCAAAAACAATAAAAATTTGTTGTGGTGTTTGTATCATGTAGATGTCAGGTGTACGATAACAATGCCAAAAGAACAGATACGAAGGTAGAAATGGAAATACACCGAAAAGGTTCTTTTTTTTTTTTTTCCAATGAAAAGGTTCTTATGTCATATATAAAGTGCTATAATATTATTTGAAGGAAGACTGTAAAAACTAAAACTGTATCTTGAAAGCTGAAAATTACAACTAAAGCTTAGGAAAAAGTCTATATTAGCAAATAGTACAGATAATATCAAATGCTAAAAATATTCAATCCAAAGAAGGAAGAATAAAAGTAAAACAGAAAAAGTGATGAGACAAATAGAAAACAGATAGCAAAATGGTAGGTTTAAACTCAATCATATCAATAATATATAAAAAAATTACATGAAAAGTAAATGGTCCATTTTAAATAAAAGAGATTGCCACATTGGTTAAAAAGCAAGACTTGACAAAGTGATAGCTACAAAAAATCTAATATAAAATCAATGTGATTACAAGTTAAAGATGTAAGAAATATATATATATTTAATGTATAAACACTAATCATCAGAAAGCTGGAATGGCTATATTAGAACCAGACAGGGACACCTGGGTGGCTCAGCAGTGAAGCATCTGTCTTCGGCTTAGGGCGTGATCCTGGAGGGCTCCCTGCACAGAGCCTGCTTCTCCCTCTGCCTTATGTCTCTGTCTTTCTCTCCCTCTCTGTGTCTCTCATGAATAAATAAAAAAAACTTAAAAAAAAAAAAAAGAACCAGACATAACAGACTTCAGAACAAGGTGATATGACCAAGAATACAGTCATTTCATAATGATAAAGAGTGTAATTTATCACGAAGATATAAAGATTATTAATTTGCATTCAACTGACTGGAACTTTTTTCTTTCTCAGTAACTGATAAACAAGTAGAAAGAAAATCAGTAAGGACACACGATGAACAACACTCTCAAGCAAAAAGGGATGCTTTAAAATAATAAACCTATCAATTCATCCAGAAGGTATAGCAATACTAAATTTTTATTCACTCAATAACAAAGTTTCAAAATACATGGAACAAAAATTGACACAAATGTAAAAAGACAGTTTTTGCATTTTTTTTCTCAACAAATGATATGTAACTGACACAAGACAAAAAAATTGGTAAAGATAAAGAAGGCTTGAACAACACGATTAACCAATTTGACATATTCTTGACATTTGCAGAATATTTTACATGATGATAGAAAAAAACACATTCTTTTATGGTGATCTATTAAGAGTAGTAGCCACCAGTAACAGACACTAAAGGGTGACTCATGAGTGCAGAGGAAAATATGATATAAAAGAAGCCAAGAGATAAAATGATTTTAAAAATAAAGTGTATATGACTCTTTTGGAAGAAGAAAATCAAGAAAGGTGAGAGAGAGAAAAGGCACAGAGAATTT
The DNA here is from genome assembly GCF_018345385.1 of Vulpes lagopus. NCBI lineage: Eukaryota > Metazoa > Chordata > Mammalia > Carnivora > Canidae > Vulpes > Vulpes lagopus. The sequence continues at coordinate 31,198,249 of NC_054831.1, read as the reverse complement.
GGCAAGAGCAGTTTTAATGGAGGAGTAGGCTAAAAGTCATATTGGAATATATTTAAAAGTGAACAGAAGTGGAGACTGTAAAGATACAACATACTCAAGATGTTTGGTTGTAAAAAGGAGCAGAGAAAGGGGTGGTAGCTAGAGAAGGACATGTTCTTAAGAGAAGTTTGCTAATTATGATTGGACTCATTAGAATACGTATGTTGAGGAAATGATCCATTAAGAAGAAAAAGTTGATGATATAAGCTAGTGTGACCCCAAAGTAATGGAATAAATCCTTGAGAAGGTGAGAGGTTAGGACTCAGAAGTATAAGGAGGATTTCTGGGTAGCACTGGTGGCTTAGCAGTTTAGTGTCGCCTTTGGCCCGGGGCATGATCCTGGGGACCTGGGATCGAGTCCCACATCAGGCTCCGTTCATGGAGCCTGCTTTTCCCTCTGCCTGTGTCTCTGCCTCTCTCTCTCTCTCTGTGTGTCTCTCATGAATAAATAAAATCTTTTTTTTTTTAAAGGAGGATTTTTTTAAATAAAAAAAGACTAGCATAACAACATTTTTAAGAAGAATTTTAAACTTAACAAAAATCTTTGTAAGACTTCAAATTATTCCATTTAGTTAACAGATTATATAAATGCTTATACATAATGTTTAGGTTTTTTTCATATTTCAAGGTCACCATTTTGGCCTGGTGATGAACTCTCATGACCTCAAAGATTTAAGGAATAGGCACATATGGCCTTCTACCCTTGCCTTGAATGGCTACAAACTGCTTTGATTTTCTAGGTTTTTTTCCTTGCCCCTCCCTTCACAGTCACCTACGTGAAATCTGCTTTGCTGTACTTACTTCCCAAGTACATACTTGTAATAGAACTACTAAGTTTGAAGTAAAGTCATGAAAGAAAATCAAATAATAAAATATATTATGCAAGGAATGTTAACTTTATACATAGAAACGTTATTAAAAAGCTCTGGGCTATGGGGTGTCTGGGTGGCTCAGAGGTTGGGTGCCTACCTTCGGCCCAGGGTGTGATCCTGGAGTCCCAGGATCCAGTCCTACATCGGGCTCCCTGCATGAAGCCTGCCTGCTTCTTTCTCTGCCTGTGTATCTGCCTCTCTCTCTCTCTGTGTGTCTCTCATGAATAAATACATAAAATTAAGAAAAAAAAAAAAAGCTTTGGGCTAAAGACAGCTAGCTTTACACCTTTACCATAAAAGAAGATACATGAGTTATATGATAAGCCTTGTTTGTCCCATATACAGAACTTATTGTCTAACTCTGAAGATCATAAATTTGTTTTCAGTTTATTATCTTTTTAAAGTTTGACTGCTATTAAACAAGTGAGAAAATTTAGCAATATCTACCTTTAAAATAAAGAAAACACTCTAAAATAAAAACATACCCCCCCCCAAAAAATAAAATAAAATAAAAACATACCCAATTTGAAAATTAAATTGAAAACCAAAATGATATATTTAAAAAACAGCCAGGGATAAAAGAATTCAGGTAATTCATTTCCATGTAGACTTAAATATATGAAAAATGTCCAACCCCACTGGTAAACACAGAAAACACAAATATTTAAAAATATCATTACTCCCTAAGTACACAGTTTTTAGGTGAATGATAACAGTTGGTGCTTTTTTATTTTATTTTATTTTTTTTAAAAGATTTTATTTATTCACAAGAGACACAGGCAGAGGGAGGAGAAGCAGGCTCCATGCAGGGAGCCTGATGTGGGACTCGATCCCGGGACTCCAGGATCATGCCCTAAGCTGAAGGCAGATGCCTAACCGCTGATCCACCTAGGCATCCCTGGTTGGTGCTTTAGAGTACAGACTCTCACATACTATTGAGGTATTATTAGCTATTTCTTAAAGGGAAATCAGGCGATTTACAATATAACTTTGGAACTCCACTTACAGAAATTTATTTTATGAAATAATTGTGGCTATTGTCAAAGATATAGGTGTAGGTGGTTACTATAATTAAAATTGAAACCTAATGGCCCAATAATAAAAATAGATTAAACAAATTATATATAGCATAGCACAATGGGATTTGTGGTCATTACAGATGATATGAGAGAATGACAACATGACAAAATGCTATTTTTATAATAATATAATTTGTAACAGTAACATTTGTAATAATTTTATAATACATATCAGAAAAGTAGATTACAAAAAATATGCATAATATTCTATTTTGGCAAAAAGTATTATATATGTAAAAGTTACATACATAAAAGTAACATAACATGTGATTTCTTTGTATCTTTAAATTTTCTATAGTGATAATATTGTAATTTTCTAAAGAGAAAAAATTGGTTACGTATTTTAAAAAATAGCAAGTGAGAAAAGAAGTTTGAAAATCTTTTGCCAGGAAGTGGCATATGAATATCTTCTACTCTTTCTATATACAAATTAGGCAAATAGCACTTCTGTCCACTTAAAACATATTAAGTTTAGTCTCATGAAAAATGGAAGTTGCATTGAGTTGTGAGAAAGGGAGATGTATAGAGGGACTGATTGCTTAAATAAAAGAGATCCTATAAAAAGGTACTCTCAATGGCAATTTCTTTTCAGAATCCCAGAAAAGATGATGAAGGTTTTTTTGTTTTTGTTTATTTGGAGGTGTGTGTGTGTGTACGTGTGTTTAAGAGATTAAAATTCAATATTATGATTTATCAAAGAAAAACAATAAATAAGAAATGTTATTAAAATAGATATTTTCTATTTGAGGTGCATACTTGCCTTTGGGTTGTTTGCATCAAATAGACCAGTTGAAAGTCCAATCAGCAAGGAATTCTTGTTTTTATTTTTCGGTGGTGAATCAGAGCGAGATCGAAGTGGAAAGGATTCTTCTGGTGAACACAGAATTGACTGAATTTGAGAGACTGCATTCAAGTGTTTTGAAAGAACCACTCTATGGAAAAATGGCTCTGGTTGCACAGATTTATCTATACCACATTTAGAATGCTGAGAATCATCTATTTCAGGTCCTGTGGTATAAAGGAAAGATTTTGTAATGTCTATACAGTACTTAAGCTCAATGTGATATTGAAAAAGCACACTATTTAGCATGAATTCTAGCCAAAAACTCTATCAGAATAATAAAAAATATATATATGATTATATTAGCATATAATTTTTGATAGGATATAAGGTTTTATTTTCAGGAAGCAGATTAATTTGCTATATACCTCCATTAAATGCAAGTTCTAAAATATAGGCACAAATGTAAAGAATTGTGAAAATATATTTTTTAGACACTCATATTTAGCTCCAGTTTATCTTTGTTCCTAAAGGTTAGATAGGAAAAATTAGAGTTCTCATATTTTAATTAATATTATTAAAAACAAGAAGACAACTTAATGTCCTTAGTATACTGGCTTAGTTTTGGTAAGCAATTCTGTTTTGAATGTTCGATAAAACAACTGACTAAAAAGTTTTATTGCCCATATTGCCAAACAATCTAGGCTTATTAATGAGAATCTAGTGCTCTATGCTTATTTATTCTTTAAACAATTGAGGTGACTGATAAGAAATGCTATTAATATGTTGTCCAAATAAAACAGATTCATGTTAATAACCTTCCAGAAAGTAACAAGTCTAATGCAATGAGGCTTACTTTTATCAACTTCACTAAGGTGGTCCACATTCATTGGGATTCCATCTTCAGAAACTTCATTTTGCTGAACAGTGATCCTATCTTCAAACCTGTCCAGATGGATAAATCAGTAAAAATACAATTTACTAGAAATAGAAGTACTCTTCAATTAAAAAAAAAAAAAAAAGAACACAAGTTCACTAGCATCCTGTGATCCCTCTTTCAAATATTTTCCTTAGTTATGGATGTGGATATATATATATATATATTTTTTTTTTTCTCTCATAAGGACATTGTATTTTTTACCCTTTTAAACCTTCACCAATCATAATCAGTCACAAAAACCTGCCTCACCACTTCCTGTAACTATGGTTCCCAAAATATGGCCCTTAGACATTAGGAACACATAGAAACTTGTTCAGAACTTGTTCAGAATTCAAATGATCAGGGCATACCCAAGGCCCAGCAATTTATTTCATTTTTTAAAAAAGATTTTATTTATTTATTCATGAGAGATACAGAGAGAGAGAGGCAGAGACATAGGCAGAGGGAGAGGCAGGCTTCATGCAGGGAGCCTGACATGGGACTCGATCCCGGGTCTCCAGGATCACACCCTGGGCTGAAGGCAGTGCTAAACTGCTGAACCACCTGGGATGTCCAATTTGTTTCACTTTATTTATTTTTTAAAGATTTTATTTATTTATTCATGAGAGATACAGAGAGAGAGAGGGGCAGAGACACAGGCAGAGGGAGAAACAGACTCCCTGTGGGGAGCCTGATATAGGACTTGAACCCAGAACCCCAGGATCACACCCTGAGCCAAAAGCAGATGCTCAAACACTGAGCCAGATGCCCCCAGCAATTTATTTTAATAAATACCAAATTAATCCTAATACTTGCTAATATCTGGGAAATATTACTTTAAGCAATCAAAATGCCCCTTAAAAGCACAGAATATAAAACAACCATAATATACTAATACTATAAACTACCATGCAGGTATTAAAAAAGATCAAACAGATATCTATGTGAAATCCTGTGGAATAACAGTCTATATAGACTATAATATAAAATAAATAACACATTTTGTTAAGTAAGCAAAGTAATCTATAATTTGTATTAAATGCTGTTAGGTTTCAAAAAAATGGCATATAGCACAGTACAAAAAAAAAATAGAATGATATGCACAAAAAAGTCTTAATCCGCAAAGGGAGTGAATTAATTGAACAAAGGTAAAGAACTGACAGTTTTTATTTCAATACAACTGAGAATTAAATTCATGTTATCATATGTTTTTTAAGAAAAATTGAAGACTGGAAGAATACAAGTCAAAGGTCTCAAATAAACACAGAAAAAGATGCTTTACATCACTAATCATCAGGGAAATGCAAACCAAAACGAAGTAAGACATCATCTCATATCTGATAGAAAGCCTATTATCAAAAAGACAAGAGGTAAGTGTTGGTGAGAATGCAGAAAAAAGGAATCCTTGTGCACTTCTAGTGAGGATGTAAAAGGTGCAGACACTATGAAAAACAGTACAGAGTTTCCTCAAGAAATTAAAAATAGAAATAGCATACAATTCAGTAATTCTACCACTGGGTATTTATCCAAAGAAAACAAAAACACCAATTTGAAAAGATTTTTGGACTGCTATGTTTATTACAATATTATTAACAATATCCAAGATTTGGAAGCAACCCAAGTGTTCAGTGACAGATGAATACAGACACACACACTGGAATATTACTCAGCCATAACAAGGAATGAGATGGGACCATCTGCAACAACACAGATGGAGACAGGGGGATTATGTTCAGTGAAATAAAACAGAGAAAAACAAGTAAGTATGATTTGACTTATATGTGGAATTTAAGCAACAAATGAACAAACAAACAGCAGAAACAGACCCATAAGTAACAGAGAACTGGCAGTTACCAGAGGGAATGGGAGTGAGATGATGGGCAATAGGGGGGTGGAGTAGTGAGAGGTCCAGGGTTCCAGTTATAGAATGAGTAAGTCATGGGGCTAAAGGGAACACACAGGAAACAGTCAATGGTATTATAACAGTGTTGTATGGTGACAGATGGTAGCTACACTTGTGATAACATAATTTAAAATACAGAGTTGTCAGAAACTTATGTAACATTGTGTCAACTATACTTCAATAAAAACAACAAAAAACAAAGGCACCAGCAGCTTATTTCTAGAAGTTTGGCTTACAGGCAGTTTTTTTTTCTTAATTCTTTTTAATTGATCTCAAATTAAAATAATCTTTTATTTACTTTTTCAGTTTTAAATTTTGAAAATTTTTCTATGTTTGGTTTTCTGAGTTTTTATTTATTTCCAATCATACAAATAACATTTTTCTTCATTCAAAATGTAATGTTCTAAAAGAAAGGAGAGTCAAAGTTAGTGGAGAAGTAGGAGACCTTAGTTTCATCTGGTCCCAGGAATTCATCAATTATAACACGTATGAACTCAACCCAAGGTCTAAGAAAAGAATTGTTGCAACTCTGCAAATAAAAATGACCACTTTCTGCAAGGTAAGAGGTGCAGAGAAGTGAATCCCAGGCCATATGTGGGAAGATAACTCGCAGGAGGGTGGGAAAGAGTGTCAGCTGGCTACCAGAAAGTGATATAGCAGCAGGGTGCAAAAGTAGAACTTTTAGTGGACTGCTCTGTTGAGGGATGTCCCTGCCAGAAAGGTGCTCAAGTGGCAAAGTGGAGGTGGGATCCTAGGTGGGACAGTGTGGTCTCATGATCCTCGGGGGCAAAGGAAGAGGGGGTGCCGGAGTGTGCAGAGTTCCCAGGCATCAGAGAGGGAAACCAGCTGCAATCAGCAAGGCCAGTAGTGAGCTCTCTGCTTGGGGTTGCCATAAACCACAAACTGCACCATGATGGGACTACTGCTCTCTTGCTCTACAAGCATGGGCACAGCAAATGGCAGAATCTGGAAGGAGCAGCACAGGAACATGCTGCAGGAGTCTGCAGTGTTTGGAGACTCAAAACACGGTTGTGCACCTGAGACAGAAACCCTGAGTCACAGGCGGGGGTGAGCATAGAGTGCAGACGGAGAGCAAGGAGACAGAGGGACTGACTGCTTTTCCCTGAGGGTGCACTGAGGAGTGGGGCTGCAAATTTTTGGTGCTGAAGATTGGGGTGCCGCTACTTTCATTCCTATCCTCTAAACCAGTTCAGAAAGACTTTAGGAACAAAAGCCACATGGAGCAATCCAGGGCAGATTACTAAACCTGGCCCCCTGGCAAGGGCAGTGCAATTCTGCCCTGGGGCAAAGACACCAGAGGATCAGCACAACAGGCCCCTCCCCCAGAAGATCAGCGAGAACACCCAGCCAAGACCAACTTTACCCATCACGGACAACTGTGGAACTCTGACGATATGTCATATAGCATATATAATAATCCAGGGTTTTCTCCCCCCATGATTCTTTAGTCTTTCAATGTTAATGTTGTTCTCTTTCCTTTTTCAACGAATTTCTTATTTTATCAACTTTTTAAAAAATCTTTTTTAAATTTCATTTTTACAGTTACATTCTATCCTTTCATTGTATTTAATTTTGTTTTCATATATATATGAATCTCATATATATATATGATTGATATATATATATTTTTTTTCTTTCTTTACATTTTTGGGATGCAATTTCTTCTAAAAAACTGACCAGGGAATCCCTGGATGGCTCAGCAGTCTAGCACCACCTGCCTTCAGACTAGGGTGTGATCCTGGTCTCCCGGGATCAAGTCCTGCATCAGGCTCCCTGCATGGAGCCTGCTTCTCTCTCTGCCTGTGTCCCTGCCTCTCTCTCTCTCTCTCTCTCTGTGTGTCTCTCATGAATAAATAAAATATTTAAATACATAAATAAATAAATAAATAAATAACCAAAATACACCCAAAGAATCTAGTGTATTGTTTTGTTCACCTGTTTATATCCCTTTTTTTGTCTTTTAATTTCCATTTTAACAGTTACTTTATTATCCGTTCATTATATTCTTTATATTTAATTTTTTTTGGTACATATCTAAGTTTTTCTTTCATTACAATTTGGGATCTACCTTTCTAACAAACAGATCAAAATACACACAGGATCCAGTGTATTGCTCTGTTCAACTGTCTGATTATATTCTTTTTTCTTTTAATTTTCTTTTTTGGTTTCAGGTCTCTTCTGATTTGTTTGGTATAATTTCTATGGGGTCGTTGTTGCGTTTTAGTATTTTGTTCTCTCATTCATCTATTCTTCTCTGGACAGTGACAAGACTGGAAAATTCACCTTAAAAAAGAGAACAAGATGAAATACTGAATGCCAGGGACTAATCAGTGTAGACGTAAGTAAGATATTAGAACTAGAGTTCAGAATAACGATTATAAGGACACTAGCTGGGCTTGAAAAAAAGCATAGAAGACACTAGAGAATCCTTTTCTAAAGAAATAAAGGAACAAAATTGGAAGAGGTAAAATGGTGGAAGAGTAGGGGTCCTTGTTTCATCTGGTCCCTAAGTTTAGTTAGGTAACTATCAAATCATCCTGAACACCTATAAATTCAACCTGAGATCGAAGAAAATAATGGCTGGAATCCTACAAAAAGAAAAGTGACCACTTTTTGCAAGGTAGGAGTGCACAGAAGAAAAACAGAGGGGATATAACAGAAGATAAACGGCGGGGGGAGGGAGCCTGTATAAGCCAGCTACCAGAAAGTGATATAGCCATGGAGCACAAAATGGGAACCTTTAGAAATCTGCTCCAGTGAAAAATTTCTCTTAGTGGTGAAGTGGGACAGAATCACAGGTGGGGCAGTGGGGTCTCAAGATTCCCAGAGTCACAGAAAGAACACAGGTGCCTGAGCCAGCAGAGCTCCCAAGCACTGGAGTAGGAAACTGGTTTCAGTCAGAGAACCTGGGAAGGGGTTCTCAGCTCAGTTGGCCACGAACTGTGAACTCCTGCCCAACTGGGTAACTGATCTCTGTGTAGGGTCCCTGCAAAGGACTGAAATGCAGCAATACTCTGCCTTCCCCCAGGAGAGGTGGAGTGGGTGTGTGCAAAATTGGGTGAACACTCTCTCTGCCAGGGCCCTACAAAGTGCACAAATCAATGTTGTACCACCTTCCCCTTGGAGGATTGAAGTGGCAGGCACCACAGGAGTCTGCAAAATTTGGCACACACTATGATCTATTTTCCCCCTCTACAGAGGCACAGAAAGCCTTCAGGGAACAAAAACCACACAGAGCAAACAGCCTACACTGACCTCAGCCCCCTGGCAAAAGGTGGTGCAACTTCACTCAGGCACAGACAACTGAGAATCAGTGCAGCAGGTACCCTCCGCCCTCAGTGGGAAGACCAGCTGGAAGAACAGGGGACTAAACAAGACTGCAAATCTCCAGTGCTAGGGGAAAACAGTATATAGAACTGAATGATTTTTTCTTATGATTTATTTTTCAGTATAAAATTTTCCAATTTTCCCCCATTTCAACTAGTTTCTTACTTTATCAACTTTGCTTTTAAGTCTTTTTTTAACTTTCATTTTTTTACATTTACATTTTATAGATTTATTCTTCATTTTTGGCTTCCATTCACTAAATCCAATTTTATTTTTGTATACATATAAATTTGGCTTTCATTATAATTTTGGAGTTTAGTGTTTTCTAACACACAGATTAAAATACACTAAGGACTAAGTGGATCACCCTGTTTTATCCACTCTGTGAAATTATATTCTCTCCATCCCTGTTTTTTCTATTTTTCTTTGTCTTTGACTTTTTCTTTTTCTTTTTTGGTTTCTGAGCTCTTCAGATTTGTCTAGTGTGTATTTTGCTTAAGTCATTGTTGATATTTGTGATAATGCACACTTGTTCATCCATTCTTCTCTGGGCAAAATGATGAGAAGGAGGAATTCACAACAAAAGAAAGAACTAGAAGTAATACTCTCTGCTATAGATCTAAATAGTATGGATACAAGTAAAATGTCTGAGATGGAATTCAGAGTAAGAATTATAAAGTTACTAGCTGGGCTTGAAAAAAGCATAAATGACACTAGAGAATCTCTTAGTGCAAAAATGAGATCTAATCAGGACGAAACAAAAAATGCTCTGAGAAGCAGTCTAAATCGGATGCTCTAATAGCTAAGGTAAATGAGGCAGAAGAGAGAGTAAGTGACATAAAAAACAAGTTTTTGGAAAGACTGGAAACTGAGGAAATGAGAGAAAAACAACTAATGGACTATGAGGGGAGGCTTCAAGAAATCAGCGATGCATTAAATGAAGCAATTATCTGAATTATTGGGGTGCCTGAAGGCAAAGAAAGAGAAAGAGGGCCAGATGGTATATTGGAGCAAGTCACGCTGAGAACTTCCCTAGTCTGGGGAACAGCATTCACATGTTGAAGAGGTAGAGAGGACCCCTACCAAAATCAGGAAAAATAGATCAACATCCCAACAAATTATAGTGAAGCTTGCAAATTTCAGAGACAGAAAATCCTGAAAGCAGCTTGAGACAAGAGGTTCCTTACCTAGAGAGGTAGGAACATAAAACTGACAGCAGGCCTATCCACAGAGACCTGGCAACCAGAAACGACTAGCATGAATGTTCAGGGTACTAAATGAGAAAAACATGCAGCCAGGAATACTTTACAGCAAGGCTGTCATTCAGAATAGAAGGAGAGATAAAGAGGTTCCAGGACAGACAGAAACTTAAAGAATATATGACCACCAAACCAACCCTGCAAGAACTATTAAGGGGGATCCTGTAAGCAAACAGAGAGCCCAAGAGTAACATAAACCAGAAAAAGGAGACATTGTATAGAGGCAGGGACTTTACTGTTAATAAAGTGACAATAAATTCATACCTTTCAGTTGTTACACTGAATATAAATAGGCTATATGCCCCGATCAAAAGACACAGGATCAGATTGGATAATAAAGGAAGACCCATCCATATGGTGTCTACAAGAGACTCGGTTTTAGACCCAAAGACACCCTCCAGACTGAAAATGAGGGGGCAGAAAACCATTTATCATGCCTGTAGACCTCAAAGGCGGCTGGAATAGCAGTCCTCAGATTAAACAAATTATATTTTAAACTAAAGACTGCAGTAAGGGATGAAGAGGGACACTATATCATACTTAAAGGATGTACCCAACAAGAAGATCTAATAATTATAAAAAGTTATGCTCTTAATTTGGGAGCAGCCAATTATATAAGGCAGTTAACAACAAAATTAGAGAAATAGAGCAATAATACAATAATAGTAGGGGACTTCAACACCCCACTCACAGCAATGGACAGATATCTAAGCAGGAGATCAACAAGGAAAAAGGTTTTTCAGCGATACACTGAACCAGGTGGACTTCACAGATATCTTCAAAACATTTCATCCTAAAGCAACAGAATACACATTCTTCTCCAGTGCACATGGACATAAACCAGAACAGATCACATCTCAATCCATACCAAAAGAAGAGGATTATTCTGCATATTTTCAGACCACAATGCTTTGAAACTTGCACTCAATTGCAGAAGGAAATTTGGAAAGAACTCAAATACATGGAGGTTAAAGAGCATCTTATCAAAGAATGAAGGGGTCAACCAGGAAATTAAAGAATAATTTTTAAAATTCATGGAAATGAATGAAAATGAACAACTGTTCAAAACCTTTGGGATGGGATCCCTGGGTGGCGCAGCGGTTTGGCGCCTGCCTTTGGCCCAGGGCGCGATCCTGGAGACCCGGGATCGAATCCCACATCGGGCTCCCGGTGCGTGGAGCCTGCTTCTCCCTCTGCCTGTGTCTCTGCCTCTCTCTCTCTCTCTCTCTCTGTATGACTATCATAAGTAAATAAATAAATAAATAAAATTTTAAAAAAATTAAAAAAAAAATCCTTTGGGATGCAGCAAAGGCAGTCCAAAGAGGGAAACATATAGCAATATTAGCTTTTCTCAAGAAACAAGAAAGGTCTCAAATACACAACCTAAACTTATACCTAAAGGAGCTGGAGAAAAAACAGCAAATAAAGCCTAAACACAGCAGAAGGGAATTAATAAAGATTAGAGAAGAAATCAATGAGGTAGAAACCAAAAGATCAGTAGAACAGACCAATGAAACTAGGAGTTGGTTCTTTGAAAGAATTAAAAACATCAATAAACCCCTGGCCAGACTTATCAAAAAGAAAAGAGAAAGGACTCAAGTAAATAAAACCATGAATAAAAGAGGAGAGATCAAACCAACACCAAAGAAATAGAAACAATTATAAGAACATATTATGATCAAGTATATGCCAACAACTTATGTAAGCTGGAAGAAATGGATGCATTCCTAGAAATGTATGAACTACCAAAACTGAAATAGGAAGAAATAGAAAACCTGAACACACCCATAAGCAGCAAGGAAATTGAAGTGGTAATCAAAAATCTCCCAATAAACAAGAGTCCAGGGCTGGATAGCTTCCCAGGGGAATTCTACCAAACATTTTAAGAGGAATTAATACCTATTCTTCTGAAGTTGTTTCAAAAAATAGAAATGGAAGGAAAACTTCCAAACTCTTTGTATGAAACCAGTATTACCTTGATCCCAAAACCAAAGACCCCACCAAAAAAAAAATTAAAGTCCAATATCCCTGATGAACATGGATGCCAAAATTCTCATCAAGATACTAGGCAATAGGATCCAACAGTACATTAAGAGGATTATTTACCACGACCATGTAGGATTTATTACTGGGCTGCAAGGGTTGTTCAACATCTGCAAATCAACCTATGTGATACACTACACATTAGTCAAAGAAAGGACAAGAGCCATATGATCCTCTCAAAAGATGCAGAAAAAGCATTTGACAAACTACACCATCTTTCTTGATTAAAATTCTTCATAGCATAGGGATAGAGAGAACATACCACCATATCAGAAAAGCCATATACAAAAATCCCATAGCGAATACCATTCTCAATGGGGAAAATGGAGAGCTCTTCTCCAAAGGTCAGACACATGGCAGGGATGTCCACTCTCACCACTGTTGTTCAACACAGTACTAGAAGTCCTAGCTTCATCAATCAGACAATGAAAAAAAGAAATAAAAGGCATCCAAATTGGTAAAGAAGAAGTCAAACTCTTACTCTTTGCAGGTGACATGATGCTCAATTGGGAAACTGAAAAGACCTGACCCCAAAATTGCTAGACCCCATGCAGGAATTAAGCAAAGTGGCAGGATATAAAATCAATGCATAGAAATCAGTTGCATTTCTACACTCTAACAATGAGACAGAAGAAAGAGAAATTAATGAGTCAATCCCATTTACAATTACACCTCGAACCATGATTCCTAGAAATAGTCATAGCCAAAGTGGTAAAGGAGCTGTACTATGAAAAGTATAGAACACTCACGAAAGAAACTGAGAAAGACATAAAAGAAATGGAAAAACATTCCATGCTCACAGATTGGAAGAACAAAAATTGTTAACATGTTTATGGTACCTAGAGCAATCTATACATTCAATGCGAACCCTATCAAAATACCAACATTTTTCACAGAGCTGGAACCAACAATTCTAAAATTCGTCTGGAACCAGAAAAGACCTCAAATAGCCAAAAGAATGTTGAAAAAGAAAAGCAAAGCTGGTACATCATAATTCCAGACTTCAAGCTACTTTACAAAGCTGTGATCATTAAGACAGTATGGTACTGGCACAAAAAGAGACACAAAGATCAAGGGAACAGAATAGAGAATCCAGGAATGGAGCCTCAACTCTATGGTCAACTAACCTTCGACAAAGCAGGAGAGAATATCCAACGGAAAAAGGACAGTCTCTTTAATAAATGGTGTTGGGAAAATTGTACAGCAACATACAGAAAAATGAAACTGGACCATTCTCTTACAGCATACACAAAAATAGACAAAATGGATGAAAGACCTAAATGTGAGACAAGAATCCATCAAAATCTAGAGAAGAACACAGGCAGAAACCTTTTTGACCTCAGCTACATCAAATTCTTACTAGATGCATCTCTAGAGGGAAGAAAAAGGCAAAAATGAACTATTAGGATTTCATCAGGATAAAAAGCTGTTGCACAGCAAAGGAAACAGTCAACAAAACCAAAAGACAACCTACAGAATGGCAGAAGATATTTGCAGATGACATATTGCTAAAGGGCTAGTATAAGGTCTATAAAGAACTTAATCAAACTTAACACTCAAACAACAAAGAATCCAGTCAAGAAATGGGCAGAAGACATGAACAGACATTTCTCCAAAGAACACATACAAATGGCCAACAGACACATGAAAAAATGGTCAACATCGCTGGGCATCAGGGAAACACAAATAAAGACCACAATGAGATAAATAATGTTTTCACACCAATCAGGATGGCTAAAATTCACAACACAAGCAACAAGCACTGGTGAGAATGCAGACAAAGGGTAGCCCTCCCCTACACTGTTGTTGGGAATGCAAGCTAGAACAGCCACTCTGGCTAAGAGTATAAAGGTTCCTCAAAGAGTTGAAAGTAGAGCTACCCTACGACGCGGCAATTGCACTGCTGGGTTATTTACCCCAACGATACAAATGTAGTGATCAAAAGGAGCACCTGCACCAATGGATGAATGGATAAAGAAGATGTGGGGTGTGTGTGTGTGTGTGTGTGTGTGTGTGTGTGTGTATAATGGAATATTACTCAGCTATTCAAAAAATGAAAACTTGCCATTTGTAATGACATGGAAAGAACTAGAGGATATTACGCTAAGTGAAATTAGTAAATCAGAGAAAGAAAAATTATATGATCTCTCTCATGTGGAATTTAAGAAACACAACAGAGGATCATAAGAGAAGAGAGGAAAAAATAAAACAAGATGAAATCAGAAAGGAAGACAAATCATAAGAGACTCTTAATCATAGCAAACAAACTGAAGGTTGCTGGAGGGGAGTGAGGTGGGGGGTAGGGGGTAACTGGGTGATTGACTTTAAGAAGGGCTCACGATGTAATGAGTACTGGGTGTTATATAAGACTGATGAATCACTGACCTCTACCTTTGAAATCAATAATACATTACAGGTTAATTATTTGCATTTAAATAAAAAAATAAAGTAAAAAAAATAAAATTAAAAGAATAAAACAAAACATAATGTAACATTTTTTGGTTCCTCAGAAAGTTAAACATAGAATTACTATATGCTGCAGTAATTCTACTCCTAGTTATACACTCAAATGAATATGGTGTGCAAACAAAAGTTGGTACACAATAATTCACAGAAGCACTATTTACAACAGCTATAAGGTATAAGCCATCCTAGAAATGACCCATCATCATCTGCTGAATGCCCATCAATTGTTAACAGTTTGGTGTACATCTTACCATATTTCTCCTTGAATTTTACATAAAAATAAATAGTGTTATTTTAATATTGGAAATGCTTTTTTATTCAATATCATTTTATTTATCATTTGATATTTAGGTTATATTTCCATATTAATACATGAAACTACCTTTCATTCTGTTTTTTTACAAAGATTTTATTTATTCATGAGAAACACAGAGAGAGAGACTGAGAGAGAGAGAGAGAGAGAGAGAGGAAGAGAGAGAGAGAGGGGCAGAGACACAGGAGGAGGGAGAAGCAGGGTCCAGGCAAGGAGCCTGAAGTGGGACTCAATCCCGGGACCCCAGGATCATGTCCTGGGCTGAAGGCAGGCACTAAACCACTGAGCCACCCAGGAATCCCCTACCTTTTATTCTTTAAAGTACTATATACTATCCACAATGTAGTATACAGAAACTTCATTTTTAATAATGTTCTAATAATGTCGTGATTTACTCTTTCAAATTATTTTTTATGATGCTCCTACAATAAACATTCTTGCATATGCATTCTCTTTGTGCCCATGTGTGAGTATTCTTCGAGTACATACCAAAATATAAAAGATGCATTATTATAGGATTTGCACATTTTAACCTAACAAAGTTGGCAAATAGATCTCCAAATTGGTCTCCCAATTCCTATGTGTGCTGACAATGTATCAACACATCTAATTCCTAATCTCTCACCAAGGAAGTGCAGATGACTCTTGCAAGTATTAATACAAAAATCCTAAAATACATAAGTACCTTAAAATAATACGTCATGACCAAGAAGAGTTTACTTAAGGTATGCAGGATGGTTTATATTAGGTAATCTATTAATATAATTAATTATACAGTTGACCCTTGAACAATGTGGGGGGATAGGGTGCTGGCTGAGTCCCCCATGCAGTCAAAAATGTGCCTGTAAATTTTGACTACCCCAAAACTTAACTAATAACAGATTACTGTTGACTAGAGCTTTACTGGTAACAGCTGATATACACATAATTTGCATATTATATGTATTATATGCTATATTCTTAAAATACCTAAATTTGTTTTTTCAGTATTCCAAGCTACACAGTTTACTTGCAAGTTTGTTCGGTTGCCATAATCTCCAAAAAATGTTTCCAATATATTCATTTAAAAAAAAAATCCATGTATAAGAAGACCCATGTAGCTCAAAACTGTGTTGTTCAAAGGTTAACTTTACCAGGTAAATAAAGGAAAACATTCATATGAACAACAGTTCCATAGAGGCTGAAAGTCATTTGACAAAATTCATTCCTGACTTTTTAAAAAATTGGTAAAATATTAATACCTATCTCGGTTAAAAAGTACAGATAGTCATGCCTAATGAGGGTTAACAACAATCATTTTCACTAAAGTCAAGAACAATACAAAGATACACCCTATTTCCAATATTTGACATTATATAGAAGATACTAACCAAGGCAATTATAGACAAAAAACTGTTAAAAAAACTGGAAAGACATAAAATCATCACTGTTTTCATAAGATATGACTGTTTATCTGAAAAAAGCAAAAGATTCAACTGAAAATTTATCATGAACAATAGCATATATCCATAAGATAGTGGGTTACAAATTCAATATAAAGAAATCTACAGCTTTCATATATACAACCTACCAGTTACAGGATCTCACAGAAGAGCAGGGACCAAATACCAAACCACCAAACTATATCTAGGAATAAGCTTACCAATAAAAGTGTAAAACCTCAATGACGGAAACTATAAAAATACTCAAAACTTATTCAAATGAAAGGCCCATCATATTCCTCTTGGATAGAAAAAACACAACATATTGATTTTCTGTATGTTAATTTATGAATTTACCACCCCAAAAAAATGCCAATTGATATTTTTCCTGGGGGGAAGGTAGGCAAAATTTAGTAAATTCTAAATTCAAAGGAAATATTACACAAGCAAGAATAGCCAAGATAACTAAAAAAGAACAATGAAATAAAGAAAATTTAGTACATATTAAAAGTGGCATTTTTAATCTGTGCAGGAAAGATAAACCTTTTAATAAATGCAACTGGACAACTGGGTAGCCATCTGAAGAAAAACAAAATCTATACCCCAGGATAAATTCCAAATAGATCAAAGTTTTAAATGTAAAAAGTGCCCATGTTGAAAGTACTAGAATAAAGATTGAAAAATTCTTTGAGAATCTTGGAAAGAACAAAGTATCTCTGAATGATGATTAAAATCCAGGTAAACATGACAATTAAAAAAAAAAAAAAACAAAAACTTCTGCATGGCAAAAAGTAAATGGCCTTGCAACCCACATAATAACCATAGCAAATTATCTCTAATATTTAAAAAGTTGTTACTAATTTATAAAGGCCAACAACTAAATTTTTAAAATGAGTCAAAGATATATACTGAGAACTCACCGAAAAGGAAATACAATGAAACAAACATTTTAAAGATATGCTCACTTTACCAATAACGAAATGGATAATCTAAGAATTCAAACCAAGATACTATTTTTTAACCTATGAGATTGGCAAAAATAAAAAAAACTTTAGTATGATAATAAGTTTGGCAAGGCTGGGGAGATGGGAAGTTTCCTATATTCTTCCTGAGAATGTAAATTAATATAAACCCTGGGAAGAAAAATAACTGAATTATAAACGCAATTCACCCAGGAATTGTACTTCAATGTATCTATCCTACAGATATACATATACACATGCAAAATGACCTTATACAAAAGATTAATAATTGCCACTTCATTTGAAATATTGATTAATGTACAATATAAGTTACTGTAAGAGACTTACTGACTTGTATTATCCATACAATGGAATACTAAGTAGCTTAGTGCTCGCTTAGGCAGCACATATACTAAAATTGGAATACTAAGTAGCCATAAAATAAGAAAAAAAGATGAAGTTCTCTATGGATTAATATGAAAAAATTCCTAGGTTACTGACTAAAAATAAAAAAGGTAAAAATACTGTATATGTTATATTAATAACTTTATTTAAAAGGGAGGAAGACTATACATTCTTGCTTTGTATAAATTAAAAATATCTGGAAGAGGGAGACAATGGGAATCTGCTGGATGGGGACAGAATTGGGAAAGAGACTTTCTACTCTATATCTTTATATACTTGATTTCTGAACCACATGAAAGTTATATCTCTCCAAAAATTAAATTGTTTTATAAGTTGTTATAATGCAGTATTAGGTTATTAAAGTATTTTTTTAAAAAGTATTACAAAAAGGGATCCAGGTTTTGAAATTTAAGAAAAACAAAGTAACATACTCAGTTTCCTTTGTTTCTTTTGTCTCACTAATCCACACATCAATTATCGTGCATGGCAAGCTACCATCTTTGTTTGCTCCACCTGGCTCTTGCAGAACTTCTGTTTCTAAGTCATCAGCTTCTGAAAAGCAAAAACAATAAACATGTCTCAAAGCAAAATCCACGTATAGATATTTGAATAAATGTTCTATAAATTATCATTACCTAGTTTTAGGCTAACATTATAACAAAAAATTAAATATTTTATCTGTAGATCTTTAATCTTGTTAACATTCTGGTTGATATTTTCTGAAAAATACTAACGAGAAGAGTTTGTTTTCATATGCTGACTTCTCTTTTTTCTCTCCAATTTAGATTGGAGAGCTCTTTATTTTTTTATTTATTTGAGAGAGAGAGTGCCTTTAAGTATGGAGTGGGGGGTCTTAAGACTCCCCACTGAGCAGGGACTTGATCTCAAGTTTGCCAGATTATGACCTGAGTCAGTTGCTTAACCAATTGCATCACCCAGGCGACCCTTAATGCTCTTGTTTAAGCCACCATCACCACTTTTTTTTTTTTTTTTTGGTATCCATATAATCTTTCATTCTCTGTTCTTAAAGTTTCCAATTAGCCCGTCCTATTTAGATAGATAGTTGATATTTACCAGTCCTTAAAGTTTTTATCCTTTATTCAAATGATTTTTTTTTGTTTACTTATGATGTAAGCATTTGGGGAAAAAAAACTTTTAGTTATTTTTTAGTAACTGTTCATTAGCACCTTAAGCTATACCAATATGACTTATTTTACAAACTAGATTTGTGAGTAAATTACCCTCAAAGTCTAAAATATCCATTGTCTGGCTCTTTGTAAGAAATGTTTGCTGACTTGTACTAGGCTGTATAGCCTCTACTACATGCCTAACAGAGTTTTGTTTTTTTTTTTTTAAGATTTTATTTATTTATTCTTGATACACAGGGAGAGAGAGAGAGAGAGGCAGAGACAGAGGCAGAGCAAGAAGCAGGCTCCATGTAGGAAGCCTGATGTGGGACTCAATCCTCGGATCACACCCTGAGCCAAAGGCAGATAGATGCTCAACTGCTGAGCCTCCCAGGTGTCCCAGAGTTTTTTTTTTTTTTTTTTTTTTTTTTTTTAAGGCATAAGGTACCTAATAACTATAATTCTAATATATAAGACTAAGTTACCATGGTGACTTAAAGATGGTCATACATATAGCAAGGTCTCTGACATTCCTCTCATCTAGAGGTGGCCTCTACTTCTCCCTTCCCCTGAATTCGGGCTGGCATTGTGATTGTCCTAATTAACTGAGCACAATACTTATGCCAAGTCCAGCCCTCATCCTCATGAAAATTGGCAGCTTCTACACTGGACTCTGGAAGCCTAAGCCACTTTGAAAGTTTATTCTGGAAAGATCACATACCAAGTTCCTAAGACTAAAACAAGGAAAGGGAACCAGCTCAACAGGCCCTGCTGAAACTCCTGCATGGGAATGACATCATCTCACCCCTTCCAGCATAACCCAGCTGACAGGTGAATACCAGAGTGGTACTGATGACACATGGAAGAGACTTTCCTAATTCCTAACCCACTAAAACGTGACATAAAATAAGTTATTTTAAGTCACTCGATTTTGGGAATATTTGTTTTGAAGCAACAGAAAGCTTAAACAGAATTTCCTATCTGAACATCTGAAAATAGGGTGCTAACATAACCAAAGTTTAAAACATGTGTACTGGTTTTGGGACTTGGCAGCAGGCAGAAGTTACAAGTGCTTCAAGGAGACTGTTGATGAGAGACTGGTCAGTGAAAAAAAGTTTCTGGAGGCTAGAGAAAAGGAGATTCTTGTTTATGTAGTGGCAGAAAATACAGTGCCTGGAATAACAAGAATGACGGAAAACATACCTAAGAGAGTCAATGATCTAGCTACGGTGCTATCTAAGCAGAATGTTAAAAGTTCCAGCTAACTTCTAAAGAAGCCTCTGAAAAAGTTCAAGAAGAGAGAGATTAGTTGAAGAAAGAACTGTTTACTTTATGAGGACAATTTATAAGAGAAAGTCCAAGTTAATTCCTTCCAGGCAACAAGAACTTAAGGGAAAACATGGCCTTAGGGCAGGCTTTACTGGTCAAAAATGAAGTCAAGTGTATGGACATAAGACTTTCTGTTATGGCACAGAAAGATTTAAACACGAGCCTCCCAGACTCTCTTTGTTTCCCAGATTCTCCTCTTGTCTAAAAGGATTTCTAAGAATCTCAAGAGGACTGGCAACTGAAGGAAGAGATGGACCAAAGGAGAAGGAAGGAGAATGGTTAAATGTAGTGAATGTTAATAACATTCATACAAAAACACAACTAAGAAACTTGCAGAAACACCACCAGCTTGGATTGAAAAGGAAAGAAAGATACAGTTTAGAGAAGCCCCTGAGGGTGCCAACTTTTGGTGCAAAGGAAGCAAGCTGACATTGCTATGCCTGGCTGGCTTTCAGAATTTCTATGGACCTATGATCATACGTATCCCCCATTTTCCTTGTCTTTGAAAAGGAGTCTTCATTTCTCTTTCACTGTTGTTTGTTAGATATATAGAAGGCAAGTAACTTATCTTTTTCATTTACAGGTCTTGAGATTGAGAGTAACGGTACTCAAAGAACTGTACCCAAGAAAATTCATCTCTACATAGGCCTGACTTGGATAACAGCTTTAGGCTCTCAGCCCTTATTAAATAATAAGATGAGACTTTGGGGTGCCTGGGTGGCTCAGTCAGTTAAGCATCGGATTCTTTACTTTGACTCAGATCATGGTCTCAAGGTTGCAAGATCAATCCCTAGGTCTGGCTCTATGCTGAGTGTGGAGCCTGCTTAGGATTCTCTTTCCCTCTTCCTCTGCCCTGACCCTTGCCCATGTGAGGCACTCTCTCTCTCTAAAACAAAATGAGGTTTTAAGACGGGGTGAGTGCATTTACATGTGGGAGAAAAATGTAAATAATTTTTGGTCAATGCCAAACCATGGCAGATTACCAGCGGCTGCAAATTCTTTAACACTCTTAACTTGGGAGAGGTAGGCTCTGTTTTATCTCCTTTGAACCTGTAACTGCTTTGACCAATGAAGTATGGCAGAAGTGATACAATATCAGTTGAGACTAGCTTTTAAAAGTATAAGTAGCTTTTGCCTAGGATCTGTGAGCCCTGGGCCACCATATAAGACATCAAACTACCTTGCTAGAAAGAGTGTATGGAAAGGTGTGGAGACTATATGAAGAGGAAGAGGGGCCCAGCTGAACACAGCCTATCTGCAAAGACACCAGTGAAGCCATCTTGAATCCATCAGACCAGGCTTCCAGCTGAATACCACCAAGTGATTCCAGAGACAAAAAGGACATGTATTATAAAAATACATTAGTCAAGCCTTGACTTAATTCCTGACACATAGAATCATGAGATAGAATAAAAATAGTGTCGTTTTAACACTAAGTTTTAGGGCGATTTATTATGGGGCATTAAAAAAATCCAGACCAGTTATTGAACAGAGAAAAACAATGAACCTAATTTGAGATGAATTACACAAACATATACACATATTTTGGTATTCTGTTTATAAAGGCCTGTTTATACAGAAGAAATTAAAGTATTATCAAATTAAATAGATTAAAGTATTATCAAATTAAATAGAGCTCATTTTGAGCTATTAAAATACCATCCACATTTCCTTCTGGTTTCAATGATATCTGTGGAGATGCCTCTCTAAACTCTGGACTGTTCGTTTCAACAGAAGAATCAACAGCAGCTGATGAATTCATTTCAGGTGAGATATATTTTACTTTTTCTTCTCCAGTAATTAAAGATTTATACTTCTCCTTTTCAGGAGAAATCTCTGAAATAACAAAAAAGGGAAAGATCATGCTACATTCTCAAAACAACTTCAATTTTACCTGTAATAGCATTTATAGCAAAATTCAAAAATTGCATTTTTACAACAGGTAATTACTGAATAAGTTCTGTTATGTATTAAAAATTGATTAATGATTAAGGTATATGATACCTAAATTTCAGTTTAATCATACATAATGATTTTTAGGATGATTAGCATATGGTTTACTTTCTTTTCCCTTTTGTTAAAACTAACACTTATGTGTCACAATGTTATACTTTAAGTCATTAATTATTTTTATTCATTTCTCATAATTGCTCATTAACTTCTAATTGCTCAGAAACCCCCATACTTTTTTGGTTAAGATTTTATTATTTATTCATGAGAGACACACAGAGAGAGTCAGAGACATGTAGAAGGAGAAGCAGGCTCCTCAGGGAGCCTGATGTGGGTCTCGATCCCTGAACCCAGGGATCACACCCTGAGCTGCAGGAGACGCTCAACTGCTGAGCCACCAAGGCATCCCTTCATACTTTATTTAAAAAAAGATTTATGTATTTATTGTAGAGTCAGGGGAGGGGCAGAGGGAGAGGGAGGAAGAGAATTTCAAGCAGACTCCCCAACGAGTGAGGAGCCTGATCCCACAGCCCTGAGATCATGACCTGAGCTGGAATCAAGAGCTGGACACTCAACTACCTGAGCCACCCAGGCACCCCTAAATTTCCCATACTTCTAACTGATGCCAGGAGAGAATGCATTTACCTCAGAATAACTTATTGCAGTTATCTGTAAAATATCCAGATTATTCATTCCCTAAATATGTTACTTTCTAACTCATAGTCAGAATATCTCCCCAATATTAATTCTATCTTAACTAATTTAATCACCAGATCTCCATTAATAATCCTTCCAAATCTCTGGGCTTCTCATTTCCTCTCCAATGATTTTTATCTTCACCCTACCTCATTACTCCACTGATCATATCTTAGAGAGCTTGTCATTAACCACAGCTCCTTAAAATTTTATTTTTTTTTAAGATTTTGTTTATTTATTTGAGAGAAAGCATGAGCAGGGGGAGGGGCAGAGGGAAGGGATGAAGGGAGGGAGAAGCAGGCTCCTCACAGAGCAGGGAGCCCCACATGGGGCTCAATCCCAGGATTCTTGGATCATGACCTGAGCAGAAGACAGATGTTTACCTGACTGAGCTACCTAGGCACCCCATCCTCAACATTTTCAATGTTCAATATTCTACCTTTTAATGTCTAACATCTTATTTTCTACTTATCTCCCTCTACTATTCTAACTTTAAAAAATGTTACCCAACCATTACCTATAATGCCCTGATCCTATCATGTTTTCTCTCTACCATCATCCTCATTAAAATCCATCTAAAGTCCATCATTAAAAGTCACTTTCTCACATACATTTTTTTTCTCACATACATTTTTAACTTATCTACCCACATGAAGAAATTTCTTATTTCTGCTTATGAATCCAATTTTCTGTGTATTATGTCTGCACACACATGGCTGAAATGGTTGGGGAAAAACAGGTTGCTTATTGGTCTCAATTTCCAACTGTTATTACTAAAGCTAAGTGAGTGCTTTGTATTGCTTGCAGTCCTATCATAACATTCAGGAACTGCATCTAGTTCAGTTAACTTCCTTAGTGAAGCAAGTTATGTACAGGTATTTTTTAGCTATATTACCTCTTCTTAGTCAAATCAAAAACAAACTACAGTGTTGCTCATGTGTTGCATATCTTCCCTACACCAACCCTCATCAACAAATTATGGCAGAGGTCACATCTGTGTTTTTGCTCATTCAGCCTACCATTCCGCTCTAAAATCATGTCTATTAAAAATCAGGAACAAGGATGGCACTTAATACCATATTAAGGATTGCTTTAAATTGTCTAATGAATGCAGTAAGAAGAAAAAGAAAAAAATCAGAATAATATTGGACAAAAAACACCAGTTCTTACCTCTGATGATATAACCTGCACATTTGGAAGATCTAAGATCTCAAGGGAAGAAACTTTTTAAAGATTTTATTTATTTATTCATGAGAAACAGAGAGAGAGAGAGAGAGAGAGAGAGAGGGAGGGGCAGAGAACAGGCAGAGGGAGAAGTAGGCTCCATGAAGTGAGTCCAATGCAGGACTTGATTCTAGGACCCCAGGATCACAACCTGAGCCAAAGGCAGATGCTCAACCACTGAGCCATCCAGGCGTCCCAGAA
Organism: Vulpes lagopus; assembly: GCF_018345385.1. Classification (NCBI taxonomy): domain Eukaryota; kingdom Metazoa; phylum Chordata; class Mammalia; order Carnivora; family Canidae; genus Vulpes; species Vulpes lagopus. The sequence continues at coordinate 31,173,912 of NC_054831.1, read as the reverse complement.
GAAACTTAATAGATTAAAAAAAAAATACTTTGGTGAGGTGTCTGCATATAAAATTTTACACAGATACACAGAAATAAAGAATAGCTTATTTTAACTAGAACTAACAGCTGAAAGGGAAATAGGAAAAATGTCATCAAATAAAGCCAAAAATACACACATTGTGTAAGAATCAATTTACCAGTTTTCCAAGATGATCCAAGTTTTGTCTGGTCCCCGGAATTCAGCTAGTTATAAATCATTATGAACACCTGTGAACTCAACCAGAGACCCAACAAGAGAATTACTGCAACTCAACAAATAGAAGTGACCACTTACTGCAAGGTAGGAGGTATGGAGAAGTGAATCTGAGGGGATGTATCGGAAGATAAACCATAGGGGGAAGGAGCCTCGGTCAGTCGGCTACGGAAAAGGGATATAGCAGCAGAGCAGAAAATCAGAACTTGTAGACTGTTCCTATAAGGGATGTCCCTGCCTGAAAGGTGCTTGCTCAGGTGGAGAGGATGGGCAGACTCCTAGAAGGGACACTGTGGTCTCAGGACCCCCAGGGTCACAGAAAGAAAAGGGGTGCCTGAACATGGCAGAGTTCTCAGGCATCAGAGAGGGAAATTGGCTGCAATCAGCAAGTCTAGGAGTGAGTTTTCAGATGGGGGTTGCCATAAACCACAAACTGTGGCACCACTGGGTCACCTCTCTCTAAGTAGGAGCCCAGCAAGCTGCAGAAGTACAGCAAGAGCCTCCTCCCTCCCCTGGGAGAAGCAGAGTGGCTGTGTGCTGCAGGAGTCTGCAAGGTTTGGAGACTCAAAGCAGGGTTGTGTGCCTGAGACAGAAATGCTCAGTCACAGGCTAGGTGAGCAGATTGGAACCAGGGAGACAGGAGTGAGTGTTTTTCTGAGGGCGCACTGAGTAGTTGGGTAGGGCAGCTTTTGGCCCTAGGGCTGGAGATTGGGAGGCCATCATTTTCATTCTCACTGTTTTAAGAGGCCTGGAAAGCCTTCAGGAACAAAAACCACATAGAGTAATCCAGAGTGGATTACTTAGCCTGGCTCCCTGGCAAGGGCAGTACAATTTCACCCGGGGCAAAAACACCTGAGAATCAGTGCATCAGGCTCCTCCCCCAGAAGATCAGCAAGAATATCCAGCTACGACCAAGTTTATCAATCACACAGACTGCAAAACTCTAGTGGTAGGGGAAAATAATATACAGAATTCACAGTTTTCTCATGATTCCTTAGTTTTTCAATTTTAATTTTTTTCCCTTTCAACCAATTTCTTATTTTATCAACTTTTTTGTAAAGTCTTTTATAGGGCAGCCCAGGTGACTCAGAGGGTTAGCGCCACCTTCAGCCCAGGGCTTGATCCTGGAGACCTGGGATGGAGTCCCACATCAGACTCCCTGCATGGAGCCTACTTCTCCCTCTGCCTCTGCCTCTGTCTCTGCCTCTCTCTCTGTCTCTCTCATGAATAAATGAATAAAATCTTTTTAAAAAAAGTATTTTAAAATTTTTTCTTAAGGATTTTAGTTATTCATGACAGACACAGAGAGAGAGAGGCAGATACAGAGGCAGAGGGAGAAGCAGGCTCCATGCAGGAAGCCCGATGAAGAACTCAATCCTGGGACCACAGGATTGTACCCAGAGCCAAAGGCAGATGCCCAACCACTGAGATACCCAGGTGTCCCAAGTCTTTTCTAATTTTCATTTTTACAGATACAGTCTATCTTTTCAATGTATTTAATTTCATTTTTGTACATATATATGTTTTTCTTTCTTTACAGTTTTGGGATGCAGTTTCAGAATTTTAACAAACAGACCAAAATACACAGGATCCAGTGTACTGCTGTGTTTTATTCACCTGATTGTATTCTCTCTCTCTCTCTCTTTTTTTTTTTTTTCTGTTTTTGAAACTCTGATTTGTTTGGTGTATATTTCTTTGTATCTTTTTATTTTAATTTATTTTTATTATTTTTATTTTTATTTTTTAATAATAAATTTATTTTTTATTGGTGTTCAATTTGCCAACATTCAGAATAACACCCAGTGCTCATCCCATCGAGTGCCCCCCCGCCCCCCCCAGTGCCCGCCACCCAGTCACCCCCAGCCCCCACCCTGTTTGGTGTATATTTCTCTGGAGTTGTTGCCATTTTAGTATTTTGTTCCCTCATTCATCTATTCTTCTTTGCACAAAATGACAAGATGGAAAAAACTCACCTCAAAAAAGAGAACGAGAGGCAATACTGACTGCGAGGGACCTAATCATTATGGCTATACAATATTGGAACTAGAGTTCAGAATAATGATTATAAAGATATTAGCTGGGCTTGAAAAAAGCACAGAAGACACTAGAGAATTCCTTTTTGGAGAAATAAAAGAACTAAAATCTAATCAGATTGAAATAAAAAAGGCTGTTAATGAAAGGCAGTAAAAAATGGAGGCTCAAAATGCTAGGATAAATGACGTGAAGAGAGAATTAGTGATAGAGAAAACAAAATGATGGAGAATAAAGAAGCTGAGAAAAACAGTTAAACAACTACTGGATCATAAGGGGAGAATTACAGAGATAAGTGATAACATAAAGTGAAGCAATGTTAGAAAAATTTGGAGCCCAGAAAAAGAGGAAAAAGAGAGAGGAGCAGAGGTATATTGGAGCAAATTATAGTATACAATTTACCTAATCTAGGGAAGGAAACAGGCATTTAAGTCCAGGAGGCACAGAGAACCCCCCTCAATAATCAATAAAAATAGGTCAACATCTTAACATATAACAGTGAAATCTGCAAATCTCAGAGACAAAGAGAAAAAATCCTAAAAGCATCTGGGGACAAGAGGTCTGTAACCCACAAGAGTAGAAACCTTAGATTGGCATCAGACCTATCCAAAGAGACCTGAAAGGCCAGAAGGGGCTAGCATGATATACATAGGGTGCTAAATGATAAAAATATACAGCCAAGAATACTTCATCCATTAAGGCTGTCATTCAAAGTAGAAGGAGAGATAAAAAGCTTCTAGGACAAACAAATGAAAAGAATTTGAGATCATTAAACTAGCCATGCAAGAAATACTAAATGAGATCCTTTAAGTGAAGAGACACCCCAAAAGTAACATAGACAATATACAGAAATGGTGACTGTACAGGTAATATAAAGACATTATATTCTTTCAATACTTCCTCTGAATGTAAATGGTCTAAATGTCCCAATCAAAAGACACAGTATCAGATTAAAAAAAAAAAAAAAAAAAAAAAGCAAGATCCATCCATATGGTGTCTACAAGAGACTCGGTTTTAGACCCAAAAACACCCTCCAGAATGAAAATGAGGGGGTAGAGAACCATTTATCATGCCTATGGACCTCAAAAGAAAAAAAAAAGAAAGCTGGAATAGTAATCTTCAGATCAGACAAATTATATTTTAAACTATAAAGAAAAGGACTGGGATCCCTGGGTGGTGCAGCGGTTTAGCGCCTGCCTTTGGCCCAGGGCGCGATCCTGGAGACCCGGGATCGAATCCCACATCAGGCTCCCGGTGCATGGAGCCTGCTTCTCCCTCTGCCTGTGTCTCTGCCTCTCTTTCTCTCTGTGTGACTATCATAAATAAATAAAAAATTTAAAAAAAAAGAAAAGGACTAAGTAAATTGGACTACAATAAAACTAACAACTTCTGTTCTTCAAAAAAACACGTGTATGTGTGTGTGCATGCACCATTCAGTGAAAGGACAAGCCACTAAAAGACAAGATAAATTTACAACACACAGAATTAACAAAGAGCTTGCAGCTAGAATATACAAAGAACTTCTAGAAACTAAAGGAAAACAGTAACAATGAAAGAATGGGCAAGACATTTGAATGTGCACCTCTAAAAAGAGCATATACACCATGGCAAGGAATTTTTGAATAAGACACCAAAAGCACAAGAAACAAAAATCAAAACTAAAAATGTGGAACTATATCAAACCAAACTGTTTCTACAGCAAAGGAAACAATCAGCAACATGAAAAGGCAATTTATGTAATGAGAGAAAACATTTGCAAACCATATACCTGGTAAGGGGCTAGTATTCAAAATATATAAAGAACTTTCTACTCCTAAAACTTGATAGCAAAAAAGGGAAACTAATTTTCTACAATTAAGGATACCAATTAAAAATGGACAAAGAGGGATCCCTGGGTGGCGCAGCGGTTTAGCGCCTGCCTTTGGCCCAGGGCGCGATCCTGGAGACCCGGGATCAAATCCCACGTCAGGCTCCCTATATGGAGCCTGCTTCTCCCTCTGCCTATGTCTCTGCCTCTCTCTCTCTCTCTCTGTGTGACTATCATGAAAAAATAAATAAAATTTAAAAAAAATATTAAAAAAAATGAACAAAGAGACTGAAAAGACATTTCTCAAAATAAGACATACAAATGGTCAACAGGTATTTGAAAAGGTGCTCAATATCACTAATCATCAGTGAAATGCAAATCAAAACCACAAGATATAATTTACTCCTGTTAATACAAGTGTTATAAAAAAGTTAAGAGATAACAAATTCTGATAAAAACATGTGGAAAAAAGGAACCCTTGTATATCGTTAAGTGGAACTGGAAATTGGTCCTGCCATTATGGAAAACAGTATAGAGGTTCCTCAAAAAATTAAAAATAGAACTACCATAGAAGCAACTCTTCTTCTGGGTTTATATCCAAAGGAAACGAAATTAGTATCTTAAAGAGATACCTGCACTCTCATGTTCACTACAGCATTATTCATAGTAGCCAAGACATGAAAACAACCTGTCAGTATATGAATAAGTAAAGACAATGTGGCACATACACTGGAATACTATCCAGCCTTAAGATATATGGAAATCCTACCATTTGCGATGGTGTGGATGAACCTGGAGGACATTATCCCCTGGCTAAGTAAAATAAGCCAGACACAAAAAGACAAACATTGTATGTATCATGTTTATGTGGAATCTAAAAAAGTTGAACTCACAGAAACAGAGTAGAATGGTGGTTGCCAGGGGCTGGGTGTAGGAGAAATAAGATACTGGTAAAGAGCATAAACAAACCTTCAGTTATAACACAAGTAAGTTCTCAGATCTACAGCATGGTTAACTACACTTAATAATGTATGGTTTGTATAAATTTGCTAAAAGAGCGTATCTTAAGTGTTCTCACCACACATACACACAAACACACAATGTTAACTGAGCTGATGGGATAGGTTAACTGGCTTGATTGTGGTAATCATCACACAAGGTATACTTACATAAAACCACCATGTTGTATACCTTAAATATATATAACTTTTTATTTGTCAATCATACTTCAATTTAGCTGGAAAAAAAGTAAAAGCTATCTGAATATTTACTTTTGAATACAACCTCTTCAGTTCACATGGCTACATCCAACTGCAAAAGGAAGATGGGAAATGTAGTTTCTGCATAAACAGTCATGTGTCCACCCAAACCCATGGTGGGCATGGGGAGAGTCTACTACTAAAAAGGAGGAAGAAAATTAGATACTGCAGAATAGTGGCAATTTTCACCACATATGGTTTCTATCTCTTTCTCTTAAACATGTACACCACGCACACACACAAAATGTGGGATTATATCAAGAAAAACAAAGCAGTAAGAAATCTAACAACGGACAAGTTAAGGGAAAGGCCAGGATGACTTCTTTATAGCAGTCCAAAGGAAAAACTTGTCTGATTTGGAGGTCAGAGGGATTCCAAAGAAATGCTTCCAAGACTATACCAATATAATACCTAATGTATTTGGATGCCCTGAGAAGAACTAAACATATCTAGGGGAAAGTATGGCAACAAACTAGAAATAAGTATGTGAAAAACAAAGCAAAAAATAATTGTTCACTAAAGGGATAATGAAACACTGTGCAAAAAAAAGTAGTCATGGTACCACATATCTGAACTTTGATAAGAACATTCATGGTAATAACAATATCAATACTGTATGTTGACTTAACCAAAATTCTAACCATATCTCGAGGGTGTAAGAATGGTATGTGTAGATGCATATGTTGAGATCAAGAGGGAAAAAATGGGTGAGAGACAGCTAAATCCTTATCTTCCAAAATAAGAAGTCCAATGTAATTGCCTAAAACTGGGGGGGGGGGGGCTTAATAAATCAAGAAGTAATAGTAAAAGTATCTGCTTATAATTATGTGGAGAAATAAAAAAAAAGAGTTAAAAGAGCTGAAAGTGAGTGACTCTGGGAAGCAGAATATAAGACAAGGAGTAAGTTCTAGGGACTGCTTTTTTTGGTAGAAACAAAAACAAAAAAACTTCTGAGCTACTTGGCCTTTTAAATTATGTACACAGATAACTTTTACAATAACTAAAATTTAAAATTAAAAACAAATTTATGTTATTAATTAAAACATAACTTCTGGGTAGTAGTGTTATGGGTAATTTCAATTTCCTAAAGTATGGTTTTTGGTATTTTGACAATACACAACAGTGAAAATATAATATTATAGTCAAGAAAAAAAAAAAACAGTTAAAGAAAATGTAACAGAGCAACTTTTGTTCCTGGCCATGATAATGTAACTCATACTGGATTAATCTCCCACTAAAAATAAGTAGAAATTATGGACAAAAAGTACAACAAAAAAACCTATATGAAAATCATTGGTATGTTAACTGATGCAGGCAAAGACTAATGGACCACAACTGAGAGAAGGTAAATAAGTGAGATGAACTCAACTTCATCCCAGCTTTTCGCTGAAGGCATTTTCTAAATATCAGCACAGGCTACAAGCAGAAAGTAACAGTTTTACCAGGCTCAGAAGTCAGAGGCTACTAAAGTGACTCAGACTTGAATGACAAAATCATGGAAATGAGCCACCAATAAGCAACTTTTAAATCCATGCAAAAGTCCTCTAACAAAGATAAAACAACAATTAAAAAATCCCCTCTATTTTTGGCTAACTCCCAAACTATGCATGCATACAGCAACACTCCAAGAAAAATCAGCAGGTAATAGCAGCTAGGAGAACAATGCTGAGGAAAGATTTGAGTAGTTGGGTGGTATCTGTGAGACAGATTAGAGATCAAGCCCCACAGATGTAAAGGAAATTTGGTAAACATCATAACTTTTAGTTGAGATCTCAGAAAGATCAAGGTGTAGAAATAAGGATTACCTGTTGAAATAAGTTAAAAAATACCACAACAATCAAACAGACCATTTACAAAAATCTAATATATACCTCAACAGTGTCAAGGTAATCTGATGGCATTATTTATTTTTAAGAAGAAAATCTAATCTTTGAAGAAAGGTAACATTATCCAGAGGCTATTAAGTTTTCAACCACAATGTCTGGCATCCAATCAAATACTGTTAAATACAAGTACAAAAATTATAACCTATATCCTGGTTTTGCACAGCCTACAAGCTAAAAATGGATTTGACATTTTTAAAGTGCTATAGAAAAAACATTTTTTAAAGATTTTATTCATTGATTTTAGAGAGAGCGAGCACACGTGTGCATGAGTGAGCAGGGGAAGGAGCAGAGGCGGAGGGAATGAGAAGCTAAAGCAGACTCCACACTGAGTATGGAATGCAAAGCAGGGCTTGATCCCACAGCCACAAAATCATGACCAGAGCTGAAACCAGGAGTCAGACACTTAACTGACTGAGCTACCCAGGCACCCCTGCAGAAAAATTTTAAAAGAAGAATATGGTTCATATGGGCTCATCAAGCCTAGAATAGCTATAATCTCACAATTTATAGAAATTTATTAACTTCTGTCATAAAGCATATTTTATAAAAAAAACAAAAAAATGACTGAAAACCAAGAAAAATAGAGAGAACAGAAACAGAAGAATAAAAGAAACATATATAGATAACTCAGATATTAAATTTATCAAGTTTAAAATAACTTTTAAAATAACTTTGCAATATATTCAAGAAAAAAAAAAGAGATGGGCCAAAGGGATAAACCTATGGGCATTTTCAAGAGAGAAATGAAATCTATAAAATAATATTAAATGGACATTCTAGCACTGAAAAAATGTGTTATCAAGGCACTGGGTGGCTAAGTGTCTGCCTTCAGCTCAGGTCATAATCTCCGGGTTCTGGGATCAAGCCCCGTACTAGGCTCCCTGCTCCACGGGGTCTGCTTCTCTTTCCCTCTGTCTGCCTGCTACTCCAACTGCTTGTGCTCTATCAAATAATTTGAAAAGAAAAATCTTAAAAAAAAAGAAAAAGGCAGTATCTGATATTATGAACTCACTGGATTCATTTAGAGACAGCAGAAGGTTAGAGACTATAGAAGACAGAGTGAAATGACAGATCATCAGAAATGTCAGCATACCTTGTTTTACTACATTTTGCAAATAATTGCATGTTTTACAAATGGAAGGTCGACGGCAACCCTGCATTAAGCAGATCTACTGTTGCCACTTTTCCAATAGCATTTGCTCACTCTGTGTCTCTGTTGCATTTGGTAATAGCAGTATTTCAAACTTTTTCATTATTATTATATTTGCTATGGTGCACTGTGATCAGTGATGATGACTCATGAAAGCTCAGATGATGGTTAGTATTTTTTAGCAATAAAGTATTTTTAAATTAGGTATATACATTGCTTTTTTTTAGACAGATGCTATTACACACTTAACAGACTATAGTATAGTGCAAACATAACTTCTATACGCACCAGGAAACCAAAACATTCATTTGACTTGCTTTACTGTGACATTTGCTTTACTATACTGGTCTGGAACTGAACCCACAATATCTCAGAGGTATGCCTGTATTCATACTGAAGAAAATATGAATAAAACAGAATAGAGCATAACAAAAATGACAAATTCAAAAGGTCTAAGTGTAACCAGAGTCCAAAAAGAAAAAGAGACATAACTGGGCAGAAATAATATAGAAAGATCTAATGAATGTAATCTTCCCCAAATTGAAAAAACAATTATCAACCTCCAGGTTTAAGAAGCTGGAAAAAAAAAACCCAAAGCAGGTTAAAGACAAAGAAAACTATAGCTATGAATATCATGGTAAAAATGTTGAAAATCAAAGAAATACTATTAAAAAAGCTTGAAGAAAAACATATTGCTTTCAAAGTAACAAAATTAAGACACATAAATGACATATAATTATGGATGTCAGGAGAAAAATGTAAGGACACCTTTAAGTACAAAGAAAAAATGAAATAAAGTAAAAACAACACCCCCCTTTAAAAAACTTTATCTACTTAGTGTTTAGTATACACTAAAAATATTCCTTAAAGCTAGAGGTGAAATAAAGATTTTTTCAGACAAACAAAAGCTGAGAGAATTAATACAGGGCAGATCTGCACTACAGGAAATACTAAAGGCAATTTAAAGGAAAAAGATATCAAATGGAAGTAGGTAATCTCAGGAAGGAATAAACAATATTATAAAGAGTAAAATGTGGATAAGTGTAAAGTGAATATTGATTGTTTAGCATTATAATGCCTTATGAATTAAATAAAATATATGATAGTTAAGTATTTAATGACAATAAGCAAAAGGGTTAAAAGATATAGCATAATATTGTTAAAAGGCTCATACATGCTTCGAGAAGCATTATAAATATTAAATTAAGGTAGATCTAAATAAGCATTATGGTAGAATTAAGGATACAATTTGTAATCTCTAGAATCACAAGAAAAGAGTTAATAAAAAAATGTTTAATTAAAACCAAATGGAAGAACAAAATGAAACACTTAATTAGTCCAAAGAGAGGAATAAAAAAATGAAATACGAGAATAGAGAAACAAAGTACAGATGGGACAGATAAAAAAAACATAGCAGTGCTGTACACAGATGAAAGAGCAAACCATTCATGATAATGAAATCATTCATTATGCATGAATAAATTAAACACTTAGATGAAAAGACAAAGATGGTCAGGTTGGATTTGAGATAAGAGTCACATTTAAATATATATAAAGAGTCAGAGAAATTAAAAGAAGATAAAGGATATATAACAAGCAAATATTAACCAAAACTTGCTGTAGTTATATAACATGGGATAAAGTAGACTTTGAAAGAAGTAATGTTGCTAAAAATAAAATTATTTATTATGTCATAATAATAAAAATGGTCAATAGGGAGATGTATAAAAAGGTCAAAGTAACCACATTGTTATGCACTAAATTGCATTTAAATTGCATTTAATATGCATTTAAATTGTTATGCACTAAACAACTTAACTCAAGTAGCAAAATTCTACAGACTTAAATGGGAAAATGACACATATACACTTGGAGATTTTAACACTCTTCTCTCAGTAACTAATACAACAACCAGATGGAAAACAATCAGTAAAACTATAATATATTGATTAAACAATTTGACAAGAACATACATACATACATACAACTACACCCAATAACTTTTCAAGGACATATGAAACATTGAATAAAACAGACCATAAGTTGGGCAATAAAACAAGTCTCAAAACTTTCAAGATGAAAATCACACACGGTATGACGTTCTGTGACCACAATTAAATGAAACTAGAAAGCAATAACAAAAAGACAACTAGAAAGACTCCAAAATATTAACAAATTAAATGCAAAGTATTTGCAAATAATCTAAACATCCAAAAGATATTACAACATAAATGGAATCCATAATTGAAATCTTCTTACAGAGATAACTCCAGGTCCCTAAAGCTTCATAGCTGAATTCTTCCAAATACTTAAGGAAAAAACTGATACTAACTTTTTTACAAAGTTTTCCAGATATTAGAAAAAAGGGAATATTCCCCAAATTGTTTTATAAGGTCAGCAAAACCTTGATACCCAAATACCACAAGCACCTTACAAAAAAGGAAAAATCATAAGTGAGCATCTCTCATCAATTATTTTCTCTGGCAGTGGTTTGTAGGTGTTACATATTTAGAAGGAAAAAAGAGTCAAATGTGAGCAAAAGTTTTAAAGCAACATACATGGATCAAATATTTAAAGACAAATGGAGAAATTCTGGGAAGAATGCTATTTTGTTCTTTTTTTTTTTTGATTTTTTCTGAATCCTTGCACAAAACAGAAAAACATCAGGAAAGCAAAACTCTATACCCATGAATAGCATATAAACCAAATTTAGGTGATGAAGTATCCTCACAAACCCCCAATTACACGTGAAAGGGACCAAAGCCCTAACAGCCTTCAAAAACTCATGTAGTAAAACCATCTGTACAAAAGAGGGAAACAGAAGGGTACCTGATAGACCCTAGATCAAAAGAATCCTCAAAATAGCCAGCGAATATTCATAAACAAGCATGATGGGTCAATTTAATAAAAGCAGCTGAAATACGAATAGTTTTTATACATTTAATTTGCAAGTAAATTGAAGGAGTCAATGGAGAAGGAAAGGGTTGAGGAAGTCTGGGTCCTGAAAATTCTCAAAACCAACCAATTGAAGCTCCCTTTTAAAACAAAGCCTCACACTCAGGAGAAATTGCTGGTAGGAGGATCCAAATTGATCTGTGCAGGGATAATAGAAACAAAAGAAAGAGAAAAGTATAGGACAGAAGCAGAGACAGAAGAGCTCAAAAACTACAAGGCTATAATTTTTAAAAACTTCATGAAAATAACAGAAAAGGAAGCTCTAAGCTATGAACCTTAGAAAAGCTATTTTGACACGCTCTACCCTCCTTAAATCTTAGGAAAACTAATTTCATGTAAAAATAAGTAACAGAGGGTCACTGTTAAATTCTGTCTGAGTTTTAAGAACAAAACAGAGTAAAGAAGTAGAGTAATGTCCCCAAAGGCTGGTGTTTCCTAACTTTGGCACTACTGGGTCAGATAAGTATTTGTTTTGGAGAGCACTTATTATAGTATGCATGGTGGAGGATTTACCAGCTTCTTTGGCCTCTACCTACTAGATACCTATAATATCCTGTGCCCAGTAGATAACCAAAAATGTTTCCCAAAAATACCAACTGTCCTGTGTGAGCAGAATCAGCCTCAGTTATGAATCACTGCCATTGATAATTAAAACCTAAAAAAACCTAAAATTATAAACTATTTAAACATTTATTAGTAAAATTAAGAACATGGTAGAGGACATTAGAGAATATAAATTACAATGAGAAAATAATCATAAATGATGCAGTTGAGTTAAAGACTAGAAAAGAAAAAATCTTATAAATATTCTAGAATAAACACAAGAGCATCTACACAAAAGACACAATGTCTTAAGATCTATAAAAGGTAAACAGAAGAAAAGAATTTTAATTTAAAAATGAAAAAAAGGATTTAAAAAAGTGACAGATACTAAAGAAAGATGAAAAATATCAAAAATACAAATAGAAGTTCCTGAAATAGACTTAAGTAACAGAAAGCCAGAAAAACTGTAATTCAACAATACTTTCCTAAAATTGGGGGCTGGGGAGAAGACTTTACCGCAATCCATGCTGTCACACAAAATGATATTAAAAAAATTGTAGCCTTCTCTACTTCAAGTCATTGGAAACCACATATTGAAAAGACACACCATGAGAAAAAGTATAAAACTCCAATGAAAAAAAATCAAAGAAAAATTAAGTAGAGAGATATTTCATGTTCATGGATAGGAATCAATATTGTCAAGATATCTCAGTCCTTTCCAATTTGATCTATGGATTCAATGCAATCCCAGTCAAAATCCCAGAAAAGTATTTTGCAGATAACAACAAACTGATTCTAAAAGTTTATGTGGAGAGACAAAAGACCCAGAGAAGCCAACACAATACTGAAGGAGAATACAGTTCAGGGAATGATACTACCTAAATCTAAGACTTAGTATAAAGCTACAGTAATCAAAACAGTATGGTAATGGTTAAAGAACAAATAGATCAATTAAACAGAACATAGCTCAGAAATAGACCAATATAAATATAGTCAAATGATCTTTAACAAAAAAGCAAAGGCAATTCAATGGAGAAAAGACAATCTCTACAGTAAATGGTACTGAACACGCCAGGCCCCCTTCCCCAAAAAAGTATCTAGAAACAGACCTTACACCATTCACATAAAAGAATTCAAAATCGAACACAAATGTAAATGTAAACGTAAATGTAAAATGCAAAATTATACCACAAAAGAAAGTCTAGATGACCTTGAGTTTGGTAATGACTTTTTAGATACACTACCAAAGGCACAATCCAAAGAAAGAATAAGCCACACTTCCCTAAAATTTAAAACTTCTGCTCTATGAGACACTGTCAAGAAAATGAAAAGACAAACCACAGACTGAAAGAAAATAGCTACAAAAGACATAAAGACTTAAAGCATAGTTTTTATATACAAAGAACTCTTAAATATACAAAGAACTCTTAAAATTCAACAATTATAAAACCTGAAAAACTCAATTTTAAAAATGGACTAAAGATCTGAACACATGCCTCATCAAAGACAAATATAGATGGCAAATGGACATATGAAAAGATGCTTCACATCATATGCCATTTGGGAATTGCAAATAAAAAAAAAAGATTTTTTTTTTAAGGGGAATTGCAAATTCAAACAACAATGTGATACCGATGCACAACTAATACAATGGCTAAAATAAAACCACCGACAACACCAAATGCTGCTGAGGATGTGAAGCAACGGAAACTCTCATCCATTTCTGATGGGAATGCAAAATGGCATAGCCCTCTTTGGAAGACAGCTTGGCAGTTTATTATAAACTAAACATATGGGTAGCCCAGGTGGCTCAGCAGTTTAGTGCCTGCCTTCGGCCTAGGGTGTGATCCTGGAGACCTGGGATCGAGTCCCACATCAGGCTCCCTGCATGGAGCCTGCTTCTCCCTCTGTCTGTGTCTCTGCCTCTCTGTCTCTGTGTCTCTCATGAATTAATAAATAAAATCTTAAAAAAAAAAACTAAACATACTACCACATGATCCAGCATCCATGTTACTTGGTATCTACTCAAATGAAGTGAAATATTATGTCTAAACAAAAGCCTACACACAGATGCTTACAGCAGCTTTATTCATAATTGCCAAAACGTGGAATCAATCAAGATGTTTTTCAGTAGGTGAATAACCTATTGAATAACCCATATAAACAAACTGTGGTATATCCCCCTACTGTGTATTATTCATCACTAAAATGAAATGAGGTATTATATGATGAAAACACATAGAGGAAACTTAAATGTATATTGCTGACTAAAGAAACCAGTCTGAAGAGTCTACATATTGTATGATTTCAACCATGACATTCTAGAAGAGGCAAAACTAATGAGAGAATATAAAGATCAGTGGTTGCTAGGAGTTTGAGAGGAGGGAGGAATAAATAGGTTGAACACAGGAATTTTTTTAGGGCAGTAAACTGTTTTGTATGATATCATAATGGTGGCATTTGTTAAAATCTATGAAAAGTATAATATCAAGAGTGTACTTCAATGTATGCTATGTATTTGGAATGATCATAATGTGTCAGTTTTGGTTCATCAATTTAACAAATGCACTTCTCTGGAAAGGGGATTATTGATGGCTGGGAAGGCTGTGCATATGTTGGAGGAGGGGGATATACTGAAACTACTTTGTGTTCAATATTGCTATGAGCCCCAAATTACTCTAAAACAAAAAACTATTAGAAGAAAAAAAAAAAACACAGGCACCTACTAGAAAAAAAAAATTTTAAGAAACTTTAAGGAAGGGACACCTGGGTAGCTCAGTGGGAGCCTGCTTCTCCCTCTGCCTATTTCTCTGACTCTCTCTGTGTCTCCCATGAATACATAAATAAAATCTTAAAAAAAAAAAAAAAGCCTTTAAGGAAAAAGAAAGATACCCTTTGAATATCCAAGCAAAAAGACCAAATCATTTATAAGAAAAAGAAAGTAAGACTGTCATAGATTTCTGATAGCTATACTTTATGCCAGAATATAATGGGGTTTTACATAGTAAGACATTCAAGTAATGGAAATGCAAGCCAAAGATTTATAGGTCAGCCAAACTGACCTTCAAGAATAAAGTCTTAATGGGTACCTGTGTGGCTCAGTTAGTTAAGCATCCAACTCTTGATTTTGGCTCAGGTCATGATCTCAGGGTCGTGAGAATAAGCCCTGTGTATGTGTGTTGGGGTGTGTGTGTGTGTGGTATCTAGGCTCAGTGGGGAGGCTGCTTGAGATTCTCTCTCTCTCTCCCCCTGCCCCTCTCCACCATGTACTCCCTCTTGAATAATAAATAAATCATTAAAAAGAAGAAGAAAGTTTTAAGACAAATTGCTATGAACATGCAAAATCTTTGGTTGTATTGTTCACGTGAGCCCTTCTATTAACGAAAAGAACTTAAGACAATCAAATTGATGAGAAAGTGACATATAGATTGGAAGACTAAAGAACATTGCAGGTCCTTTATGTTCCTCATTAAATCCACAAAACAATCCTTAATAAGTGTTTCCATTCTACACATGGAGAACACTGAATGTGAAAGTCAGAGAAAGGGATCCCTGGGAGGCTCAGTGGTTTAGCGCCTGCCTTTGGCCCTGGGCGTGATCCTGGAGTCCCAGGATCGAGTCCCATGTCAGGCTCCCTGCATGGAGCCTGCTTCTCCATCTGCCTGTGTCTCTGCGCGCCTCTCTCTCTCTCTGAGTCTCTCATAAATAAATAAATTAAATCTTTTTTTTTTTTTAAAAGAGGAACTTGCCCATGGTTGCTGGGGATCTGGGATCAAACCAGAACTGAACCAAAGCCCATTCTCTTCCACAGTATGAAGCTGCTCCTACACACATATTAATTAAACCCTTTTGTCTTTGCATATACTGGAATTGTGTATTGTCTTCTTTTTCATTCTGTCCCTTATTTATCCACTGAGCTCCTTTTTAATTTTTGGTCTTGCTCAACATCACTTGCTCTCTCTGTGGCTTTCTCTGGCCCAAAGGGCCTTATCAACCTTAGTGAAACTATACAGTATTGACAACATTAAAGCTTCCTAATCTGTGGCTCTATACCATTACACACACAATACTTCCAACACAGATCTTACCACATGTAATTTCCTAATGGTAAGAAACTGTGACTTCTTTGTGTTAAAATCCCAGCATGGTGCATATTCTAAGTAAATGTAGTTAGGGAAAAATTAAAGAGGGCAGATGACAAACTCTGAGAAGTCTTTGTTAACTATCCAAGATAAAGTTACTTAAACATCTCTACATTCCCTCTTAACTTTGTGCATATTTTTATTCTTGCCCTTTTCATGCAATATTATCATTTATCTGTTTTCATTTATGTTTGTCCTCTGAGAGCAAGGATGATCTTTCCACTTTTTGTAGCTTTATTGCTTAATACATAGTAGTAGGAACAGCTAATTAGTATTCCATACTTAGCAATTAAAGTAAAAAATTAAGAATAATCATAAATTGTTTTTAAATAATAAATTTATTTTTTATTGGTGTTCAATTTGCCAACATACAGAATAACACCCAGTGCTCATTCCGTCAAGTGCCCCCCAGTGCCCGTCACCCATTCACCCCCACCCCCCGCCCTCCTCCCCTTCCACCACCCCTAGTTCATTTCCCAGAGTTAGGAGTCTTCCATGTTCTGTCTCCCTTTCTGATATTTCCCACACATTTCTTCTCCCTTCCCTTCTATTCCCTTCCACTATTATTTATATTCCCCAAATGAATGAGACCATATAATGGTTGTCCTTCTCCGATTGACTTATTTCACTCAGCATAATACCCTCCAGTTCCACCCACGTTGAAGCATTTGTCATTTCTAATGGCTGAGTAATATTCCATTGTATACATAAACCACATCTTCTTTATCCATTCATCTTTCGATGGACACCGAGGCTCCTTCCACAGTTTGGCTATTGTGGACATTGCTGCTAGAAACATCGGGTGCAGGTGTCCCGGCGTTTCATTGCATCTGTAACTTTGGGGTAAATCCCCAGCAGTGCAATTGCTGGGTCGTAGGGCAGGTCTATTTTTAACTCTTTGAGGAACCTCCGCAGTTTTCCAGAGTGGCTGTACCAGTTCACATTCCCACCAACAGTGCAAGAGGGTTCCCTTTTCTCCGCATCCTCTCCATCATTTGTGGTTTCCTGCCTTGTAAATTTTCCCCATTCTCACTGGTGTGAGGTGGTATCTCATTGTGGTTTTGATTTGTATTTCCCTGATGGCAAGTGATGCAGAGCATTTTCTCATGTGCGTGTTATAAATTGCTTCTCAGTTCCAGTTCTCTGAAGATGGATTATGTGAATATGGAGAAAACGACTTGCTTTCACATTGCCTAAGTATTATTATACAGCAAATTACATACATTTAAGCAATAATGATTTTACATAAAAGGAATCAGAATCTGATGCTTATAAAGTAATAGTTCTATTGAGGATAAACACATAAAGGACTTTTAGATTACAAAATATTCTTAATTTTTAACCATTATTTTTGCAAATGTTTTAGCCCCGAGGCATTTTTTTCTGACTAAAGCCTGATGCATTTTGATAACCAGATCAGACTAAGATATAAGAATTAATAAGTTACGAGTATTTTTGTTTTTGAATATTTGTCTGGCATATAACTGCACAATTTCCAGACACAAGAGTGTGAATGAGTTAATTACAAATACACACATTTTGTGTACTTCCTTTTTTTTTCAAATAATTATATCTCTCTTCAAATTGCTTTTTCCTCTAATATTAAAGAAAATCCTAGAATGATTAACAGCTAGTATATTAACCCTTAGTAAAAAAAAAATAGCAAGCTGCTTTCGACACTTTAATAACATGTGTATAGGTTCATCTCACTGGCATATTATCATCTGGCTAATTTCTTTATATATACTGTGAATGAATAACCTTACTTCCTATGTTATTTTCTGTCAGTTTCAAATGTGAGCATCACTCTAATTCTATAGTCAATATCAGTATTCTCCATATTCAAATAATCCATCTTCAGAGAACTGGAAGTGAGAAATAATTTATGACTTGTCTTACTTTTTTTAAACTTCAATTTACCAACTATTTATGGAGCACTTATTAGCTGTCTGTCTTTTCTAATGTGTTAGGCAGTAAAGCTACAAAAAGTAAAAAGATCATCCTTGCTTTCAAAGGACAGACAAAAGTGAAAACAAGTAAGTGATAATACTGCATGAAAAAGGCAAAAATAATAGTATGCACAAAGTTCACAAAGACAGTTAAGAAGGGAGAGGGGAAAAAAGATAGACTGAGAGAAAGAACACAGGAGTGACATATATTCATGTCTAGACACAAAATCTGAAGAGAAAAACCATATTCAACCTCTGATTTGAATAAACTTTAAAATATGAAAACACCTGTTTTAAACATGGACATTCTTCATATGCATAGCTGTAATACTAAGACCCACAAATACTCATGGAAAATAAATGTTTTCTTCCTACCTCACAATTCATCCTCCCCAGTCCTTGGATAATGTCTGTCATACTTATTATAGATATCTTTATTCAACCTAATTCCAGAAACCACATGCATTGCTCCTATATCTTTCTTTGTGTAAAATGTTTTGACTGTTCTACTTTTCTAGCTCACCCTATACACATTTCCTTTTCCCTTTAAGATCTCATCCAGATTATATCAAGTCAAAATTCAAGACCGTAATTTTGAGACAACTCCTCAGAAAATACAACTATTCTCCATCCAACTAGGAAATTATTATGATTAAAAGATAGTCTATTATAAATGATTCACTTAAAGTAGAGAGATCTTGAAAAATACAATTCGATTTTTAATAACATTACTTCTAGTATAAAAAAACAACTTGTTTCTGCTTACCACTTCTAATGGCTGTGTTTTCCAATAGTTCTGTCTGAAGTTGCAGTTCAGCTTCCCCAAGTATCTTTAGAACTGAATCTGTAGGACTTCTCCCCCAGACTTTTCTTGGAGATCCACCAGGATCTAATTTAATAACCTCTCCCATTGTATGTTCTATAAGAAAAAGACACGAAAAACAAATTTCATGGATAGAACATAATACTATCACTGTATTATAAAGCAGATTTAAGATCTATCCAATTGAACACATCACAAGAAAGAAAGGTCCTATATGCTGATGATGCTTTAAAAAACTTTCAAGGTGGGGATCCCTGGATGGCGCAGCGGTTTGGCCCCTGCCTTTGGCCCAGGGCGCGATCCTGGAGACCCGGGATCGAATCCCACGTCGGGCTCCCGGTGCATGGAGCCTGCTTCTCCCTCTGCCTGTGTCTCTGCCTCTCTCTCTCTCTCTGTGACTATCATAAATAAATAAAAATAAAAAAAAAAAAAACTTTCAAGGTGGCTGAGTCAGTTAAGTGTCCAACTCTTGATTCTGGCTCAGGTCATGATCTCAGAGTCAAGAGATTGAGCCTGTGTCAGGCTCCAAACTCAGTGGGGAATCTCTTCTTTCTCTCTCTGCCCCTCTCCGTACTCTCTCTCTCAAGTAAATAAATCTTTTAAAAACTATTTTAAAAAATAAAAGACTTTCAGAGAATGATGAACAGAATGAATGATGAATGGCATTAGTAATATTAGCAATAAAAATATAGTTATAAATCCCTTTTAAAATACTTATGGGGGGATCCCTGGGTGGCGCAGCGGTTTGGCGCCTGCCTTTGGCCCAGGGCGCGATCCTGGAGACCCGGGATCGAATCCCACATCAGGCTCCCGGTGCATGGAGCCTGCTTCTCCCTCCGCCTGTGTCTCTGCCTCTCTCTCTCTCTCTGTGACTATCATAAATAAATTA
The DNA here is from genome assembly GCF_018345385.1 of Vulpes lagopus. Lineage (NCBI taxonomy): Eukaryota > Metazoa > Chordata > Mammalia > Carnivora > Canidae > Vulpes > Vulpes lagopus. The sequence goes on along the minus strand of NC_054831.1, from coordinate 31,154,244 downwards.
AAAAATTAAAAAAAAATAACATACTGTTGAAAAAAAAAATAAAATACTTAGGGGGACACCTGGGTGGCTCAGTGATTGAGCATCTGCCTTTGGCTCAGGTCATGATCCTGGGATGGAATCCCACATCAGGCTCCCTGTAAGGAGCCTGCTTCTCCCTCTGCCTATGTCTCTGCCTCTTTTCTCTGTGTCTCTCATGAATAAATAAATACAGTCTTTAAAAAGAATAAATAAAATAAAACAGAATACTTATGGAGGGGCACCTGGGTGGCTCAGTTGGTTACACGTCTGTCTCTGGATTTTGGCCCCATGTTGGCTCTGCACTTAGTGCCAAGTCTGCTTGGGTTTCTCTCTTTCTCCCTCTGCCCCTCTCCCACTAAAATAAATAAATAAAATCTTAAAAAAATATTATAGGGGGCAGGATCAAGATGGCAGAATAGGAAGATCAAGAACCTGGGCAGCCCCGGTGGCACAGTGGTTTAGCGCTGCCTGAAGCCCGGGGTGTGATCCTGGAGTCCCGGGATCGAGTCCCACGTCAGGCTTCCTGCATGGAGCCTGCTTCTCCCTCTGCCTGTGTGTCTGCCTCTCTCTCTCACTCTCTCTGAATAAATAAGTAAATAAATCTTAAAAAAAAAAAAAAAAAAAGGAAGATCAAGAACCCAAGTCTTCTTATGGACACACCAAAACCTACAACTATATGTAGAACAATTATCTCTGAGAACAAATGGAAGACTAGCAAAAGATCAGGTAGAACTAAAAATATAAAGAAAAAACCACGTTGAGATGGGTAGAGGGGTGGAGATGCAATTTAGTCAGGGCTCACATTCCTGGCATGGTGACTCACAAGTGAGTGATATCACAACTGTAGAGACCCTCTTTGAGGACTGAGGGGTCTGGGACCCTATGAGGTTCCACAGCCCAGGAGACCTGCACCAGAAAGACAAGGATCCATAACGTATAGCTTCAATGACCAAGGGGCCTTGCTTATGTTTGGGAGAGCCAGAGCCTAGTAGGAAACTGCAATTCCACTCTTAAAGAGCATTTGCACAATATCATTGACTCTAAGTTCCAACACATCCTAGCAGTTTGAAAACTGCCTGGATTACAAGTGAAGGAAATCTACTAACTAACTTTAGTATGTGTCAGAAGGGCAGGGATCTGTTGGAAAGTTCTCCAGAGATGGAAGTGGTGTGTACAATTTTTCTTATCCTCCTTCTACCTAGCTGACCCAGCACTATTGGGTGCACGCCCACCCTCCCTCCTTTTTTATTTTTTTTTAAAAGCTAGGTATATATATTTAATTTACTCATTTATCCATTTTCATTCATTCACTCTTTTATTTAGAGTGCAGCAAGGAGAAGGGCAGAGCCTGATGTGGGACTTGATTCTACAACCCCAAGATCATGACCAGAGCTGAACTCAAGAGCTCAACCAACTGAGCCACCCAGGTGCCCCTGGTGGGTGCCTTTTCTGACACTGTCCACCTATTGTGCTAGCACCACTAGCTCTACTGTGGCATTCCCTTGTGGATTTGCCCCACCCAACCTGTCTACCCTAGCTCAGAGTCCCTTCCCTAGCATACTCTGTAAGCAGCCTAGGCTGGTAAGGAGCCCTTCCCAAGCAATTCCCTGTTCTACCACTTGTGGAGAGTACCCTCAGTTGGCCCCAAGAGACCCTCCTAAGTGAACTCAATTTGAGGGATCAGTCCTGTATTAGAACACCTGCAACAGTTGCAACCAGACCTCACAAAAAGCCACACAGAGGGCCAGCCCCACTCACTAGTATGCATGCAGTAGTCAAAGTCTGACCTCACAGAAAGCTGTGTACACCAGTCAGTCTGCAATAATCTTGACCTAGCCACAACAGAAGGGTGCAAGTAGCTCACATAAGAAACACTCACGGGGAACTGGCTCAGGTGACCACGGAGGTTTGTGCTACAAGGCCCCTTCTGATACACTAGAGGGAATTAACAGATCAGATGATGCAGAAGAAAGGATCAATAATCTGGAAAGCAGTGATGCCTGGGTTGCTTAGTGGTTGAGCATCTGCTTTCAGCTCAGGGTGTGGTCCCATGGTCCCAGGACTGAGTCCCACATCAGACTCCCTGCATGAAGCCTGCTTCTCCCTCTGCCTCTCATGAATAAATAAATAAAATCTTTAAAAAAATACAGAAAGCAGGGTAGAGGAAATTACCCAATCAGAACAGCAATAAGAATTTTTATTTTTATTTTATTATTTCTTAAAGATTTTGTTTATTCATGAGAGACACAGAGAAAGAGGCAGACACATAGGCAGACATCCACAGGGAGCCTGTTGTGGAATTTGATCCCAGGATCATGACCTGAGTCAAAAGCAGATGCTCAACCACTGAGCCACCTAGGCGTCCCCAAAAAAATAATTTTTAAAAGTGAGAATAGTTTAAAGGCCCTTTGGGACAGCATCAAGGGTATTAACATTAGCATTATAGGGTCCCAGAAGGAAAAGAGAGAAAGGGACAAAAAATCTGTATGAAGAAATAATGGCTGAAAATTTCCCTAACCTGGCCAAGGTAATATACATCTAATTCTAGTAAGCACAGAGTCCCAAATAAGATGAACCCAAAAAGACCCACACCAAAACATATTACAATTAAAGTATCAGCAATTAAAGATAACGAGAGAATCTTAAAAGCAGCAAGAGAAAAACAACTAGTTAATTACAAGGGAACCCCATAAAATTATCAGCTATTTTTTCAGCAGAAACTTAACAGGCCGGAAGGGAGTGGCATGATATACTCCAAGTACTGAAAGAAAAAGACTTATAAACAAGAATACTCTCTACCTGGCAAAGTTATCACTCAGAGCTGAAGGGAGATCAGTTTCCCAGACAAAGAAAAGCTGAAGGAGTTCATCAATACCAAACTGGTTTTCCATGAAATGTTGAAAGAATTTCATTAAACAAAAAGAAAAGACTATAACTAGAAATGAGAAAATTAAAAAAATCTTACTGGTAAAGGTAAACAATACAAAGGTCATGGATCAACCACCCTCATATCTAATATGAAGTTTAAAAGACAAGAATATTAAAATCATCTAGACCTACAATCATTAATCAAGAGCTACACAAAATAATAAGATGTAAAACATGACATCAAAAACAAAATGCTGCGGAGGTAAAAGTAATGCTTTTAGAATGTGTTTGAACCTTCAACTTAAAACAGACTGTTAGATATACAGGATGTTATATATGAATCTCATTGTAATATAAACCAAATACCTATTGATAGGTACAGAAAAAATAAACAGAAACAAATACAAATATAACACCAATCACAAGGGAAGAGCGCAAGAGAAGAGAATAGTAACACAGAAGAACTGCCAATTACAGAAAACAATCAAGTAAATGGCAATAAGTACATATCGATCAATAACTATTTTTAATGTAAATCAACTACATGCTTTAAACAAAAGACAAAGGGTGGTTGAATGGATTAAAAAAAAAAATCAATGCCCATATACACACTACCTACAAGAGACTCACTTCAGATCTATGACACATACAGACAAGTGAACTGAAGGGATGGAGAAAGGTATTCCATGCAAATGAAAAACAAAGAAAGCTGAAGTAGCAATATTTAACGCAGAAAAAAATAGATTTTAAAAGAAAGACTGTAACAAGTGACTATGAAGGGCATTACATAATGATTGCATACATCAAACAAGAGGATAGAAATATCAATGCATCCAACATAGGGGCACCTAAATCCATAAAGCAAGTATTAACAAACATAAAGAGAGAGACTGATGATAATACAATAATAGTAGGGGCCTTTAATATTCCACTTTCATCAATGAATAGATCATCTAGATCGAAAAATCAATAAGAAAACATTGGTCCTAAATAACACATCAGACCAGATGGATTTAACACATATATACAAAACACTCTACCCCAAAACAGCAGAGTCCACATTCTTTTCAAATGCACATTCTCCAGGATGGAGCATATGAAAGCCACAAAAAAAAATCTCAATTAAGAAAACTGAAATCATACCAAGCACCTTTTCCAAACACAACAGTATAAAACTAAAAATGAAAAATTGTTTTGTTTTAAGCAGAAGAAAACTGTAAAACACAAATATGTGAAGTCTAAACAAATCAATGAGTCAATGAAGAAATCAAAAAATACCTTGAGACAAATGAAAATGAAAATACAATGTTCCAAAATCTATGGGAGCAAAAGCAATTCTGAGAGATAAGTTTATAGTGGTATGCAGGCCCATCTCAAGAAACAAGAAAAATCTCAAACTAACCATACATAATTCTACATATAAAGGAACTACAAAGAACAAACAAAGCCCAAAGTCAGTAATACACATCCTTATGTTCACTGCAGCATTATTTACAATAGCCAATATATTGAGGCAATCTAAGTGTTCATCGATAGATGAATACAGAAAGATGATGTGGTATATAACTGTTCCCTGAACAACACAGGTTTGAACAGCCTTGGGTCCACTTGTATGTGGACTTTCTTCAATAAATGCAATATAGCACTTTAAGAATATTTTCTATTCTTATGATTTTCTTAGTAACATTTTCTTTTCTCTAGCTTATTTTACTTTAAGAATACATTATAATACATATAAATACAAAATATGTGTTAACTCATTTATGCTATTAGTAAGGTTTCAAATCAATAGTAGGCTAATAGTAGTAATTAAATGTTTGGGGAGTCAAAAGTAATATGCAGATTTCTGACCACACAGATTTGGATTCCTAAGCCCTGTATTGTTCAGGGTCAATTACGTATGTGTATGTGTGTGTGTGTGTACATATATACACACAAAGGAAATTACGTAGCCATAAAAAAAGGAAATTTTGCCATTTGCAACATGGATGGACACTGAGGGTCCGTATGCTAAATGAAATAAGTCAGAGAGAGAAAAACAAATAATGTATGGTTTTACTTATATGTGGAATCCAAAAAACTAAATAAATGACTAAATACAGAAACATATATACAGAGAATAATCGGGTGGTCACCAGAGGGGAGGGCATAGGGAGGATAGAGGAAGTAGGGATGGGGGTTAAAAGGTACAAACTTTTGGTTAAAAAATAAATAGAACAAGGGGATACAATGTACAGCATAGAAAATATGGTCAATTACATAAATCAACCTTGTACAGTGATAGATAATAGCTAGATGTATCTTGATTACTTTGTAATTTATATAAATGTTGAATCACTATGTTGTACATCTGAAAGTAACAAAATATCGCATGTTAACTAGGCTTCAAAAAAAAAGTAAACAATATGAATTAAATTCTAGTTTCAAGGAATAGAAAAATAGAAAAAATAAATTGTGCTTCTTCAAAATTTTGATTTGAGAATATTTTTGAAAATTAAGACTATTAAACAATAATTTGGGGTGTACAAAAGAGAAGAAATAGAAATTAATATTTTGTTTCTACAAATTTAATGAAAGAAAATAGAAAACGAATCCTAAATGTCCATATGGTTTAAACGTAGATAAGAGTATTTCTAAGAAAATTTATTTTAGTTTAGCTTACATATCTTTTTAAAAAAGATTTTATTTATATATTTATTGACAGAGAGAGAGAGAGAGTGCGTGCGCCACAAGCAGGCATATGGGTAGAGGCAGAGGCAGAGGCAGAGGCAGAGGGAGAGGGAGAGTGAGAGGGAGAAGCAGGATCCTCACTGAGCAGAGTCTGATGTGGGGCTTGATCCCAGGACCCCAGGATCACAACCTGAGCAGAAAGCAGATGCTTAACTGACTAAGCCACCCAGGTGCCCTGAATTTAGCTTACATATCTTCAGTAGGCAACTGACATTGTTTTTTTGGCAATAATTCTGGAGTAAATTTTTTTTTTTAATTTTTATTTATTTATGATAGTCACAGAGAGAGAGAGAGAGAGGCAGAGACACAGGCAGAGGGAGAAGCAGGCTCCATGCACCGGGAGCCTGATGTGGGATTCGATCGGGTCTCCAGGATCGCGCCCTGGGCCAAAGGCAGGCGCCAAACCGCTGCGCCACCCAAGGATCCCTGGAGTAACTTTTAAAATAAAATTTAGCAGAGCAAAAAATGGGAAATTATCTATTGAGATTTGATTCTTCAGAGCCTTCTGTAATAATACACAAAGCATCTAAGTACCTAGCAATAGCAGTCATAGACAAGGTGCAATCTCACATATTACAGCATATAAAAGTCATATAAAATTTTAATGGTATTCAAATACAAAATGTTGATACAAATCTGTATGTACTAGTTCCTTGAAAGTAAGAATCTGCAAATTAGCAGGTGAAATTCAGTTTTATAAAGCAAAAATAATTCCCAGTAGGGAATCAATTTTTTTAACTTCTTGTATTACAGAGAGAGACAGAGAGAGAAAGTACAAGCAGGGGGAGCAGGAGTGGGAGCAGTAGAGGGAGAAGCAGACTCCCCACTGAGAAGGGAGCCCGATCTGGGACTCAATCCTAGGACCCTGGGATCATGACCCAAGCTGAAGGCAGACACTTCACCAATCAAGCCACCCAGGTCCCTGGGAATCAATTTTTAAAAGGATAGTTAAAAAGTAGAAAACTCAGAAACAGACCTATAACTTAGAGGCATGTGGTATTTAACACAGACGTCAAAACAATATAGTAGGGAATGGAAAGTCTCTTTAACAAAACTGGAAAAACTAAAGTCCATATGAAACGATATGAACTTAGTTCCCTTTGACGTAGGGAGGGAAAACCAGGTAGAGTTGACGGTCTCTTTGAGCTGAGGTAATAGATTGGAAGTCCAGAAGGCAAAAGTGGCTAATATTGGCAGGACAGAGTACTGAAGAGTAGAAAGCTACACAAAGAGAACTTGGAAGAACCATAGAGCTTCTTGGATTCTTTAGCTTTTTATTTTTTTATTTTTTTATTTTTATTTTATTTTTTTTTTATTTATTTATGATAGTCACACAGAGAGAGAGAGAGAGGCAGAGACACAGTCAGAGGGAGAAGCAGGCTCCATGCACCGGGAGCCCGATGTGGGATTTGATCCTGGGTCTCCAGGATCGTGCCCTGGGCCAAAGGCAGGCGCCAAACCGCTGCGCCACCCAGGGATCCCAGCTTCTTGGATTCTTAAGCTGCATACCGATCAGCACACACATGGGAAATTACTATATCTAGGGAAAAGATGTCCCGAAAGGAGTTAAACTTGGAGTTAAAAAAGGTCAGAAATAATCCCTCTTCCCACCAGCCAGAAAAAAAAGTCTTATAATTCACAAGTCATTAGGCAGATTACTCAGAGAGGTTTTAGACTTAGTAAAAGAGGAGAGATTAGACATAGACATTGCTCCACCTAGCAAAGCTTAAAAGCAAGACCTAAAAGGGTCAAGTTATTTACAAGTAACTGAACTGTGTCTCGGAACAAAAATCAAGGATATTTATAGGAATACAAAAATATACAATCACTCATCTAGGTAAAATTCATGGTTTGGCTTCCAAACAAAAAATTGACCAAGCATGCAAAAAAGCAAAAGAATCCAACCTTTAATAAAGAGGAAAAAAATCAATCGAGTAATACCAACCTAAAAATGACAGATGACTTTGTCAGTATAATTGAATTCTGTATGTTCAATAAGCTAGAGAAAGAAGTAATGATAATTACAGAAAAGGAAAACACTGAGAAGATCCATTTAAATTTCTAGAAAAAAACAAAATAAGCTGGAAAAAAATGTCAAAAATTATCCAAATTTAATGAAAGCTACTCACAATTGCAAGCAGCTGAACAAAACCCAAGCAAAAGAAACAAGAAAATGACACCAAAGCACATCATAATGAAATTTACTAAAACCAAGTCTTAGGGGAAAGATTTAAAAACATCTAGAAGATGGGACACCTGGGTGGCTCAGCGGTTTAGCGCCTGCCTTTGGCCCAGGGCATGATCCTGGAGTCCCAGGATCGAGTCCTGCATCAGGCTCCCGGCATGGAGCCTGCTTCTCCCTTTGCCTGTGTCTCTGCCTCTCTCTCTCCTTCTCTCTCTCTCTTTCTCTCTGTCTCTCATGAATAAATAAATAAAATCTTAAAAAAAATCTAGAAGAAATAAGACATATTACATACAGATGAATAACTATAAGAATGATAGAAGGTTCTTACCACAATAAATAAGAAACTAGAAGACATTGGTACAGTATCATTAAAGTACTAAAAGAAAAAAAAAATCAAAGTTAGAATTCCATACCCAAAAAAAGTATCTTTGCAAAAGGAAGGCAAAATAAACACTTTTATAGATGTACAAAAGCTGAAATGAGTCCTCACCAGCAGGTCTACATTATAAGAAATGTTCAAGAAAGTCCTTCAGGCAGAAAAAAATGATAACCACATGGAAATCTGATTTACACAAATATTCAAATATTATGAAGACCACTGGAAACAATAACTATATGGGTAGATGCAGAAGCTTTTTCTATTATTATTTAAAACTCCTTAAAGAATAAATGATCATAATGTATTATGGGGTTTATAGCATAAGTTAAAAACAAATAAAAACAACAGCACAATGACTGGGAGGAAATAAATCGATACTGTTTTAAGGCTCTTAAACTATATGTGAAATATAATCAATTGCTAGAAGATAAACTGTGATAAGTTAAAGATGTATGCTACAAACTCTAGAGTAAACACTAAAATAAAAGAATAAACTGCAGTTAATAAGCCAATAACGGAGATAAAATGGAATCATAAAAATACTCAATCCAAAAGAAAGAAACACGGGACGCCTGGGTGGCTCAGCTGTTGAGCATTTGCCTTTGGCTCAGGGTGTGATCCCAAAGTCCCGGGATCGAGTCCTACATTGGGCTCCCAGCATGGAGCCTGCTTTTCTCTCTGCCTGTGTCTCTGCCTCTCTCTGTGTCTCTGATGAATAAATAAATGAAATCTTAAAAAATGAAAAAGAAAAACAAAAGGGCAAAAGAAACAAAGAATGGATAAGATAAACAAAAAACAAATAGCAAAATGGCATTTTTAGATGGAACCATATTAAGAATCACATTAAGTATAAATGGTCTCAATAACCAAGTTAAAGTTGATAAGAGTGGATTAAAAAAGCACACCCAAAAATATACTTCTTATAGGCGGAAACCTATTTTAAATATATAGACACCGAAAGACTAAAAGAGAGGGGGGAATGGAGAAAGATATACCAGCTAACATTAAGCAAAAAAAGTAGAAGTGACTTTATCAATAACAAAAATTTTAAATAGAGATTTTTTCTTTTAATGAAACAAACTATTGATAATCACAATGCAGATAAATCACAAAAAGCATTATGTGGGATGCTTGGGTACCTCAGTGGTTGAGTGTCTGCCTTTGGCTCAGGTCTTGATCCTGGGGTCCTGGGATCAAGTCCCACATCAGGCTCCCCTGCAGGGAGCCTACTTCTTCCTCTGCCTATCTCTCTGTGTCTCTTATGAATAAATAAATAAAATCTTAAAAAATGCATTATGCTGAGTTAGACAAGCTAAACAAAAAAGAATACAAACTGTTAGTCTGTTTAAATGAAATTCTAGAACAAAGAAAGTTAATCTAAGATAGAAAAATTCAGAAAAAAAGTCCCCTCTGGGAGGCTAGATGCAGAAACTGGGAAGAGGCATGAAATTTTTTGTTTGGGAAGAGAGGGTTTTCTGTATATTGATAGGGGTTTGGGTTACATAGGGTTATATGTGCTAAAACTCAGCAGATGGTTGTCGACTCCTGATTTTGGCTTAGGTCATGATCTCAGGGTCATGAGATCAAGCTCTTTGTCAGGCTCTGTGCTGGGCATGCAGCCTGCTTAAGATTCTCTCTCTCCCTCTATAACCTCCCCATTGCTTATATATGTGCTATCTCTAAAAAAATTTTTAAACCTCCAGCAAATGTACTTTTAAAATATCTGCATTTCATTGTATGTAAATTTAACATAAAAAAAAAACTCTAGGGATCCCTGGGTGGCGCAGCGGTTTGGCGCCTGCCTTTGGCCCAGGGCGCGATCCTGGAGACTCGGGATCGAATCCCACGTCGGGCTCCCGGTGCATGGAGCCTGCTTCTCCCTCTGCCTGTGTCTCTGCGCCTCTCTCTCTCTCACTGTGTGCCTATCATAAATAAAATTAAATTAAAAAAAAAAAGATACCAACTGGTATCTATTTAAAAAAAAAAAAAAAACTCTAAAAAATATTGACTCCATTTAATGATATGTATATATGAAGTACTTAGGACAAAGTGTACCAATATCTGCAATGACTTTTAAACTGCATCAAAAAATAAGATACACTAATTGTTAGATAGAAGGGGATGGACAGATATGTGATCAAGCAAACACAGTAAAATATTAATGGTATACTCTCAATGGAGAGTGTATGGTGTTCACTGTGAAATTATTTCAATTTTGCTATGTTTGAAATTGTTCATAATAAAATCTTAAGAAAAGTAAATCATGTACGATCATACAATGGACTATTATTACACAGCTATAAAAAAGATGAAGGGAATTTTTAATGTAGTGAAATGATTTAAAATACACTTATTTAGAAAATAAATATAATAAATGATATATAACATATAAAGGTATAAAATATGTATCTATAGAGAGATGGAAATGGGGTATACGCTGAGGTAGGGAGAAATTTTATACACTGTTTATACTATGTAAAAACTTATCACATAAATATATTGCCTGCTATGTTAAACATGATTTTTGAACTTATGAGACAAAGTGTTATTCATAACATTATTCTCAGTCTCATCCTAGCTTTTCATATAAAAGTGCTTTTAATAAGGTATCTCATATGTCCTGATATATTTGTCTTTGAAAGGTCTATATAAATCATTCAAAATTAGCCTATTTTTTAATTTTTTTATTTTTTAAGATTTTATTTATTTATTCATGAGAGAGAGAGAGAGAGTGAAAGAGAAAGGGGGGGGGGCAGAGACACAGGCAGAGGGAGAAGCAGGCTCCATGCAGGGAGCCCGATGTGGGACTTGATCCCTCGACTCCGGAATCACGCCCTGAGCGAAAGGCAGCCGCTCAACCACTGAGCCACCTAGGAGTTCCAAAATTACCCAATTCTTCTGTTTTTATTCTGCATATATTCTTTCTTCCTACTTTTAAAGAAAATGTGGCAGGGATTTTTTCATCTTATATAAAACTTACTTAAACCTCTCTACTTTTGCTTTCATTTCACCATAAGACTGGTGATAGTTTTTTTTTTGCCTCAGAGGTGTTCTAAATCATTACAGCTCCATCACTCGAGAGATCTCACAACATAAGTTGTGTTCATCATATTTATGTAATTAATGACCAATTTTCATGTATAAGATCTATGCTACATGATAGGGAACACAAAACATACAGTACAACTCTCATGAGAGAAGATAGATGATTATCTTATGGGAGATGTCTATTGACTAATAACCAACACAAATATCACACAGATACTTGAATTATCTAACAAGGGTTTTAAAAGTTATTATAAAGTATTTCTAGGAAACAATCATGAACACTCTTTACAACAACGAAAAACAGAAGGTCTGAGAAAAGAAACTGATGATGTTAAAGAAAATGTTAAGAAATTTAAATTTCAATACCCGTAAATAAAATTATACTGGAAACACAGCCATGTTAAAACATTTGCATATTGTCTATTGCTGCTTTTACACTCTAGTGACAGAGTACAGAAGCTGCAACAGAGTCCTTACGGCCTGCAAAGCCTAAAATAATTACTATCTGGCCATTCACAGAAAACATTTGCTAACCCTTGTTTCAAAGACTGCTCTCTGCGCTCAGAGCAAGTTTATACTGTTTGAAAGAGCCAATGTACAGTACCCTTCATGATCATCCCTCCTTACCTCTTCTAGGGCTTCTTACTTGCCATTCTTTGACTTGACTTCTGAACTTTGCCATCCATGCTGATTTATACCAAGTTCCCTGAATTTTACATGCTCTTTCATCTGGGTTCTAGTTCATCTATGCCTAAAACACTTGGCTTAGCTTTTGGTTAACTACTTATCCCTCGACTCATTCTTTTTTCCAGAAATCATTTCCTTGGGTTCCTCAACTCCAATTTATGTCTTGATACATATTCTTACAGTAGCCTAAAATTATTTCTAGTATATTCCTTATCAATTATAATTGCCTTGTCTCCCTCTCCCCCGGGCCCTAAGCTCATTAAGGAGGACTATGTCTTAACCATTATTGTATCTTCATTGCTGAGGAATATGTGGCATTTAATGAGATTCAATAAAGAACTGCTGAGTAACCAAAATAAAAGACACCATAGTTTGGAGTCTTTGAGCTTTTCTCCAATGCAAGAAAGAATTCTAAGAAAATAGTCCATTAAAAAAATTACTTAAAACTAAATTTAGTTGGTTGACAATCAGACCTGCCCTTTCAGAATGTAAGCACCACAAGAGCACATGTTTTCATTTATTGTTGTATCTTCCTCAGTAACTTGGACAATGCAAGAAAATAGTTGCTCAGGGACACCTGGGTGGCTTAGTTGTTGAGTGTCTGCCTTTGGCTCAGGGCATGATCCTAGGTCGGGGGATCAAGTCCTACATCGGGCTCCCTGAGCAGAGCCTGCTTCTGTCTGTGTCTCTGTGCCTCTCATGAATAAATAAATAAAATCTTAAAAAAATAAAAGAAAAGAAAATAGTTGCTCAATAATTATTGCTGAATAAAGGAATCTTTAAGTGAGATCTTTCTGATACCTCTGACTACATATCTAAGGGATCTTTCTGAGATACTGTCAAAGTTTGCTACTTTGGTTCTCATCAAGAATTGTTCCTAGTAACAGATTAAAGTAATACAACTGGTAGAAAGAGTTAATGTAATACAATCTAAATATGTATCATTAGTCCTCTCTCTCATACCACATAATTTTGTAATAAAAAATCCTTGTGGTTTTTTTTTTTAAGGTTTAATTTATTTTTTCATGAGAGACATATAAGGAGAGGTAGAGACATAGGCAGAGGAAGGAGGAGGCTCCCTGTGGGGAGCCCGATGCAGGACTCAATCCCTGGACCCCGGGATCATGACCTGAGCCAAAGGCAGACGCTCAACCACTGAGCCACCCATGTTCCTCGAAATCCTTGTGTTTCTTAAGGATGAATAGTTTTCTCTATTTTTCACATACAAATAAATCTTTGCAGCCTCTCCTCAATCCCTCTACCTGTTCTTTCTTTCCAAGTATCCAGTCTACAAGTTTACAAGTGTGCTAGGCCAACACAGAATATTAACATTTTATACATACTTTCAGTTGCAGAAAAGGATGTGTCCAATGTCAACTCATCCAGAGGAATCACAAGTTGACCTCCTGCCTCCCATTTCTTGCGATCAGATGAAACTGATTTTTCTTTCTCATGCTCTTTGGCATCTTCATTAACAACTATCTCACATGTATCAGAGTGACACTGCTTTTCTTCCTCATCTTCTTGAGCTTTAAGATTTTGATTTAACCTACGTAGTATTTCCCGCTTACTCTGAAACAGTTAAAATGTTAAATAAACTTTAATAAGTATACAATTAAGTAAAATGATTGACAGAAAGAGTTTGAAAATTGTACTTACTGAAATAGCACTGTTAGTCTTCTGCATGTCTTCTGAGGTTTCCTGGGCATCACTTAAACTTCTATCCTATAAATACAGATAGTCACAGAGTAAGAAAAATGCTATTTTAAATGTCTACCTTAAAAATTTTGGTTTTGTTACTTTTTGTTTTCCATTAAATTGCTCCTTGTGAATATTTTTATCCCTGTAAAATGTTAATATAACTTCCTTCATTATCAGAAATGAGAAATAGTTAAAAATAATCAAGTAATAGACTTAAAAACAGAACGGCCAATTCTCAATTATTTGTCTTATTTTTAGATTACTGATCACATATTTATACTCTTCCTTTTTGGCATCTGATTTTTGGTAATTTTAGGTCAGTGGTAAAAATAAAAAGAAAATTAACTCATATACTCCTCCTGCCCTTTTTTAAGAGAGAGAGAGAGAGTGTACACTCATGCAAGGAAAGGAGAGAGGGAGAGAGAAAATCCACACCCAGCACAGAGCCCAAACATAGGGCTGAATCTCATCACCCTGGATCATGACCTCAGTCAAAATCAAAAGTCAGATGCTTAACCAACTGAGCTATCCAGGTGCCTCAACTTATATACACTCTTAATTAAACCTAGGGAGTTTTGGTGGATAAAATAATTCTAGCTAGGCTGTGTTATTTTGATGCTGTCTTTATGTTTCATGTATATATGTTCCTATTAAGCCATACTACTAAACATAATTGAGAATTGGTTTCTCTCCATAAGCAAAGAAATAATAAGTTCTGAGCCCTTTAGACCAACAATAATAAAAATTCTGTCTTTTGATTAGTACAATCATAGTGACGTAGACCAACAAGAATTTTTAAACACACAAAAAGAAGAAATGAGTAGTTATGAAAGCTATGAAAGCAAAAAAAAAAAAAAAAGTACCTGAAAGATGCAGAGTAAGAAAGAGTAATTTTCAAGGTTTTAAGTAAACAATATTTACCAAGACAATACATAAAGAAAAGCACTTCATGACACAGATTACCTCAAATTTTGTAATATTTGATTAAAATACAAAAAAGTATACTGGTCAGTTTTAAAGTAAATACATGTAAATGAGACAAAGAGGATTTTACCCAATAAAGTAGTCAGGAATTAGCAGTCGCTACAACCAGAGAGATGAACAGCTAGTTGAGATGTGAGACTGGGTACAGGAAGGAAACCACACAGTGGTATCTAAAGTTGAAGTGAACAACGCAGCACACACAAAATCATTATCAGAAAGAAAAAGAGACTAAACCTTCTTGAAAAAAAAATAGCTCTTACATGAAATTCTTGAGAGTGACCAAGAAACTTGTATTTTCATACTCAGTCTTATTTTCAAAATAAACACAAAGGCTATAAAAAAATGGTGTACTAATATCAGTCTTGACTGTAAAAACTTAATGAAACTCAGCAATTAAAAGGCAGAGACATTAATTAAAAAGACAAGAGAAAATCAGATTAATATGTTAAATGATTCAATAGACTTTTTCCCTCCTGTGTGTTGAATTCTAGGCTGAAATTCCACATCATGAGCCCATTTCCTTTAATCCTAGAACAGTGTTTTCATGTCTTAGAGGAACACCTGACATATACTTCTAAGTTTAAACTTTTTACTTGCCCACAGTTCTTTGTTTCATTATCCATATAGCATGACAGAGATTCATAAGCAGGAGATAAAAGAAGTAATTGGTGGGTTAAGTATAATTATATTAAATCCTCTAACATTTGTTACATCAAAGATTTATTTATTTATTTTATGTTGTCTTTGAGTAACTCTTTTTTTAATAATAAATTTATTTTTTATTGGTGTTCAATTTACATCAAAGATTTAAAAATAAATGTAAACATGTCTTGGACTTTATTCCTAGAGTTAATTAATTAAAGTACCAAAGAGACATTATTTTAGAGAAAAATGAACGTTTTTTTTTTTTAAAATATCTGTTAATTGTAAGAGCTGGGGTACAAAAATGTTGCATTATTTTCTGTACATTTCTGTATATATTTTATTCAATATTCTTTTATTTTTATTTTTTGTGTTCACATTTTTGAAATTTTTTAAATTATTTTTTATTGGAGTTTAATTTGCCAATATCACCCACTGCTCATCCTGTCAAGTGTTCAATATTCTTTTAGAGTAAAAATGAGAGACAATCAGTTAAATCTATTTTTATGTATTTTATGTATAAACCTCTGTATTGATGTATAAACCCATGAGTAATGAGGCTCCAATACTCACAGTAAACCATACACAAAAATCTTAAGAAGTTTTTTTTTCCCTAGAAAAACTTAATGAAACATTAGGAATTAATGTAATCTCATTAAATTTAAATCCTTCTGATAATCTTTAGCTTTGAGGAGTTCTAAATTTTAGAAAACTTACTTACCATACCCACTTCTTTCAAAGCTGAAGTCACAGAAATAACAGATCTCATCTGTTGCTTTGATGGAGAGCCACCTGCTTCATGTTGTCCCAAAGGTGGAGACATATCAGAATTCTTTACTCCTTTAGCCACCAACTATAATGAAGAATTTAAATACATTTGCAAATTGATATTTGTATGAAGAGATAAAACGGTATATATAGGATCACTATTTATCGACTCTATCTAAAGGTACAGTGTTTTCATTTCTCAATTTTTATTGTGCAAGACAATGTGCTAGGTCTGAGGAAAGATCAGAAAAGAGAGAAACATCTCTGGCCTCAGATGTAAACATAATTATGTCTCCTGTAGTACTAACTCCTTTCCATTTCATTAACAATGTTTCATTAAGTAATCTTTTAAAAAAATCCTGACTTGTAAAAAATTAAGACATCAGTCCCTTCACTTTAATTACAACATTTGATGGGAAGAAAAAAATATTTTACTTCTTAATCTTACAATTCAAAAAGAAATGCTTGTGCAAATTCTGAAAGTTTGGCACAATCTTCTTAAAGTTTGAACATCAATCACCTACCATGAACCCTCATTACAAAAATGTCAACATAATGGAAGAATGGAAGAAATGAGAGCATGGAAGAAATGATAAGTGCAGGTAACAAGAATTTAACTTCACTAAAAAATATCATGTTATATTCATATATGTGTTCATCTTTATCTTATCATTTATACTCTGTGAAATAAGATATGGAATCATTACTAAATATAAGGAAATGGCATTTACAGGTATACTCATAGCAAGTCTGCTCCCTACTTATTTCTCTCCTTCAAACAATTAAACAAAAATTTCTGGGGGGTATACATTTCAACTGCAACATTTATTGAGGTAGCAATACAATTATAACATCTTGTTGTCTGGACTCTCATTTTATACTAATATCTATGTTGTTCAAAAGAAGGTGGCAATAATGAACACAGTATTGAAGAACAAAAGTTCAAGGAATGATTCTACCCAGCTTCTTCAAGTCTTACTACAAAGACAGTGTGGCACTGGTAAAAGAATAGACAAACAGAACAATGGAACAGAATATAGCTCAGTAATGGACTCCCATAAACACAGTCAAATGATCTTTAACAAAGGAGCAAAGACAAGTTAATGGAAAAAGGAGTCATTACAACAAATAGTGCTGCGATATCTAGACATTGTGGGCCAAAATAAAAGGGATCTAAACAAAGACTTTAAACCAAAAATTAACTCAAAATTCATTATAGATTTAAATGCAAAATGCAAAACTATAAAACTCCCCAGAAGGTAACATAGGAGAAAACCCAGATGATTTTGGGGTTGGCAATACTTTTTAGATATAACACTAGAAGTACAATCATGAACGATGAATAAATAAGCTGGACTTCACTAAAATTCAAAACTTTTGCTTTTTGAAAGATAACTGTCAAGAGAAGACAAGCCACAGACTTGGAGAAAATATTTGCAAAAGACAGAAAGACTTAAAGTGCAGTTAACCAAAATATAAAAAGAGCTCTTAAAACTCAATAAAAAAGCAAACCACCTAATTAAAAAAATGAACTAAAAATCTGAATAGATACCTCACCAAAGACAAATACAAACAGCAAGTAGGCATGTGAAAAGTTGCTACACATATGTCATGTGGGAACTGCAAATTAAAACAATAATGTGATACTACAACTTATCTACTACAATGACTAAAATTCAAACCACTGAAGCACCAGCTGAGGATGTGGAGCAACCAGAACTCTCATTTATTTCTGATGGTAATTCAAATGGTTTGGAAGACAATTTGGCAGTTTCTTACAAAACTAAACAAACTTTCACCATGTGACCCAACAATCACACTCCTTGGTATTTACCCAAAGGATTTAAGAACTTATATTCACACGAAAATCTGTACATAGATGTTTATGGCAGTTTTATTCATAATTGCCAAAACTTGGAAGTAACCAAGATGTCCTTCAGTAACTAGATTAACAAAAACAACAACAACAACAAAAAACTGGTACAAACAGGAATATTATTCAGTGCTAAAAAGAAATGAATTATCAAGCCATGCAAAGTTAGAAGAACTTTAAATGCGTATTACTAAACAAAACAAGTCAATCTGAAAAGGCTACTGGTATGATTCCAATCATATGACATCCTGGAATAGGTAAAACTATAGAAACAATAAAAAAGATCAGTGGTTGCCAGAGGTTGGGAGAGGAGTGGTAGGAGGAATGAATAAACAGAACATAGAATTTTTAGTTCAGTGAAAATACTCTGTATGATATTATAATGCTGAATACCTGTCATTATACATTTGTCCAAACCTACAAAATGGACAGTACCAAGAGTGAACTATAAAATAAACTATAGACTTTGAGTCATGATATATAAATATAGGTTCATCAACTGCAACAATGTACAATTCTGGTGGAAGATGCTGATTAATGGGAGAGGCTATGGGGCAAGGGATATATGGGAAATCTCTGTATCTTCCTTTCAGTTTTGCTGTGAACCTAAAACTACTCTAAAAAATTAAATCTTTATATAAAAAAAGACAGAAACACTGTTCTAATCCAGAGTTGAGCACCACTGAAAAAGTATACTGATATTTGAGAATATTGTTATAAACAACTCAAAAAATCTAAAGCTAACACAACTGAGTATTATCTCCTTGAAAGACTACATAGAGATATTTTGAAGCTTTATGATGGTCTTATTTCATACAGGATATTCAAAAAAGGTACCATAAATTCTGAGAAAATAAAAACAAGTTCCAATTGGTTCTGAAAAAATAGCAGCATTTTTAGAAAAGTATGGTATTTCTTTAGATAATTATTTTGTTGTTTTTTTTTTTTTTTTTAGATAATTATTTTGAAGGAAACAATTTGGATGTACAAATTCTATCATTTTATTTAAATCAGTAAATATTTGTCTAACCATGTATTATTTTTATCCACTGTATAATCAAATGAATGTTTAAATTCACTTAAATGATTTCTGCTTTTTTTTCTTTTAAAGAGAGAGACAGCTTACATGTGCACGAGTGGGAAGGGAGGAGGAGAAAGAGAAAGGATCTCAAGCAGGCTCCTTGTCTAGCACAGAGCCTGACACAGGGCTCCATCTCACAACCCTGAGATCGTGACCTGACCTGAAAATAAGAGTCAGACGCTTAACTGACTGAGCCACCCAGGTGCCCTGTTTTCTTTTTTCTTTTCTTTCTTTCTTTTTTTTTTTTTTTTTAAGATTTTATCTATTTATTCATGAGAGACACACAGAGAGAGGCAGAGACATTGTCAGAGGGAGAAGCAGGCTCCCTGCAAGGAGCCTGATGTGGGACTCGATCACCAATCCTGAGATCACGCGAAGAGCCAAAGGCAGATGCTCAACCGCTGAGCCACCCAGGCATCCCAGGTGCCCTGTTTTCTATTTTAATTAAGTAAATCTAATGTGATTTTTGTGAGAAAACAAATATGCAATATTTGATACAAATTAATCAATACAAAGATGTATTAAGTGCCAAGCACAGTGCTAAATAACGGATATTCAAATTGAATGATACACGTTAACTATGTGAAGTGATAGATGTATTAACTAGACTTAATGTGGTAATCATTTCACAATATATACATATATCAAACTATCATGTTGTACATCTTATACCTACACAATGTTATTTGCAAATATATCTCAGTAAAGTTGCAAAAAAACCCTAATATATTGTAGACCAGAACTAATTGCAATAAATTTCAAACAAACACAAGACAAAAACAAAACAAAATGGCTCATACAATGCTTTCTCTCACAGGATTATAAACCATATGAGAAAGGGAAACATAAATCAATCAGTATGTTACAGAGAACTAAAAGTAGATAGATGTGTGCTAAATGGTCTGGGGAAAAACAAACAAAATAAAACCAGAGAAAGCACTAACTGTGTAAAGCCAGGAGGGAAGATGGTGAGAGTGGCCTTTGTAGGGTAGCCAGTTTGAACAGTCATTCATTGTTTAAGGAGGTCATAAAATATAGTTCAAACAGGACAGTTCTACACTTAAATCCCCAAACTCTCACTTACTAGTCCTGTGATTTTTCATTGCTTCTTTTTTTTTTTAATTTATTTATGATAGTCACAGAGAGAGAGACAGACAGAGAGAGAGAGAGAGAGAGAGGCAGAGAGAGAAGCAGGCTCCATGCACTGGGAGCCTGACATGGGATTCGATCCCGGGTCTCCAGGATAGTGCCCTGGGCCAAAGGCGGGCGCTAAACCGCTGCGCCACCCAGGGTTTCATTGCTTCTTATCCTATCTGAACTTCAAACTTTTTCTTTCTAAAATAGGAATGCTGTACTCATTGTCCCTGTATTGTAGGGATTAAATGTGATAATTTATGTAAAGTGCACAGTTGTGTTCCTAATAAATGGTAGTAATTTCAGTTCAGAAAACATTTATTTAGTTTCTATTAAATAAGGTTATTTGGCTTAAACACTAAAAGTATGATTTTAGACCCTGACAAAATGAAGAAATTGGCTTTGCCCCAAAACAAGTTTCTAATCTCTTGAATGCCAAATAAAAACAAAAACCTCCCATCTGTGCATAATCAGAACAAAGTTTTTGCATTGCATAAGGTTTTATAATACAAAAGTTGAGAAGAAGCAGAAACCTGAAAGACAAATACTTGGCATTATAAATTCAAAAAAATGCAAGATTTTAAAAGAATGATCAGAAGAGTGATTTAATTGTATAAACAAGAGAGATAACATGAATTTAACCAATTTTGCCAAAGAATAACACCAACTGCCTTTCTCAGACTAGGATGTAATTTTCATTTATGCTTATGAAGATGATCTTAAACTCATTTCCGAAATTACTGCGCAGATGCTTATAATAGGAATCTTAACCAAACTCTTAACAAAAGAAAAAAGTCACCTATATCCTAATGTGCCAACTTATTATATCTCATTTTCTATATTTCTTTTTAATGCTTATACACATGCACACATAATTCATACACAATTTAAACAAACACTGGCATTAACACTCTGAAACTGCAGACATATTGGCTTAAGAAAAACTTAAAAACTTCTAGGGAATATTTAACCAATTTATCTTTAGTTAAAGAATAGCAAAAGTCACATAAAGGAATTGAAAATCCTTTATCTTGACCTTATGTTATTAAATTGTTAAGTATATGAAAGAAATATTTCTGTATTAATTTCAACCTTAAGATAAACCTAAAGTAACAGAGACAAAAATCTGTTTACTGATAAAGTGCCATGAGTCAAACTGGGTATGAGACCAAAGATAATCAAATTCAGTACAGTAGGGATTATGCTAAAACATAGAAAATCTCTACTAAATTCTCTTCATACTATTCATCTTTGAATCTACAGAAACATTTCTTTAAATCAAGAGAAGTTTTTAATGTAGAAAATATCACTTATTACTATTAAAAATTTGCTTTGTATTGTTTCAAAATCTATCTGGCTGCCATGTATATAGCTAATGACTGGCACACACAGTCTAAGATAATCTGATTCAATGTGTAAGACAAAGTTATTGGCACCTTCATAGTAATAATCTTCAGCAGCCTTCTTTAAATGCTCATATTCCATAATCAAACATATACTAGTCTCTCCCCTGGGTCAACTAAACTAAACAGATCATCATAATAATAAAATATAATAATAATAAAACATACAGAGAAAGACATAACAAAATCTAAACCAAAGAACAAAGACAAGGAGACTGCCCTATTAAGTCTTCCAATTACTTAATAACAAAAATGTAAAGGTAATTCAGAGTAACTACTGAGATGTTGGAACATTATTATAAATTCAGGTAACACACACAACTAACTGATTACTCAATAGGAGCTGGACCTTCTACATAAACATCATGGATATACTATTCATAACCTGAATGTTAAGGCTAGTCAATGTTAACTAGATCTTGAGATAGAAAATAACAACTTAGAGAAAACACTAGACTAAGTTCTTAATTCAGAAAGTTCATCCAATATGACAAAAAACACAGAAATGAAAAAAACACCGTTTCACAGAAGATAAAAACATTAAAGCCTCAAAAAAAGGATACATAAAAAATTTTGTTAAAATTGACCACCTAGTTACATCATTTTGAGCACTTCTTTTAAAATACAAAGTTTAAAAAAAATTGCAGCAGAAATAAAGCACTGACCTAAGTTTCATTAGTTAAGTTTAAAAAATAAACTGCTTCAGGAGTTCTTCTAAGTTCATAAATCCAAGCCTTTCCTATATTGCTTATATCACCATAAAAGGTTTTTAATTATCACTGTAAAATTGCTATTTTATCTGTCAAATGTATGTTTAATTTTTCTGAAAAATTAAACAGCAGTGCCACCAAATGACAAATGACAAAATTTCACAAAATAGTGAGGCCAGGTTTATAAACACATGAAACTGTTTACCTATTCTTGAGGCACAGATAAACAGTATTTCATTTCTATATCCTGAATGATTTAAAGATTTTATGTATGTCAGGAAAATATTAAATGGCCTGATTTCATATTTTGAATATAGAGCAATTTCACACATGATTTTATATAGCTTAAAGATACAACATGGTTAAATTTTATCAAATTCACATCTCACCTTTCAAAACCTTGTCTTTGAAGAACCAAAAATATAAAAGTATTTTTTCTGAATCATTTTTATGAACTAGTATTGCTAGTTCATAATATATTTATAAGGATGTCTAACATTAAGAACACTGCAAGGTGGCCAGAAGGGGGAAGTATTTCTCCACTCTGAAGGAAGATTTCTAGAACTTTATGGCAGATCCAAAATATAAGACAAAGATAGAAACAAAAATGAAATAGACATTAAAGAGATAAACACAATGAAAAAGGAAGACCTCATACTCAAAAATAGTTTCTCAGCAAATCAAGACATAATTTCCCTGTTTTTTATTTTTTAATTGTTAAATACATTGCTACTCCTAAAAAACTCAATCTATCTTCCTTATGTTTCATTACAATATGAGTATATATATCAACCAATCAAGAAAGGCAATACTGTATTAATTGGAGTAAACTCTATCACCACACATGAAAATTATTCTTCATATTAAAGTTCTATGTTGTATTATAATTTTTACACTGAAATATGTCAAAGAGAAAATTTTATAAAATGGGTCTTACATGCCAAAGAATCAGAATAATTAAGGCAGTGATTTTTACCATTTGTTAGATCAAAGATACATTTGACAATCCAATGAAAGATGTGTGGTCTTACTGAATGAAAATGCATCAATATACATAACAACCAAACTAAATTAACATTTCAGGAAGTTCATAATGCTAACCTCTAACTCTGAATAATATGTTAACCACTCTTGAGTTATGGTAATGGTCAGTAAGTAAATATAGACATATGAAGTCCCCATACTACTATACCTATATCATGTTAAATTAGACCTTCTTTTGAAAAAATTACTTGATAAAATAACTTTAAACCATTCTCTATAGATTAAACTAGATTTAAGTACTTAAATCATGTAGACTATTTTTCTTTTTTTTTCCCTGCCCCCCCCAAAGACTATTTTTCTAAGCAACTTATACAGAACAGTATTAGAGACCAAGCCTTCCATTTAGGAGATGAGCAAATGTAGGACGACAGACATTCAGTCAGTTTTCCAAACAAGCAAATTAACTGGCAGAGCTGAGACTAAAAGTCAAGTATTCTGATTCTTAGACTCATTTTTTTTTCTCACTACATAAGAATGACTGTATTTGTATTACTATTAACCAGATACCATGCTAAGCATTTTACAAGGTAAATCAGGGTTCTTCAGTTGAAAGTAATACAAACCAATTCTGGAGGAATAGAGGAGGGAAGGAAGGGAAAAGAAGAGAGAAAAGAACTGTAAGGAAAGGGAAGCCCTCCAAAAAGGACAGGAACTAGAGTAGCTGCATGGACGAATCTAGGTAACATAAATTAATTCACTGTTTGATCATGTTCTCTTACTGGATTAAATAAACTTCAAATCCTATGGTAGTCTTGTTATTTTTGAATCTCAAGCTTCAAGCCCTGGGAGACAATTCAACTGATCTACTTTAGAGGACCTGCCTATTCTTCAGCTAGAAGGATAGGCAGGTTCTTGTTTCACAGTCTTACCAAAAGAACACAATTAATTCCCCCAAATGAAACTGGGTTACTTGCCTGTTGTGCCTGAAAAGTCAGGCCCACTATCACAGTTTGATGCTGTCACCACAAAAATATTTCTGAAACGGGGGGGAAGTGGGTGGGGAGGATGGGGTAACTGGGTGATAGACATTAAGGAGGGCTCATGAGATGAGCACTGAGTGTTATTCTATATGTTGGCAAGTTGAATTTAAATATTTGAGAAATAATTAAATATAAAGTTTTTAAGTGTAAAAAAAATTTCTGAAAGAACTTGATGAAATACAAAGTTGTACTATACTAGAAACGAGTATTCTCTATAATACAGTCATAAAAGCTATCCTTTGTGCACTTTAGAACTATATAAAACAGATCCACCATTAACAGAGAAAATACATATAGAGGAAAAAAAGCCTTTGTACTGGTTTAAATGGCTTAGAAAGCAAAGACTTTTAAGGAGGGGTGGAGGTTCTTGGACTGCATTTTAATAATATGGATGTTCCTGAAAGGGTACTGGATGGGTGTACAAGCTTCCAGAGGTGATCCCTGCTCCTCTACCATTACCACCACCACCACCTGTGAAACTTCTGCTTCTATTGCTTAGGGGAAGTTAGCTTAACTCTAGGAAGATCTCAGAGTAGTAGCCTTGAAATTAGGGTCCCTCAGCATAAGTGGAATCCTGATTCTCCTTGATATTCTTAAAATTTTCATGTTAAATAAACATATCTTACAGACCCCTCTGAAACACTGTTTATGTCTAGTGTCACTTGGAATGGGGAGCATGACTCCAAATTGATCTCATGCTATGTCTATTTAAATGGATGAGATTATATGGCAAGACTAAGGATAGGAACATTCTGAGGTAGTCAGAGATGGGGAGTGTGTCCACCAGAAGCCTTACAGGCCCCTATGACAGGCCCAAAGAATGACACAATGATAGAAATGAAATACACAGGATGGGTAACTGGGTGATGGACATTAAGGAGAGCATGTGATATAATGAGCACTGGGTATTATATAAGACCAATGAATCACTGAACTCTACCTCTGAAATCAGTAATATATTTATACATCAAATAACTGAATTTAAATAAAACGAAACAAAACAAAAAACCAAAACCAACCAGGAACAAAATACTACCCCAATTATTGTTAAATGTTGTTCTAGAAGTTCTGGCCAGTGTAAAAAAAATTAAAATAACAATAAAAGGTATAGCTTAAAGAAAGCTTAAAGAAATTAAGGTGAGTGCATAAAAATAAAGACACAAAGCAGCCCCAGGTTCAAATCCCTGTTTGACACTTACTAGAATTGTAACTTCATCTAATTGTTTTACCCTTTCTATCTGCTTTGTAAAGTTATAAAGATGAAACAAAGCAAAATATGTGCAGTAGTTATAATGTGTGTAGCATACAATAAACTACAGGAATTACTGTTATGATATACATCTTGATTATAAGCAAAAATCAATGATTTCCTGAAATATCAGCAATATTCATTTAAAAAAAACCCTTTTAAAACAGAAATAGAGATAGGAGGCAAGATGGCAGAAGTGTAGAGGTCCTTGTTTCATCTGGTCCCCCAAATTTAGCTAGATAACTTTCAAACTATCCTGAACACCTATGAATTTGACCTAAGATGAGAAAGAGACCAGAAAGTAAGTTTGAACAAATCATAATGGAGAACTTCCCTAATCTGGGGAAGGAAACAGGCATTCATATCCAAGAGATAGAGAAGACCCTCCCAAAATAAAAAAAGACCAATCAACACCCCAACATATAACAGTGAAGCTTGCAAATTTCAGAGATAAAGAGAAAATCATAAAAGCAACTCAAGACAAGAGATTCTAACTTATATGGGGAGAAATATCAGATCAACAGCATACCTATCCACAGAGACCCGGCAGGCCAGAAAGGGCTGGCATGTTATATTCAGGATAGTAATCAAGAAAAATATGCACCCAAAAATACCTTATCCACCAAGGCTGTCATTTAGAATAGAAGGAGAGATAAAGATCTTCCAGGATAGACAGAAACTGAAAGAATATGTGACCACCAAATTGGCTCTGCAAGAAATATTAATGGGGACCCTGTAAGTGAAAGGGGAACCCAAAGAAATAATCTGCAGAACAGGCACTATATAGGTAATACTATCACACTAAATTCATATCTTTTAATAGTTACTCTGAACATGAATGGACTAAATGATCCAGTCAAAAGACACAGGGTATCACACTGGATGGAAAAGCAAGACCCATCTATATGCTGTCTACAAGAGACTCATTTTAGACCTAAGGACACCAGACTAAAAATGAGGGGGTAGAGAACCATGCAAATGATCCTCAAAAGAAAGCTGGGGTAACAATCCTCATATTGGATAAATTAGTTTTTTAAACCAAAGATTGTAATAAGAGATAAAGAAAGATACTATATCAAACGTAAAGGGTCTATCAAGCAAGAAGACCTAGCAATTATGAATATTTATGCCCCTAATGTGGGAGTAGCCAATTATATCAATAAATAAGCAAAGTAGAGATATATAGATAATAATACATTAATAATAAGAGACTTCAACATGGCAGTCTCAGCAAAAGACAGATATTCTAAGCAGAACATCACCAAAGAAACAAGAGCCTTGAAAGATACACTGCACCAAATCAATTTCACAGATATATACATTGTATATATCAACTAAGTATACATTCTTAGTATATAATGCAACAAAGGATACATTCTTCTCAAGTGTACATGGAATTTTCTCCAGAACAGACCACACTGGGTCACAAATCAGTTCTCAACTGATGCCAAAAGACTGGGATTGTCCCCTGCATATTTTCAGAACACGATGCTTTGACACTAGAACTCAGTCTCAAGAAGAAATTTGGAAGGAATTCAAACACTTGGAGGTTTTCAAGAACAACCTATTAAAGATGAATGGGTCAACCAGAAAATTAGAGAAGAATTAAAAAGATTCAAGGAAACTAAGGAAAATGAAAGCACAACTGTTCAAAATCTTTGGGATATGGCAAAGGTGGTGTTAAGAGGGAAATACGTCTTAGTACAGCCCTCCCCCCGCCAAAATTGGGAAAATCTCAGATACATAAGCCAATCTTAAACCTAAAGGAACTGGAGAAAGAACAGTAAATAAAGCCTAAACCAAGCAGAAGAGAAATAATAAAGATTAGAGCACAATTCTAATCTATTTTCTATTTCTATTTCTAAAGAAATAGAGACCAGAAAAACTGTAGAACAAATCAACGAAACGAGGAGATGTTCTTTGAAAGAATTAATAAGATAAACCCCTAGAGCCAGACTTATTAAAAAGAAAAAAGACTCAAATTAATAAAATCACGAATGAAATAAGAGAGATCACAACCAATACCAACGAAATACGAAAGATTTTAAAAACATACTAGGAGAAACTATATGCCAACAATCAGGCAATCTGGAAGAAATGGAATTTCCTGGAAACCTGCAAATTACCAAAACTGAAACATGAAGAAATAAAAAACCTGAACAGGCCAATTAACCAGGAAGGACATTGAAGCAGTCATCAAAAACCTCCCAAACACAGAAGTCCAGGGCTAGATGGCTTCCCAGGGGAATTCTACCCAATATTTAAAGAAGAAATAATATCTATTTTACTAAAGCTGTTTCAAAGGATAGAAATGGAAAAATGCTTCCAAACTCATTCTATTAGGCCACATTACTTTGATCCCAAAACCAGACAAAAACTTCACCAAAAAAGAGAATTACAGACCAATATCCCTGATGAACACAGATGCAAAAATTCTCACCAAGATACCAGCCAATAGGATCCAACAATACATTAAGAGGATTATTCACCAGACCAAGTGTGATTTATCCCTGGGATACGAGGGTGGTTCAACATTCATAAAATAACCAATGTGACAGATCACATCAATTAAAAAAGGACAAGAACCATACTGATCCTCTCAATAGATGCAGAAAAAGATTTGACAAAATACAGCATCCACTCCTGATTAAAACTCTTCAAAGTATAGGGATAGAGGGGATATATCCAAATATAAAAGCCATCTATGAAAAACCCACAGTGAATATCATTCTCAAAGGGGGAAAACTAAGAGCCTTTCCCCTAAGGTCAGGAACTTGGCAGGGATGTCCTCTCAGCACTATTATTCAATGTAGTATTAAGAATCCGAGCCTCAGCAATCAGACAACATCAAGAAATAAAAGAAATAGCTAGGGGAATGTTGAAAAAGAGAACCAAAGCTGGGGCATCACAATGCTTGACTTAAAGCTGTATTACAAAGCTGTGATCATCAAGACAGTATGGTACTGGCAACAAAAACAGACACATGGATCAATGTAACAGAATAGAAAACTCAGAAATGGACCTTCAACTCTATGGACAACTAATCTTTGACAAAGCAGGAAAAATTATCCACTGGGAAAAGAGACAGTCTCCTCAATAAATGGTGATGGGAAAACTTGACAGCCACACGCAGAAGAATGAACTGACCATTCTCTTAACACCATACACAAAAATAAACTTAAAATGGTTGCAAGATCTAAATGTGAGATAAGAATTCATCAAATTCCTAGAGGAGAACACAGGCAACAACCCTCAGTTGGCCACAGCAACTTCTTGCAAGACACATCTATGAAGGCAAGGGAAACAAAAGCAAAAATGAACTACTCGGACTTCATCAAGGTAAAAAGCTTTTGCACAGCAAAGGAAACAGTAGAACCAAAAAGACAACCTACAAAATGGGAAAAGATATTTGCAAATGACTTATCAGATAAAGGGCTAGTATCCAAGATCTACAAAGAACTTATCAAACTAAACACCAAAGAAACAAACAATCCAGTCACAAAATAGTCAGAAGACATGGAAAGACATTACTCCGAAGAAGACCTACACATGATAAAATGCTTCACATTACTTGTCATCACGGAAATACAAATCAAAACCACAATGAGAAACCACCTCACACTGGTGAGAATGGTTAAAATTAACAAGACAAGAAATAACAAATGTTGGAGAGTATGTGAGAATGGTGAACCCTCCTGGACTGTTGGTAGGAATGCAAACTAGTGCAGCCACTCTGGAAAAGTGTGGAGGTTCCTCAAGAAGTTAAAAATAGAGCTACCCTATGACCCAGCAATTGCACTACTAGGTATTTACCCCAAAGATACAGACGTAGTGAAATGACAAGACACCTGCACCCCAATGTTCATAGCAGCAATGTCCACAATAGCCAAACTGTGGAAGGAGCCATGATGTCCTTCAACAGATGAATGGATAAAGGAGATGTGGTATATATACACAATGGAATATTACTCAGCCATAGAAAGGATGAATATCTACCATTTATTTTGATGTGGATGGAACTGGAGGGTATTATGCTGAGTGAAATAAATCAATTGGAGAAGAACAATTATCATATGGTTTTACTCATATGTATAGTATAAGAAATAGTGAAAGCGGTCATAAGGGAAAGGAGGGAAACTGAGTGGGGAAAAATTAGAGAGGAAAAAAAACCATGAGAAACTCTTAACTCTGGGAAACAAAGGGCTGCAGAAGGGGAAGTGGTTGGGGTGACTGGGTGACGGGCATTAAGGAGGGCATGTGATAGGATGAGCACTGGGTGTCATATGTTAGCAAACTGAATTTAAATAAAATATTAAAAAATTAAAAATTAAAAAAAAATTAAAAAAAAATATTAAAAAAAAAGAAACAAACAGAATTAGGTAGCATCAAGAAATAACCTTTACAAGAAATATAACAAGTATGAGCTTAAAATGTCAAAACTGTGTAAGAGATATAAAAGACCCAATAAGTAAATGTAAATACTTAATATGCTCCTGGATAAATTAATTTGTTTATTAATTTGGTTTAAGGTAATACCAAAAAAATTCCAACAGAATTTTTTTTTAAAGATTTACTTAATTTATTTGAGAAAGAGAGAAAGAACAAAGGGAAAGAGAGAGAGAAGCAGACTCTGTACTAAGTGAGGAGCCCAATACAGGGCTTCATCTCCAAACCCTGAGACCACGATCTGAGCTGAAATCCAGACTGAAATGCTTAGCTGACTGAGCCACCCAGGCACACCTCAACAGAATTTAAAAAGGAAAAGGAAAAAAAAAAAAAAAAAAAAAGACAAAAATTACCCAGGAATGTATCTGGTAAAGAAAAAGGATTTTAACTAAGGAAAACACTGTAAAAAGAAGAGTAAAAAGGAAATGAGTAAAGAACTCTATCAGAATTTATATATATTTTAAAATCCATAAGTACTAATACAATGAGGCAATGGTTGAACAGACGGAATAATGGAGTATAAGAGAGCTTGATGCATGTATATTATAGACTCATTCTCTAGTTTGTAAAATAATTTAATATGTGTAGGTATTTATATTAACATATAAAGGTAGCTTTATAAATCAGTGGCAGAAGGAAAGCACAGGCATTGAGTGATGCTGGGACTTTGATTAGGTACTTGGCAATAGAAAAACTAAAATAAATAATTAGGTTCTCACTCCCAATCAAACTTGAGAATAACTTCCATATTGATCATTCTTAAATATGAAAGACAGGGTGATAGAGAGGGAGAGCAGGGGCAGGGGATGGGAGAAGGAGAAAGAATGAGAATAAAAAATGGGAAAGAAAAGAATTACATAATTATAATGGTGACATACTAGCCGGTAGGAGACAGGGATATTATTAACATGACCAGGATCAAGAATAAGAGCTAAATCTTACATGCTCTTCCCATACTTTCTTTTCTCTCTCATATGCTTCCTTTCGCTTTCGTTCTAATTGTTCTTTTAGTACAGAAGCTCGTGCACTTGCTTGGGCCTGAAAATAAAAACAATTAACAAAATTAGTTACCAGAAAGAAGGGTATACATTTTTTTTTTTAGGTCTATAAAGAGATTTACTTAGTAGCCCAAAAAGAGGACTTGGGGGCATGGGGGGAGAATTTCTAGAGTAAAAATAGAAGCTCACTCTATATTCATAGCACCAAAATCAAGGCTCAACACACAGCAGCTGCTCAATAAGTATTTGTTGAATAAAAACAAATACAGGCACATTTTAATGGAAATACAAATGTAAAAATTTTAAAACTATGGTTATTATATACAGACTTAATTTGTCTTCACAGAAATGGACAATTATATTTTTCATTTTTAAGGTTACCATTTTTTTCTTTTTAGGTTACTTGTGTAATAGTTTTATAAACTTCTGTCATGATTTCAACAAATTGCTCTCCATAAATACAAGATACGAAGAGAGGAAGACACTATTTTTCAGAAACCAGTGAGGAAGAAAGGAGAATGAAAAATTAGGCAAGAGAATAATTATGCAAGACACAATTTTCTACCCTAGGTTGTCATTTTCTCAAAGAAAACCTGTATCTTTCTAGTCTATACCTTAAATGTTTCAACTTTTTTACGCCGCACGTCAGCCTCCTCACTTCCTTCTTGTCCCTCAGAATAATCAGCTTCTTTCTAAAAGTAAGGAGACAAACCACTTAGGACAGAGCTGTGAATCAGTGCAGAGCTCTGTGGAAGATAATATGAATAAACTTACACTTAAAAATATAAAATGGTAAATTGTTCAACACTGCTAATTTTCTCTCACAGTGAGAAGTGAACTATCCACAACTACCAATTCTTATGGACAATGAATGGGAAGAAAAACAAAAATAAAATGATACAAAATGGCCATGTGTATTACTTACAGTTTCCTCTCAGAATTCCTCTGGAAAAATGCTCTTATCAATTTTAAATCCCATGTATAAAATTTATTTTATTTCTAAGTATAGTTTTCTGATTTTTGACTTTGACTCCATCAGATTCTGTTAGTGGCATAGTATTATTTTATTTTTTTTTAAAAAAAAGGTTTTGTTTATTTGAGGGAGAGAGAGTGTTTGAGTGTACAAGTGAGGGGAGGGGCAGAAGGAGAGGGAGAAACAAACTCCTTACTGAGCGGGGAGTCTGATGTGGGGCTCTATCCCAGGACCACCAGATCATGACCTGAGCTAAAGGCAGATGCTTTTGAAGCCACTCAGGTGCCCCAGTAGCACAGCAATTTTAATCTTAATCTATTATAATGTCATTCAATTACTTTTTTAAAAATTATTTTCCGGGATGCCTGGGTGGCTTAGCAGTTGAGTGTCTGCCTTCAGCTCAGGACGTGATCCAAGGATCTGGAATCGAGTCCCACATTGGGCTCCCCATGGGGAGCCTGCTTCTCCCTCTGCCTATGTCTCTGCCTCTCTCTGTCTCTCATCAATCAATAAATAAATATTTTTAAAAAATTACTTTTCAACCTGCCTTTTCACCACGAAGTTTGGCTCTAATCTGTTGGCGTTCATTGAAATTCTGCAGTCTTATTTGCCTCAGTCTTGCCAGATAAACCTACAAGGAGAGAAAAAAACACATATTTTAATTTAAAGAAAAAAATTATCAGCATTTTTACTGCTTAATTTTTAAATTAAAGAAAAGTGTTAATCTGAATACAAGAAATAAAAGTTTCAAAATCTGGTTAATGGAAAGTGTGATATTAGCTTTCAAGTGTTTAATTTAGAACAACTTATTTCTGAAAAGAAATACATTATAAATTTTTAATTTTATCAAAAGAAAAGAAATTGAACTCAGAATACTGAATATCAGTTATGGGGCAAAATTATGACACAGCATGTCAGTCAAATTATATTAACAGGTCCCTCTAGACCTACAAAATCCTTAAATAATTGTTAAGAATTTAAACCATGCAAGAAAGGAAGGCAATAAACTCAAAAATGGCTATGTGACGGAGGTAGCGAACATGCGGGAAGCATACCTCTTCCTCTTTGTTTCTTGGCTTCCCTCCTCTTGAAGAGCTGGACCTGCCTCCATACATAGCTGCCAGGTTTTGCAGGATTCCCTGTTCATCATTTAATGTACTAAGTTTAAAGAATGACTAAGGCTACATTAGCATCTTACCTAGGAATATCCAGGTGCCACTCAATTTTGTTTGGCAAATACTGATCATTTCTAGCTGATAAACTTAGATAGACCCTAGAATTTTCCTATATCGATATAACCAATACATTCATTGAGAACAGAAGGAAGCAATTAAACCCCATACATAATTATTCAAAACAGAGACCAGCTATGTTTTTATTAGTCATCTAAAACTGCTTTGAGGTTAGCTAAATTCCAAATCAAAAGCTTTGTTCTGCCAATCATTTCTACACATTTGTTTACATACTCAATACACAGACACAGTATTAAATATTTGAGCTCATACTCTACATTCAAGCATGTCCTGTTACTATACTGCAAGTGATAATATTCAATAACAAGTGTATCATTTTTAACCATAGTTGATTATAAACATGGAATTATGTCATTAGAAATTATTTTTTTAAGATTTTTTTTTTTTTAATTCGTGAGAGACACACAGAGAGAGAAAGAGAAACACAGGCAGAGGGAGAAGCAAGCTCCATGCAGGAAGCCTGATGTGGGACACGATCCCGGGTCTCCAGGATCACATCCTGGGCTGCAGGCGGCACTAAACCGCTGCGCACCGGGGCTACCTGTCTTTAGAAATTATTAATATGCTTTGAAAAAGTATCATGTTGTCAAACTATCCATCTTCTCTTCCTTCAGCACACAACTATGCTGTAAGATTCTTTTCTTTAAAAAATCCTGTGTCTAATTTCTCTAGCTAATGCTTTTTAAGATTTTTTTAAAAATTTATTTGAGAGAGGAAGAGAGAACATGAGAAAGAGATCACAAGCAGGTGGGAAGGGCAGAGGGAAAAGCAGATTCCCTGCTGAGCAGGGAGCCCAATGAAGGACTCCACCCCAGGCCTGGGACCCTGACCTGAGCCACCCAGGCACCTTAATGTCTTTTTATCAGTGTGTTGAAAGCATACTTTTTATATTCATGACCTCTTCCTATTTGTTTTTTTTTTTTTTTCCTATTTACTTTCTAACCACAATCTGGTTTCTGATTCCACTAAGACTGAAAAATTTTAAGGTTACCACTGACTTCTTAGTTCACAATTCAAATGGACCCTTTTGAATAAACCTTGCAATTAGTATTTCCACTGGAAATTATCTTGACTGAATCCATGTAAATATTTTTTCTTTCATAAAAACATATGTTCACTGTAGAAAACTTTTAAATGATTTACAACTGAACCACCGACACCCCTAAAGTCGAAGGTTATTCTCTTCCACCTATATATATAAATACATACAGATTTTATCTTTACAAAACTGGAATTTTACTATAGTTATTCTGGTTTTACTTTAACCAGCATATTAATTAATTTTAATATTCTGAGTTTCTTCTCACATTTAATATCCTTAAAAACGTTTTTTTCTTAAAAACATTATTCTTAATTGACCATATAGTATTCATAATATTCCACCAAATATGTTCTATAATTCACACATTAAAAATACCTCTCTTCTCTTTCATATTTATAACAGCACTCTCTCCTGGGTTCTTCCAATCAAGCTTCACTATTTTTCACATGCTTTTCTTTTCCTTGGCTCATCACTAATGTCAATATTTTGTAAAGATTCATTCTTTGGTCCTCCTTCTCTTCTCATTCCAGGCTTTAACATATGCTGCCAATTCCCAAATCTCAATCAACCTT
Source organism: Vulpes lagopus (assembly GCF_018345385.1). Classification (NCBI taxonomy): domain Eukaryota; kingdom Metazoa; phylum Chordata; class Mammalia; order Carnivora; family Canidae; genus Vulpes; species Vulpes lagopus. The sequence continues at coordinate 31,119,476 of NC_054831.1, read as the reverse complement.
GTAGCCCTTTCTTTTTTGAACATCTACGTGTATTCAACTGACATCTGGACAACTCCATTTTTTATGTAGCAAAACTACTTCAATTTATAAACCTGACTTCATCATTCTTTTTACTACATGATCTTATTCCTAGGTCAGTTACTGATCACAATCAGCCACCCAAGTCAGCAAGCTGGGAGTTATCTTTGCCTCTTTCTCTATTCTGCCAAATACAAATGACTGTCAAATTACCAATCCACCTCCTGCTAACTCTCTAACTATCCCTTTAATTTCTACCTTAGCTCACATTCTCTTGACTTCTGGACTTCCAAGAGTTTCCTAATTTGTCATTATATCTCTCAGTCTATTCTATACTCCAGTCTATTCTCTGTAATACAGAGTAAAATTTTTAACAGCCTCTTTCACATCAAAGACCACATAAATCTTTCAATGTTCCCATTAGCTTCATAATATAATCCACATTCTATTCTGTTGCATGGCAGAGAAGGCCATTTGTGACCTAGCCATACCTATTCTCATCTCTGCCAGTGGTTATCATTTTAGCCATGATAACTACTTGTGGTTTATAAACTATCCAATGATTCACTCATTTTCTTAATTCTACTCATCTTCCAAAATGCAACAAACATTTCACCAATAGAGGATCATACCTCCTCGTCAATGACATTGACATGCCATACCATTTTTAATACATATCATCTGCAGCAGTGCTCATCGGTATATAATGGTGGGCATTCAGTATATTATGATGGTTAAAAACATGAACTATGATAGACTCAAATTCTGTCAGTTCACACATTTGTCAATGTCATCTAACCACTGCTGACCTACAGCAAAATACCTTAAAATTGCTGTAAGCTTGGGCATAATAATACAACCTACTTCATGCATATGCCAGAGCAAAAAGTATTATTATATAAATGTGCTCTGTCTTTTCTTTGAGCCTGACAAAAGACTACTGCCCACTCAGTTTCTTCCCTTCTTCAAAAGGATCTTGGCATTAGCTTATCAGTTACCTGAGCTTTTGAGATAGGAGTTAGAGAGTGGGAAGGTGAAGTAAAACAAGAAATAGGCAGGGTTGGGCAAAGATATGAGTGAATTCTGAGAAGATGAATGGAAATATCTGCAATTGCAGAAGAGTGGGTGGGTGGAAGATCACTACAGATTGTAGTGCTCATTTTCATGATATTTGAGAACTTTAAGTAAAAAAATCTGAGCTACTTTGAAGCAATTTTTTTTTAACATTTTAGTTTGAAATATTATAGATTCACAGATAGGTAAAATATGTAGGGAGTTTTCATGGCCCCTTCATCCAGCCTCTCCCAATTTTTATCATCTTGCATAATTACAGTACACTATCAAAGCCAGGAAACTGATTCCAGCACTTATACATGCACATACTGTGTATTCATGCAATGTTGTGACACATATAACTTTATGTGACCACTACCATAATCAAGATACTCAATTGTACCGTTACTATATACTTCACAGCCATATTCACTATTCCCATACCTAACACACACCTATCAACTACTAATATGTTCTCCATCAATATATTCACAAAATTTACATATTGAAATCATACAGTACCATTTGAGATGGACTGTTTTTACTTGGTATTATTCCTTGCAGTCCATTCAAGGTATTGGATGCATAAATTAATGGTTTGTTCCATTTTACTCCTAATTAGTATTCCATGGTATGGATATAACATAATTTGTTCATTTATTCAGTCACTGAAGGACATTTGGAGAGTTCCAACTTTTTGGCTATTAAGAATTAAAGTTGTTAAGAACATTCATGTACAAATTTCTGAATGAAAATATATTTTATTCTTGGACATATGTCCAAAAGTAGAATTACCTGTTTTTAGTATAGTAAGTCTATTTTTAGTTTTAAAGGGGATTTTCAAACTATTTTGTAGAATAGCTGTATCACTTTACATTCTTATCAGGATTGGATGACCCAGCTTCTCCATATCATATAACCAGCATTTGGTTTTTATCACTTATTAATTTTAGTCACTCTGATAGGTGTGTAGTGATACACTGTGGTTTTAATCTGGAATTCTTCCCACATAGCTAATGATGTTGAAACATCTTTCCATGAGTTTATCTGCCATTTCATCATATCTTTTCAACGAAATGTTTAGCATGGCTTTTGCTCATTTTCTAACTAGATTCTCAGTGTTTTTAATATTGAGTTTTGATGATTCTTTATATGTTCTAGATACAAGTCCTTTGCGGAATAAGGGGTTTTACAAATATTTTCTTCCTCTTAACAGGGTCTTTTGTAGAACAAAAGTTTAAATTCTGATGAAGTCAGAATTATAATGTTTTCCTTTTACAAACTGCTTTTGATGCCAAGTCTAAGAACTCTTTGCCTAGTCTGAAGTCTGAAATTTTCCCTTCTAATAGTTTTAGTTTTATGTTTTCCCCTAGAGTGCACGATCTTTTAATTATTTTGTAAGGTGTGAGGTTTAGGTCAAGGTTCTATTTTTTGCCTGTGGCTTGAAATCTAATTTCTCCAGCACTGAAAAGGCAATCCCTGTTCCATGAATTGCTTCTTTTTCAAGAATCAGTGGGATATATATGTACAGATCTATTTGTAGTTTTTCCATACTGTTCTATTAATGTATCTGTCTATCCCTCTACTAGTACTATACTGTTTTGATTACTCTAGCTGTAAGTAAGTCTTAATATAATGAAGAGTCATTCTTCCCACCTAATTCTTTAAAACTGTTTTGGCTATTTTAAGACACTTCTCTTTCATATGTATTTTAGGATAAGTTTGTTTATATCTATAAAAAATGTTCCTAAGACTTTATTCAGAATTGCATTAAACATAGATCAGTTTAAGATAACTTGCTATTTATACTACATCGAGTCTTCCAATTCATGAACATGGTATGTTCTTCAAGTATTTAGGTCTTCTTTGATTTCATCAACATTTTGTCATTTTAATTGCATAAATGCTTCATGTGTTCTTTAAAGATTTTACTTATTTATTTATTTGACAGAGAGAAAGAGTGCACAAGCAGGGGGAATGGCAGGCAGAGGGAGAGGGAGAAGCAGACTCCCCACTGAGCAAAGAGCCCAATGACGTGGTGCTTGATCACAGGACCCTGGGATCATGACCAGACCTGAAGACAGATTCTTAATCAACTGAGGCACTCAGGAGTCCCCATCATGCATGTTTTATTAAATTTTTTCATTTTTGGGAAGCAATTGTAAATGGTATATTTTTATACACTTGTTCATTGTCAATATATAGAAATTCAGTTGATTTTTATGTATTGAATCTTGTATCCTGTTAACTATAAAGAACTCATCTTAGTTCTAGGAGAGTTTTTGTAGAGTCCTTGGGATTTTCTAAGCAAATAATCATATCAACTGGAAATAGAAATCATTTTCTTCCTTCCTTCTTTTCAACTCTGTATGCCTTTTATTTCTCTTTCTTGCCTTACTGCAGTAACTAAAACTTCCAGCAAAAAATGTTGTATGTTATTCAACTGGGGAGAGCAAATGTCCTTTTGTTTTTCCCAATTGTAGAGGAAGACCATTTAGTCTTCTATCTATATGAAGTTAGATTTAAAGGTTTTTATGCCTATTATGAAGTTGAGGATGTTCCCCTCTATTTCTAGTTTACTGACAGTTTTTGTCACGCACTTTGTCAAAAGATTTCTCAATTGATATGATTATATGACTTTCTTCTTTTAACCTACTGATATAGATTACAATGATTTTCTAATATTGAAACAGGATTTGCATTTCCAGACTATATCCCACTTGGTCATGTTTGGATTAGATTATTTCTCAATAGTCCCCATTTTCAATTTCATTGATTTCTACTTTTATTGATTTCCTTCATTCTGTTTGCTTTCAGTCTATTTTTTTTTAAATTTTTTTTTATTTATTTATGATAGTCACATGCACAGAGAGAGAGAGAGAGAGAGAGAGAGAGAGAGAGGCAGAGACACAGGCAGAGGGAGAAGCAGGCTCCATGCACCGGGAGCCCGACGTGGGACTCGATCCCGGGTCTTCAGGATCGCGCCCTGGGCCAAAGGCAGGCGCCAAACCGCTGCGCCACCCAGGGATCCCCTCAGTCTATTTTTCTATTTTGTTTTGTTTCTTTCCAGTATCTTGATGTAGGTGTGTCTATTTTCATTGGGTTCTATGAATTTTTAAGTTTCCTTTTAGATTTCCTATTTGACCTCATATTAGTTTTAATGTTTTAAATTTCAATTATACATTTTGTCATCTTACTATTATAGATTTCTAGTTTGGTTCTATGATGTTCAAAGATTACACTGTACAATTCTAATTTTTTGAATTCCTTAAGGTTTATGATCCAACATATAGTCTATCTTAGTGAATGCCTCATTGCATGTAGATTCATTTCCACTGGGAAAAAAAAAGTATACTGTGCTTTTGTTTGGTAGAATGCTCTACAAGTGTAAATTAAAACTTGATAGCTTGTGATGATACTTAGCCATTCTAAATCATAGCTAATTTCTGTCTAGCAGTTCTATCAATCACTGAGAAGTGGGGTGTTGAAGTCCCCAACTATACTTGTGGTTTTTATTTATGCTTTCAGCTGTTAGCTTCTGCTTTATATATTTTGAAACTTCATTATTTGGTTTATACCCATTTAGGATTGCAATAACTTCTTATCATACTGATCCTTTTGTTATCATATAATGTCTCTGCCTCTAGCAATTTTATTTGCTCTGTTAGGAACAGATTTTTTTAAGTTCACTTTGTTTGAGAATGTCTTTATTTCCTCTTTATTCTTGTAGGACAATTTTATCAAATAAAGGATTCAGAATGACTTGAAAAACGCTATAATTTCCTTCCGTACTTCATGGTTTCATATGAGGGATCTGATATCATTCAAATTGGTGCTGCTTTTTAGGTAATATGTCATTTCTCAATATTTAAAATTTGATTTTTACTTTCAGAAATTTAATAATATTGTTTGTTGAAGATATTTTTTTATCTGAGTAGGGGGTTGCTCCGCTTCTTACATTTGTAGGTTTAGGTCCCTTGCCAAATGTAGAACATTTTCAGCAATAATTTCTTCAAATAGTTTTCTCAGTCCCACACTCTTTCTTGGTCCTCTGGGCTCCAATGATAGAAATGTTAAATTTCTTCTTATTGTTCCACAGATTAAGACTGAAAAATCTTTTTTCAGTCTTTTTTTCTCTCTGTTGCTCAGACGGAGTAAATTCAGCTGATTTTCTTCAAATTCAATAATTCTTTCTTCTGTCGTCTCCACTCTACCTATCTAGTGAATTTTAAATTTTGGTTATTATAGGGGCACCTGGATGGCTCAGTGGTTGAGCATCTGCCTTTGGCTCAGGTCGTGATCCTGGGGTCCTGGGATTGAGTCCTGCATCAGACTCCTTGTAGGGAGCCTGCTTTTCCCTCTGCCTATGTCCCTGTCTGTGTCTCTCATGAATAATAAAAATCTTTAAAAAGTTTTTTAGTTATTATATTTTCCAATTATATAATTTCCATTTGGTTAATTTTTATAACTTCTATTTCTTGATATTTTTCTTTTATTCATTCAAAAGAGTTTTAATTGCTCGCTGAAGTATTTGTTTGAAACAACTCTAAAATCTTCAGACAATTCCAGTATGTAATTCACCTTGATAACAGTGGCAGCTCAGCGGCCTTACTCAATCAGGTTGTGGTTTTCCTGGTTCTTGGTATGACAAGCGATATTTTATTATATACTGAATATTTTAGTTATTATATTAGAAAACTCTTGGGATCCCTAGGTGGCGCAGTGGTGGCCTGCCTTTGGCCCAGGGCGCGATCCTGGAGACCCGGGATCGAATCCCATGTCGGGCTCCCGGTGCATGGAGCCTGCTTCTCCCTCTGCCTATGTCTCTGCCTCTCTCTCTCTCTCTCTCTGTGTGTGACTATCATAAATAAATAAAATTTTAAAAAAAAACAAATAAATTCACAATTACTATTAAAAAAAAAGAAAACTCTTAATACCTTCAATTTTATTTTTTAAAGATTTTATTCATTCATTCATTCATTCATTCATTCATTCGAGACACAGAGAAAGAGACAAAGGGGAAAAGCAAGCTCCCTATGGGGAGACTCATATGAGACTTGATCCCAAGACCCCAGGATCACGCCCTGAGCCAGAAGCAGATACTCAACCACTGAGCCCTCCAGGCACCCCTACTTTCAATTTTAGCAGGCAGTAGCTCCATTTAGGATTAGCAGTTAGGTTCTGGCCTACTTTTGTGGGCTTCAGTTCTGATAACAGTTTGCTTTTCTGAACCCTTGTAATACTCTATTCTAATCTGCTTCACTGTTCTGATGGTTCTCTTGCTCAGCCCCTCCGGGTCTATCTTATGAGGATGAATGTGCCTCCCTGAGCCACTTGCTGTTACTAGAACATCTCCAGAGAGAGGGAGGCATATGACACTTGGCCTGGGTCTTCTTATTTTGCTTGGTGGAGGGATACAAGGGCCTTGTGACTGCTACTACTGCTATGGATAGATGGCATCACCTGCCCTAGTTGTTAAATGGAACTGAGATTGTTCAAGGCTTTGTTATCACTGATGGGTCAAACTGCCCTCCAAGTTACCTGCCCATGTTTTAGTTGTGGAATGAGGTGGGGAGCCTGAGGCTTCTGCTCTAGCAGATCCTGAGATTCCGCTTTCCTAGTAATTTGACAAGTGAGAGCAGGTGTTTGGTTTTTGTTTTTGCTTTTTGTCTATGGTGTATCTACGCTGTAGGCATGGTCAACACCCAGCCCACGTATATGAGAGATAAAAAGAAACTCCACATTGTTATTCCTTAAGTCCTAAGGTCTCTTGTTAGTTCATCTTCCTTCCAGCTTATAGAATCCTACTATAGTTGTATGTTAACTAGTTTCCAAAGTATTTAATCATATTCAAAAGGGAGGAGCACAGAAAAGAGGGTTTATGCCATCTTGTTCTGGAACTGTGCTTAAGTCACTTTTTAGTAGCTATGGTTTTTGTAATGCAGTATTACTCTATGAGAGGGAGCACCAGTATCATTAAGGTTCGACAGAGTTACATGGGACTACTATAAAGTCTATAAGAGATTGTTGATGGGTTAAACTGTATTCTTTCAACACCCATATGTTGAAGTCCTAATCCTTAATACCCAAGAATTTGAACTTACTTGGAAACAGAATCTTTATCAAGTTAAAACGATATTATTAGAGTGGATTCTAATAGAGTACAACTGATATCCTTATAAAAAAGGGAAATTTGGAGCAGACTCACATACAGGGAGAACACCATGTGAAATGAAGGCAGACATCAGAGTGATGATTCTAATGTTAAGGATTGCTGGTGATTGCAAGCCAACCACCAGGAGATAGGCAAGAGGCATGGATGATTCTACCTCACAGCCCTCAGAAGGAAACCACCCATGCTGATCTGGGACTTTCACTCTCTAGAACTGTGAGATAATAAATTTTTTATTGTTTAAACTACTGGTTTGTGGTATTTTGTTACAGCATCCCTAGAAGACTAACACAGAAATAACATATATAAAATACCTAACATAATGCCTGGCATAGTAAGTTTTCAGTAAACAGCTGCTGTTATTATTTGTTGGTTTAACTATTTACTTTATTGCTCATCTTACATTCTCTTGCTGGCACAAAACCTAAAATACCATAGTCAATAAACGTTTGTGTAATATTAAGTAAATGAATGAAAGAATGAATGAAATGTTTTAACATTTAAATGCACAATTTAAGGCATTTTTCCATTAGTATAAGTAAATATATAATGGTATAAGATGAGTTAATAAAAAGTAACATTTCTCAAGGGAAATAATTCACAAGTTACTCAACAGAAGAAAATTGATAACCAAGAAAAATTCTTGCACGTGCACCCAGAAACATGTACAAGACTGTTCAAAGCAGAACTCAAACCAAACCAAATAAATACCTAATGTCAGAAGAATTAATAATTGTGGTATATGCATACAATAGAATATTATACAACTATACTCAACTACATGAATTAATTTTAGAAAAATGTGGAATGAAAAAAAAACAACTCCCAGTCTATATAGAGTATAACTTTTAAAATTAAAACAGAATACTACATTGTGTAGGTACATATATATAAGGGGGAAAAAAGTATTTTAAAAAATTCACAGTAATGATAAATCCAAAATTTGGGGTAAGGATCACCTCTGGGAGAAGGCAGAAAAAAAGGTTAGGACAGGGGTTTGCAAAATATGGTTCACAGGCTAAATCCAGCTTACCACCTATTTTTGTATGGCCCATAAGCTAAGAATGGTTTTTCACATTTAAAAAAAATACTTTATTTATTCATTTGACAGAGAGAGACATAGCAAGCACAAGCAGGGGGAGCGGCAGGCAAAGAGAGAGGGAGAAGCAAGCTCCCCGCTGAGCAGGGAGCCCGATGTGGGGCCTGATCCAAGGACCCTAAGATCATGACCTGAGCCAAAGACACTTAACTGGCTGAGCCACCTAGGTGCCCCAACTTTTCAAATTTTTAAATGGTAGAGAAAAAAAATGAAGAGAATATTTCATGACCACAAGAAATTCAAATTTCAGTGTTCATAAATAAAGTTTTATTGGAACTTAGCAATATTCATTCATTTACAAAGTGTCTATGGCTACGTTTGTGCTACAATGCAGTCTGTAGTTATGACAGAGGACTTATAGCTAATAAAGATTAAAATATTTATTATCTGGCCCTTTATAGAAAAACATTCACAACATACAGTTTGAACTTATTAGTGCTCTACCCTCCTGAGTATATTATTTTGCTTCATAATTCACACATATATTCTTTTCTTTGTATCAAACCTTAAATTTGAGAAAGATAATTTTTTTTTTAAAGAAATGAGAAAATTTGGGATGCCTGGGTGGCTCAGCGGTTGAGCGTCTGCCTTCAGCCCTGGGCATGATCCTGGAATCCCGGGATCGAGTCCCGCATTGGGCTTCCTGCATGGAGCCTGCTTCTCCCTCTGCCTGTGTCTCTGCGCCTCCCCCCCCTTGAATAAATAAATTAAAAAAAAAAAAAAAGAAATGAGGACATTTAAAAAATATACTTAGTACTGAAAAACTAACTTGCTATTATGATACTTTTTAACAAGAATCAGCAAACTATAATACTGAGGTCACATCTAACTTGCTCCCAGTTTTTGTAAATACAGTTTTTCTAGAACACAGCCACACCCATTTGTTTTGTAGGACACGATGTGGACTGCAAAGCCTGAAATATTTACTACTTGCCCTTTTACAGAAGTGTGCCTACCCCTGCTACAGAATTATCATGCTACAAGTTTTACCTAAATTAAATACTAATATGAGATTTAAAAAGGAACAAAGAGCATACTAAAATAGCTAAAAGCACAATCTCCAAAGTGAAACACACTGGGCTTACATCCTGACTCTGCATACAGACTACTAAAGACTCTGAGCTGGTTTCAAAATCTGTAACTTTGGAATAATAATTCCCATCCCAAAGAATTATTGTAAGGATGAGACTCTCAGTTACTTTACTTTTTACTCACATGGTTTAGAGGAAAGTAAACCATCTGGCTGAAGTCTTCCTTGTTAGTTTCCCTAACCCTTGAAAATTTCAATGACCCAAACAAGAAATATTTTGAATTCATATACAAGAATGTAAAATTATTTTGAAATCCAGTTTCCTTAAATTTCAATTCAACCTTAAAATTATTTGTGTTCCAAGTGCTTACTCATAAATAGGGACTTCAATTTCATTTTGCCACAGAAATGATGTTATAATTCAATATGATTTTCCAAAGCACTTAATAAAACATACTGAGCAAATAACTTCTAGCAGTTTCCCAATTCCAAAGGATTAATTTTTAAGACTCAGAACTTAATCTTAACTGTTCAGACTTGTTTATTTATAATGTGATTTCTAAAACTACTGGAAAACACATATTAGGTTTGAGACCTGCATCTGTTACAACCTCTTTAAAACTGCTTCTCTTCATAAGCAAAATGGAGATTTTATGAATGATTATAAGGATAAACCACAAGGTAAATGTATATATGTTTTCAAACTGTACAAATGATGACTAATAGTCATCATTTATCAGTAAAGCTGCCTTACATCACTGATGTTAATGTTTTTCTTGAAGATTAAACAAAAATTTCAGTAGTTATAACATTGAATTGAGAAGCAAAAAGAGTCACAGCCCCAATATATGCATAAATGACCACTATAAAATTGGATCCCATATATTATTCCATCCCCACTTAACACCAGGTTCTTTTTGCATTCATCACATAAAGTTCTCTTGACCAAGCTCTCCCTGATTGCTGGATGTTACACAAGATGAATGACAAAGGAAATTACAAATCTTGCCAAAGATGAAGGATTTCATAAAGATGATGACAGTGATATTATAAAATTGTTCAAATCAGATGAAAATCATCTATAAGTATGACAGGATTAGATTTAATTTTTAAGTGAATAAAAGAAAACTGCAAAGAATTATAATATTGATTCCTCAAAATATTTGGTTACTAAAGATTTAAGAAATGATATTTAGAAAACTGCCATTTATGAATAAATGGTTCTCTTTTATGTTATAATTATAAAAGTTAAAACATGAAAAATCATGAAGAGAAGCATGTATCATCTTTCATCAATTCTAATATGAATATTTTTTAACATTTTAACATCTCTGAAATGGGGTACATTTTATAGTCAAAGGCATTTTATACTCTGTAATAATCTCATCAAGTGCTGGCTAGAAATCAGTTATAACATAAATGTTTCAGCTGAGTGTGATGTCTAAATTTTGTTTTTCTTTCTTGTGATAACTGGACAACTGTATCCCCTTAAAGTTTTAATATAAAAGATCACTTACAGGCTTGCTCAAAAGGAAACATGACCCTCACTAGTTTGTTGAAAACCTTCCATTGAAAACTTTCAGCTAGGAAAACCTCCATTTAATAAGAGCAAGAAAATGCTAGCAATAAAACTTGCAGGCTGGTATTGACTCCTTGAGAGAAAATCTAAGAGGCAAAACTGGATTACCCTTTAAGAAATGCTGAAATCTCAACATACTTGGTGTCACATAAGATAGTATTATTTGAGAGAACATGAACATCAATGACCCTAATTTAAAAAAGAAATGTCAAAAAAGGAAAAGTTAAAAAAAGGAAGTCAGATTATAAATATAAAATAGATTTAAGAATGAATACCTTTTCAATTTATTTCATTCATATTTTCCTTTTTATGGATTCATAAGAATGATAGAATTAAATATAAAAGTTATTTCAAAAAATATAAAAGTTATTTCAGCAAGTATAAAATTTAACAGTTAAGTAATAAGTGTTATATCAGTTAAATTGGCAACACTTTTCTCTCTCAGTTATATGTAAATAATAATATGCCTTACAATTTTATCTTGGATTTGATAAAGTACATACTATATTCATTATATAATTCTATCAGAAAAATTACAATCCTCCCTAAATTAATTACTTTCAAATTAATATAGACTTGTAAATAAACCAAAATTTTGATAAAAATATAAGACAAAATTTTTATTTTTTACAGAAAAATAATTATACATCAAGATGGAATAAATAAAACAGCAAAAGCCATGTGATTAAACATCACACAGATGTGGGAGTAGATCCCCACATGCCTCTTGGATTTATTTCCAGGCACATATGTGTGCATGTTATTTTATTGCTTTGTTTTGTTTCAAGTTTTTATTTAAATTCTAGTTACTTAACAAAGTGTAATATTGGTTTCAGGAGAATTTAGCGATTCATACGTTATATTACGTATAACACCCAGTGCTCATATGACAAAAATTTTAAAGAAACTCTAAGAGTGCTTGAAAAGTATCATGAACAGTGGTGAAAAAAGGTTAAATAGGAAGTACTAGCAAAGGGAAAAAAAGATATAAAGAAAACCACATGGAAACATAGGAAATGAAACAACTGCCAAAATAAAAGATACCTACTTGATGGGTCAAACAAGCAGAATGACAATGAAAGGGGCAAGAGTAAGAAAACCTGAAATCAGAATAGAAATCATCCAATCTGAGCAACAGAAAAGAAACTAAAAAAATTGAACAGAGCTCCACAAACCCATGGAACGAAAACAAAGATCTAACATTCATGTCATCAGACGCCCGGAGAAGAAGAGAAAGGATGCAGTGCTAAAAAATATCTGAAGACATAATGGTTCAAAATGGCATTAGGCATAAGTCTACAAGTTCAAGAAATTGAGCAAACTACCCAAAGAATAAACCTAAAGAAATCCATGCCAGAGACAACTCACACTGCTTAAACTAAAGACAAGCAAAAGAAAATCTTAAAGCTTCCAGGGAAAAGTAAGACATTACTTATAGGAGAAGAGTAATTTGAGTCGGTGAGGATTTCCCATTAAAAACTATGGAGGACAGAAAGAAGTGAACATGTTTTCACTGTTAAAAGAAAGGAACTGTCCACACAAAATGCTACATCAGAAATAAGAGGATTTATAGCTAGCAGGAATGATCTAAATAGAACTGATAAACAAATATCTACAGATAAAAATGATTTAAGAAAACCTGAAACATTAGGAATGAAAGAACAGCAAGAGAAACGGTAAATGTTTGTGTAAATGTAACAAAGTATTCCTGTCCTCCTGAGTTCTGAAAGACATTTAAAGTTGCAAGTAATTATTACAACATTGGTTGGTAGGGATTTAAATAAATGTACGTAAATGTAATATATAAGACAATTATAGCATAACAAGAGGGGAGAAGATAAAGGGACCTACATGGTAAAAAGATTTCTACATTCCAATTGAAGTAGTAAAATGATGTTTATTATGAAAAGTATATTTTTAAACCCCTAAAAAAAAAAAAAACCCTTAGCAACCACTAAAAAGATATATGAAAGAGTCAGAGCAGAAGAGATTAGTTGAAACTGAGTAATTAATAAAAAGTGTTCAAATAACCGAAAGTCAGCAAGAAATTGGAAAAAAAAAAAAACAAAAATAGAGGGTACAAACATAAAAATAATAAAATGCTATGCAAATATCTAAACATATCAATAATTACATTAAATCCACTAGAGGTAATAATATAGTTCAATTACATTAAACACACAATTAAGAACAGGAATTGTCAGAATGGATTTTGGAAACTCCCACAAACCAACTATAGTCAGTACAAAAAATTCACCACCTCTATCATTACAGGCAAATTAAAAGGATGGAGCTAGACACACCATGCAAACATATAAAAGGATCTCAACCTCAGGAGGCAAGGCTTATGGAAGCTACTTAGAATGTGTGTGTGACATTCTTGTTAATTATTTTTGCTATAACGTCTATTTTCTTTGATATTAATATCATTCTAGTTTCTTTTGACATCCATATGTAATCCCCTCCCTCTGAGGGAGGAAATCTGTGATTTGTTTCCAATCAATAAAATATGGCAAAGGTAATAGGATGTCACTCCTATAACTGTTACATTATAGATCATTCCATAGACTGTACTTGCTCAATGAAGTAAGTAGATATGCTAGAGAAGTCCATATGGCAAAGAATTTTGGAAGGTCTCTAAGAACTGAAGGAGAACTCCAGCCAACAGCCAGCAAATAGCTGGGGCCCTCATTCACTGAGCCAGAAGAAAATGAACTGTCTTACCAACATGAATGATCTTGGAAGCGAATCCTTCCTCAACTGAGCCTCCAAATAAGAATGTAGCCCAGTCGACCTTGATTGCGGTCAAATGAGACCCTTAAGTGAAAGACCTAGCTAAGCTGTGCCCAGACTTTTAACCCACAGAAACTCTGAGATAATAAATGCTAAAGCTACTAAGTAATGGTAATTTGTTATTCTACAAAAGAAAATACAAGGAATAAAAACAGGTAACATTTTGACAAAAAGGCCAATTCACCCAATAATCCTAAAAGTACTCTTAAAAAGCTGGAAATAGAGAGGGGAGGAGGGGAAAAAAAAACTGAGAGAACTCAAAGGAGAAATGGAAAAATTCAATTATATTTGAAGATTTCAATACACCCTACTGCAGTATCAAAGAGAATATAGACAGAATTTCAGCACAGATTAAGAAATATTAAAAACACCACCAACTAACTGAATCTAATTGAAACTTATGTATACTCCACCTGACAGAAGAATACACATTATTTTCAACTGCCAGTGGAACATTCATGAAGACAGATCATATCTAGGTCAAAGTATAAATCCTAACAAATGTAAAAGGACTGAATGAAATCCTACAAAGTATGTCCTCTGACCATAATAAATAAAACTAGTAAACAGTAACTAAAAATAACAGAAAATGTCCAAACACTTGGAAATTAAACAACACATTTCTAAGTAAACCATGGGCCAAAGACAATATTGTAATATTTGAAAGAAAGTTAGAACTGAATGAAAATGAAAATACAATACAGCGAAGTTTGTGAATACAACTAAAGCAGTGGTTAGGGGGAAATTTTATAGCATACAATACCTTTAGAGAAAAAGAAAGGTCTCAATTATCTAAGCTTTGACTTTGAAAGATGAAAAAAGAGCAAAATAAACAAATCAAAGAGAAGGAAAACATCATTGTGAATGTTAATGCCAGTGAATCGAATATTTTAAAATCGTTTAGACAGTAAATTTTACATTATGTGTATTTTACCCTAATAAAAACATTTTTTTCATAGATCACAGACCTAAAGGTAAAAAGTAAAACTATAAGACTTTTTTTAAAAAAATAAAAGAACCTTTTTTATTACTGTCAGATAGGCAAAGAGTTCTCAGACAGGACACCAAAATATCCATAAACAAACAAAAAAATGACAACTTAAGACTTCATCAAAGCTAATACCTCTGCTCTGCAAAAGTATTCAGAGAATGATAGACTAACCTACAAACTAGGAGAAAATAATGGCAAATCACTTTTCCAATAAAAGGCTTGTACCCAGAAAATAACTCTCAAAGCTACATAAGAAAACAATACAAAATGGACTTCTTCCCTAAAGAGGTTTTAAAGATGACAAATAAGCTCATGAAAAGTTATTCAATGTCACACTCATTTAAAGAAATGCAAATTAAACCACAATGAGATATCCCTATACATGAACTAGATGGCTCAAATAAAAAATACTGACAATACCAAATGCTGATGAGGATGCAGAACAAGTGGAACTTTTATATACTGCTGATAAGAATGCAGGATTGTACAAGTATTTTATTTTTATTTACTTATTTTTAAAGATTATTTATTTATTCATGAGAAACACAGAGACGTGTGAGAGAGAGGCAGAGACACAGGCAGAGGGAGAAGCAGGCTCCATGCAGGGAGCCCAACATGGGACTTGATCCTGGGACTCCAGGATCATGCCCTGGGCCAAAGGCAGGGGCTAAACCGCTGAGCCACCCAGGGATCCCCTTTACAAGTATTTTAGAAAATGGTTTGACGTATTTTAAAATCAAGTCAAATATACATTTACCATATGATTCAGCAAACCCACCCCTGGATATTTACTCTAGAGAAATAAAAACTTAAATGACTCAAAAACTTGTAAATGACTGATCAAAGCAGCACTACTCATAATTACAAAAACCTGGAAAAAACCCAAATGACCCTCAATAGGCAAATGGACAAACTGTAGCACATCCATATAATAGAATACTACTCACCAATTTAAAAAAAAGGTAAAGCTACTAATTAATATATGCAACAACTTGGTTGAACATAATTAAAATAAATGAAGGAAGCCAACTGCAAAAGTTAGATACTATTATATGTACGTATACACATACATTAAAGATAAGACATTCTTAAAAAGACAAACTGAAGTAACAGAGAATAGTCAGTGGTTGCCAGGGTAGTGGGGAAAGTGTGACTATATTAAGAGATAACACAAGAAAATTTGGGGGGGGGGGGTTGACAAAATTATTCTGTAACCTGATTGTGGTGGTGATTACATGAATTTATACATGTGTTAAAATTCAAAGAACTGGAAAAGAAAAATATAGTTAATCTAACTGTATGATAATTTTAAAAACAAAAGAAATTTTTAAAAATGAGGTGCCAATGCAACACCTAGGAAATGATGACCAGAGGGCAGCTAGACAGAAGTTAGGAGAAAAGTCTGAATAACTGATACAGATAATTGAAGTCATTGGTCCCTGACTGAAAAACATGTGCACACTCCCAGGATATTATTTATCGTGAGAAAATAACCAAGGAGAGAACCCCAGAGAATATCAGCACTTAAAGACTGAGAAGATGAATCCTGTAGAAGATATTTAGAAATAATAATCAGAAGTAAAGGATAAACCAAAAGAATATGGTGCCATAGAAGGCAAGGATGAAATGCTAAAGTACTCATGAGACCAAACATCAAAGAATGGTCAAGTTCCAATATGATTATGTCATAATAAGCTGTGTATGTGAATGGAAAATTGAATAGTAGCAATAAGAGACAGCAGGTCTCTTCATTTATTTGAAGTGCCTGGCTATGAAGAGGAGGAAGACAAGATGATGACTACATAGGAATGTCAGGAACACAAATATATCTGAAGGCTAGGGAGGGTACCAGTAAAGAAGGAAAGTTCAGAAAAAGTCTGAAATAACTAATGGAATAAGGAAGGCCCTTAAGTAAACAGATGAAAGTGTGGGCTCTAAAGTCAGACTATCGAAATGTATTGTTTTTAAAGATTTTATTTATTTATTTGAGAGAGAGAGAAAGAGCATGCACACAAGTAGGGGTGGGGCAGAGGGAGAAGCAGACTCCCAAAGGAGCAGGGAGCCCGATGCACGGCTCAATCCCAGGACCCCAAGATCACAATCTGAGACAAAGGCAGACACCCGTCTGACTGAGCTACCCAGGCACCCCCAGATTAGAAACTTAAATACTTGTTCTATCATTTAGTAGCTGTAAAGCATGAGCTAATTTCTTTACACCTTAGTAGGCTATAAAATGTAAATGTAACAGAATCTGCCAAACTGTTATGAGATTAGAAATAAGAACTTAAATGACACCTAACATATAGTAAGTACCCAATATATGAGATGTTAACAATTAGTAATATTTTAATTATCAAATATGATGGAATGGGAGAGATTACTTGAACAGAGGAAGTTTTATCCTTCTCTAAGACTCTAGAGAAAACAAATATTTGGTACAATTATAAAAATATAATTTTAGGGGCAGAAAATGCGAGGCAATGTGGAGTCATAAGCCCAATTTTCTCTGTGAAATAATGAGAGATAAGGGACAAAATTATGGAAGAAAATTTCCACTGTGGACAATGGGAGCGGCTACTGAAGACAGGACTGACAGCTTGGCTGAAACCAGAGACCAAAAATTGAGCTGACGTTAATCATCAAAACTTTAATTTCCTTCAGCAATATTCAGAAGCTCAAATGTAAAAATAGTCACTAGCTAAGTTAACACATAGTAAGGAGGAATATGCCAATTCAGAAAGAAGGGCTCCCTAGGAAGGACAGGCTAACCAATTATACATGTATATAAACAATATACAGGTATGCATATAAGTTTATGAACTTAAAAGTTTGGAAACTCCATATATGTAAACAAATTATGGTGCATCTACACGATGGAATAAAAAAGAACTACTAATATACATCAATCTCAAAAAACCATTACTAAGTATTTGATAAAGTTATATAAAATCCTTACTTTTAAAAAATTTTTATTTATGTAAATGATCTCTACATACAACATGGGACTCAAATTCACGATCCTGAGATTAAGAGTCACATGCTCTTCCCACTGAGCCACCTAGGTTTCCCCTACATAAGATTTTTTAAAAGACAAAACCATACTGACAGGGAGCACACATCAGTGGTTGCCTATAGTTGGTGGCAGTGTGGTTACAAAGACACAAAAACCCCTCCCACCAATTTTATTGAGATATAATTATTACATAACATTGTACTAATTTAAGGTGTACAACATAATGACTTGATATATGTATATATGGAAAAATAATTCTTGCAATAAATTTAGTTAACACGAACCATCTCATACAGTAACAAATTTTGTTTTTCTTATTGTGAGATGAAAAAACTTAAATGATGATGGGATAATGCTATATCATGATTGTGGCAGTGGTTGTTACATGACTACTTTGTCCATATTCATCACGATACACACTTATCAGTCATGAATTTCATTGTATTTAAACTGCATCTTAATAAAAACCAGTTTTTTAAAAAGTTCTTCTTTGAAGACCTGAGTAGAATGTTGTACCATCAAGCATGTTGATAAAGACAGTACTTAAAAGAAGCTCATTCACAACTGGCCTAGTCTACTGTCTCCAGACGTAGTTTCTAAGATTACAGACAAAGGGAGTGTGGTAGACAGAAATTTTAAAAGTTCTAAGGTTTCTTGTTACCCTTACTGCTCCAACAGGGTGACAAATGCTACATAATCCCTAGCATTTTTATATGATGATTTTTATCCCCACAGTTAAGTGATGTTAAATGGGAAGACTGACATTATAGAGACATTATCCATTGGGTCTGACCAAATCACATGAGCCATTTATTTATTTGTTTACATATTTATTTACTGAGAGGAGATATTTGTGAGCTACTTCTGTTTTTTTAAGTACAGTTGACATACAATATTATATTAGTTTCAGATGTACAACAGAGTGATTCAGTATCTATTTACATTACAAAATGATCCTATAGTAAGTCTAGTTACTGTCACTATATATTCTACAACATAACTGACTATATTCCCTATGCTGTACTTCACATCCCCATCACTTATTTATAACTAGAAGTTTGTACCACTTTATCCCCTTCACCTATTTTTTTCCATCTTCTCACACTATGCCCCTCTGGTAATCACCATTTTGTTCTCTGTATTTATGAGTCTATTTCTATCTTGTTTTTTAGATTTCACATATAAGTAAAGTCACATAGTTTACTGTCTTTCCCTACTTATTTTACTCAGCATAACATCTTCTAGGTCTATCCATGTTGTTGCATATATTAAGATTTCATTCTTTTCCATGGCTGAGTAGTATTCCTATGTGTGTGTGTGGAGGGTTTGTGTGTGTGTGTGTGTGTCTGTCTGTCTGTCTCTGTGTACATACTTTATCTTCTGCATCCATTCATCTATCTTAGGTTGATTCCATATCTTAGCTATTGTAAACATAGGGGTGCATGTATCTTTTCCAATTAGTATTTTTGTTTATTTTGGACAAATAACCAGATACGGAATTGCTGAGTCAAGTGGTATTTCTATTTTTAATTTTATGCAGAACTTCCATGCTATTTTTGATAGTGGCCACACTAATTTCCATTTCCACTCAGCACAAGAGGTCTCTTTACCTCCACATCCTTACCAAGACTTGCTATTTCTTATTTTGATACCAGCCATTTTGACAGGTATAAAGTGGTATCACATGAGCTCTTTAAAATCAGAGTTTTCTCCAGCTGGGTGTCGAAGTGGCAGTCAGAAATTTAAAGCATGGGAGGAGTCTGATGAATAAGAAGTTATCTGTTGCTGAGATGAAGAGGGCCACATGGCAAAGACCTGACAGTAGTCTCTTAGAATTGAGATTGATTCCTGGTCAAAAGCTAGTCAGACAGTGAGGACCTCAATCCTATAACAGCAAGAAAAAGAATCCTACCAACACAGTAAAGAGTGAAGAAGATCTTGCCCTAACTGAGCCTCAGATAAGGACACAGTTGGCTGACACCATGGTTTTAGCCTTATGAGACCATGAGCAGAAGATCCATTTAAAACATGGCAGATAAAAAAAAAAAACAAAAACATGGCAGATTTTGATGCACAGAAACTGTAATAAATTTGTGTTGCTTTAAGCCTCTAAGTTTATGGTACTTTGTTACACAATAGAAAACTAATACAGAGAGGCAAATTTTATATAGTATCTCTATTTATTCACAAAAAATTTCTTTTTTTTTCTTTTTTTTTTTATTTTTATTTTTTTATTATTTTTTTATTTTTATTTTTTTTTTTTCCACAAAAAATTTCTAATTTCAAACTTAAAATCTGTGAGGCCTTCTCACAGTTAACTTTAGCTCACACTCCTATTCACTGCCTCACATTACTAGTGTATATATTCCTATTCAATATTAAGATTATAAATTACTGTAGAGACAAACTATATCTGATTAAGCTTTAATTAAATCATGTTAAATTAAGCTACTATGCCCAAAATGTTTAACTGCCTTGTTTTTAAATTAGTAGATAGAAAAAACTTAGTATATGATGCACATACCCAAATATAAAATAGAAAAATAGAAATTCTTCACTCTTGCCCATATCTTTTTAAAGAAAAGTGTTATGTAAACATTAGTCATCTAGGGAATGAAGAAATTCTATATTGTTTTACAAAATACATCTTGGAAGATCATATAAAAATCATTGTTAAGATGCACTCCTGATCTCTAAGCGTTTTTTAAAGTTTTTTGAAAATGACAACAAAATAAAAATACTAAAACCTGTTTGCAAGATGTCAACATGACACTATAGCTTACCTTCTTGCAAAATCCTAGAATAAAGTTGTTTTAAGTGAATATATATCAGCACTCAAAAACCAGCAAAACTCTTGCTAGTCCCAAGTACAGAAGGAATCAGGAGATAAGGAAAAGTACACAAAGTCAGTTTTTTTTTTAAAGATTTTATTTATTTATTCATGAGAGACAGAGAGAGAGAGAGAGAGGCAGGCAGAGACATAGGCAGAGGGAGAAGCAGGTTCCATGCAGGGAGCCTGATGTGGGACTCGATCCGGAGACCATGGGATCATGCCCTGAGCCGAAGGCAGATGCCCAACCGTTGAGCCACCCAGGTGTCCCACAAAGTCAGTTTTAAGTGAGAAGCTTCACTAGCAAAAGCATGTCAGAAAGAATACTATCACAGAAGGTGTAAGCAATACGAGGCATGCTCTCAGACTCATGGAAGCTGAGAACATGAGAAGGTCTAGAGGCAGACAACAGTAGTTACAAGAAGAGGGTTACCTCTATTGCATTACTCATCTCCACAAGCCAGAAAGCAGAGTCAGTTACCCTTTATATATGGGTGATCAGAGAGAGATTAGAGGTAAAAGGCCAATCCTCTGAGTGACTGGTTATAATGAAAATGAATGAGAGTCTCCTAAGCCCAGAAAATAAACTGCTGAGGTGTTTGCCTGACAGAATATCAATACACGTGCCATCTATTCTCTACTTTCACTGAAAACTGCAGAGGACAGGTCAGTAGCACTCTCCCATCTCACCAGGAAACCACTCAAACAAAGGTAATAAGCAATAAAATAGCCACTCCCAAATATGAACACTGTCAAGAACACCAAACATTTGACAAATGCCAACCATATGAAATAGAGAACTCAAAAATGGAAGAAACCAAAGTATGGCCAATAGCACACTAAAAACAAGATTTTGCAAAAACTAGTATTATCAGAGAATATGATTAAGGAAATCTAAGGGAAAACTAATTAGAATTCATGGACACAAAAAATACAAGTTCCTAAGTGAAAAAAAGAAATTCATTAGATGAGCTGAACAATAGAGTAGACAAAACTAAAGAAGATATTAGAGATGAAATCCAGGCCTAAAAATATTCCTAAAACATAGCAGTAAGAGAGAAAGGGATAAAAAGGATGAAACTGAAGTACAAAAAGGACATCTATCCATCTAATAGGAGTTATCTTAAGGAGAAGAAGCAGTATTTGAAGATATGGGGCCAAATTAGTTCTAGCCTTAAGGCTGTTCTGGATCTGCCTAGCAGATCTTAAAAGCAAGCCATGAAAGATTCAAACTATTTCCTAGTAACTTAACGGAATCCCAGAATAAAGCCCCAACATATTTAAATACCAAAAAATCCAAAATAATATACACAATGCCTGGCATCCAATCACAAATTAGCAGGCATGTGAAGCAGGAAAAGATAACCCCAATGAGAAGAAAAGTCATTAAGAAATGACAAAGATAACTGAATTATTAGAGACGGTAATTAATACAGCTATTATATTCAAATTCAAGAATGTAGAGAAAAGCACAAACATTATAAAGAGAGACAGGGAAAGTATAAAAATGACCCAAATAAACTTTTAGAAATAAAAAATACAAGATGAAAAATTTCCTGAGATGAATATAATACAATGTCTGCATGGGATTAACAGATCAGACAAGGCAGAAGACAAGATTAATGAACCTGAAGATGCAGAAATAAAAGCTATCCAAAATAGAAAATAGAAGAAAGAATGAAAAAAATGAACAGACCCTAAGCAAGCTGTTTATAGAGAGCATCACATGGTCTAGTACATGGGCACTGAGAGTCTCAGAATCAAAAAGAACAGAAAACATTTTTTGAATAAATAACAGATGAAATTTTTCCAAATTTGATGAAAATTATAAATCCACAGATCCAAGAAGCTCATTGAATTCCAAGAAAATAAAAATGAAGAAAACTACACCAAGCTACACTGTAATCAAATTGCTTCCAGTGATAAGTTAAAAGTCAGTAGAGAAAAAAGACATATTACATGTAGAGGTAAAAGATATGAATGACAGCTAACCTCTAATCAGAAATAGATATGCCAGAAGATAATTGGAGAAACATCTTGAAAGTACTGAAAGAAAAAATCTCAACCTGTAATATTATACTCACTAGAAATATTTTTCAAAAAAGAAGGCAAAACATTTTTTCAGGCCTACAAATGCTAAGCATATTCACCAACTGATCATCATACAAATTATCATTAAACATGAGGACAAAATAAATACATTTCCAATTTATCTTGGGAAGTTTCTGTCCAAAAGAATTGCTAGAGTATTCTCCATCATAAAGAAAAACAAAATGAGGACAGAATAGCAGTATGTAATGATGAGGAAAGAAATATGTAAATCTTGACAAGCCTAATAATTTTTCTAAAATATTTTAAATTAAAATCTGTAACTAAAATTCTGGATGCTATTATCTTTGGAGATACGGGGGTCAGAGAAAAATCAGAAGGTTCTCTTCTACTATCTACAGGAAGGATACAGATACAGATTAATTCCAAAGTTCAAAAACAAACCTGTGTTAAAAATATGAAAGGTAACCATTAAAAAATCTAAATATCTTTCACTGATATTATTGCAAAGAAAAAATATCTTAAATTGAAATAATTACACAAATAAACTCACAAAGATAACACTTATGAACTTACAGTAGTTATAAACCTAATCAAAATACATGATCATATAATTGACCTATTTTCTATTTAGCAGGGCGCTTCATGGTGTGGTAAGCTGATAGAATCATCAGCTGTCCTGTGGACAAAAGGTCAAAGGCATTTGTGCATCTCTACAAGTCAAAACCATTAAGTAGACTACCTAAAAACTGTTACTATTTTCTTGGATACATGACTTAATTTAGTTAGCTGGCATAACTGGAGATTTTAATACACTTTGCTTCTAATGTGCTTTTGAGAAGATACATAAACTTCTATTTATTGAAATGTTTCCCATTTTTCCTTTAAAAATCTTTGCTACTTAAAAGTATTTAAAACCAAAAGCATGTATGAAAAAAAACAATCCTAGCAATGTAACAACTCATTTGTTTTAATATAAATATCTAGATTGCTTTTAATATAAATATCTACTTCTCTTTTTAAAAGGAAGAATACAACTATGAACTTACTCCTAATTAACCAAACCATCAACAGAATTTCACCTTGGTATAAAAGATATAGCAGAAGTTAAGGTGTATCATAACTTTATACTCTATAAATCTTTAGAGTAAATGTTTGTAAAGATTTAGAATTCATTTATACCTACCTTGTTCCAGACCTTCACTTTGAATATTAATATGCTCAAAAATCTCAAAAAAAAAATCATACCATATGTCCTTCGGCTCGAGCTTTATTTTGCCGTGCTTCCCGTTTTCGCTGTAGGAACTCTTCCACTTGTTTAGCTCTTTCCACAGCTAGTTGCCCCTTTTGCCTGAATATTTTGGACAAATAGCAGAGTCAGAAATTTTGAACATTAAATATCTCAAAAAATTAAAAATTAGCCTTATTCCAAATGTTGTCTTTGTTGCAGAAAGTGAAATAAAACCTTCCCCTGTAATGAAATCGCTAAATTTCTATCTACTACTTAAATCACTTTTCTTTACTATTACTAATACTACTACTCCAAATCTTATCAAGGTTTCTTTTACATTTATTTAATCTATTCTACTTACAGACACATAAAATTATTTTGGACTATAATTATAGAATATTCTCAATAGCTTCCGATACTGCAGCTTATTTCAGTACTCAGTACCTATCTAAGAACCTTCTTTAAACATCATTGAAGGGATCCCTGAGTGGTGCAGCGGTTTAGCGCCTGCCTTTGGCCCAGGGCGTGATCCTGGAGACCCGGGATCGAATCCCACGTCGGGCACCCTGCATGGAGCCTGCTTCTCCCTCTGCCTGTGTCCCTCTGCCTCTCTCTCTGTGTGTGACTATCATGAATAAATAAATAAAATCTTAAAAAGAAAAACAGCACTGAAGTAAAATTAAAGCAGCATAATAGCAATTTCAAAAATGAAATATAAATTCAACAATGAATAAAAAGTTTGAGTTTTCAAAAATACACTAAAAAGCAATGTCTAAATTCCTTGAATATCAAAACTATTAAAAGTAAAATGGACAGGTTGTATTTCTGTATGTTTCTCTGACAATTATAAAAGAAAGTAAACATGTTGAGCTTAGACAACAAATAAAAAATACAAGGGTGCCTGGGGTGGTTCAATTGGTTAGTGTCACCTCTTGATTTTGGCTCAGGTCATGATCTCAATCAGGGTCATGAGATTAATCTCTGCCTAAATCAGGCTCTGTGCTAAATTTAAGAACCTGTTTAAGATTCTCTCTCCCTCTCCGACTCTGCCCCTCTCACCCGCTTGTGTGCACTTCCTATTTAAACAAAAATTTTATTTTAAAAACTCAAATTAAAAAAATATATAAAAATAATATTTATTGAACATTTAAATACACTGTGCCTGTTCTATTGTATCTAACATACATTATGCCTTTTACATATTATGCCTGTTACATATTTTGAAAGATACAAAAATAAATAAAATCCAGTCCCAATAATCAGATAACTCATAGCATAGTATCAACTGCAGTTAATTTTGGAGGTGAGTTAGAAAGACAAGCAAGTGATTAGTTGTGCTTCCACTCAGATTTTGGCTACAAAGGCACACAAACTTCCTACAGCCTTTCTTTAAGACCATAAGTAAGTTATGCTCTGAATAATACATGAAATACTGTCTATTCTATCTTCCAATAGGTTTAAACACTTCCTGATTTCCATCATTGGAATTT
The DNA here is from genome assembly GCF_018345385.1 of Vulpes lagopus. NCBI lineage: Eukaryota > Metazoa > Chordata > Mammalia > Carnivora > Canidae > Vulpes > Vulpes lagopus. Next base: position 31,094,128 of record NC_054831.1, on the reverse strand, counting down.
TCTAGGATTAGATCATTTCTATAGGTGGTTAAGAATCTTTTATTATGACTGTCAGGTATATGTAGGTAGCTAACCCTTAATCTAGTTCCATATCACCAAATTCAGAAACATACTTCACATTACCCATGGTAGTTTGAGTAGATTAAGAATGAATGAGAAATTTGTTTATGCCTCTGTAGTGCACATGCACTATCCTCTAGCAGTCATATTATGTGCTGTATAATTATAAGATCAATATCTAGTCTGGATGCAAGATATCTCCCTGCATATATCCAAGCAAGGCTGTGACCTAATCAGCTGTAGTCCCTTCTATAAGGCTGGGCCTGAAGAGGGCCCATAAACTTTAAGAGGATATGACACTCAGACTGAAACTGTATGTCTACTGGTAAGGCACTTTTGGAGGGTCCTAGAAGCTTACACCACCACTTGCAATTACATATAGTTGCTGTTCCCTGTGCTGTGTATCCTGACTGCACCTCTAACTTTTCTAGAAGTAAAACATGCTTGATTTCCCATCCTAAGGTACTATGTCCAATGTCTGCCAGTCGAAACCCCCAACTGGTGTATATTAATACAACACGTGCACAGAATTATTTTACTAAAACCTGGTTGTATATATAATGGTTTTGGTTTATAGATTTTCAACCATTTAAATATATAAAGTACTCCTGTTCTATTTATTTAGATAATTTATAGATTTAGCTTCACTGAGTAGTCTTTTCCTAAGCCTGTTTAAATAAGCAAATTTATATAACTCACTGCTTTCAATCACAAGCTTAAAATCTGTAATGATTTTTGCTTAACATTATTATTTCTCTTTCCTCTCCCATTCAAGTACTAACCAGGACCAACCCTGCTTAGCTTCCCAGGACAGACGAGATCAGGCTTCATACCAGGAAGTATGGTTGTAGACTCTTTTTCCCTCTCATGTTTAAAAAATACTTTAGGGTGTCAACTATTTGCCAATATTATATCTGTCTTTGAAGACATAAATATATAAATATGTATAAAAAAGAGTTCCAAAATGCAAGGGTGATTCAATATACAAAAATGAGAGCAATAAACCTTATTAAAAGAATAATGGATAAAATCAGCTTAATTGATTCTATGACCTCTCATACTTTATTTTTCACATGCATTTGTTTACTACTTCATGTACACCAAAAAGAAAAACCCATACTCATATTCTTATTCCTATCTAAAATAGTAAAACTGCTAAACTATTGGCACAATTTGTGCCAGATTCATGGAAATAAACCGTAAATAGTCGATTTATTTAATAGTCATTTCCTTTATTAAACATTATTAAGAATTCACAGGCACATACTATTTTAGATAAATTAAACACACTATCTTCTCCATCTCCTGAGTTCTAAAATTATTTCACTTAAAATCAGTAAAGCAGTAATCTAGATTAATAATAAAGTAATGATAACATAAACACTATATAAACCACAATTATATAGTAAGAAATTAGGAATTTGCAAAGTAAAATACAGAGGCATTAAAACGTGTTAAAAAGTAATTATTCTAAGACAAATTCCTTTTTTCATCTGGAAAAGAGAGGGAAAAAGGAGTATCTTTTCTCTCTCCTTGTCTTATTATAAAGGCATCTGGGCAGATTACTTAACATCCACAGCTCACATGCTTTATAGGTAAGGGATATTTTTAAAGTTTGAAACGTGATTGTAAGTGATTTAGAGTTAAAAACATCACAAAAATTATGTAGCAATCTAGGTAGAAGAAATAATCTAAGAAATAAAAAATGAATCAATATGGTTTAAGGTAGAAGTGCTGGGGTAGTACAGAGTTAATGAGAAAAGAATGTAGGGCGTTTATTCTTTAAGCTTCCTCCTCTGTTTAAGTGGCATAATGTCTATCTGATGGAATGGAACTGCTGTCAGCTTTTCCCAAATTAAATGATGCAATAGAGAGAAAAAGACATGAAAAGCAAAAGCACCCATAAAGCACAAAGGTTAAGAGGCACTCAGTAGTTTTATAAGATAGTCTTACATGGCTAGATAGTCTTACATGGCTATTACATGGCTAATATTAAAAAGCTAACTGAATGTAAGCTCATCAGCCTCAACAGCGTACCACTCTGGTGGGGGATGTTCATGAGGGGAAGACTTCGTAAATGGGAAGACAAGGATAATATATGGAAAATCTCTGTACCTTCTCCCTTAGTTTTGCTGTGGACCTAAAACTGCTCTAAAAAAAAAAGCCTTTAAAAAAAGCTATTTGAAGAAATGTATTAAGACCTATATAGGGATGCCTGGGTGGCTCAGTGGTTTAGAGCCTGCCTTCGGCCCAGGGTGTGATCCTGGAGTCCCCGGATCGAGTCCCACATCAGGCTCCCTGCATGGAGCCTGCTTCTCCCTCTGCCTGTGTCTCTGCCTCTATCTCTCTGTGTCTCTCATGAATAAACAAATAAATAATCTTAGAAAAAAGAATTTCTAAAAAAAAAAAAAAAAAAAAGACCTATATAAGCAAAGTCAGACTAGCCAGAATTACTGATAAGAGAAGAGGAGAAGTAAAGCCATAAGGAGGGGAGCAGGCAAATAGTGAGGATCCAATATATAGGGAAAAGAGAATTAGAAAAAGTTAGCCAAAAAGAAAAAGTTGACCATAAGTTTCAATTTGCCATTCAGTTTGAATTAGGGAAAAGAAGTCACCAGGACAGACAATAACATACAAATTACAAAAAAACCAGATGTTATGACAGTGTGGAGAAAATGTTCCTTAATGCCAATACCCACTAAAAAGTACAAGACAAAAAAATCATATTTAAATTGGAGGAGATCTTAAGTATTGATTAGTCTAACTTCTTGCTGAATAAAGTATTCCTCTATTGCTATCTGGATATACCTGACACATGGTCATTTAAACCTCTAGTTTAATAGTTTCAGTTTGAGCACATGCATTAAATCCCACAATGGCCCACCCATTGGACAACCCTTGTATTGAACTAAAATCTGTTCCTCTACTTCTCCTAGTCATGGTAATTCTACATGGTGGAAATATAAGTAAGTCTAATTTCTCAATATTTCTGAAACTAGCCTGTATCACTTTGGCAAGTAGGAAAACAAGACAAAAAACCTACTTGTGATTTTCCTTTGGGTTTCCTTTTTCCATGAACAATGGGAGAGAAGAGAGGTATTAATGTTTGGGTAAGAATTCTACGTATGGGGCACTTGGGTGGCTCTACTGGTCAAGCGTCTGCCTTCTACTCAGTCATGATCCCAGAGTCCTGGGATGGAGCCCCATGTTATCCTCCCTGCTCAAAAAGGCTCAAAAGGGAACCTGCTTCTTCCCTGTCCCTCTGTCACCCCCCCACCCCCGCCACTTGTGTTCTCTTTCTCTTAAAAAAAATCCTATGTGAAAGGGAGATGACAAGGTAGTTAGCATCCAGCATTTTTAAAATAGGAAATATGTGAAGAGTCTTGAACTTAGCAAAGGAAGCAATATTAAAAGGGAACTTAAGGATGAGAAGGGGGAAAAAGAATAAATCCTTCTGAGGAAAGCAAAACACTGAGGCGCAAAGAGAATAGCTTAAGTTTAAGGGAATTGTAAACGTTGTTGAACCCTGACAGTGGAAAAGGATTATAGTATATTCATAAATATGAGACCATCAGTATCATGAAGCATGGAATTAGGAGAGTATCACACACACAGCAGTTAGTCTTTTCCTTACCAATGATTACTAGTTATAAAAGATAAGGGCACTTATATTCTTATAGCAGAATATAATTATACTAGCTTCAAAGCTTTTCTATTGTTTTTCTTATCATTTACAAGGAGCTTGCAGGAGAGAAGCAAATCCTGATACACGTTTAAACTTGTTTCTTTTTCCCTAATTTAACCTATTGTAAATATATACTCCACCAGGAACTGAAATTAAGAGAAATAAATTTTACTCAGTATTAAACTGTAAAATCAACATATTAAAAAAGAAAGAAAAAAAAGCGAGTTGTAAAGGTACCCTAATGAGACAGAATGGCTTGCTCACAAAGTCAAGGTTTTGTTGAGACCTGATCATATTAACATGTACAAATTCAAAAAATAAACTTACGATGATAGTAGTGGATCAAAGGTAATGAATGGTAAGAGAGATGAAGGGTGCCTAAAAAGCTCCCCCTGCAGCTATCCAAGCAATGACCAAGGGAGGGAAGGCTCAAATCAGCCTTGAGGCCTCTTCGCATAGGCTCATTTCTACTACAGAGAGACATGTGTCCAGGTGTGAGAGCATCTCCAAGGCCTAACTGAGGGTTAGAACAACATAGTGACTAGCCAGATTCATTCTCTGACCAGTGGTATTCTATCAAAAAGTTTTCAATAGGTGTCAGTAATATAAAGAAATGAGTACCTAATTTCTACAAATCCAAATTTATTAAATCCACAGGATAATCTGTATTCTAAGACTATGTCATCCTACTTTTTTCACATTAAAATGTCCATTCTTTTGGGGCACATACATAGCCCACTCAGTTAAGTGTCTTTTTAAGATTTATTTGAGACAAAGTGCATGTAGTGGGAAGTGGGAGAGGGAGAATCTGGAGAGGACTTCGGTGTGCTGATCCCAATGCAGGGCTTGATCTCACAACCCTGAGATCATGACCTGAGTCAAAATCAAGAGTTGAACTTAACCAACTGAGCCACCTAAGTGCCCCCCACCCCCCTGGACTCCTGATCTCAGCTCAGGTCTTGATCTCAGGGGTCATGAGTTCAAGTCCCATGTTAGGCTCCACGCTGCGGAAAAAGAGGGGGGGCACCTGGGTGGGTGGCTCAGTGGTTGAGCATCTGCCTTTGACTCAGGGGGTGACTGATCCTGGGGTCCTGGGATCAAGTCCCATATTAGGCTCCCTGTGGGGGAGCTTCTTTAGATTCAAAATACATTAAATTTATTCCTGTTAAATTTTATTCAAGTTTGTTGTAGCTATGGTCTATTAAGATTATCTTGTTTCCTGATCAATCATACCACATATTTACAATTTCCACTTTATATCTTCTGGAAATATCATGACTGTATCCTTTAAATGTTTTTTCTAGTGCTCCCCTTAAAAATAAAGGTTTGAGGACAAGCCTCTAAATTTTTTTTATTTGGGTGACATAAGAATATTAATCAGCACCCTCTAAATATAAACAATATATTGCTGAAGTCTATCTACTCTACCAAGTATCTAATTAATTTTTTTACAATGCCTCTAGGCCAAGAGAAATACCTAGAAGTTCCATTTATTAGTTAGGTCCAAACTGTTTAAGAGTAGTGGTCTGCAGTTTGCCAAAAGATATAGCTGTTTCCTTCAAAATTATAAAATAGTCAAGGCACCATGATGCTCCAGGTTGCCTCACCACACAGTTTGAGAACTAAAGTTCTACCCTATAACCCTAACAAAAAAAAATATATAAAGGTATATTTGACATAACCTATTCCGTATGAATTTATACTTTGTCAGAGTGATTACTGCTTCCTCCTAAGATGTTTGCAGACATTGTTTTCAATCTTGCCAAGGCCTGACATGAAGAAAACTGGTGTAATTTACAGAATATGCTTTTTGAAATTATATGATACTTGATGATCTTTAGTTTTCTGCGAATTTTTCTATTTTCCATGTCCTCAAATAAAAATAAATTCACTCAGTACATATCAAAGTTCATGCAGCTACTGATACCATGTTAAGTGTTTAAAGTACCCAATATTTCAAAATTTTATAACCAACTAAAGCAGTAACTTTTTAGCTTGTTCACTAAAAGTATCTCAAGAAGCTGATAAATCTTCTAAGAGAGGGTTTAAAGAGAAGTCTACATTCAGATATACTTAGTTTAAATCTGAGCTCTACCATTTACTAGATGCCTAACCATGCACAAGTTTTAATTCTCTGTAAATCCTAATTTCTTCATCTTTATTAAAAGAATAATATCTAATTCAAAGGATTACGGTGACAAATAAATACATCTTGGTATATAATAAGCATTCAATAATACCTACCATCATTAATAAGAACAATAATTTCATACAACATAAGAAAATGTGTATGTCTGAGTACTGCTAAGCCCACTAAGTTGATATAAATGAAATAAAAATGATCTTACAAACACAAATAATTTAAAAACTGAAAATTAAAACAGTGAAACTATAACTAATGCAAAACAAAGATTAGAAGATGTGGTATAGAGGAAGAAGTAGCCATTTAAGACAATTTGAAACTCAAATACATGCAAATATTTCAAGGTTATAATAAGAGTTTGATTCAAATGGCCCAATGTAGTCCATTATTTGTCATTCCACTTGCAAAGAACCAAGAAACATTCTGGAAGTTGAACAGTGTGAAGAAGCATAACATAGTTTTCCCTATTTTCTTTATACTATATTTATTTACTTTAGATTTAATATAAAATAAAACAAAATTAAATATTAGATCCATACCACAGGATAAAAGCCACATAGAAAATCTACTTTCCCATTTCATCAAAAAAATGCATATCATGAGTTGGTAGCCTTCTTTTCTCAAGAACAGACTCTAAATTAGCTTAATACTTTGGCCTACTGTGTATAATTCATAATGTTAATTTATATTCACCTCATTCATTTACCTCTGCTTACTTACATTTTATTTCTTAAAGATTTTATTTATTTATTCGAGAGAGAGAGAGAGAGAGAGGCAGAGACAGGCAGAGGGAGAAGCAGGCTCCATGCAGGGAGCCTGATGTGGGACTCATGTGGGACTGTATCCCAGGACTCCGGGATCACGCCCTGAGCCAAAGGCAGACACTCAACCGCCGAGCCATCCAGTGTCCCTGTTTACTTACATTTAAAACATTTTTTATAATTGAGGGGGATCATAAAGATTTTTATTATAATCAAAAGTATTCCCCTTAAAATGACAAGAAAAAGGAAATGTGATTAAATTTTCATAAAATGATCTCTGTTTTTAACCACATGTTTTATAGAAGGAATGGGAATATCTAAGAAAACATGTATGCATACTTAAAAAAAAGAACCATGCAAATTAAAACCGCTGACTGCTATATATTAAGTTAATTCAATGGAAGAAAAGGAAAATCTGATGAATAAGATGTAGCGAGCCATCAATCAGAGACAAATATAAGAAATAAGTTAAAACAACAAAGAGAAAAGTGGGATTCTAAGTGATGAAGAAAAAAAAAGACAAAAAAAGCATGCTTTGGAATTTTGCATAAAGTGTGATTTCATTTAAATATATGCTGATTCATTTGAGGCAAGTGGGTGAGATTATTACAACCATCTGTTGGCTCAAAGTGATACTATCACATGTTATTTTAAATAAGTATATTCAGCCTATAACATATAAGTCACAAAAAGTAGGCTGAATTCAAGAGTTACATGTTTGTCAAATGTAATCAAAGACCAAATTTTCCACCTGATAAAATTATGCATCCAGAAGGCAAAAAAATATTCTGTGTAATCAATACAGAAAACACCCACAAAGTAAAGCAACTAAGTTATACAAGACATAAGACAAAATTACGCAAAAGAATGAATTTATGGATCACCACAGTTTAACCTGTTTATACTGGCTTGTTTAGACATAATCTTCAGTCTATTCAAAGATTTTCTAAAAGCATCAGCATTTGGGAAATAGTGATGACCGCTAGCCCCATTACGAAATCCTGAATGTATTTCAGATGAAATTCCTCTGTAGTTAAACATGCAAAATGACTTTCATTATTTTCTCTGAAGCAAAACATAAGCAACTTTTGCAGAACAAAGCCATACCTTTCTGGATGTCTTCGGCCATATATTTCTCCTTTCCATTTCGCTTCATTATTTTCTACTCTTTGTTGCTGCATTTGATCAAAAATAGCATGATAATGTTCATATTGTCCTCGAGAAGAAAAAGATGATGGAGCCACTGCCCCTCCACTGCCAAAAAAGGGAGCCTAGGAATTAAACAAAGAGCTCTCATATGTTTATCTCATAAGGCCCAAAAGGCCTGTACTACCCTCAGGAAAAGGTTTTTTTCAACACTTGACTTTTAAAAAGCAATTAGCTAATTTGAACATATTAATAAACAACCTACAGCAAAATGTTTTCCTACTGCAACATAACATTCAAAAAGTAGTATACTTTGTTACCAATAATAAAGCATAATTTAACGAAAACATAAAAAGACATTAAAGTCTTAAATATTGTAAAGTCCAGTCTTAAGTTTTGAAACAAGTTTCTAGGACACATTTTATGATGCCATTCTATTACATTTAAATATATATATAGCTTACAAGTAAAGCTGAGCCTACTTTAGTAACACTCAAAATTATATTTAACAAAAACATTTACAGATGGCATTTAATATACCTCAAATCCTTCAATTCAACAAATGGTAAAGACTTAAATACCACTGAGACATGCTAGATATAAGTTTAAAAAAAGCAAAACATCATATCTATCCTTAATCAGTTTATAAACAAGTTAAGAAACAAAACACAAAACTAGAAATGCCTGCGGTAAATGAATGGCAACAGTCACACTCTAAAGTAGAAAGTACTGAGACTGAGCAACTCTCACAAAATAGAAAAAAAAAAATTTATCAGAAGTAAAAATTCTTTTTAAAGGGAAAAAAAAGGCATTGGAAAAAGATATTGTTCAACCCAACCTTGAAAGCAATGTAACAAAGAGAGATTGAATGATTAAATATGAGCCAGGGTATTAAAAGTAAAAATAAGCAATGTACGTATAATATTTGGGTGTTGACAGCAGGAGGAGGAAGTGAGTATGCAAACAAACACAAATAGAAGGCAGGTATTGGTCATAAAAGGCTGGTATATCTAACTACTATATCAACCCTTTGAGTTCATATAATGAAAGACAACAGAAAGTATATATAAACTTTCTGACAGGAGTAGCGTAACAAAACAGTTTTTAGAAGGTGAGTCAAATTATGCACGATGAGCAGGAAAAGGGAGAGAATAAGGTAGAGGAACCAATTGGATGGCTTACTGCACTGAAACCAAGCCACAAGCCTAGACATAATGAAAGGCAATCAATGAAAAAGGGAAGGGAGTCATGGATTCTCTCCAAAAATGACACTGGATAAAGGCAGACATAAGGTCACAATTACTAGAACATAAGAACTCATGTGTGTGGAAAACTCATGGTTAGAAAACAGAGATGTCAGACAAGGAAAAGACTAAAAGTAACTGTGTAATGCTGCACAAGTCATGGTGAAAGAATTTCACTATCAAGAGGAAATCAAAAACCTCAAATGCAGAGGTCAACACTGAAAATAAAACAAACTGTTATGACTCAAGTTGAGTGGTAGCATTTCAAAACCGATTTTGGGGGAGAAGTTGATGAGAACAGAAACTAGAATACTGACAAGTAAAAGAACAAGAGCTTCCAAGTGATAGGAAGAAATCTAAGAAAAGATGCAAAGAACAATAGCAGAATCAAACAAATGTCAGTGTACCTACCTATGAGATAAAATCTTGACTCAGTAAGTTGCAGATAATGAGAAGCATGAGTTAAAAAAAAAAAAAACACAAAACTTGAGGCGAATACAGATAACTGATTAAAGATGTTTGAGTAGCAAGAGATCAAAGTTGTCAAAAATAGGGAAGATAATTAGGCAGGAAACCCCATTAAAGGAATCCTCACACATCTTCAAAATGTGTCTCTCAAGGCAAGAATCACAATTCTAATAAAAGGCAGTTGCATCTCCTATGAGATTGGTTATTCTCCCAGTTTATCTGGTGTTAATACCACCTTGACTTGAATTTGAGTTTTCTAATGTTTCTCTTTAGCAAAAACGAAAGTATGCTAACATCTCTGAAGACGGCTATGCTGAAAATATTGTACTAGAACACTGAAGCAATATGATCTTTCAAAAATCACCTTCTTAACCAATTGTAAGCACAGGTGGATGAGTTTTGACAAATACATACACTTGCATAACCATTACCACAATCAAAAGCATATCCATTACCCCCAAAAAGTTCCTTCAGGTTATTTCGTAGCCTATGTCCATCAACCATTGATCTGCTCTGTCATAGATTGGACTGCCTCTTAGGTCTGGCTTCTTTAACCCAGTATGTTTTCGATCGATCCATGTTGCTGAATGTATTAACAGGCTATTCCTTTTTTATTGCTGAGCAGTATTCCAATATATTTTCAACAGATACACTTCTTACATATTATGATCACCATATGATCAAACTATGTATGTGGAACATTTCATAATTTTTTTAAACACACGTTTATAAGAGATACATCAGAAACAGATAAACCAGTCCCAAATTTTGTAGACAGTAAATAATCAAAGATAGTTGGTTATTCATACTGTGAATAATGCCTTATTAGAAGCATACGATAGTAGTATTAATTTTGAAATCTTTCCCTTGGGCACCTGGGTGGCTCAGTGGTTGAGCATCTACCTTTAGCTCAGGTTGTGATCCCAGAGTCCTGGGATAGAGTCCTGCTTTGAGTTCCCTACAGGTAGCCTACTTCTCCCTCTGCCTGTCTGCTTCTTTCCCCCTTGTCTCTCATGAAAAAATAAAATCTAAAAAAAAAAAAAAAAAAAAATTCCCTTAATGTTTGTTTTATCTTTATTTAGGGGATCTCTTTAATTTGATTGACGCTATACTGAACCTCCAGGTCCCTATCAACTATACAGAAAACAACCTAAGAAGTTAAATACTTCAAACCCCATGGGAAATAAGTACAGAAACAAAGAATCTACGTTAAGTTACAGGAAATAGTTTTATTAATCCTCAATGCAAGCATTATAGAAATAAAATGATGCAGAAATCTATTAAGCACATACTATGTAATTCTGTTGAAGAACTGTCATAATCAGTTATCAAACTACATTGATTAAATTGGAATTCAGGATTAAATATAGCTTTAGATATCACAGGAAAAAAAGACATTTTATTGCATAGAAGATACATGCAAAAGGAGAAGAAAAAATAATTGACTTCTGAACACTAACCATGTACTTGATATAAAATGCTTAACAAGGGGCACCTGGGTGGTTAAGCTCCCCCTGCTTGTGCGCTTGCTCACGCGCTTGCTCACTCTCTCTGTCAAATAAATAAAATATTAAAAAAAAAATCCTTGACAAGATGTGAAGACCTACACTTTAATTGGTTTCCAATCAGGTAAGATATGGAGTTAGTTATTTTAGAATGGGTCAAATTCTGAGTCATTTTTTGTCATTCAGGAGGTAGTAAATGATGTAGGAAAGATGTTAGGGTTGGAAGCCAACAGCCAAGAAAGATTTTTTTGAAATAACTTTGGTGCAAAAAGGTGGTTTTATATAAGAGGGACAAGGGACAAGACCCATGGGCAGAAAGAGCTGCAGTGGAGTCATGAGGCGTGGCCCATGATATACTTGCAAGTCAGGAGGGAGTTAGGGATACTCTAAGTCTCCAGGGTATTTTGGAAACAAGGTTTCCAGGATCCTGAGGGGGCTAGCTATTGTTGGGAAAGGTCATTTATTATTGTTTAGTAAAAACTCAGTCATGAGACCTTTCTGATGTATATCAGTGGGTCATATGCTTGGGGGTGACTGCCAACAAAAATCTGAAATGGTTAGGGTAGAGATAAAGGAAGTTTCCAAAGGAATTTTTATATGTTGAAGTAGACTTACAGGGTCCTGGGGATTAGGCTAAGATTACCTGTTGCCCTTAGCAAAGTATTAACATCCAGGCAGTTGAATCCCTAGCAGAATGTCACTCTGCCTGTTTCAATTTGATGGGCCTGGACAAAAAGTAAAACTACAAATTAGATAAGGATTTTGAGGTACTTATTTGAGAAATTCAAATTTATGGAAATTTAAAATAAGAAAAAGGTAAAATCAAATACTGCCATGACTCTGTTTCAAAATATCCCTACATTATTAATACAATAGTAGTAGGGAACTTTTAACACCTACTTAACATCAATGAATAGATCAGCCAGCCAGAAAATCAACAAGGAAACAGTAGCTTTGGAAATCACATTAGACCAGATGTACCTAACAGATACATACAGAACACTCCATCTTTGGAGTATAGGTAGTAAGGAAATTTAATAATTTTTCTTCTGCCTTTATCTCCCACATCAGTAAATTCTACTTCTGAGGAAAGAAGATAATACAGTACAAAATGGTAAAGTATAATGTTAAAGATTAAATTATATTACTAAAAATAGTGTAATATATTAATACAGATTTAGAAAAAGTGACTTTTACTAAATTAATAATACCTAATATGAAAAATCAAGAAAGGCAGGACAGAACACACAATAAATAAAACAAACTTTTATTCAAATCATAACTTTTGGGGAAAAGAAATAAAAATGGTAATCAAGTCAATTTGACAATATTGCATCCCTAAATACCAAGTATAATGAGCTTGATTGGAGCAGTTTAAAGACATGTTGACTAAAAGTTGACTGGATGACATACATTAAAATTATAATACAGAGGAATAAAAGTATATTCATTTTTTATTGCTGTGTAACAAATCACCACAAATTTAGCAGCTTAAGACAATATCCATTTATTATCTCACTGTTTCCCTGGCTCAGGAATCTGGATATGGTTAGCTGGGTCTCTTGCTCAGGATCTCACCAGGGAGCAATCAAGGTGTCAGCCAGAACTGCAATTATCATTTGAGGCTCAGGATCCTCTTCTATGTCCACTGGATCCTTCATTTCCTTGTGGCCATAATGCTAAGGTCACTACTTTCTTGCTAGTTGTTGGCACTATCAATTCATAAAAGCCACCTATACTTCCCTGCAAATTGAATGCTTCTCTCCAGGCCAGCAGTAGCATGTCTCTCAGACTTTCTACTCCCCTTCCAATCTGCTATGAGGAAATCTCATCAAACATCAACTGTAATCCTAGGAGTGACTATCCCATCACTATTAACCATGTAACATAACCTAATCAAGGGAGCTACAATACCACCCTCTTCATAGAGTTCCACCCACACTCAAGGGAATTACAAGTTATCCCTTATATTTGGGGGACCATCTTAGAATTCAGCCTACCAGATACATAATGGACACTATAAGAGCAAAAAGGGAATATAAGATTCAGATAAGCAAAACAAAGAAAGAATTTGTTCTTGAAATTTTTTTTTAAAGGAAGAAGCTGAGGCTCAGAAAAGTTAAGTAACTTGCCCAAGGTTATAGAGTCTGGATCTACTCAAAAGCAATGTTTGAATTAACATATCTACTAGGTAAGGGGTTAGCTAGGTAATCTGTTATCTAGGTAAATGGTTGGATGTGGGATTGAGAGTAGAGGGAGGGAGTGGTGCTATCATGAGAAACACAGAGCAGAGATTTGTCAGGCTACACACAGTAAGAAAACTACAATACAAGTATGGTCTTTAGTTCCGCCTCGCTTGAGCGCACAGCCTGTGGTAGGGAATGGATGGAAATGAGCTTAGAGAGATTGGCAGGGACAAACCAATAAGGATCTTATGAAAACTTAATCTTTAAGGTTAGATGAAGCAACAGAAGGATTTCAGGCAGAAGTGTGATAAATTTTGTTTGATTTAAAAAAAGATTCTTCTGGAAGGAATGGTATATCACAGCCTTTACAAACTTTTTAAACAATTTAACAGTGTCAGATATTAGTCATCAATACAAATTATATATCAAGTACATGCAGGAAAACTAAGAAGTCATAATAGATGAAGAATTCTAGGTAAAAAGTTAATCCCTCCCCCACCAAAAAAGCCAGTTATACACATTTCAAAGAGCAAGATGAAACTGGAGGAAAAACTACAGTAGTGTAACCATACTGGTATCAAATGCCTACCTTTACTTCACCACATCCACCAGCACTTAGCACGTTTCTCCATCCTTGTTCCCTGGCCCTATTTATTCTCTCCAACTTTTAGGGAAAAGAAACAAACAAAACACAATTTCAAGTATTTAACATAAAATACATGAAATACATTTACTAACATAATGGAAATCAGTGTATTCCTTTAGGGAAAAAAAAGTATGTGTATGGGGAGGGGGTAGAATGTACCATGAAAAAATGGATTATCCTCTTACCCTTTCCTTTTCCTGTCTTTTCATCTGCTCCGCCTTCATTAAACTAATCTGTAACAATTTTAAAGACAAACTTCTTAGAACTCTTGAAACTATTATTGTCTACAGCTTGGCAAGGGAAGAAAAATAAAAGCAAAAAAACTACCTGATCCTTTTGTTTCTTTTCTTTTTCAATAAATTCCAACCTTCTCTTTCTTGCTGCTTCCTTAAATGAAAAAAAGAACATTTTTATCAATAATAATTCCTACTTTTTCTAGTTTCATAAGGAAAATTAGTATACCAATGATACAGGTATGCCCAGAGAGATTAGGAGAAAAAAAAACTAAGTTAAAGGTTTATTTGTTTGAAAGAAATAAGGAGGAAAGGTTTGAAGGTTTTATAAGATTTTGTTCCTTAGAATTGTTTTGGCAAAGCTTTAAAATAAGCAGACAGATGTCTTTATACCTCAAACATTTTCCTCCTTTCTTCTCCAGGATTCACTTTCTTCACTGGAATTTGATGGGCCTGGATAAAAAGTAAAACTATAAATTAGACAAAGATTTTGAGAAATTCAAATTTATGGAAATTCAAATTTATGGAAATTTAAAATAAAATTCAAATTTATGGAAATTTAAAATAAAAAGGTAAAGCCAAATACTGCCATGACTGTTTCAAAATATATTATCCCTACATTAATACGATAGTAGTAAAAAAAAAAAAAAAAAAATTCCCTTAATGTTTGTTTTATCTTTATTTAGGGGATCTCTTTAATTTGATTGACGCTATACTGAACCTCCAGGTCCCTATCAACTATACAGAAAACAACCTAAGAAGTTAAATACTTCAAACCCCATGGGAAATAAGTACAGAAACAAAGAATCTACGTTAAGTTACAGGAAATAGTTTTATTAATCCTCAATGCAAGCATTATAGAAATAAAATGATGCAGAAATCTATTAAGCACATACTATGTAATTCTGTTGAAGAACTGTCATAATCAGTTATCAAACTACATTGATTAAATTGGAATTCAGGATTAAATATAGCTTTAGATATCACAGGAAAAAAAGACATTTTATTGCATAGAAGATACATGCAAAAGGAGAAGAAAAAATAATTGACTTCTGAACACTAACCATGTACTTGATATAAAATGCTTAACAAGGGGCACCTGGGTGGTTAAGCTCCCCCTGCTTGTGCGCTTGCTCACGCGCTTGCTCACTCTCTCTGTCAAATAAATAAAATATTAAAAAAAAAATCCTTGACAAGATGTGAAGACCTACACTTTAATTGGTTTCCAATCAGGTAAGATATGGAGTTAGTTATTTTAGAATGGGTCAAATTCTGAGTCATTTTTTGTCATTCAGGAGGTAGTAAATGATGTAGGAAAGATGTTAGGGTTGGAAGCCAACAGCCAAGAAAGATTTTTTTGAAATAACTTTGGTGCAAAAAGGTGGTTTTATATAAGAGGGACAAGGGACAAGACCCATGGGCAGAAAGAGCTGCAGTGGAGTCATGAGGCGTGGCCCATGATATACTTGCAAGTCAGGAGGGAGTTAGGGATACTCTAAGTCTCCAGGGTATTTTGGAAACAAGGTTTCCAGGATCCTGAGGGGGCTAGCTATTGTTGGGAAAGGTCATTTATTATTGTTTAGTAAAAACTCAGTCATGAGACCTTTCTGATGTATATCAGTGGGTCATATGCTTGGGGGTGACTGCCAACAAAAATCTGAAATGGTTAGGGTAGAGATAAAGGAAGTTTCCAAAGGAATTTTTATATGTTGAAGTAGACTTACAGGGTCCTGGGGATTAGGCTAAGATTACCTGTTGCCCTTAGCAAAGTATTAACATCCAGGCAGTTGAATCCCTAGCAGAATGTCACTCTGCCTGTTTCAATTTGATGGGCCTGGACAAAAAGTAAAACTACAAATTAGATAAGGATTTTGAGGTACTTATTTGAGAAATTCAAATTTATGGAAATTTAAAATAAGAAAAAGGTAAAATCAAATACTGCCATGACTCTGTTTCAAAATATCCCTACATTATTAATACAATAGTAGTAGGGAACTTTTAACACCTACTTAACATCAATGAATAGATCAGCCAGCCAGAAAATCAACAAGGAAACAGTAGCTTTGGAAATCACATTAGACCAGATGTACCTAACAGATACATACAGAACACTCCATCTTTGGAGTATAGGTAGTAAGGAAATTTAATAATTTTTCTTCTGCCTTTATCTCCCACATCAGTAAATTCTACTTCTGAGGAAAGAAGATAATACAGTACAAAATGGTAAAGTATAATGTTAAAGATTAAATTATATTACTAAAAATAGTGTAATATATTAATACAGATTTAGAAAAAGTGACTTTTACTAAATTAATAATACCTAATATGAAAAATCAAGAAAGGCAGGACAGAACACACAATAAATAAAACAAACTTTTATTCAAATCATAACTTTTGGGGAAAAGAAATAAAAATGGTAATCAAGTCAATTTGACAATATTGCATCCCTAAATACCAAGTATAATGAGCTTGATTGGAGCAGTTTAAAGACATGTTGACTAAAAGTTGACTGGATGACATACATTAAAATTATAATACAGAGGAATAAAAGTATATTCATTTTTTATTGCTGTGTAACAAATCACCACAAATTTAGCAGCTTAAGACAATATCCATTTATTATCTCACTGTTTCCCTGGCTCAGGAATCTGGATATGGTTAGCTGGGTCTCTTGCTCAGGATCTCACCAGGGAGCAATCAAGGTGTCAGCCAGAACTGCAATTATCATTTGAGGCTCAGGATCCTCTTCTATGTCCACTGGATCCTTCATTTCCTTGTGGCCATAATGCTAAGGTCACTACTTTCTTGCTAGTTGTTGGCACTATCAATTCATAAAAGCCACCTATACTTCCCTGCAAATTGAATGCTTCTCTCCAGGCCAGCAGTAGCATGTCTCTCAGACTTTCTACTCCCCTTCCAATCTGCTATGAGGAAATCTCATCAAACATCAACTGTAATCCTAGGAGTGACTATCCCATCACTATTAACCATGTAACATAACCTAATCAAGGGAGCTACAATACCACCCTCTTCATAGAGTTCCACCCACACTCAAGGGAATTACAAGTTATCCCTTATATTTGGGGGACCATCTTAGAATTCAGCCTACCAGATACATAATGGACACTATAAGAGCAAAAAGGGAATATAAGATTCAGATAAGCAAAACAAAGAAAGAATTTGTTCTTGAAATTTTTTTTTAAAGGAAGAAGCTGAGGCTCAGAAAAGTTAAGTAACTTGCCCAAGGTTATAGAGTCTGGATCTACTCAAAAGCAATGTTTGAATTAACATATCTACTAGGTAAGGGGTTAGCTAGGTAATCTGTTATCTAGGTAAATGGTTGGATGTGGGATTGAGAGTAGAGGGAGGGAGTGGTGCTATCATGAGAAACACAGAGCAGAGATTTGTCAGGCTACACACAGTAAGAAAACTACAATACAAGTATGGTCTTTAGTTCCGCCTCGCTTGAGCGCACAGCCTGTGGTAGGGAATGGATGGAAATGAGCTTAGAGAGATTGGCAGGGACAAACCAATAAGGATCTTATGAAAACTTAATCTTTAAGGTTAGATGAAGCAACAGAAGGATTTCAGGCAGAAGTGTGATAAATTTTGTTTGATTTAAAAAAAGATTCTTCTGGAAGGAATGGTATATCACAGCCTTTACAAACTTTTTAAACAATTTAACAGTGTCAGATATTAGTCATCAATACAAATTATATATCAAGTACATGCAGGAAAACTAAGAAGTCATAATAGATGAAGAATTCTAGGTAAAAAGTTAATCCCTCCCCCACCAAAAAAGCCAGTTATACACATTTCAAAGAGCAAGATGAAACTGGAGGAAAAACTACAGTAGTGTAACCATACTGGTATCAAATGCCTACCTTTACTTCACCACATCCACCAGCACTTAGCACGTTTCTCCATCCTTGTTCCCTGGCCCTATTTATTCTCTCCAACTTTTAGGGAAAAGAAACAAACAAAACACAATTTCAAGTATTTAACATAAAATACATGAAATACATTTACTAACATAATGGAAATCAGTGTATTCCTTTAGGGAAAAAAAAGTATGTGTATGGGGAGGGGGTAGAATGTACCATGAAAAAATGGATTATCCTCTTACCCTTTCCTTTTCCTGTCTTTTCATCTGCTCCGCCTTCATTAAACTAATCTGTAACAATTTTAAAGACAAACTTCTTAGAACTCTTGAAACTATTATTGTCTACAGCTTGGCAAGGGAAGAAAAATAAAAGCAAAAAAACTACCTGATCCTTTTGTTTCTTTTCTTTTTCAATAAATTCCAACCTTCTCTTTCTTGCTGCTTCCTTAAATGAAAAAAAGAACATTTTTATCAATAATAATTCCTACTTTTTCTAGTTTCATAAGGAAAATTAGTATACCAATGATACAGGTATGCCCAGAGAGATTAGGAGAAAAAAAAACTAAGTTAAAGGTTTATTTGTTTGAAAGAAATAAGGAGGAAAGGTTTGAAGGTTTTATAAGATTTTGTTCCTTAGAATTGTTTTGGCAAAGCTTTAAAATAAGCAGACAGATGTCTTTATACCTCAAACATTTTCCTCCTTTCTTCTCCAGGATTCACTTTCTTCACTGGAATTTGATGGGCCTGGATAAAAAGTAAAACTATAAATTAGACAAAGATTTTGAGAAATTCAAATTTATGGAAATTCAAATTTATGGAAATTTAAAATAAAATTCAAATTTATGGAAATTTAAAATAAAAAGGTAAAGCCAAATACTGCCATGACTGTTTCAAAATATATTATCCCTACATTAATACGATAGTAGTAGGGAACTTTTAATACCTACTTACATCAATGGATAGATCATCCAGACAGAAAATCAACAAGGAAACAGTAGCTTTAGAAATCACATTAGACCAGATGTACCTAACAAATACATACAAAACACTCTATCCAAAAACCTCAGAATACACATTCTTTTCAAGTGCACATGCAACATTCTCCAGAATGTTAGGGTACAAAACACGTTTCAATAAATTTAAAAAGATTAAAACCACATCACGCATCCTTTCCAACTGCAATAGTATGAAATTAGAAATCAATCACAAGAAAAACTCTGGAAAAAACATAAATACATGGAAGCTAAATAACAAGCTATTAAACAAGGAATGAGTCAACCAAGAATTCAAAGAGAAATAAAAAAAAAAATATGGAAACAAATGAAAATGAAAACAGTCCAAAATCTTTCGAATAAAGCAAAAGCTATTCGGATGTTTATGGCAATATAGGTCTACCTCAAGAAATAAGAAAAATCTCAAATACAGAACCTAACCTTATATCTAAATGAGCTAGAAAAAGAACATGGCCCAAAGCCAGGAGATAATAAAGATTAGAGCAGGAAAAAACAAAACAAAATCTCTCTCTCTCTCTCTATATATATATATATATATATAAACTCTAAAAATTATATATATATATATATATATATATATGTAATCCCTAAAAATAAAAGAATGACTGTTGTGTTTGACATGGTGTTTGTTAAACAAAAAGAAACCTTAAGTTCAAAGAAACTATGAAAAGGGCTCACCCCCAATCATGAAATAAAGTTCTGTCCTCAGATACAGATGTTAATTTTCAGTTTTTCTAATATGAAAGTAGAATGTTATTTTGAAAGTCCAATATTGGGCAGCCCCGGTGGCTCAGCAGTTTAGCGCCACCTTCAGCCCAGGGTGTGATCCTGGAGACCTGGGATCGAGTCCCTGTCAGGCTCCCTGCATGGAGCCTGCTTCTCCTGCCTGTGTCTCTGCCTCTCTCTCTTTCTCTCTCTCTCTCTCTGTGTCTCATGAATAAATAAATAAAAACCTTAAAAAAAAAAGATTAAAAAGTCCAATATTGAAGAGATAAATTTTTTAAAAAGTAGTTATATATGTTCACTTTATAAAATTCAAACAAGAGTAAAAAGTTAATCTACTTCACTCTCTATTTCTAGAGGTAACCACTATCAATATTTTCATGAATATCCTTCCAAGACACACTTTAATACATACTTACATATATACATAACTATATCCATACACAGAATTTTAGCTTTTTATGCTTACATAAATGTAATAACAATGTGTTATTAGATGGAAAAATGCTTTTTACTATGAACAGTGCTCCTTGACATTTCCACATAGTAGTAATCAAGTTAACAATGGCAATATTCCATACAATGGATATAATTAATTTTAGCATTCCTCTAGGGATAGATAACTGGGTTGGTTCCACTTTTAGACCTCAATATTACATTTTGTTTCTGCTGCTTAGTTTTCTTTTTATATTTAGATCTTTAATTTAGATTTTTAAATGTTTATAGTTAGATTTTTATTTTTAGATCCATCTAAAATAAATTTTTATTCATAGAATGAGCTGGGAATCTAAGTTTTTCTCTAGGAAATTCAATTACCTCCTAACAATTTATTGGCTGATACATTCTTTTTCCCCACTGCTTTAAAATGCCTCATATTATCATATTATCATATAACAAATTCATACACACATAAGGGTCAGTTTCTGGAATTCTCTATTCTAGTCTCTATTCTAGTCTCTAGTCTAGTCTAGAATAGAGAATTCTAGTTCACATAACCATCTCTCTTTTTCTTTTTTTTTTTTTTTAACTGGGATATAAAGTCACCAATAGGAAAGTTGATAAAAGATTCACAAAGATGTTAGCAAAAATAAATACCCCAGTGGCTAAAATCCAACACCCAGAAGCTCTCCATGTGTCTCCACAAGTCCTACCTCTATCACAGAGGTAAACACCACCCTGACTTTAACTACCATCTTGCTTTTCTTTATTGTTTTGTTCCTTACATGTATCTTCCTAAACAATAGTTTAGTAGTTTTTCTGATTCTTTTATATGAATAGAATTCATATGAACAATACATATTCTTTTGTATCTTGCTTCTGTTGATTAATATTGTTTGGGGATTAATATTGTTTTGGGGATTTATCTATATTATTGTTTCCATCGACATTAGTTTTTTTTTTACTCATATACAGTATTCCATTGACCTTGATTCCTTTTGTTCACAGTTATGTTGTATCTTTCTCATTAGGTCTATTTTAAAGAATTTCAGGGAATTTGTCTACTTCTTTCCATTTCATTTTGTAACTGATTATACATTTTTGCACGTGACATTTGTGTCAGACTACTTACTGAATTCATTAAACGTTTTCTGCTGCTTCACAACAACTTTCTAAGTAAGTAATTATATCATCAGTAAATAACATCTATGTTTTCTCTTCTACCAATATTTATGGTTCATATTTCTGTTTTTTAATTGCACTGGCTAGGGCTTCTGGCATTAAAAAAAAAAAAAAGCAATCAGGCAATCATAGCAAATATCTTTCTCTTGTTCCTGACTTCAATAGTAATGTTTCCAATTGTTCATTATTAAATACAATTCTTGACGTAGTTTCATATATATATACACGTGTGCGTGCACATACAAACATATAGATAACTGTATCAAGTCAAGAACTTTCCCTTTTATTTCTTGAATCAGTTCTTAGGTTTTTTTTTTTTTAAACTACTTTGACGGGGGGAGGGGCAAGATGGCGGCAGAGCAGGGTCCCCAAGTCACCTGTCCTCAACAAATTACCTAGAAAACCATCCAATCATCCTGAAAATCTACGAATTCGGCCTGAGATTCAAAGAGAGACCATCTGGAACGCTACAGTGAGAAGAGTTCGCGCTTCTATCAAGGTAGGAAGACGGGGAAAAAGAAATAAAGGAACAAAAGGCCTCCAAGGGGGAGGGGCCCGCGAGGAGCCGGGCTGAGGCCGGGGCGAGTGTCCCCAGGACAGGAGAGCCCCGTCCCGGAGGAGCAGGAGCTGCACCGACCTTCCCCGCGGAAAGGGGCTCCCCGGGAATTGCAGCAGAATCCCCAAAAAGGCGGGGATGCCCTCGGGCTCCCTGGGACAGTAACAGAGGAACTGCGCCCCGGAGAGTGCGCCGAGCTCCCTAAGGGCTGCAGCGCTCGGCGGGACCCGGAGCAGCTCGGAGGGGCTCGGGCGGCGGCTCCGCGGAGGGGGCTGCGGGGCTCCGGGAACAGCTCAGCGGCGGCGGCTCGGGCGGAGGAAGAAGCTCCGCGGAGGGGGCGGCGCGGCTCCGGGAACAGCTCGGAGGGGCTCGGGCTGCGGCTCCGCGGAGGGGGCTGCGCGGCTCCGGGAGTAGCTCAGCAGCGGCGGCTCGGTCAGAGGAAGAAGCTCCGCGCGGAGGGGGCTGCGCGGCTCCGGGAACAACTCGGAAGGGCTCGGGCGGCGGCTCCGCGGAGGGGGCTGCGGGCGGGAGCGCGAATCCAACAGCGCAGGCCCCAGAGCACAGGGCGCCGGGACACAGCCCAGGATCCGGCCTCCCCCGGGACAGGCAGAGGCCGGGAGGGCCCAGGACAGCGAGGACGCTCCTGCCTGGAGCTGAGCAGATCAGCGGCCCCGCCCGGGAGCCCCCAGGCCCTGCAGCCGGAGAGCCGCGGAGCTACTGCGGGGGCTGACTCCAGGGTCCCAGAGCTGCCCCGGCCACTGTGGCTTCCTCCCGGGGCCTCACGGGGTGAACAACCCCCCACTGAGCCCTGCACCAGGCAGGGGCAGAGCAGCTCCCACAAGTGCTAACACCTGAGAATCAGCACAGCAGGCCCCTCCCCCAGAAGACCAGTGAGACGGACCAGTTCCAAGGGAAGTCAAGGGACTTAAAGTATACAGAATCAGAAGATACTCACCCGTGGTTTGTTTGTTTGTTTGTTTTTGTTTTTGTTTTGTTTTGTGCTTTTTTTTTCTTTCTTTCTCCTTGATTTCTGATTGCTTCCCCCACCCCACCCCCTTTCTTTTCTTTTTTCTCCTTTCTTTCTCTTTCACTTTTTCTTCTCTTTCCCCCCCTTTTTTTCTTCTTTCTCTTTTTTCTTTTTCTCTTTTCTTTCCTTCTCTCTCTTTTTCTCCTTTTCCCAATACAACTTGTTTTTCGCCACTCTGCACTGAGCAAAATGACTAGAAGGAAAACCTCACCTCAAGAAAAAGAATCAGGAACAGCCCTCTCTCCCACAGGGTTACAAAATCTGGATTACAATTCAATGTCAGAAAGCCAATTCAGAAGCACTATTATACAGCTACTGGTGGCTCTAGAAAAAACCATAAAGGACTAAAGAGATTTCATGACTGCAGAATTTAGATCCAATCAGGCAGAAATTAAAAATCAATTAAATGAGATGCAATCCAAGCTAGAAGTCCTAACGACGAGGGTTAACGAGGTGGAAGAACGAGTGAGTGACTTAGAAGACAAGTTGATGGCAAAGAGGGAAACTGAGGAAAAAAGAGACGGGCAATTAAAAGACCATGAGGATAGATTAAGGGAAATAAATGACAGCCTGAGGAAGAAAAACCTACGTTTAATTGGGGTTCCCGAGGGCGCCGAAAGGGACAGAGGGCCAGAATACGTATTTGAACAAATCATAGCTGAAAACTTTCCGAATCTGGGAAGGGAAACAGGCATTCAGATCCAGGAAATAGAGAGATCCCCCCCTAAAATCAACAAAAACCGTTCAACACCTCGACATTTAATAGTGAAGCTTGCAAATTCCAAAGATAAGGAGAAGATCCTTAAAGCAGCAAGAGAAAAAAAGTCCCTGACTTTTATGGGGAGGAACATTAGGGTAACAGCAGACCTCTCCACAGAGACCTGGCAGGCCAGAAAGGGCTGGCAGGATATATTCAGGGTCCTAAATGAAAAAAACATGCAACCAAGAATACTTTATCCAGCAAGGCTCTCATTCAAAATGGAAGGAGAGATAAAGAGCTTCCAAGACAGGCAGGAACTGAAAGAATATGTGACCTCCAAACCAGCTCTGCAAGAAATTTTAAGGGGGACTCTTAAAATTCCCCTTTAAGAAGAAGTTCAGTGGAACAATCCACAAAAACAAGGACTGAATAGATATGATGACACTAAACTCATATCTATCAATAGTAACTCTGAAAGTGAACGGGCTTAATGACCCCATCAAAAGGCGCAGGGTTTCAGACTGGATAAAAAAGCAGGACCCATCTATTTGCTGTCTACAAGAGACTCATTTTAGACAGAAGGACACCTACAACCTGAAAATAAAAGGTTGGAGAACCATTTACCATTCAAATGGTCCTCAAAAGAAAGCAGGGGTTGCCATCCTTATATCAGATAAATTAAAATTTACCCCGAAGACTATAGTGAGAGATGAAGAGGGACACTATCTCATACTCAAAGGATCTATCCAACAAGAGGACTTAACAATCCTCAATATATATGCCCCAAATGTGGGAGCTGCCAAATATTTAAACCAATTAATAACCAAACTGAAGAAATACTTTGATAATAATACACTTATACTTGGTGACTTCAATCTAGCTCTCTCTATACTAGATAGGTCTTCCAAGCACAACATATCCAAAGAAACGAGAGCTTTAAATGATACACTGGACCAGATGGATTTCACAGATATCTACAGAACTTTACATCCAAACTCAACTGAATACACATTCTTCTCAAGTGCACATGGAACTTTCTCCAGAATAGACCACATACTGGGTCACAAATAGGGTCTGAACCGATACCAAAAGATCGGGATAGTCCCCTGTATATTCTCCGACCATAATGCCTTGAAATTAGAACTCAATCACAACAAGAAGTTTGGAAGGACCACAAACACGTGGAGGTTAAGGACCATCCTGCTAAAAGATGAAAAGGTCAACCAGGAAATTAAGGAAAAATTAAAAAGATTCAGGGAAACTAATGAGAATGAAGATACAACCATTCAAAATCTTTGGGATGCAGCAAAAGCAGTCCTGAGGGGGAAATACATCGCAATACAAGCATCCATTCAAAAACTGGAAAGAACTCAAATTCAAAAAGCTCACCTTACACATAAAGGAACTAGAGAAAAAGCAACAAATAGACCCCACCCCCGGCAGAAGAAGACAGTTAATTAAAATTCGAGCAGAACTAAATGATATCGAGACCAAAAGAACTGTGGAACAGATCAACAGAACCAGGAGTTGGTTCTTTGAAAGAATTAATAAGATAGATAAACCATTAGCCAACCTTATTAAAAAGAAGAGAGAGAAGACTCAAATTAATAAAATCATGAATGAGAAAGGAGAGATCACTACCAACACCAAGGAAATACAAACGATTTTAAAAACATATTATGAACAGCTGTACGCCAATAAATTAGGAAATCTAGAAGAAATGGACGCATTCCTGGAAAGCCACAAACTACCAAAACTGAAGCAGGAAGAAATAGAAAACCTCAACAGGCCAATAACCAGGGAGGAAATTGAAGCAGTCATCAAAAACCTCCCAAGACACAAGAGTCCAGGGCCAGATGGCTTCCCAGGGGAATTCTATCAAACGTTTAAAGAAGAAATCATACCTATTCTACTAAAGCTGTTTGGAAAGATAGAAAGAGATGGAGTACTTCCAAATTCGTTCTATGAGGCCAGCATCACCTTAATTCCGAAACCAGACAAAGACCCCACCAAAAAGGAGAATTACAGACCAATATCCCTGATGAACATGGATGCAAAAATTCTCAACAAGATACTAGCTAATAGGATCCAACAACACATTAAGAAAATTATTCACCATGACCAAGTAGGATTTATCCCTGGGACACAAGGCTGGTTCAACACTCGTAAAACCATCAATGTGATTCATCATATCAGCAAGAGAAAAACCAAGAACCATATGATCCACTCATTAGATGCAGAGAAAGCATTTGACAAAATACAGCATCCATTCCTGATCAAAACCCTTCAGAGTGTTGGGATAGAGGGAACTTTCCTCGACATCTTAAAAGCCATTTACGAAAAGCCCACAGCAAATATCATTCTCAATGGGGAAGCACTGGGAGCCTTTCCCCTAAGATCAGGAACAAGACAGGGATGTCCACTCTCACCACTGCTCTTCAACATAGTTCTTGAAGTCCTCGCCTCAGCAATCAGACAACAAAAAGACATTAAAGGCATTCAAATTGGCAAAGAAGAAGTCAAACTCTCCCTCTTCGCCGATGACATGATACTCTACATAGAAAACCCAAAAGCCTCCACCCCAAGATTGCTAGAACTCATACAGCAATTTGGTAGCCTGGCAGGATACAAAATCAATGCCCAGAAATCAATGGCATTTCTATACACTAACAATGAGACTGAAGAAAGAGAAATTAAGGAGTCAATCCCATTTACAATTGCACCCAAAAGCATAAGATACCTAGGAATAAACCTAACCAAAGAGGTAAAAGATCTATACCCTAAAAACTATAGAACACTTCTGAAAGAAATTGAGGAAGACACAAAGAGATGGAAAAATATTCCATGCTCATGGATTGGCAGAATTAATATTGTAAAAATGTCAATGTTACCCAGGGCAATTTTCACGTTTAATGCAATCCCTATCAAAATACCATGGACTTTCTTCAGAGAGCTAGAACAAATTATTTTAAGATTTGTGTGGAATCAGAAAAGACCCCGAATAGCCAGGGGAATTTTAAAAAAGAAAACCATATCTGGGGGCATCACAATGCCAGATTTCAGGTTGTACTACAAAGCTGTGGTCATCAAGACAGTGTGGTACTGGCACAAAAACAGACACATAGATCAATGGAACAGAATAGAGAACCCAGAAGTGGACCCTGAAATGTATGGTCAACTAATATTTGATAAAGGAGGAAAGACTATCCATTGGAAGAAAGACAGTCTCTTCAATAAATAGTGCTGGGAAAATTGGACATCCACATGCAGAAGAATGAAACTGGACCACTCTCTTTCACCATACACAAAGATAAACTCAAAATGGATGAGAGATCTAAATGTGAGACAAGAGTCCATCAAAATCATAGAAGAGAACACAGGCAACACCCTTTTTGAGCTCGGCCACAGTAACTTCTTGCAAGATACATCCACAAAGGCAAAAGAAACAAAAGCAAAAATGAACTATTGGGACTTCACCAAGATAAGAAGCTTTTGCACAGCAAAGGATACAGTCAACAAAACTAAAAGACAACCTACAGAATGGGAGAAGATATTTGCAAATGACATATCAGATAAAGGGCTAGTTTCCAAAATCTATAAAGAACTTATTAAACTCAACACCAAAGAAGCAAACAATCCAATCATGAAATGGGCAAAAGACATGAAGAGAAATCTCACAGAGGAAGACATAGACATGGCCAACATGCACATGAGAAAATGCTCTGCATCACTTGCCATCAGGGAAATACAAATCAAAACCACAATGAGATACCACCTCACACCAGTGAGAATGGGGAAAATTAACAAGGCAGGAAACAACAAATGTTGGAGAGGATGCAGAGAAAAGGGAACCCTCTTACACTGTTGGTGGGAATGTGAACTGGTGCAGCCACTCTGGAAAACTGTGTGGAGGTTCCTCAAAGAGTTAAAAATAGACCTGCCCTACGACCCAGCAATTGCACTGTTGGGGATTTACCCCAAAGATTCAGATGCAATGAAACGTCGGGACACCTGCACCCCGATGTTTCTATCAGCAATGGCTGCAATAGCCAAACTGTGGAAGGAGCCTCGGTGTCCATCGAAAGATGAATGGATAAAGAAGATGTGGTCTATGTATACAATGGAATATTACTCAGCAATTAGAAACGACAAATACCCACCATTTGCTTCAACGTGGATGGAACTGGAGGGTATTATGCTGAGTGAAATAAGTCAATCGGAGAAGGACAAACAGTGTATGTTCTCATTCATTTGGGGAATATAAATAATAGTGAAAGGGAATATAAAGGAAGGGAAAAGAAATGTTGGGAAATATCAGGAAGGGAGACAGAACATAAAGACTCCTAACTCGGGGAAACGAACTAAGGGTGGTGGAAGGGGAGGAGGGCGGGTGTTGGAGGGGAATGGGTGACGGGCACTGAGGTGGACACTTGACGGGATGAGCACTGGGTGTTTTTCTGTATGTTGGTAAATTGAACACCAATAAAAATTAATTAAAAAAAAATAAACTACTTTGACGTATGATCAACATATATAAAGTTATACTATTTAATGTATACAACCCAAAAACTTTTTAAAACAAGAATCAGTGATGGCGCCTGGCTGGCTCAGTCAACAGAGCATGCAACTCTTGATCTTGAAGTTATAAGTAAATTCCAGCCCCACACTGGATGTAGAAATTACTTTAAAAATTATTTTAAAATGTCATTAAACAAATGAAATAAAAATTAGTGTTGAATTTTACTGAATTTTTCGTATCTACTGAGATAACTTATACATGGTTTCTTCTTCTAACCTAATAGAGTGAAATTATAGTAATAATCTTCCTACTGTTGAACCATCCCCCATATTCCTGAAATGAATCCTATTTGATAATTGTTATTCTTTTGAGAAATTGCTTGTCTTTTTAAAAATACTTTTTAAGGATTTCTACATGTGTGTTCATAAGAATAACTGACACATGGTCTTTTCACTTTTATCTTGTGCTAAATACTCAAATTTTGTTTTTTGTTTTTTTTTTTTTTTTTTAAATACTCAAATTTTGTAAACAAGGTAAAGCCAGACGTATGATCAAATTTTCAAACAATTCGATATATAATTCTAGATACCAAAAAAGGTAAGAAGTATTTACAGGAAATTCTAAGTTATGGATCATGACCAGTTTTTACATTTTTCAACTACTGTAGGAAAAAATGAATAGAAAGAATATGACACTGTACAAAATTATTTACCTTTGTTGAATTTCAATACAAAGGAAAACAGATGTTACTTTAAAAAATTACTTCAGTGATCGTTTACAATTATTATCAAAGTAATTCAGCATTTTAAAAAGGTCTTTGGCAACAATTCCATTTCAACAGCAGCCATTTCTTTAGCAAAAGCCAATGCTTCAGTTTTCTAAATTTTATAAAATGATATGAAGAAATATGTGCTAAAATTCTAAATGGCAAATCAGAATAAATAAAATGACCCTCAAATAGTATGAAGTTACTAAATAAAAAAGAATTAGAAAGACACATACAAGTTTATTTATACTAAAAGAATTCCAAAGATATTTGAAGTTTCTTTTTCAGAAAGCAACATGATATATAATTTAAATATAACTTCCTCCTTGTGAAATGCAACTTATTTCAATGAATACATTACTTAATATGAACACAATAAAATAATGCCTAGATTATGTAACACTATCCAGTGTGTTGATAAACTGATAAAATGAAAATGATTTTTTTTATAATGTGCTTTCTAATTAATGACTTTCATAAACTAAATCCATTTTAATTTTTTTTTAAGTAAGCTCTATGCACAATGTGGGATGTGAACTTACAACCCTGAGATCAAGAGTCACATGTTCGCATACCAACCGAGCCAGTCAGGTGTCCCTAAACCAAATTCATTTTATTTATACAGTAAAAGTTAGCCTAAAGCTGCATAACCAATGTGGTAAGTGGTACTAAATCTCACACCATAAATAACTAGTGAGTTTACTACCCAAGAAGATCCAAGTAATAGGTTCCCAGAACCATCTCACCCCTTCACTACATTATTAGTTCCTAACTCCTAATCTCTAACTAAAATAAAATCTCTGTTCTTGACCCACTAAAAAGATTTTCCATCACTAATAGACAGTGATTCCAAATTTTAAAATAGTCAAGGGAGAGCACTGGGGTCACTGTTACTGACATGTAAAAAAAAAAATACAATTAGACATTATGCTCCTCACAGTATTACAAACGCAAAGTTAATATTTCAAAATATGTTATATACATAAAATTCAAATGCCTGGGTAGCTCAGTGGCTGACTGTCTGCCTTCAGCTCAGGTCATGATCCTGGGGTCCTGGGATCGAGTCCCGCATCGGGCTCCCCACAGGGAGCCTGCTTCTCCCTCTGCCTGTGGTCTCTGCCTCTGTCTCTCATGAATAAATAAATAAAATCTTTTTAAAAAATAATTTAAATCAGTGGGTAGTGTTATACAGAAGCTTTGTAAAAATACACATTCCTTCTATAAAAAGGAGTATTATTTGGCAATAAGGAGGAATTAAGTATTGATACATTCTACAACATGGTACATGTTATAACCTTGAAAACACTGTGCTAAGTAAAAAAAAGCCAGTCACAAAAGACCATATGTTATATGATTCTATTTACATGAAATGTCCAGAATAAGCAAATCTACATGGAGACAAGTAGATTAGTTGTTGCCTACGGCAGTAGGGGCAGGGGAAAGATGGGGAGTGAAAGCTAATAGGCAAAGGATTTTTTTGGAGGGGATGAAAATATTCTTAAAATAATTGTGGTGATAGCTACGCAACTCTGTGAACTCACTAAAAGCCATTTAATTCCAAAATTTAAATGGATGCATGATATAGTATATGAAATAAATCTCAGTAAAGCTATTTCTAAAATATACATATCCCCAAGAGTTGCAGAATCATAATTTCTGGACATAGAGCCCTTCATTCTATATTTTGAAAGGTTCCACAGCTTAACTCTTATCAGGTCTAGCATTGGTCTCAATATCTGTGAACTGCAACATCAAACAATTTAAAAATATTAACACAAGTGACACAGATCTCACTATAAACAAACAGCTTTTAAACAGATTACACAGGAGCACCTGGGTGACTCAGTAGCTGAGCATCTGCCTTCAGCTCAGGTCGTGATCCTGGGGTTCTGGGATCCTGTCCCACATCGGGCTCTCTGCTCAGCAAAGAGCCTTCTTCCCTCTGCCTAGGTCTCTGTCCTGTCTCTGTGTCTCTCATGAATGAATGAATGAATGAATGAATGAATGAATAAATAAATAAATAAATCCTAAAAAAAAAACAAAAACAAAAAACAACAGATTATCCTATAGTGAGCAGTAAGAAGAGTACGTTTAACTAAGGCACCTACATACTCTAAGTTAAATGAAGACATCAGGGCAGTCCAGGTAGCTCAGCGGTTTAGTGCCGCCTTTAGCCCAGGGTATGGTCCTGGAGACCTGGGGTCGAGTCCCATATCAGGCTCCCTGCATGGAATGGAGCCTGCTTCTCCCTCTGCCTGTGTCTCTGCCTTTCTCCCTCTCTGTGTACCTCATGAATAAATAAAATCTTTAAAAAGAAAAACAAATGAAGACATCAATTATATTCATCTCCACTGCCATATAAAAAAGATACTCAAATGTTTGTGAAATAAAAATATCAAGTTGTTTCTTTGAAATCACACAGGTATTTTCATATTTACACAGAAGAGAAAAAAACAGTAACACAAAACATCTGTATTAAGAAAAATGTTTTGTTTGCATTTCTTTTTAAAAATCAGAACCAAAAAAAAAAAAAAAATCAGAACCAAAATACTAAAACATATTCATAGAGCTCCCTCTGGTGGCGTAAGAACAGAATCCTTTAAAAAAAATAACATTACAGGAACCCGAACAGTTTCTATGACATGCAAATATTTTTATGATATGCCAAGCAGTAATAACTTAATATTAGGTTAAATTTTTGCAATTAAAAAGTGCCAAGATAATACCATTAAGTGGTTATGCTCTGTTTTATAAACTTCGCATTTTCAAGCTTTTTCAAGCTTTTACCTCCTCAATGAACACACCAAATTTACACCTATTTATGGGAGCAATTTCTCCTGAAGAACTAAGGGCTGACTGGACAGCTTCTACACAACAAAAGATAGAAAGAACAGTGAGAGAGACAAAGAATGGTAGAAAAAGGGAACCTTCAGCCCCAATACTGAGAATTATAGTGGGGAGGGATAGTACTGAGGGATTGGGAGCAAACTTGTCTGCCCCAGGCACAGAAAAAAAGATCAGCTCTATAACTGTCAGGCAGCAGAGGAGCAACTAGAAATCTGTCTAGGTCCAAGTGGCTGGGGAGTGCCATGGTTTATACTCCCCTCCACTATGAAAGCACAGACCAGATTAAGGTATAGACACCAAAAATGGCCTACCCACCTCATTATGCCCTGGATCACTACCCCACAGCAGCCCCAAAGGCTCTGGAGCTTTAAAAGAGCAACCAGCATATAAAAGAGCCAGCCCTAAAACCCTACTAAGGGGGCAAGGAGAGCTGCTAATACTCTTTCTGGGCCAAATCAGAGGGGCTAGTGACCAACACAGTTTACGGTCCCCCTCCACCTTAGCAGTAGGAGCAGGGTACTGGTGCCCTAACTGGCCTCCCTTCAGTAGGCCTCTAACCGACACCATATCTAGACATCAAGGTAGCCAGAGGGCAGTACACACGACACTAGTGGTCAGCACTCACTACAGCTCTAGCTTTTGCACCAAAGTGACACAGGTATACGAAGCACCCCAGAACACACAGGCCTAGACCACTTTGGGCTCAGATAACTTACTAAGGCACCAGTGTTGCACGGTGCTACAGGACCTCCAAGCTGATGCCTGCTTCAGCTCCAGCTGCCACACCAGGGTGCTCCCTAAACTAAATGCCCCAAAACACCCTGCCTGTACTGCCCTCAGTTTCAGTCACCTTGTCTGGACACCTTTTATGCAGTGAGTACTAGAACACCCCAACCTATATCTAGTTCAAGGTACTCTCTGCATGTAGAAACATGGGACCCCCCCAAGTTACACTCTGTGATGTTTGCTTCAGCATCCGAACAAAGTGTCCTCTGCATTTAGAGTCCCCAGAAACTCCCTCCCAAGCCTGCACCCAGTTCAGTTTTAACTGTCCTGCCAGGGTTCTCACTGCATTGAGAGTTGTAGGATCCCTTGCTTGGACCTGTTTCAGCTTCAGCTGTCCTGCCAGGGCACCCTCTGCACACATAGCAACAGGTCCACTCTTGCCCACACCATCCCAACAAGGCAGCCCTAGTACAGAATGCCCATTAACCTTCAGGCCACATCAGCCACAGCTCCAGACAGTCACAAGTAATCAAACACACATAGTCTATATCAGGGACAATCATATGCAAGATCATTCTTTCAAGTTTAGGAAAAGTAGCTGCTCCATATACTCCACAGACACAAATACAGAAAGGTAAGCAACATAGGGAGACAGAAGGATACACTCCAAAACAAGGCCACTCCTTCAAGACTGGGAGAGGTACTCTTTCACCCAATACATAGAAACAAAAAAGAGAAAGAAAAATGAGGAAATAAATATGTTCCAAAGAAAAGAACAAGACAAAAATCTCAGAAAAAAATCTAAATAGGGCAGCCCGGGTGGCTCAGTGGTTTAGTGCTGCCTTCAGCCCAGGGCCTGATCCTGGAGACCCGGGATCGAGTCCATGCAGGGAGCCTACTTCTCCCTCTGCCTGCATCTCTGTCTCTCCCTATGTCTCTCATGAATAAATAAATAAAATCTTTTAAAAAATTAAAAAAAAAGAAAAAGACCTAAATAATATGGAGATAAATAATCAACCTAATAAAGAATTCAAAGATGCCACTGAACTCAGGAGAAGAAAAGGTGAACACAGTGAGAACTTTGACAAAGAAAACATAAGAAAGGGACGCCTGGGTGGCTCAGCGGTTGAGCATCTGCCTTTAGCTCAGGACATGATCCTGGGGTTCAGGGATCAAGTCCTGCATTGGGCTCCCTGCATGGAGCCTACTTCTCTTCCCTCTGCCTAGGTCTCTGCCTCTCTCTGTGTCTCTCGTGAATAAGTAAATAAGATCTTAAAAAAAAAAAAAAAAAAAAAAAAAGGAAAGAAAACATAAGAAAGTACCAAACAAAACTCAGAGCTGAAGAATACAAAAACTGAACTGAAAAACACAATAGAGAGGTTCAACAGCAGACAGGATGAAGTACAAGTACAGATGAGTGAGTTGGAAGATAAAGTCATAAAGCCTACCCAGACAGAGAATCAAAAAGAAAAAAGAATTAAAAATATGAAAATAACTTAAGGGACCTCTGAAACAACATCAAGTGGAATAATGTTTGCATTATATGGGTACCAGAAGGAAAAGAAAGAGAAAGGGGCATAAAACTTAACTGAGGAAATAATGGCTGAAAACTTCCCAATTCTAGGGAAGAAAGTGAACATCTGGGTTCAGGGAGCCCAGAGAGTTCCAAATAAAATGGACCCAAAGAAAATCATACCAACACACATTATAATTAAAATGTCAAAAGTAAAGAAGGAATCTTAAAAACAGCAAGAGAAAAGCAAATTGTTACATACAAGAGGCACCCCAGAAAGCTTTCGTTCAATTTTTCAGTAGGAAGTCTGCAAGCCAGAATGGAGTGGCACAACATATTCAAAGTGCTAAAAGGAAAAAGCTTACAACCTATGACTACCTGGCAAGATTATCACTCAGATTTGAAGGAAAGATAAAGAGTTTTCTGGACAAACAAAATAAGGGAGTTTACCACTATGAAATCAGCCTTAGAAAAAAATATTAAAGGGTCTTCTTTAACTTGAAATAGCAATAATTAATAACAAGAAAACATACAAAAGTCTCATTGGAAATGGTAAAAATTAGATTAATCACATAAAGATACTAACAAGTTTAAAAAAGGAAAAAAGTAGTAAAACTAACTAAAATTATAATAATTAGTTAAGGGATACATAAAGCAAAACAATATATACAGTGACATCAAAAATATAACACGTGGAAGGGGGAAAACAGAGTTTTAGAATGTGTTCAAATTTAAGTTGCTGTCAACTTAAGCTCTCATACACATAGGATGATGTATATGGGACCCTCACAATATCACAATGCAAAAGCTTACAGGAAAAGCAAAAAATAAAATGAGAAAAAAAATCTAAAGATGACATTAAAGAAAGTCATCAAAACATAGAGGAAGAGAGAAAGAAGATGAACGAAGAGAGAGGAACTATACAACAGCCAGAAAACAATGAACAAAATGGCAATAACTACATATGTATCAATAATTAAGTGTAAACAGACTACATTCTCCAGTCAAAAGACACAGAGTGGCTGAATGGATGTTTTAGAAAGACACACCTACATACTGCCTATAAGAGATTCACTTCTGAAGAGAAGACACACACAGACTTAAAGTGAATGGATGAAAAAGATATTCTATGCAAAAGAAAAGAAAGCTGGTGTAGCTATACTCAGACAAAACAGACCCCCCCCCAAAAAAAAATTTTAAAAAACTATAATGAAGGACAAAGAGGGGCACTACATTAATAAGTTAGTTCACCATGAAGATATAACATTTATAAATATATATGCAGGGCAGCCCAGGTGGCTCAGAGGTTTAGTGCCGCCTTCAGCCCAGGGCATGGTCCTGGATTCCCGGGATCAAGTCCCACGTTGGGCTCCCACATGGAGCCTGCTTCTCCCTCTGCCTATGTCTCTGCCTCTCTCTCTTTTTGTGTCTCTCATGAATAATAGATAAAAAATCTTTAAAAAAGAAAAAATATATGCACCCAGTATAAAGCACCAAAATATATAAAGCAAGTATTAACAGACATAAAGAGAAAGATTGACAGCAACATGATAATGGGATGTTAACACCTCACTACATCACTGGATAGATCATACAGATAGAAAATCAATAAGGAAACACTGGACTTAAAAGACTAGACCAGATGGACTTAATAGATACACACAGGACATTCATCCAAAAGCAGTGAAATACACACTGTCAACTGCAAATGGGACATTCTCCAGGACGGATAATGTGTTAGGCCACAAAGTAAGGCTCAAAAATTCAAGAAGAGTGGAATCATATCGAGCATTTTTTATGACCAGAATGTTACAAAACTAGAAATCAGTGCTATAAGAACACTGGAAAAAACACACAAATATGTGAAGATTAAACAACACATTTCTGAACACTGCTGAGTCACAGAAGAAATCAAAGGGGAAATCATAAAATACTTAAAGACAAATGAAAACAGAAATATGGCACACCAAAATCTATGGGATGCAGCTAAAAGCAGTTCTAAGAGGAAAATTCATAGCAATACAGGCCTACTTCAAGAAATAAGAGAAATATCAAACAACTAGCAACAATTTAACAATAGTTTCTCACTTTTAAACTTAACAATTTAAAGAAACTAGACAAAGAAGAGTAAGTGAAGCCCAAAGGTTAGAAGAAAGGAAATAATAAAGATCAGTGAAATATAAATGAAATAAACCTTCAGGTAGACTCACCAAGAAAAAAAGGAGAGAGAAAGAGCTCAAATCAGAAATAAAAGAGGAAAACTTACAACTGATACCACAGAAATACAAAGAATCCTGAGACTACTATAAACAATCATATGCCAGATATAAGTGGATAAATTCCTAAATTTATAATCTTCCAAGACAGAATCATAAAGAAACAGAAATCTGAAAAAGAACAATTATTAGTAGAGGGGTTGAATCAATATTCAAAAATCTCCCAACAACAAAAAAAGTCCAGGACCAGATGACTTCACTGGTGAATTCTACTAAACATCCAAAGAAGATTTCATACTTATCTTCCTCAAACTCTTACAAAAAGTTAAACAAGGAAAACCTCCAAACACATTTTACCAGACTAGTATTACCCTGATATCAAAACTAGACAAGGACACTACAAAAAATACATATATTACAGCTAGTAACCCTGAAGAACACAGATGTAAATATACTCAACAAAATATTGCCAAACCAAAATAACAATACATACAAAGGACTATACACCATGATCAAGAAGTATTTATTCCAGGGATGCAAAGATGGTTCAACATCCATAATCTATCAATATAATAAATCACATTAACAAAATAAATGATAAAAACCACATATGATCATCTCAATAGATACCAAAAAATAATTTGACAAAATTTAACATCATTTATAGTAAAAACTCTCACAAAGTAGATATAGATGGAATTTACCTCAACATAATAAAGCCATCTATGGTGGACCCACAGCTCACATTATACTCAATGGTAAAAAGACAAAAGTTTTTCCTCTATGATCAGAAACCAAACAAGGACGCTCATTATTTTTATTCAACATAGTACTGGAAGTCCCAGGCAAGTAAAAGAAATAAAAGGTATCTAAATTGGAAAGGAAAAATAAAACTATCAGTATTTGCAGGTGACACGATACTATATACAAAAAAACCCTAAAGATTACACCAAAAAACTAGTATAAGTAATAAAAGAATTTAGTGAAGTTGCAGGATAAAAAATTAATATACAAAAACCTGTTGTGAAAAAAAAAATCTGTTGTGTTTCTATACACTAATATCAAATTCTCAGAAAAAGAAATTAAGAAAACTATTCAATTTGTTCAAAATGATATAACACACAGGAATAAACTTAACCAATAAGATAAAAAACTATACCTCTATAAAAACTATGGAATAAAAGATAAAAGAAACTGAAGACCACACAAACAAATTGAAAAATATTCCATGCTCATGGGTTGGAACAATTAATATTGTTAAAATGCCCATAATACCCAAAGCAATCGCGGATCCATTGCTATCCCTATCAAAATTCCAATGAAATGTTTCACAGAAATAGAAGAAATAATTCTAATAATTTTAGGATAATTCTATTCTAATTTTGTGTAGAACCACAAAAGACCCCAATAGTCAAAACAATCTTGAGAAAGAAGAACGAACAAAACTAGAGGTATCTAACACACTCCCTGACTTCAAACTACACTTGACCTATGAACATGAATATAAACCACATGGATCCACTTATTCATAGATTTTTTACAGTACTGAAAACGTATGTTTCTTAAAATGTTTTTCTTTATTTTTTTTTTATTTTTTTTTTAATTTTTTATTTATTTATGATAGTCACAGAGAGAGAGAGAGGCAGAGACACAGGCGGAGGGAGAAGCAGGCTCCATGCACCAGGAGCCTGATGTGGGATTCGATCCTGGGTCTCCAGGATCGCGCCCTGGGCCAAAGGCAGGCGCCAAACCGCTGCGCCACCCAGGGATCCCAAAATGTTTTTCTTTAAAACATTTTTTCTCTAGCTTACTATTGTAAAAATACGATATATAGTACTTATAGCATAGAAAATACATGTTAACTGAATGTTTATGTTATCAGTAAGGCCTCCAGTCAACAATAGGCTATTAGTTAAGTTTTGGGAAAGTAAAAGTTATACACATATTTTCCACTGCATGGGAAATTCGTGCCCTTAAACCCCTGCCTTGTTCAAGCATCAACTACATACTCCAAGCTACAATAATCAAAACATATGGTATTGGCATAAAAATAGACACAAAGATAAACAGAACAGGGTCGAGGAATAAACTCATATATACATACCCACACACATGTACATGGACAATTAATTGACAACAAAGGAGGCAAAAATATACAACTCTTTAAATGAGTACAGTCTCTAAAAAATGGTGTTGGGAAAACTGTACAGTTAAACACAAAAGCATAAAACTGGACAATTTCCTTACACCATATTTAAAAAATCAACTCAAAATGGATTAAAGATTTGAATGAAAACCTTAAACTATAAAATTCCTAGAAGCAGGCAGTAGGTTCCTTGACATATGTCTTAGCAATGTTTTTTGGAACTGACTCCAAAGGTAAAGGAAACAAAAGCTTCTGCACAATGAAGGAGCCATCACCAAAATGGAAAGTAGCTTAATGAATGGGAGAAAAAATATTTGCAAATCAAAAAAAAAATTGCAAAAAATATTTGCAAATCATATATCTGATGAGAGGTTAATATACAAAATATATAAAGAGTACATACAACTCAATAACAACAAAAAAAGTAATGATTAAAAAACAGGCAGCGTAATGCATAGACATTTTTCAAAAGAGACACATAGATGGCATAACAGGCACTAGTCAGAATGGACAGTATCAAAAAAGCCAAGAAATAACAAGCGTTGACAAGGATGTAGAGAAAAGGGAACCAACCCTTAGAGCACTACTGGTTGTTATGTAAATTTGTGCAGCCACTACAGAAAACACTATGGAGGTTCCTCAAAAACTACAAATAAAGCTACCAAAGGATCCAGCAATTCTACTAGTAGGTATCCATACAAAGGGAATGAAAATGCTAGTTTGAAACGATGTATATACCCCTACGTTCATTGTCTTTAACCCTACTAAATGCTATTAAAATATTAAAGAATATTGCTTTCCTGATTCGAATTTTTCCCCCTTTTCAGTTCAAACTTATTTCCCTTTTATTAAAGTCCAAGTTACCATTATATGGTTTGGTACTCGATAACGGAAAACTTGTTTGAATAAAGTAATTTGTTATCATCAGCATTTCCAGGTGATTGTCTACAATTAAGTAGCATTATGAATAAACCTTGAGAAGCCCATCCGTGGGGCTTATACTCTGTCAAGGCCCAGTTCCTCTGGAGTGGAGATTTCCAGTTCATCTAAAATGAGTCTAAGTTCCTAGATGACACAGGGGTAGAGCTCCTCATGAGGTCTTACTTTGTCTTTAACAACCTTGAGGATGTGAACTACATTAGCAAAATCATTAGGTTACATGCCTGCAAAGCAGCATCCATGATATTGGGTTCCAGAACCAGATCACATCCCTTTATTCAATTGTAGGCATCAATATCTGGCTTGTTGAAATATGTCACCCAGTGCACAGCAAACTCCTCAGTAGCAACAAACTGACTAGACAGTGGGTAGTGGCAGTACAGTGGTGCCTGGGTGGGGTACAAGAAGCCTCAAGGGCTGGCACAAGAGACTGTCTGTTGCTACAAAGTAGCACTGAACACGATGACCATGGCAGTATGCAGTCTAAGCAGAAATTTAATCATTTATTCACTAATTTAAAAAAATCTTATTAAACACCCACTTTGTGCAAAACGTGGTCCCTAACTTCAGAGAGAAGAGTCTAATAAAACAGCATTAGGGGATCCCTGGGTGGCGCAGCGGTTTGGCGCCTGCCTTTGGCCCAGGGCGCGATCCTGGAGACCCGGGATCGAATCCCACATCGGGCTCCCGGTGCATGGAGCCTGCTTCTCCCTCTGCCTGTGTCTCTGCCTCTCTCTCTCTCTCTCACTCTCTGTGACTATCATAAATAAAAATTAAAAAAAAAAAAAAACAGCATTAGAAGATACATATGAAGTGCTAAAGGAGTTATAAAAGTCTTCAGAAAACAATTTGAGTGTTTCC
This sequence comes from Vulpes lagopus, assembly GCF_018345385.1. Taxonomy (NCBI): domain Eukaryota; kingdom Metazoa; phylum Chordata; class Mammalia; order Carnivora; family Canidae; genus Vulpes; species Vulpes lagopus. The sequence continues at coordinate 31,053,996 of NC_054831.1, read as the reverse complement.
TACCTCCCTTAGATCAGTGGAGAACTATAAACATCAATACCACACTACCTATGCAGCAGCGCTCCTGGACATAATGCCAATATTATACTCTTTAACCTACAAGCTAACAATATGAACAGTCCTCACGCAAATTGCTCCTTTTGCTTTTTATCAAGCCTATCTCCCTTTCGTTAAACTGTAATGCTTGAGGGCAGAAGAAACAGTGTCTTTACTTTGTATTAAGGGCTCACAAAATACAGTATCAATATCACAAGCACCTACATAGGAAAGAGTCAAAGAAAAGAACATTTTAAAAAGGAGGAGGGGGTATGTAATGAACAAAGGAACAAAAAGTACATACAAGGTCTAGTTATTAAGTTACTAAGTTCAGTTTAGTTCAGATTCACAATTCTGTAGCATTATAGAGACTGGTGGATGCAGGTTCTAAAAAGTGCTCAATATACAAACATAAATACAGTATTTATTTGGTAGGGTATTACCTTTGCCACTGAATATTTTCTATATGAGCATATTTTATGTTTTTTTATGTCAATAAGCTGGTGTTAGATATGAACTCTTAGGAACAACAGGTAAAGGAATTATATTAATTTGTAGTATCTTTAGTGCTACTACTGATAATCTTAGCGGATTACTTCTCTAAAGAAAATAGTTATTAAAACTCTTTTTTTTCCTACTGTTTACTCTCATGGAATAAAGACACATCTTTAAAGACACACACATTTTGTTTTTTTTTTTTTTTTAAGATTTTATTTATTTATTCATGAGAGACACACAGAGAGGCAGAGACACAAGTAGAGGAGAAGCAGACTCCTCACAGGGATCCCGATGTGGGACTCGATCCCAGGACCCCGGGATCACACCCCGAGTCGAAGGCAGGTGCTCAACCACTGAGCTACCCAGGTACCCCCATCCCAGTGTTCTCAAGAGTTAACCATTATTGTTTCTCTGTAGTTTTTGGTTTTTTAATATTTATCAATTTGCTAAACACAGTAACAAAATGGGTCTTCTGGATAGTTCTTTAAAAGAATGAATAACAACCAAAAATTTTAGCTCAGGGCGTGATCCTGGGGCTCCTGGGATCAAGTCCCGCATCAGGCTCCCTGCAGGGAATCTGCTTCTCCCTCTGCCTATGACTGCCTCTGTGTCTCTCATAAATAAATACAATCTTTAAAAAGGAAAAAAAAAAAAAAAAGAGAGAGAGAGGAGAGGGACATTGAAAATAACTAGTAAAAATCTTGGGATCCACATAGGACAAAGATGTTGTGGAGGCAGAGTCCTCCAGGAATAAGCTGGAAACACAGAAAGTAGTGGTAAGTCATAGGATGCTTATAACTGAAACTATGGAAGAGTTGCTATAACTGATAATGATAAATGTCATGGTATGATTACAGGCGAGGGCGGTAGACAAAATCATTGAAAGAGAACAATCAAGAAAATTAAAGACTGTGTAATATTGGAAGGATCATTTTTTTTGGATACTGAATTCACCAAGATACTGAATCCCAAGTGTGGAAGGGTGACCAGGAGTCAAGTGTTAAAATCTAAAAATGACAGTCTGTAGATGACCCTAACACAGAGGGTTAACAGGTGATAGAGTCTGGTAGCAAAAGCCTCAAAAGTTTGGGGGAGGGGATGGTTAGGGTGCATGGAAGAATGCTGCAGTGAGAAGCAAGGAAAACACCTTCCTCATCCTACTTTAGACGCAGTGGTATTAAGGGATTAGAGAAAGCAGTCACCGTGTAAGAGAGCTGTACAACAGTATGTTCAGGGACAAGAAAGGTTTTAGAGCAAAAAGATGAAGAAAATGTCTACAAGTTTAGAATACAGGGGATTTTGCTGGTAATGTGCTATAGAGGGCTTTCTGGAAGAGTTCAGGGAGATATGCAAGAGGGTGGGGGTCAGATTAGGGTACAACCAGAACCATATGGAGAGACCAGCTAATGAAGGAAAAGTCAGGAGGTCCAGGGCTTCTGGTGATAAAGAAGAGGGATAAAACATATGCTGGAATTGGTCTATTACACCTAGACAAGTGTTATATGGAAGGATGGAAGGAAAGGAGGGAGGGAGGGAAAACTTGTGTGCAGGTTTATCATATTGCCTCTCAAATGCAAATTCACCCTTCATAGTCCTCCTTGTGAGAAGCTAGATAATATAAACACTTCCTTGCTTGCTAACATGATGTTAAGCTTTGTCAGGAGCTGATTTTGAAAGGTGCAGAGGACATGGCTTCTGTTTCTGATTAACAGGCATTCTTTCTTCTTGTACCCGCAGCATGTGGGGCACACTGACATTCACCCCTGTGTGGGCAGCTTTCAGGAGAGTTCTGCTGCTGCCCTGCCAGCTTCCCTGTGATTTTTAGCAAGCCTCAAGGCCAACTTCCCACCACCAAATTCTGCTGGTGACCCAACTGGCATCCCAGCCTACTACCAAAGAGTTCAGCAACACTGGCAACTTCCACCTGCAGCACTCCAGCAGGCTTCCTAGTAGATCCAGTGATTCCCAAGCAGCTTCCCAGTACATTTCACTGGCACTCTAGGCAGGTTCCCAGGAGCTTCAGTAGCTCTACAGTGGAAAGTTTTATGAATGCCAGCCTCAGCCTATGACACCTCAGTGAACGCCACCATCCAGTGGGTTATAGCCATACCATACCCAATCAGGTTTGAATCTCAGCCGTTAAGGGTGGGGTTGGGGAGATCTTCCAAAATCTATTCCTTCTTTGGGTATTGTGTCTCACTGCTAGGAATAGTGGCTGCTTCCCATATCTGCTGTTCCTATATTCTCTAGAGTTCTTTATCCCTTAAAGTTAATTCCCTAAACATAGTTACTAATTATTTATATTAAACTCTCCTCAAATTATTATGTGTTTTTTTTTCTCCTGACTGGATGCTGACTTATACAACTTATTTGAAGACTAATTTACAGTAATCATTTGAACTGCCTTATGAATAGATTTTAATTCAGATTTCTCTTACAGCAGTGTTCACTATTCATATATATCTAAACAAATGTGTAGGTACATATGCATGCATGGACTACATGCATATGCATATGTAGCCCAAAACAAAACAGGTTTCATATGCCAAAGTATGCAGCTACTGACATAAAAAAAACGTCAAATTCCTGCAACCAAACTGTGTTCCTGGGAATTTTACCTAAATTCTACAGGCCTTACTCTTTTCATCTGAATTATTATAGACTGTATAATAACATTCCTTCCAGCTCTATGATTCTGATTTATTTGGTTGTGAATTCTCAAATACAAAATTTTCCCACATTTTATAAAGTATATTATATTTACTTGATTTATGCACAAAAATAAATGGCTCTGCTTAGGTTGTTCAAAAGTGATTTCACTGATGTCACTTTCTTTTTATTGCACCAACTACTTAATATATGTACTAATATTTCTTTGTGACTTCTATTAGTTTTAGAAGACTGGTGAAGCAGAGAATAGCAATGTTCTTTAGTAACTTAATAAAAACAATCTTATATGAGTATCAAGATAACTGAATTGAGCTGCAATAAAAAAAGATCAAGTTAAATTTGTTACTAATATACAGTTTGTAATATGATCATACCTGTTTATGTTTTTGAAGTGGTTTCTTTTCATGCAATTTTTTATCTCCAAATTTCTTATATGTTAAAGGTACTCCATATTTAGCAGCAGGCTTTGTAATTTTCTGAGCAGACACAACAGAAGCCAAGCTTTGTCCTGAAGCTGGTCTTTTAGCTACATGAAAAGATACAGAGAGTTTTTCCTAGAGTTGTTAATATTAAGTCTTTAATTTCAAAATTCTTCAAGATAACTTTTTCATTTTTATAATCATTGACAGCATTTGAGACTTTTAAAATCCTGTTCACTCCTTAACACATGCCTTCATTATAACTATTTGATATTAAAGCCATTTTGGGGATCCCTGGGTGGCGCAGCGGTTTGGCGCCTGTCTTTGGCTCAGGGCGTGATCCTGGAGACCCCGGGTCGAATCCCACGTTGGGCTCCCGGTGCATGGAGCCTGCTTCTCCCTCTGCCTGTGTCTCTGCCTCTCTCTCTCTCTCTCTCTCTGACTATTGTAAATAAAAAAAATAAAAATAAAAATAAATAAATAAATTTTATTAAAAAAAATAAATAAAGCCATTTTGGATTTTAAAAAAGCAAAAAGCCATGCATCTTTAAAATGTTGAAATTTCTCATATTAAAAAAAAGCACATCCCTAAAACTGACTATGGGTGATGACTGTATGTATCTGTGAATATACTAAAAAACAATGAGTTGTAGACTTTAAGTGGGTGAACTGAATGGTATAGAATTATAACTCAATAAAGCTGTTAAAAATATTTTTAAAAACATTTACTGTTTTAGAAATTACTCTCAAAACTAGCACATAAATTTCAAGAGCAACCGTTAAACACTAATACAATCACTCTGAGCAACTTTAATAATTTCTTCATCTACAGTCTGAATGATGTCTATACCTACAGACCTACAGAAAACAAACACTTTAAAACAATCATTATAGCACAGGGTCCCCTGAAATGGGTACCTTTATACACTATCAGTGGGAATATAAAATGGTCAAACTTTCTAGAGAGCAATCTATATCAAGAACAATGTTTATGGATTGCTTTCAAAGAAATAATCAGAGATACATAAAAATTTATATACAAGGATAGGCCCTAGAGCAATTATTTATCCGATTCTTTTTTTTAAATATATTTTATTTATTTGAGAGAGAGTGAGCAGGAGCAGGGTACGGGGGGGGGGAACAGAGGGAGTGGGAGAAGCAGACTCCTGCTAAGCAGGAAGCCTGACATGGGGGCTTGATCCTTGGACTCCAGGATCAAAATCTGAGCCAAAGACAGACACCCAACTGACTGAGCCACCCAGGTGCCCCTTATGTATCCAATTCTTAATGAAGCCTAGATAAAGTTCAGTCCAAGAACAATAAACTCAAGAAAAACACTTAAACTGAAGAAATTTAAAGGAAAGTCTACTATTTATATCTCTCAAAGATATTAACTAGGAACTAGGAAAAGTGGAAGAAAAAAATTTCCCTCTGAGAGTTCAACTGTGAGATGAAATCAGAATACATATATACAACATCATAACACTGTAACTTGGCTAAATATATTAAAACAATCAAAGAAATACATATACTGGTACACATACTGAAGAAGGAACTAAAGTCACAAAAGTATAAAAATGATTCCCAAGAGAAAAATATTGAATAGCTCCCAATTACTTCCAGAAAAGAGGGGAATCTGATTTGGGGGTAATTTCTCAGTGAAAAGGCTACCAGTAGGATAAAGCTTAATATGGGGAGATGGAGCCCATAAAGTATCTATTAGCCCATCAGCAATAAAATTTCTATTTTAGCCTCATGCTATTCCACATTTCATTCATCCAACTCCTGTTACAATAAAATGACTTTCTAATTCCTATGTAGGCTTATCTAACTGGAAAGAATGTGCTGACAAGGAGTAATTCTGGTCTCTCTGACAATGAGGCTTTGATTAAGATTTGACTTCTCATGAGGGCTGGCTGCCAGGAGAGACATTGCTGATTCTGCTGTGTCTCTCTTGTGAATTTTGTTTAGAGTAAATTGATTTCCCAGGGACTGACAATCTCCACACACTGAGAGGATGGGTCTAAGGGTCTTTAGGAAGAGCTAAATATGGCTGGCCTTACCACTCCCATACCACTTCCAGCTAACATGGACTCACTGTCATAATATGGTATTTATTTTTATTAATTTACTCAAACTCAAAATGGAGAATATGCAAAGCATTATGTTTGAAAAACAATATGCTCTTCAAATCTTACATAACTTCTGATTTTAAAAATCCATTATGAAATCAGCCTATGAAGAAAAAATATAATTTCCTTCACACACACACACACACACACACACACACACACACAGAGTATATAACCATACTGACAATCCTACAAATGGTCTCCTGCTACAGGCCACAGTAAAAGAAAATTAACCTTGGTAAGGTACCTGACTTCATAATAATTCGCTTTTTAAAAATTTTAGAATATGAAGTATTTTTCAAAGAAAGATATATAAAGATTTACACTTAACTAAGACATTTTATGAAAATCTGCTCAGAATATCAGCTAAGCAACTGATAAAGATGAAAGACTTCAAGATAGATTTCATTTAAATAAGGCAGACAAGAAATGGAAACTTTATTATTAATTCATCAGAAAGTGTTATATACTGTCATAAATCAAAAATAATTTAAAGATTCATTTCCCTCTGGGCTAAATTTATCTACAATTAACCCCAACTTATTATATCTACATATATCTCTGGTATAATTAGAAAGTATTACTAATTAGTATTAGTATATTGTTTATTGCATACAGGTTAAAGGACTCATATTAAATTTCATTTACCTGGTATAGGCTGCACTCCACACTTGGAAAATGTTTTTAGACAAAATTCTTCTGCAATAAGCTTAGATTGAAAGAGGACACAGTTAGAAAAGATGTTAAATTTCCAAAATAAAAAACCTACCCATTAATCATATTACATTTTCCCCCCTTTTTAGTCATACATATGCTATCAGATAAACTGTATTTATTCAACCTTAGTAAATCCATTCACCAAAGCCCTCTCATCCTAATTCCCTTCGACTCATAAATTTTATTACTTTTCCAGACATGTTCTCTTCTCAAATTAACCTAATGAACAACAAAGGCCCACACAAACTCAGCAATTTAACACAATTATGTCTTATCTGGAAAAGCCTCTATGTTCTATATACAGCCAAATCCCTTGTTTACCTCAAAACTAATAATCTCTTAATTACCCCTTTCTCAGATTAACCTATCAGTTATTTCAACTTTACTCTGAATCTTCTCTGTATCTCCAATGAGTTTTCACTCCTATTAATATGTAATTGTAAAGATACTCATGGAAAAATATTCAATTATTCTTACATAACTCAACAAGTATCTCTTTTTACTATTACTAAAATACTCCAGGTCCTATTCCCTAGCATTCATGAACATCTTTGAGAACCAAAAATCATTAGTATTTCCCGCAAGTCATTTTTCCTCCCTACTCACTGTTTTTTTTTTTTTTCTTTTTAAGTGTGAAACTATGACACCAACAATGATTTAACTCAGTTTAAACCTGCTTTTTCTTATGAGGTGGGGAAAGGAAAGCAAATTAATTTTTTCTTTTTTCAAGAGAAATGAGGCCTGCTGGAGAGAATATTCACACAGTAGCAGTGGAACAGAAGCTCCGACAGGCAAAAAACCATGACTGAGATGGTCATTTGTCCCCTTAAGGGTCCCCCAAAAAGCAGTTTTCAAGTCTCCTACTGGCAGAATCAGCATCACCAGGGACATATTAAATGTGGAAATTGTCAGGCTCCCACCTCAGAATCACTAAAATAGAAATTGTAGTGATAGGACCCAGCAATGCCTTCCAAGTGTTTTTTTTTTTTTTTTTAATGTATGCTAAAGCTTGAAAACCACTGCACCAAAAAATAAATTAAGTGAAGGTGTGGTTCACAGGCAATTCTGAGCAGAGTATATTTTCTCTTTTAAACATTTGCATGTTTTCCCTTTCTTTTGCATGGAAGAAAATGGGTGCTTTATGAACTCCAACGTGCCCCAAACTAGATAGTTTCTGTCATTGTTTGAATGTGAGTCTTTCTTTTTTGTGTGAATGCAAATATGAACTAAGAGATGGGGCATAAAGAATCCAAGAAGATTCTGAAATCTCTATGCTGTGTTGTCCAATATAGTTGCCATCCATATGTAGTTATTTTGATGAAAATTTTAGGTAAATTTAACTTAGAATTCAGCCCTTTGGTCACACTAGGCACATTTTAAGTATTCAATAACCACAAGTGGCTAGTGGCTACAATGCTGGGCAATGCAGATATAAAACACTTCACATCATAGAAAGCACTACTATTGGACAGCACCTATATTCCTAAGAAATCAGAGCTTATCCATGATTTGTCAAGCTTCCTTCAAGGTGTGTAAGATTGCAAATTAAGCTCTATTAAGCTCTGGCTGACAGAATTTAGGAAGAAGAGATTTTTTAAAAACCTACAGAACATTATAGTAGTTCATATGTTATACAGTAAAGCTCACAAATTGTTTCAAAGTTAAAGCCTTTAAAAATGTATTATAAACTTTCTCACTAGAATACTGAATAAGTGATATATAGCAGAAAATAAAACTTAGGAACCAAAGAAGAGATTTTCATAAAAAATGAAATCTAGGTGATGTCTAAATAGCAACAAAGAGCTATTCATATACTAAAACATACTAAATATTCCACTTGTTAATAATTTGTCCTTTTTTCTTTGCATATAATAAATTTTGATACATGAGGCTTGAACATTTTCTTTCATTGCTGGCTCGCTGAATTCCAGTGCTTCAACCTTGAAACTGTATGTCCTAACTACGGTTTATTGGGGGAGGGGGCCTCAGCAAGATTCAGTGAATCGCCAGTGGTTGCCAAAAAACAATAGTATATTGCATCATAAATCTGTCCTTGAAAATGTTACTTCTAACAAAGGAGTCTTATAAGACACCTATGTTTCAGAGATTCTTGCTATGTCCTATATAATTAACCTTCAATCTATACATTTTACTTGGCTTTTTGCGAACTAATTTTGTGTTCTCCTGGTAGTAACAGTTAAATCCACATCTCTGTTTTCTGAATATTGTTTGCAGATATTCGATTAAGTCAGAGAATATATGACATGTCCCTCTTAGCCCATGAGCATATAAAAGTAATAAAACTATGACTTTGTTAGATGGATGATTTACAGAGGAGTTTAACAGTGATCATTTAAATTAACAAAGGCCATACAGAATATGTAATAAATAATTCCAGTTTCAAGTGATCACACTTGTATCAAAAACTTGTAGAAATGATTTGATATAATTTTTTAGTAAATCTGGTCAAAGTAAAATTCAGTTCAACTCAACAAATATTTATTATACATGTGAGTACTAGAGGAAAAATTTTAAATCAACAATCTGTTATACATATAAATGCCCACAAAACTTCCAATAATTGCCAAACCTTAAGATACTAACATATACATATTAGTATAATAAAATGACACATCAATAATATCTAATGTATACTGAATATATTGAGCACTTATTACATGCTAGACATTAAGCACTTTATGTACATTATCACTTTCTATTTAATTCTTATAATCACCTGATGATATATTTATAATGCCATTGTGTTTACCTGTCAGTGAGGCACAGAAATGTTTAATAATTTTACAACTCAAGATGGTTACCAAAGGGGAGGTGAGTAGGGGGATGGGTGGAATAGGTAAAGGGAATTAAAAGTACACTTACCTTGATAAGCACGACTGTACAGAATCATTGAATCACTATATTGTACACATGAAACTAACATAACCCTGTGTGTGTTAACTATATTGAATTTAATTATTTTTTAAATCATAATTTTACAGTTAGAAACCCAAGACAGAAAGTAGAGAGGTGAATGCCAGGAGTTGTGACAGAAGGAATGGGCAGTAACTGGTTAAGGGGACTGAGTTTGTTTTACAAGATGAAGAGTTGTAAAGATGAATGCTGGTATTAACTGCACAACAGTGAAAATCTATTTAATATCACTGAATTGCACACTCAAAAATGGCTAAGATGAATATTTTATGTTGTGATATTTTACCATGATAAAAAAAAAAATTGGAAAGCAAAACAAAAGAAAACAAAGACAAAGGAATGATTTTCTGATATTGTGATTTAGAATAAGAAATACATATTTGATGCCAGTTCCTGGCAAACACAGCTCCTAAAACCCTTAAAGTAACTAAATGGTATGAGAATAAAGGTGTCTTTTCTTATTCCTAAATCTCTTTCAACTACCCCTGAATTTATGTTAATAAAGTGATATCTAGAAAGCCCCTATGGATGGAAGCTGATTGCCAAGGAAATCTACCACACGATTAGAGGGCTGGAACTTTCAGCTTCACTACTCCCCTCGAGAGGAAAGGGACTAGTGATTAGTCAAACACTAAGAGCCAATGATTTAATCAATCGTGTCTACATAAGAAAGCTGCCATAAAATATTGAAGAACAGGACTGGACTGTGTTGGTAAACATGCCAGAAGGCTAACACATCCCAGTTTCACTGGAACAGAAGCTCCTGTACCCAAGACTCTTTCAGACCTTGCCCTATGCACTCCTTCATCTGATTTTGGGATCTTATGATCTATATTTCCAGGTAGTGCCAGAACTGAACTAAACTGTAGGACACCCAGCTGTGTTGCAGAAGTCCTTGGTGTGGGAAAAACTACCACACATGTAGTGATCAGAAGGATAAGAAGTTCAGTAAGTGTTAAAACACAGGAGGAATGTTTTCCCTCCTATAGATTCACAACCAGAACACAAATCCAAAGAGGAAAAATATGAGAATGGAAAGAAAGGTGACTCCAGTGTCATCTGAAAAAAAGCATCTAATTCTCCCAGAATTGTGACGTGCTCTCCTCAAAACATAGGTTATGTCCTAGTTAAGCATCATAACCCTACTGTTCTAAAGTTTAAAAAAAAAACAACAACAAACATACCTGAGGTGAGAGAAACTTTTCAATGCGTTTGGCTATAAAACCTTTCTCCAATATGGAGTTGACTGATGGTCTATCCCTAGGATTTCTTTTAAATAACTGAGAGAGTAAATTGCGGAGATCATAAGAATAATGTAAAGATACAGGTGGAAAAGATCCAGATATTATCTTCAGTACCAGGTTTTTCATATTGCCAGCTTCGAACTAAAATCCAGAAAATAAATTAACATATATGAAACACACATAAATTGAAAATAGGAATAAACAATGAGAAATAGTCCTTTTCCTATAGAACAGAAATACAATCCCCTTACAAATATTTTAGTCAGCATATGTTCCTTTTTTAGCATATTTCTTCAGAACAAAGTTCACTTGTTTATAAATAAACATATTTAAGAGAATATCAGTCCTCATAAAACATTATAACTTACTCTAAGATTTTTATTTATTCAAAACACTGCAAGATGGAATAAAGATATTAAGGATTTTATAAGAACATAATAATAATAAAGATGAAAACAAATCTTGTAGTCTTCACTTAAGACCTGCCTACCTATGCCCCTGTTGCAGTAAATGAACAAGACCACAAAACAAAAAGTACCTGGGAAAAATATAATGAATGAAAGTATTAGAGCACTTGGGTGGCTCAAAAGGTTACGTGTCTGACTCTTGATTTTGGCTCAGGTCATGATCTCATGGGTTGTGAGATAAAGTCCTGCATCAGGCTCCAAGTTCAGTAGGGAGTCTGCCTGAGATTCTCTCCTCTGTCCCCTCACCCAACTTGTACACATGGGCACTATCCCTCTCCAATAAATAAATCTTAGGGGAAAAAAAAGAAGGTATTAATTTCTTTTCTTTTAAACACTGCTCATTATTATTTTTAAGTGTGTGATGTTCCCAAAAGCCACACATGAAGCAATGTGGCAAATATTCCAAAGGGGAATGTAAGTCATATCAATGGGAATAGTATATTTTAGGAGTAACACAACATAAACTCTAACTGAAGTTAAAAAAGAGAAGACCGGGGATCCCTGGGTGGCGCGGCGGTTTAGCGCCTGCCTTTGGCCCAGGGCGCAATCCTGGAGACCGGGGATCGAATCCCACGTCGGGCTCCCGGTGCATGGAGCCTGCTTCTCCCTCTGCCTGTGTCTCTGCCTCTCTCTCTCTCTGTGTGTGACTATCATAAATAAATTTAAAAAATTAAAAAAAAAAATTAAAAAAAGAAAGAGAAGACCAGAGATCCCTGGGTGTCTCAGCGGTTTAGTGCCTGCCTTCGGGCCGGGGGGCGTGATTCTGGAGTCCTGGGATCGAGGCCCATGTTGGGCTCCATGCATGGAGCCTGCTTCTCCCTCTGCCTGTGTCTCTGATGAATAAATAAATAAAATCTTGAAAGAAAGAAAGAAAGAAAGAAAGAAAGAAAAGAAAGAAAAGAAAGAAAAGAAAGAAAAGAAAGAAAAGAAAGAAAAGAAAGAAAGAAAGAAAGAAAGAAAAGAAAGAAAGAAAGAAAGAAAGAAAGAAAGAAAAGAAAGAAAAGAAAGAAAAGAAAGAAAAGAAAGAAAAGAAAGAAAGAAAGAAAGAAAGACGGCCATAGGGCAGTTTAAAATCTAAAGATTTCATTTTGAAAGTAAATAAAATTAAGCTTTTGACATCTCTGCTAAAATAGTATAGAACAGGTTCTACACTGTCAACATGTTCTTAATATACACATTAACAAAACATGCTGTAAATTAAGTATTGGTGATTATACCAAGCACAAAAAAGTTCTGCTAAGCCTTGAACTTTCCTAGACATTTAAAATATGATTATTCAGCATATTAAAGTCTGACTACAATTCAGTAGTCTAAAAATATCCAAGTACCTAGGATGGAATTCTAAATGCATAATTATAGATTACCTTCACTACAACAATTTTTCACGGTCTCTCAGCTGACAAACTTTTCATGAAGGTTAGTGAATTACTTATTTTCATGTGTCTACTTAAGAGTAAATAATTCCAAAATCCAGAAGCAATGATAACAGAACATAGATGAAAAAAATGAAAGAAAATACACTGACTTAGTCCTAAAATAACTATGTCAAAAAACTGACCAATTTCTTAAAATAATCTGAAAATCTAATAATCCATTGCACATAACTTTGGCAATCTAGGGATCCCTGGGTGGCGCAGCGGTTTGGCGCCTGCCTTTGGCCCGGGGCGCGATCCTGGAGACCCGGGATCGAATCCCACGTCGGGCTGCCTGCATGGAGCCTGCTTCTCCCTCTGCCTGTGTCGCTGCCTCTCTCTCTCTGTGTGTGACTATCATGAATAAATAAATAAAATCTTTAAAAAAAAAAAAAACAACTGTGGATCCCTGGGTGGTGCAGCAGTTTGGCGCCTGCCTTTCACCCAGGGCGCGATCCTGGAGACCCGGGATCGAATCCCACGTTGGGCTCCTGGTGCACGGAGCCTGCTTCTCCCTCTGCCTGTGTCTCTGCCTCTCTCTCTCTCTCTGTGTGTGACTATCATAAATAAATTAAAAAAAAAAAAACACACACAACTTTGGCAATCTACACTCTTGTAAGGCAATACAGAAAACGAGTATGCAGCCAAGAAAAAAACACAACAAAGAAAAAATAACCCCCAAATAATATGAAGCAATAAAAACAGTCTGTAGCACAACTTATACAATATAAATAAACTGCAGAGAGGAAAAAACACTCATTTCTTTTTTTTTTTTTTAAGATTTTGTTTATTTATTCATGAGAGACACAGAGAGAGAGAGAGAGGCAGAGACACAGGCAGAGGGAGAAGCAGGCTCCATGCAGGGAGCCCGATGTGGGACTCAATCCTGGGTCTCCAGGATCACGCCCGGGCTGAAGGCGGCACTAAACCACTAAGATACCAGGGCTGCCCCCAAAACCCTCATTTCACAAATCAATCTAGAAGAAAGCCTGGAAGGACACAAAATATTACAGGTACTCATCAGCAATTGGAAGAAATGCTTTTGGTACTCATTCACTTCTTTAAATTTTTATCTATTTTCTTAAGTTTTCTGTAATAAAAATACATTATTGTTTAATACGGCATTTTTTGTTGTTGTTAAAGAGAGCAAGCCAACATATAGGCACATGGCAGGAGTCTGTGCAAAGGGAGACAGAGAGAGAATCTCAAGCAGACTCATGCCCATCAAGGAGCCCTTCATTGAAGGGCTCTATCTTACCATCCCGAGATCATGACCTGAGCTGAAATCAAGAGTCAGATGCTTAACTGACTGGGACACTCAGGCACCCTCAAGGGAAGATTTTTAAAAAGTAAAATTTTGAAATGGAAAGTTGGATTAAAATCCAACTTTAAGACAAAAACTGCCCCTTTTGGATTTATTATGTGCCAGCTCAACAAAGTCTCAAATAAAAAAAAATTTCTTTAAAGATTTATTTGAGAGAGAGAGACTGCACACATATTTAAGCACGCTCAAGTGGGGGAAGAAGGCTCCCTGCTGAGCATGGAGCCCAACACGGGGCTGGATCATACTTCAATCACCATGCTAAGATCATGACCTGAGTTGAAATCAAGAGTTGGACATCTAACCAATTCAGCTATCCATCTGCCCCAAAATTAAAGTTTTAATTAAAGGGTATTTGAACTGATAAAATCCCTTGATAAATATGTTGAAAAATATTCTTTAATTTCAATTCCAAACTCAAATAGAATTCAATCCAAATACTCTGGGTGTTTTGAGAAAAATTGCTAAGATGAAACAAAAATTGTTAAGTTAAAATATCAAATTCACATGTAAATGTAACATTAAAAAGATAGCAAGTTTATTTTTGTCATTTAGAAATAATTTTCTGGGGGGATGCCTTGCTGGCTCAGTTGGTTAACCGTCCAATTCTTGATTTCGGCTTAGGTCATGACTCAGATCATGGGACTGAGTCCCCATTCCAGTTCTTCAATGAGCAGGGAGTCTGCTGGAGATTCTGTCTCCTCAAAATAAATAAATCTTAAAAAATTCCTGGAAAAAATATGACATATGTATTATAATAACAAGTATATAATGTATGTATGTAATATATGCATATATGTTATGGGAAAATCAATTTAAATTTATACTTGAGAAAAGATGAGAACTTTAAAAACTGACAGAATTTCTAATACAAGAGGGTGATCTGAAAGATACCATATGATTTTTAAAAAACAGAAATATTACACGTACTTCAGGACATAATTTTTAAAATATTTCTGAAACTTCTACTTACTGCATGTTTAAGTGTGCACATCTCATATAGGACACACCCCAGAGCCCAAATATCACTAGAAAGGGAAAAAAGAGAAATTTTCTCTAAGTATCAGAGTTTACTTAAAATTTTTTTTCATTTAAAGGAAACAAAAGGAGCATGAAAATGCTTTTCAAAAATATATGTTCCATAAAATATATCCTTTATCCCAGATTAGAAAAACAGCAGTTGCCCAAGGAATTAAAGTTTTATTAAAGAAATGTAATCTTTAAAACAACAAAATCAGCAAATTCCATGAATATTCATTGTTATTTTATTCAATTACAAAATATTATAACTTTAAAGAGTATTATAGAGGGGGCAGGGCAAGATAGCAGAGGAGTAGGATCCCCAAGTCACCTGGCCCCACCAACTTACCTAGGTAACTTTCAAATCATCCTGAAAAACCTATGAATTCGACCTGAGATTTAAAGAGAGAACAGCTGGAACACTGGCTACAAAGAGAAGAGTTTGTGCTTCTAACAAGTACAACTTGTTTTTAGACACTCTACACTGAGCAAAATGACTAGAAAGAGCTCACCACAAAAGAATCTGAAACAGACTCTCTGCCACAGAGTACAGAATTTGGATTACAATTCGCTGTCAGAAAGCCAATTCAGGAGCACAATTATAAAGCTACTGGTGGCTCTGGAAAAAAGCATAAAGGATTCAAGAGGCTTCATGACTGTAGAATTTAGACCAAATCAGGCCGAAATTAAAAAATCAATTAAATGAGATGCAATCAAAACTGGAGGTCCTAATGACGAGGGTTAATGAGGTAGAAGAACAAGTGAGTGACATAGAAGACAAGTTGATGGCAAGGAAGGAAGCTGAGGAAGAAGAAAAAAACAATTAAAAGATCATGAGGAAAGGTTAAAGGAAATAAATGAAAGCCTCAGAAGGAAAAATCTAAGTTTAATTGGAGTTCCGGAGGGTGCCAAAAGGGACAGAGGAACAGAAAGCATATTTGAACAAATCATAGCTGAGAAATTCCCTAATTTGGGGAGAGAAACAGGCATTCATATCCAGGAGACAGAGAGATCCCCTCCTAAAATCAATAAAAACCATTCAACCCTGACATTTAATAGTGAAACTTGCGAATTCCAAAGATAAAGAGAAAATCTTTAAAGCAGCAAGAGACAAGATATCCCTAACTTATATGAGGAGAAATATTAGATTAACAGCAGACCTCTCCACAGAGACCTGGCAGGCCAGAAAGGGCTGGCAGGATATATTCAGGTCCTAATTGAGAAGAACATGCAGCCAAGAATACTTTATCTAGCAAGGCTCTCATTCAGAATAGGAGGAGAGACAGAGAGCTTCCAAGATAGGCAGAAACTGAAAGAATATGTGACCACCAAACCAGCTCTGCAAGAAATATTAAGGGGGGCTCTGTAAACAAGGAGGATGCCCAAAGAAATAATCCACAAAAACAGGGACTGAATAGGTATTATGATGACACTAAATTCATATCTTTCAAGAGTAAATCTGAACGTGAATGGGCTAAATGATTCCATCAAAAGACACAAGGTTTCAGACTGGATAAAAAAGCAAGACGCATCTATTTGCTGTCTACAAGAGCCTCATTTTAGACCTAAGGACACTTCCAGCCTGAAAATGAAAGGTTGGAGAGCCGTTTACCATTCAAATGGTCCTCAAAAGAAAGCAGGGGTAGCCACCTCATATCAGATAAATTAAAGTTTATCCCAAAGACTGTAAGTAAGAGATGAAGAGGGACACTATATCATACTTCAAGGATCTATCCAATAAGAGGACCTAACAATCATGAATATTTATGCCCCTAATGTGGGAGCTGCCAAGTATATCAATTAATAACCAAAGTAAAGACATACTTAGATAATAATACACTAATACTGGGAGATTTCAACATGGAGCTTTCTGCAAATGACAGATGTTCTAAGCACAACACCTCCAAAGAAACAAGAGCTTTAAATGAAACGCTGGACCATATGGATTTCACAGATATTTATAGAACTTTACATCCAAACACTACTGAATACACATTCTTCTCAAGTGCACATGGAACTTTCTCCAGAATAGATCTTTCTCCAGAATAGATTCTGGGTCACAATCAAATCTCAACCAATACCAAAAGACTGGAACTGTCCCCTGCATATTTTCAGACCATAATGCTTTGAAACTTGAACTCAATCACAAGAAGAAATATGGAAGAAACTCAGGAGGTTAAAGAGCATCCTGATAAAAGATGAAAAGGTCAACCAAGAAATTAGAGAAGAATTAAAAAGATCCATGGAAACTAATGAGAATGAAGATACAACCGTTCAAAATCTTTGGGATACAGCAAAAGCAGTCCTGAGAGGCAAACACATCACAATACAAGCATCCCTCAAAAAATTGGAAAAAACTCAAATACAAAAGAACCTTGGACCTAAAGGAACTGGAGAAAGAACAGCAAATAAAACCTACACCAAACAGAAGAGAGTTAATAAAGATTTGAGCAGAACCCAATGAAATAGAAACCAGGAGTCGGTTCTTTGAAAGAATTCATAAGATAGATAAACCATTAGCCAGCTTTATTCAAAACAAAAGAGAAAAGACTCTAATTAAATCATGAATGAAAAAGGAGAGATCACAATCAATACCAAGGAAATACAATTTTAAAAACATATTCTGAACAGCTATACGCCAATAAATTAGGCAATCTACAAGAAATGGACAAATTTCTGGAAAACCACAAACTACCAAAACTGGAACAGGAAGAAACAGAAAACCTGAACAGGCCAATAACCAAGGAGGAAATTGAAGCAGTCATCAAAAACCTCCCAAGACACAAAAATCCAGGGCCAGATGGCTTCCCAGGGGAATTCTCTCAAATGTTTAAAGAAGAAACAATACCTATTCTACTAAACCAGTTCTGAAAGATAGAAAGGGATGGAGTACTTCCAAACTCATTCTATGAGGCCAGCATCACCTCAATTCCAAAAACAGACAAAGACCCCACCAAAAAGGAGAATTATAGACCAATCTCCCTGATGAAAATCAATGCAAAAATTCTCAACAAGATACTAGCCAATAGGATCCAACAGTACATTAAGAAGATTATTCACCATGACCAAGTGGGATATATCCCAGGGATACAAGGCTGGTTCAACACTCATAAAGCAGTCAATGTGATAGATATCAACAACGAAAAAAACAAGAACCATATGATCCTCTCAATAGATGCAGAGAAAGCATTTGACAAGATACAGCATCCATTCCTGATCAAAACTCTTCTGAGTGTAGGGACAGAAGGAACATTCCTCAGCATCTTAAAAGCCATCTACAAAAAGCCCACAGCAAATATCATTCTCAATGGGGTAACATTGAGAGCATTTCCCCTAAAATCAGGAACACGACAGGGATGTCCACTCTCACCACTGCTATTCAATACAAAACTAGAAGTCCTAGCCTCAGCAATCAGACAACAAAAAGAAATAAAAGGCATTCAAAAAAATTGGCAAAAAAGAAGTCAAACTCTCCCTCTTGCAGATAACATGATACTGTATATAGAAAACCCAAAAGACTCCACCCCAAGATTGCTAGAACTCATACAGCAATTCGGCAGTGTGGCAGGATACAAAGCCCAGAAGTCAGTGGCATTTCTATACACTAACAATGAGACTGAAGAAAGAGAAACTAAGGAGTCAATCCCATTTATAATTGCACCCAAAAGTATAAGATACCTAGGAATAAACCTAACCAAAGAGGTAAAGAATCTATACCCTAAAAACTACAGAACACTTCTGAAAGAAACTGAGGAAGACACAAAGAGATGCAAAAATATTCCATGCTCATGGACTGGAGAAATAATATTGCAAAAATGTCAATGCTACTCAGGGCAATTTACACATTTAATGCAATCCCTATCAAAATACCATGGACTTTCTTTACAGAGTTGAAACAAATCATCTTAAGATTTGTGTGGCATCAGAAAAGACCCCAAATAGCCAGGGGAATATTGAAAAAGAAAACCAGAGCCGGGAGCATCACAATGCCAGATTTCAAGTTGTACTACAAAACTGTGATCAAGAGAGTATGGTACTGGCACAAAAACAGACACACAGATCAATGGAACAGAATATAGAATCCAGAAGCGGACCTTCAACAACTCTATGGCCAACTAATATTCGACAAAGCAGGAAAGACTATGCACTGGAAAAAGGACAGTCTCTTCAATAAATTGTGCTGGGAAAATTGGACAGCCACGTGCAGAAGAATGAAACTAGACCATTCTCTTATACCATACACAAAGTTAAACTCAAAATGGATGAAAGATCTAAATGTGGGAAAAAAATCCATCAAAATCCTAGAGGGGAACACAGGCAACACCCTTTTTGAACTTGGCCACAGTAACTTCTTGCAAGATACATCTATGAAGGGAAGGGAAACAAAACCAAAAATGAATTATTGGGACTTAGTTAAGATAAAAAGCTTCTGCACAGCAAAAGAAAAAGTCAACAAAACTAAGAGACAATCTAAAGAATGAGAGAAGATATTTGCAAATGAAATACAAGAAAAAGGGCTAGTATCCAAGATGTATAAAGAACTTATCAGACTCAACACCCAAGAAACAAACAATCCAATCATGAAATGGACAAAAGACAAGAACAGACATTTCACCAAAGAAGACATACACATGGCCAACAAGCACATGAGAAAATGCTCTGCATCACTTGCCATCAGGGAAATGCAAATCAAAACCACAATGAGATACCACCTCACACCAGTGAGAATGGGGAAAATTTACAAGACAGGAAAAAACAAATGTTGGAGAGGGTGTGGAGAAAGGGGAGCCCTCTTGCACTGTTGGTGGGAATGTGAACTGGTACAGCCACTCTGGAAAGTTGTGTGGAGGTGCCTCAAAGAGTTAAAAATAGATCTGCCCTACGACCCAGCAATTGCACTGCTGTGGATTTACCCCAAAGATACAGATGCAGTGAAACAGCAGGGCACCTTCCCCCAAATTTTATAGCAGCAATGTCTACAATAGCCAAACTATGGAAGGAGCCTTGGTGTCCATCGAAAGATGAATGGATAAAGAAGATGTGGTATATGTATACAATGGAATATTACTCAGCCATTAGAAACAACAAATACCCACCATTTGTTTTAACGTGGATGGAACTGGAGGGTATTATGCTGAGTGAAATAAGTCAATCAGAGAAGGACAAATATTATATGGTCTCATTCATTTGGGGAATATAAAAAATAGTGAAAGGGAACAAAGGGGAAAGGAGAGAAAATGAGTGGGAAATATCAGTGAGGGTGACAGAACTTGAGAGATACCTAACTCTGGGAAACAAACTAGGGGTAGGGGAAAGGGAGGTGGGCAGGGGGTTAGGGTGACTTGGTGACAGGCACTGATGGGGGCACTTGACAGGACGAGCACTGGGTGTTATGCTATATGTTGGCAAATCGAACTCAATAAAAAAATATACAAAAACATAAAGAGTATTATAAAAATAAAACTGGTTTAATGACGAACAAGAAAATATTAATTTACTAAAATTAAATCTGAAATAAGCTGATGTCAGCCTACTAAAATATTATGTAAGGTAAATATATTAATTATTCGATCTTACTTTAAGGACTTATACTATCTTCTTTACAGTTCTTCTCTTTTATCTTAAACATATTTATATAATTAAAAAAATACTATTTCCATTTTTAAAAGAAAAAAATAAAAGATACATAGTTCAGAGATACAGTGGTAGTAATCAACAAAAACCACCGATCCCCAAAGTTGAACTTCTTGGAAAAGAATAAAATCCATTATTGAAATCTCAAGGTTATCTTCAACCAAACTCATGAAAAACTACAAATATAAACCCTTTAACCCCCAAAATCTATTTAGTTTCAAGATTCAACTTGTAAGAAAAGTAAATGCAATTAAGTTTAATACTTATTTAGTATTGACGATGGTTATCCATGACCTTTTTAAACCATGTTCCCCACAAAATTAATTTTATATAAAATTCTCCAAAGGGTGATTAAATCCATTCCTAAAGACTGATTTTTTCATAGTTGACTTAACCACTAGAAACAAAAATAGCATTAAAATGTAAAATTAGTTTAGCTCAAAAAAATGCTACTCCTCTTAAGAATATCTACTAATACATTCCATGAACTAGATTGATCACTGTAATTTGTTTATTTATTTTAAGATTGTATTTATTTATTCATGAGCGACAGAGAGCAAGAGAGGCAGAAACACAGGCAAAGGGAAAAACAGGCTCTAGGCGGGGAGCCTGATGCAGAACTCGATCCCAGGACCCCGGATCAAGACCAGAGTCAAAGGCAGATACTCAACCACTGAACCATTCAGGTGTCCATGATCATTGCACTTTAAAATCATTTTGAAAGTACATTGCTTGGAGGGGGCAGGGGTGTGCCTCGGTGACTCAGCAGGTTGAGCATCCAACTCTTGGTTTTAGCTCAGGTCATGACCTCTGCTTCCTGGGATGGAGCCCTGAGTTGGGCCCATGCTCAGCAGGCAGGCTGCTTGGGATTCTCATTATCCCTCTCCCGCTGCCCCTCCCCATGCTTACAGGCGCAGACACGTGCTCACGGGCTCACGTGCTCACGTGTGCGCGCGAGCTTTCTCTCTCTCTCACTCTCTCTCAAATAAATAAACCTAAAAAAATACACATCCTACACAAAAGGATGATATTCTCTGCCTCAACTGCTCAGGTTTTAAATACAACTTCCTTCCCACTCTCAAAAAAAGCTATGACTTTCTTCCTTTTAGCTCCAGTGGGTGCTTTCAAATTTAAGATCAACATTTCTTGGCTAGGATATTTTAATTAGAAAGAGAGAAAATAAAGGGTAAATGGAATTCAGTAGAATTCCTCATCCCACTCACCTGACACAATCTGTTAGCTACAGTACAATTCAATTATTAGGGATTTGGGCTTGGGATCCAGACACCTGGGACTTACTTTCAAGTTGATTTACCCCTCTCTATTTGGCTTTCTTACAAGGGAAAGAAACAATAATGTATACCTACAATTCACAGGTTATTATAAAGATTAAAGGAGTGAACACATAGGAAGCATTCAAACAGTGCCTGGCATATAGTAAGTGTTCAATAAATATTAACTATTATAACGCGATAGGAAGTGATTATTACAAAGACCAAAAGTACTCTAATAATTTAAATAATAAAGTCAAACTTTTCTAGTGCCTGGCTGGCTCAGTCAGAAAAGCATGCAACTTTTGATCTTGAGGTCATGAGTTCAAGTCCCACATGGGGAAGAGAGATTACTTAAATAAATCAACAAACAAATAAATAAATAATAAAGTGAAATTTTCTAAAGTTCCTTTAGTAAGATAGTAAAATAACTTTTTTGTAATCCTCATCATATGGGTGTATGGTATATATTTACATATATGTATGTGTATTAATGACTTTAGATTAATATTCTGAAGGTTAGTAAATTTAACAGGAAAATTTAAAGGAAATATATGTAATGAATATCATTTTAAATACCTTTTATTGTTGTAAGGTTTGTTTTCACAAATTTCAGGTGATAAGTAGTATGGGGTGCCTATGCAAGTTCTAGCCAGCTCCACAGTACTAGAACAAAAAGGGAATTATTAGACAAGCTTAATATACTAAAAGATATTCAAAATTATCACACATGTACCATCATGGACATTACGTCAAAACAAAGTTTAAAACTGATATGTTACCTATTAAGTACTCTAGCGATTCCAAAATCTCCCAGTTGTACTGTCCCATCTTTAGTTAAAAATATATTCTGTTAAAGAGATGAAAAAAATAGAAGTACTGTTACAGTCCAGTTCTGAGTTGACAACTCTTTCCTTTAAAGTGAATCTAGTTTACAAAAACGCTGCAATAACTGGATATACACATACAAAAGAATGTAGATCCCTATCACATACTATACACAAAAATTAATTCAAAATGGGTTCTTAAGTATAGAAACTAGAACTATAGGACTCCTGAAGGAATATATAGGAAGATCAGTGACCCTAAGGAGGAGGGGCAAGATGGCGGAAGAGTAGGGTCCCCAAATCACCTGTCCCCACCAAATTACCTAGATAACCTTCAAATCATCCTGAAAATCTACGAATTCGGCCTGAGATTGAAAGAGAGACTAGCTGGAACGCTACAGTGGAAGAGTTCGCGCTTCTATCAAGGTAGGAAGACGGGGAAAAAGAAATAAAGGAACAAAAGGCCTCCAAGGGGGAGGGGCCCCCCGAGGAGCCGGGCTGTGGCCGGGGCGAGTGTCCCCAGGACAGGAGAGCCCCGGCCCGGAGAAGCAGGAGCTGCACCAACCTTCCCGGGCGGAAAGGGGCTCGCAGGGAGTTAGAGCAGGACCCAGGAGAGCGGGGATGCCCTCGGGCTCCCTGGGACATTAACAGACACCTGCAGCGCACGCAGGAGAGCGCCCCGAGCTCCCTAAGGGCTGCAGCGCACACGGCGGGACCCGGAGCAGCTCGGGTGGGGGGGCTCGGGCGGCAGCTCCGCGGAGGGGGCTGCGCGGCTCCGGGAGCAGCTCGGCGGCGGGGGCTCCAGCAGAGGAAGAGGCTCCGCACAGAGGGGGCTGCGCGGCTCCGGGAGCAGCTCGGAGAGACTCGGGCGGCGGCTCCACGGAGGGGGCCGCGCGGCTCCTGGAGCTGCTCGGAGGAACTCGGACGGCGGCTCCGCAGAGGCGGCTGCGCGGCTGGGAGCGCAAATCCAACGGCGCAAGCGCCGGAGCACAGGGCGCCGGGACACAGCCCAGGATCCGGCCTCCCCCGGGGCAGGCAGAGGCCGGGAGGGCCCAGGACAGCGAGGACGCTCCTGCCCCAGCTGAGCAGATCAGCGGCCCCGCCCGGAGCCTCCAGGCCCTGCAGACGGAGAGCCCCGGAGTCACTGTGGGAGCTGAATCCAGGTTTCCAGAGTTTCCCCCCGCCACTGCGGCTGTTCCTCCTGGGGCCTCACGGGGTGAACAACCCCCACTGAGCCCTGCACCAGGCAGGGGCAGAGCAGCTCCCCCAAGTGGTAACACCTGAGAATCAGCACAGCAGGCCCCTCCCCCAGAAGACCAGCGACACGGACCAGTTCCAGGGGAAGTCAAGGGACTCAAAGTATACAGAATCAGAAGATACTCCCCCGTGTTTTTTGTTTGTTTGTTTTGTTGTGTGGGTTTTTTTCTTTCTTTCTTTTTGATTTCTGATTCAAAGATATCAGAAGATACTCCCACGTGTTTTTTGTTTTTTTGTGTTTTTTCTTTCTTTCAATTTCTGATTGCTTCTTTTGATTTCTTTTCAAAGTATTTCTGATTGCTTCTTTTGATTTCTTTTCAAAGTATTTCTGATTGCTTCTTTTGATTTCTTTTCAAAGTATACAGAATCAGAAGATACTCCCACGTGTTTTTTGTTTTTTTTTATTTTTGTTTTGTGTTATTTTTTCTCTTTCTTTCTTTTTGATTTCTGATTGAATTCCCCCCTCTTTTTTTCACCTTTCTTTCCTTTTCTTTCTCTTTTTCTTCTCCTTTTCCCCTTTTTTTCTTCTTTCTCTTTTTTCTTTTTCTCTTTTCTTTCCTTCCCTCTCTTTTCTTCCTTTTCCCAATACAACTTGTTTTTGGCCACTCTGCACTGAGCAAAATGACTAGAAGGAAAACCTCACCTCAAAAAAAAGATTCAGAAACAGTCCTATCTCCCACAGAGTTACAAAATCTGGATTACAATTCAATGTCAGAAAGCCAATTTAGAAGCACTATTATACAGCTACTGGTGGCTCTAAAAAAAAGCATAAAGGACTCAAGAGACTTCATGACTGCAGAATTTAGATCCAATCAGGCAGAAATTAAAAATCAATTAAATGAGATGCAATCCAAGCTAGAGGTCCTAACGACGAGGCTTAACGAGGTGGAAGAACGAGTGAGTGACACAGAAGACAAGTTGATGTCAAAGAGGGAAACTGAGGAAAAAAGAGACAGACAATTAAGAGACCATGAAGACAGATTAAGGGAAATAAACGACAGCCTGAGGAAGAAAAATCTATGTTTAATTGGGGTTCCCGAGGGCGCCGAAAGGGACAGAGGGCCAGAATATGTATTTGAACAAATCCTAGCTGAAAACTTTCCGAATCTGGGAAGGGAAACAGGCATTCAGATCCAGGAAATAGAGAGATCCCCCCCTAAAATCAATAAAAACCGTTCAACACCTCGACATTTAATTGTGAAGCTTGCAAATTCCAAAGATAAAGAGAAGATCCTTAAAGCAGCAAGAGAAAAAAAGTCCCTGACTTTTATGGGGAGGAATATTAGGGTAACAGCAGACCTCTCCACAGAGACCTGGCAGGCCAGAAAGGGCTGGCAGGATATATTCAGGGTCCTAAATGAGAAGAACATGCAACCAAGAATACTTTATCCAGCAAGGCTCTCATTCAAAATGGAAGGAGAGATAAAGAGCTTCCAAGACAGGCAGGAACTGAAAGAATATATGACCTCCAAACCAGCACTGCGAGAAATTTTAAGGGGGACTCTTAAAATTCCCCTTTAAGAAGAAGTTCAGTGGAACAATCCACAAAAACAAGGACTGAATAGATATCATGGTGACACTAAACTCATATCTGTCAATAGTAACTCTGAACGTGAACGGGCTTAATGACCCCATCAAAAGGTGCAGGGTTTCAGACTGGATAAAAAAGCAGGACCCATCTATTTGCTGTCTACAAGAGACTCATAGACAGAAGGACACCTACAACCTGAAAATAAAAGGTTGGAGAACCATTTACCATTCAAATGGTCCTCAAAAGAAAGCAGGGGTAGCCATCCTCATATCAGATAAATTAAAATTTACCCCGAAGACTATAGTGAGAGATGAAGAGGGACACTATCTCATACTCAAAGGATCTATCCAACAAGAGGACTTAACAATCCTCAATATATATGCCCCGAATGTGGGAGCTGCCAAATATTTAAACCAATTAATAACCAAACTGAAGAAATACTTTGATAATAATACACTTATACTTGGTGACTTCAATCTAGCTCATTCTACCCTTGATATGTCTTCTAAGCACAACATCTCCAAAGAAACGAGAGCTTTAAATGATACACTGGACCAGATGGATTTCACAGATATCTACAGAACTTTACATCCAAACTCAACTGAATATGCATTCTTCTCAAGTGCACATGGAACTTTCTCCAGAATAGACCACATACTGGGTCACAAATTGGGTCTGAACCGATACCAAAAGATCGAGATAGTCCCCTGTATATTCTCAGACCATAATGCCTTAAAATTAGAACTTAATCACAACAAGAAGTTTGGAAGGACCACAAACACGTGGAGGTTAAGGACCATCCTGCTAAAAGATGAAAGGGTCAACCAGGAAATTAAGGAAGAATTGAAAAGATTCATGGAAACTAATGAGTATGAAGATACAACCGTTCAAAATCTTTGGGATGCAGCAAAAGCAGTCCTGAGGGGGAAATACATCACAATACAAGCATCCATTCAAAAACTGGAAAGAACTCAAATTCAAAAGCTCACACATAAAGGAGCTAGAGAAAAAGCAGTAAATGGACCCCACCCACAGCAGCAGAAGAGAGTTAATTAAAATTCGAGCAGAACTAAATGAAATCGAAACCAAAAGAACTGTGGAACAGATCAACAGAACCAGGAGTTGGTTCTTTGAAAGAATTAATAAGATAGATAAACCATTAGCCAACCTTATCAAAAAGAAGAGAGAGAAGACTCAAATTAATAAAATCATGAATGAGAAAGGAGAGATCACTACCAACACCAAGGAAATAGAAACGATCTTAAATACATATTATGAACAGCTATACACCAATAAATTAGGCAATCTAGAAGAAATGGACGCATTCCTGGAAAGCCACAAACTACCAAAACTGGAGCAGGAAGCAACAGAAAACCTGAACAGGCCAATAACCAGGGAGGAAATTGAAGCAGTCATCAAAAACCTCCCAAGACACAAGAGTCCAGGGCCAGATGGCTTCCCAGGGGAATTCTATCAAACGTTTAAAGAAGAAATCATACCTATTCTACTAAAGCTGTTTGGAAAGATAGATAGAGATGGAGTACTTCCAAATTCGTTCTATGAGGCCAGCATCACCTTAATTCCAAAACCAGACAAAGACCCCACCAAAAAGGAGAATTACAGACCAATATCCCTGATTAACATGGATGCAAAAATTCTCAACAAGATACTAGCCAATAGGATCCAACAACACATTAAGAAAATTATTCACCATGACCAAGTAGGATTTATCCCCGGGACACAAGGCTGGTTCAACACTCGTAAAACAATCAATGTGATTCATCATATCAGCAAGAGAAAAACCAAGAACCATATGATCCTCTCATTAGATGCAGAGAAAGCATTTGACAAAATACAGCATCCATTCCTGATCAAAACCCTTCAGGGTGTTGGGATAGAGGGAACTTTCCTTGACATCTTAAAAGCCATCTACGAAAAGCCCACAGCAAATATCATTCTCAATGGGGAAGCACTGGGAGCCTTTCCCCTAAGATCAGGAACAAGACAGGGATGTCCACTCTCACCACTGCTGTTCAACATAGGTCTGGAAGTCCTCGCCTCAGCAATCAGACAACAAAAAGACATTAAAGGCATTCAGATTGGCAAAGAAGAAGTCAAACTCTCCCTCTTCGCCGATGACATGATACTCTACACAGAAAACCCAAAAGCCTCCACCCCAAGATTGCTAGAACTCATACAGCAATTTGGTAGTGTGGCAGGATACAAAATCAATGCCCAGAAATCAGTGGCATTTCTATACACTAACAATGAGACTGAAGAAAGAGAAATTAAGGAGTCAATCCCATTTACAATTGCACCCAAAAGCATAAGATACCTAGGAATAAACCTAACCAAAGAGGTAAAAGATCTATACCCTAAAAACTATAGAACACTTCTGAAAGAAATTGAGGAAGACACAAAGAGATGGAAAAATATTCCATGCTCATGGATTGGCAGAATTAATATTGTGAAAATGTCAATGTTACCCAGGGCAATTTACACGTTTAATGCAATCCCTATCAAAATACCATGGACTTTCTTCAGAGAGTTAGAACAAATTATTTTAAGATTTGTGTGGAATCAGAAAAGACCCCGAATAGCCAGGGGAATTTTAAAAAAGAAAACCATATCTGGGGGCATCACAATGCCAGATTTCAGGTTGTACTACAAAGCTGTGGTCATCAAGACAGTGTGGTACTGGCACAAAAACAGACACATAGATCAATGGAAGAGAATATAGAACCCAGAAGTGGACCCTGAACTTTATGGTCAACTAATATTCGATAAAGGAGGAAAGACTATCCAGAAGAAAGACAGTCTCTTCAATAAATGGTGCTGGGAAAACTGGACATCCACATGCAGAAGAATGAAACTGGACCACTCTCTTTCACCATACGCAAAGATAAACTCAAAATGGATGAGAGATCTAAATGTGAGACAAGATTCCATCAAAATCCTAGAGGAGAACACAGGCAACACCCTTTTTGAACTTGGCCACAGTAACTTCTTGCAAGATACATCCACGAAGGCAAAAGAAACAAAAGCAAAAATGAACTATTGGGACTTCATCAAGATAAGAAGCTTTTGCACAGCAAAGGATACAGTCAACAAAACTAAAAGACAACCTATAGAATGGGAGAAGATATTTGCAAATGACATATCAGATAAAGGGCTAGTTTCCAAAATCTATAAAGAACTTATTACACTCAACACCAAAGAAACAAACAATCCAATCATGAAATGGGCAAAACACATGAACAGAAATCTCACAGAGGAAGACATGGACCTGGCCAACATGCACATGAGAAAATGCTCTGCATCACTTGCCATCAGGGAAATACAAATCAAAACCACAATGAGATACCACCTCACACCAGTGAGAATGGGGAAAATTAACAAGGCAGGAAACAACAAATGTTGGAGAGGATGCGGAGAAAAGGGAACCCTCTTACACTGTTGGTGGGAATGTGAACTGGTGCAGCCACTCTGGAAAACTGTGTGGAGGTTCCTCAAAGAGTTAAAAATAGACCTGCCCTACGACCCAGCAGTTGCTCTGTTGGGGATTTACCCCAAAGACTCAGATGCAATAAAACGCCAGGACACCTGCACCCCGATGTTTCTAGCAGCAATGTCCACAATAGCCAAACTGTGGAAGGAGCCTCAGTGTCCATCGAAAGATTAATGGATAAAGAAGATGTGGTTTATGTATACAATGGAATATTACTCAGCCATTAGAAACGACAAATACCCACCATTTGCTTCAACATGGATGGAACTGGAGGGTATAATGCTGAGTGAAGTAAGTCAATCGGGAAAGGACAAACAGTGTATGTTCTCATTCATTTGGGGAATATAAATAATAGTGAAAGGGAATATAAGGGAAGGGAGAAGAAATGTGTGGGAAATATCAGGAAGGGAGACAGAACATAAAGACTCCTAACTCTGGGAAACGAACTAGGGGTGGTGGAAGGGGAGGAGGGCAGGGGTTGGGGGGGAATGGGTGACGGGCACTGAGGGGGACACTTGACGGGATGAGCACTGGGTGTTATTCTGTATGTTGGTATACTGAACACCAATAAAAATTAATTTATTAAAAAAAGAAAAAAAAAGGAATATATAGGAATATATCTTCATGTCATTGGACTGGGCAGTGGTTTCTTAATGTGACACCAAAAGCACAAGCAAAAAAAAAAAAAAAAGAAAACAGATAAAGTGGACTTCACCAAAAATAAAAACTTTTATTCAAAGAAGACCATCAAAATTAACAGATAACCCACAAAACTGGAGAAAATACCTGCAAATTATTTAGCTGACAAAGAATTTGTATCCAGAATAACGAACTATTACAATTCAGCAGCAACAGAAGACAATGTATTTAAAATACACAAAGTCACATGTGATTGCATTTACATAAATGTCCAGAACAGCCAAATCCATTGAGAAAGAAAGTAGATTAGTGGTTTCCAGAGTGTAGGTACAGAGGGAATGGAAAGTGATTGCTAATAGTACAGAGTTTCTTTTTGGAGTGATAAAATGTTCTAGAATTAGAGAATGGTGATGGTTTTACAACTCTGTGAAATACTAAAGATCACTGACTGTACATTTTCAGTGGGTGAATGTTACCATATTTGAAATATATCTCAACAGTACATTTAAAAAATGAACCCAGGCCTTCCCCTCCATCACAAAAACAAAACAAAACAAAAAAAAAACTCTGCCAAAAATTCTAATTAGCCCAAATTAAATTGTTACAGTTTTGTAACAAACTGACCTTAAAATTTTCCTGTAATTTGGCCAAATAATTTGCATTCATAAATACATAACTCCAGTCCTCTACCAAACAGTAAAAGCAAGAGTTTGTGGAACATGAATTAAACTCTGTATCATTCAGGATACTTGAACCAGACACATTTTACAGCCTCTCTTTCTAGTAAATAAAATCTTAAAACAAAACAAAACAAAAACAAAAACAGAGTAAGAACAGTTGTATACAGAAAACCATTTAGAAATTTTAGGAAAAAACAGTCACTATTTTAATAAAAGTAAATAGGTAAGTATCAGTTTATACAAAATTAGAAGGGGATTTAGTTAACTGGAAAGTTGGCTGAGAAATTCACCTAGAGTGCAACTAAGAGACAGAAATAAAACGTCAAAGAACAAGTAAGGTACTTAGGGTTAGATTAAGAAGCTCCAATATATGTCTAGAAACAAAATTCAGAAGACCATGAAGGTAGTGATAGAGAAATAATTTTTGAAAAAAATATCGCTCAGGGATCCCTGGGTGGCTTAGTGGTTTAGCGCCTGCCTTTGGCCCAGGGCATGATCCTGGAGTCTTGAGATTGAGTCCCAGGCTGGGCTCCTTGCATGGAGCATGCTTCTCCCTCTGCCTGTGTCTCTGCCTCTCTCTCTTTCTCTCTCTCTCTCTCTCTCTCTCCCTCCCTCCTTGCATGGAGCATGCTTCTCCCTCTGTCTGTGTCTCTGTCTCTCTCTCATGAATAAATAAATAAAATCTTTAAAAAAAATAAAGCTGAATCATATTCTATATTTAAAAAAAAAAGAGGAAAAGAAACAAATATTGCTCAACATTTCCAGAACATTTCTAGGGGATATATACATTCTCAGATAAAAACTGGACCTCAGGGATCCCTGGGTGGCGCAGCGGTTTGGCGCCTGCCTTTGGCCCAGGGCGCGATCCTGGAGACCCGGGATCGAATCCCACGTCAGGCTCCCGGTGCATGGAGCCTGCTTCTCCCTCCGCCTGTGTCTCTGCTTCTCTCTCTCTCTCTCTCTCTGTGACTATCATAAATAAATAAAAAATTAAAAAAAAAAAAAAAAAAAAAAAAACTGGACCTCACCAAAGCACAACCCTGAGAAATCTCAGAACAATGAGGAGAGAAAGTCATCCAAAGAAAAAAACAAGGATAAGAAATCAAGGGCTTTAAATTCCTAAATAGTAACACCAGAAGACAAAAGACAAATGACCAATATCTTCAAAATTCTATAGGAGAACAAACTTTCAACCTAGAAGTTTACATTCAAATTATCATCAAAGTAAGAGAGAGGAATAAGGTCATCTTCAGACATACAATATCCCCCCAAAATAGGCCTTCTATGTATCTATTTTTCGAGTTTTTCCCATCATTTTGAGAGAAAGGAGAATATAGGAAATAGGCAGGAGATCTAACACATGATGCATATAAAAAAAGATTTCTAGCATTACAGTGAAGGGGGAACAGTGAAGAAAGCAGATAATCCATGCAGACTGGTGTGGGTTCAAAAATTTTAGCAAAGACAATGCTGGCCCAATATTCTTATTCAATTTAGAAGTTACTAGTGACAGAATAAACATACCTGTGACTTTATGTCTCGATGAAGAATTTTTCGATCATGTACATGTTTCAAGGCCAAACATATCTGTACAAACCAGTCCAAAATCTAGGGGGAAATAAAATTTATCATTTATTTTAAAATTTACATTTCATAGTAGTCTTTTCTTAACCAATAAAAGCATTCAGGAACATCTGGGGTTGAGGGGAACCAAGTTCTTAAACAAATTTAGGGTATAATTTTTAAATTTCACTATAATTAACGACTGTAACTTTAAGGAGACAGTCAAGCCAACTGACACATTATGTGCAGGGTACACACTAACATTAAAATGTAAGAGACTGGGGACGCCTGGGTGGCTCAGTGGTTGAGCATCTGCCTTTGGCTCAGGGTGTGAGCCCAGGTCTGGAGATAGAATCCCGGAAAGGGCTTCCCTGCAGGGAGCCTGCTTCTCCCTCTGTCTGACTCTATGTCTCTCATGATTAAATAAATAAATCTTTAAAAAATAATAAATAAAATGTAAGAGACTGATACTGAAGCATCTCCTATAAATCAGAATTAATAACAGAAATTTCCAAAGAAGAGTGAAAAATGGAAATACTTTATATTTTATGATACTGTGATGGTGAATCACTTTATTTTTAAATACATCTTTTTTTTCTACAAAAATAAAAATCACAAAAGGAAAAAAATCAGGCTGAAAATTTGGAAGTCATCACGGACTTTCATCTCTTTCCACATTCACCATATATAAACACATTCTCTGAAGCTGGCTACTTGAAAGTAAAAGAATTTAATTTCTACCCCTTTCCTAACATCAAAAGAATTCCAAGTCAATGGTATTTTTAAACAGGAAAAAGTTAAATTATAAAATGATCAAAGAAAGCAGAAGTTAATTTTCTATAATCTTTGATTGAAGGACTTTCAAAACATGACACAAAACCCCTAAGTGACAAAGGAAAAAACACTGACAATGTTGACTATATAAAATTTAAAACATTTGGCAAAATACATAATCAAGGGTAATAATTATTTAAGAAAATAGCTGCAACATAATTGAAAGATTGCTAATTCTGAAATATGCAAAAGCTCTTCCAAATCATTAAGAAAAATACTGGCAGCCAAAATAAGAAGTGGAGAAAAGACTGGAAAAGCAAATGATGGAGAAAAGATAAGCCAATAAACATATATACAAAATATTAATAAAAAACTTTAAAAATAATAACAGTAATTAAAACATCTTTGTAACTTGAGAAAATCAAAATAATACAAAAGATTGGCCAGAATCTAAGGAAATAAGTATGCAAAGACTTATTAGTCTTTGGCAAGACTTATCAGTCTTTGACAAAAGACTTATTAGTCTTTGACAAAAGACTTATTAGTCTTTGACAAAAGACTTATAGTCTTTTGACAAAGTATGTAAAAATTTTAAATTCATATACCACTTAAAAGAGCAACTGGAATTTCAAATTTATCCTACAGATACAGTATCAGATACAAAAAGGAGGTAAAAGATGTTCATCCCAGCATGTTCATCACAGCAAAAACAATATAAACACCTAAATACATCAAGAGGCATAGTTAAATATACTGTCATATTGCTATACTAGAAATACTACGCAGCCACTGAAAAGAATTAAGTACTTCCATGTATACTGTTAAGTTTAAAAAAAAAAAAAGAGTTACAGAATGGTATGCATAGCATAAGGTATGCATTAGGTATGCATATCTAAACTCTATATAATTGTATATGAGTGTATGGAGTATGTAGGAATGAAAAAAATAAAGGAAGCATAAGAGGATACCAGTTAACAGTGTTTACACCTCAGAGAAGAGGATTTTCATTAGATAAAATGAAGTAAGCAAATACTTTTTACTCTTTGCAGTACTTTTTAAAAAGAACATTACATTAAAATAACCAAAAAATATTTTTTAATCAATTTTCTTTAAAAACAAACCTCTTAGTTCAGTTGCAATACATATTTACTGAGGGCTATACAATTAAGTTCCTTTCTATATTTACATTAGGAATTATAAGCAGAAAACTGAAAAACTGTTCTCTGACTTTGAGTTCACATGGTGGTTGAAATGCATTTATAAATAAATATGCCTATAATAAAATGCACATGTTTTATAATCGCGATATATACATTAAGAGAGCAATTAATTCAACTAGGGAGGGGTTAGGAAAAAGTACAAAAAGATGAAAAATAAGTTGTTGAGTCTTATTTTTATGCGTTCTATCTGTAAGCTAGAACACATCTTAGAAACCATGCATGCCTCGTTTTACAGATAGGGTTTTTCATTACCATATTTACCATATCTATATTCCTTTATAATTTGACAAAAATATATCCAACACCAATAATATACCTGATAGGTGCAGGAATTGGCAAAAGGTAATAAAAGAGCTCACAGACCAAGAGTCAGCAAGTTTATTCTGTAAAGGGCCAGAAAGTAAATCTTTTAGGCTTTGCAGGCCATATTGTCTCTGTCTCAACTCAACTATGCCACTGTAGGATAAAAGCAGCCATAGATTACTATATACAAATAAACATAACTGTGTTTCAATGAAACTTTACTTAGAAATACAGACAGTGGTATGAGATTGTCCCACAGGCCATTGTTTCCTGACTCCTAGCAAAGACTATTGATTCCTACCCAAGTAGGAATGAAGAAGCACAAGAGAAGGATAGCCAACTAAGCCTAAAGTTGATAAAACTAGACAGAAGAGGTGATTCCATGGCAAAATTCTGATGGAAAGTACAAAGTTGAGGAGAATACGGAGAATACATATAGGCATATTGGCTCTGTCTATCCAGTGAAGAGTCTTAGAGTTTGCTTAAGGTGAGGCTGGGTGAAAGGAAAGGCCCTTAAATTATAACCCTGCTTCTAATCTCCCCTTTTCACTTCTTTGTACATATTAATTCATATTAATAAAATATTATAAAATACTGCAGGGATAATGGCATTTTTTTTTTGTTCAAAGGCTTTCAAATACATGTTACAAAATGTGAACCTGCTCACTTTATGATAATAACTATAAGCTTGTCTGAATTAGTTTTATGTATACATTATTTTGATTACTACAGATTGCTTTTAGATCACTAAAACAATACCATAGTCCACCTTCTCTAATCCAAAACTCAAGTTTCTTTGTGCAATGAGACATTTAAAATTTTACTAAAGTATAAGTTTGAGAAACTTTTATTGCTAAAGATATTAAAAGAAAAATAAAACTTGGCTTTCTCTTTTTTAGAACGGTAGACTGATTTTAGAAATAATAAGAGGTAATAAGAACTATTTACCTTCTATGTAATGTGTCCAGCAAGCAGATAGTCTATGCCACCAGAATAATTTTCTCTGATTTGTGCTGACTTTATCATTCGATTATTTTTTTTGAACAAAGGTTTCTCACCTAGGAGAGAGCTAGGGATCCTTATAATTGTACTGCCTTTATGTATTTTGTTTTCAATTTTTAGAATTATAGTAAAACACACAATACAAAATCCGTCATCTTAACCATTTTTGCATGTATACTTCAGTGATATTAGGTACATTCACGTTGTTCTGCAACCATCACCACCCATCCAACTCCAGAGCTCTTTTTCATCTTGCACAACTTAAACTTTATACCCATTAAATAACTACCTATTGCATCTACCCCTAGTCCCTGGAAATCACTATTCTACTTTCTGGGTCTACAATTTTGAGTACTCCAAGTACCTCATATAAGTGGAATCATTTGATATTCATCTTTTTGTAGGTAGTTTATTTGACCTAGCATAATGTTCTCAGGTTGATCCATATTGTATTTGTATTGTACGTTGTAGTATATTTCTGAATTTCCTTCTTTTCTAAGGCCAACTGATATGGAGGGATTTCTGTCATTTTGTTACTGGTTTTCAATATGCCTCATAGCTCTTTTATCCCTCATTTTCTACATTATTATTTTCTTTTGTGTTTAGTTTTTTATAGTGAAATATTTAAATTCATCTCATTTCCTTTTGTATATATTCTGTATCTATTTTCTTTGCAGCCACCATTGGGGATTACATTTAACATCCTAAAATGTTAAGAAAGTGTCAGCCCAGTGTTTTCTGGCCTCCAAAGTGAGAAATCTCCTGAAAATCTTGGTGAGGCTCCTCTCTTACATGTGATGACTCACTTTAATATGTTGCTTTCCAGATTGTTTGTCTTTGACTTTCAACAGTTTGATTCTAATCTGTCTAGGTATGGATCTTGTTCAGTTCATCCTATTTGGGAGTTTGTGGAGTTTCTTGAATGTTTACATTCAAGTCTTTTACCAAATTCAGGGAGTTCTCAGCTATTAATTCTTCAAATATTTGCTCTGCCCCTTTCTATCTATTCCTTCTGGGACTTCCACAAAGCAAAAATTAGTTTGATAATACCCCAAAGGTCCCTTATGCTCTGTTCTTATTTCTTCAGTCTTTCTTTTCTGTTCTTCAGACTCCATAATTTCCATTGTCTAAAATTCAAGTTCACCGACTCTTTCTCCTTCCTGTTCATATCTGATTCTAAATTGCTCTAATAAATTTTTCATTTCAGTTACTGTATTTTTCAGCTCTAGAATATTTTTGGTTTAAGTTTTTATCTTTATTGATATTTTCATTTTGTTCATACTTTTTTAACTTATTCTATGTGTTACTTTAGCTCTTTGAGCAGCTGAAAGACAATATTTTAAAGTCTTTGTCTAGTAGATCCACCATCAGGTCTTTTTCAGACAGTTTCTGTCAGCTGATTTTTTTCCCTTTGAATGGGTCATACTTTCCTACTTCTTCATATGCCTTATGACTTTGAAAAATAGTCAGTTGACTGGACTCTAATAACATGGTGATTCTGAAAATCAGACTCTTCTTGAACTTGTCTATTTTTGCTAATTGTCGTATGGTGTCTCTGAGCCAAGAATCAGCCTGAGGTGCAAACTTAAAATCTTCTCAGGTCTTTTCTGAGCCTTCATCTTTCTCTGGGTATACACTGTGACTTTCTAATTTCCCTTTTTAATATATGTGGCTGCTTTCGAATACCTTAGTTTTTAATGTCTGTCTCCAAAAATGGAAAAAGGAGAAATGGAGAAGGGAAAAAAAAAAGGCAGTGGCCCTTTAAATCTCCAGGAAGTCACCTCAGCAAGAAGGGGTGGGGCTTGTAACAATGGGGGAGGTACAACAACACTGGCTGCCCACCTCCTTGTCTGCACCTCCACAATCAGAAATTGCAATTAACATTCAGAGCACAGATCCCTGACATTTGGAGGACATGGATCTCCTTGTCAACCTTGGTTTCCAAAGGTCCATTCAGACTGTTTCTGGAAAGCATGCAAGTTGACTGCCTGGATGCTGGAAGGTGGGAATTGGGTAGCAACCATTGCTACCTAGCTAAGAGCTAAAATTGAAAATAACTACAATTTATTATTCAAACTTTCACCTAGAAATTATACCCCTACAAAATATACTCCAGAGATCCAAAATAGTTTGATCAGATAGATTCTGCCACTGTAATTGTGTAGGTGCAAAGACAGATTTCTCCTGCTTCCTACTCTACCATCTTCCCAGAATCCTTTTGATCCATATTTATTTTTAGATATTTTGTCACTTTGATTAAACAGATAACCTAGTATTATTTTTCAAGGATGTAATAGTATTAGAAAATACACTATTAATATATTTACTAACTCAATATTGTTGTAACAGCCACACGGTAAGATGTGCCAAATCAACAAAGAAGCTCAGCCTTTTCCGGGTTAAGTTTACCTAAGAATTATTAATATAAATATTTCAGAAAATGTATGCTTTATGAGAAGGTTCTAGATACATGCCAGTGACTTTGCTACCTATATTTATCCTTAAGGAAAATATTCATCAAGCTCTTATCAAATATCCCTATAGAAAATTTTACATTTCTATAGAAGAGAATATAGAAATTCTATTATTGGTTACTATAATAAATTAACCACAGACTTTCAGTCTCATTTTTTCCTTACCAGAGACTCCTGGAAAGGACAGTACTAGGAACAATGAACTACTGACAATTCAAAAAATAGACTCTTGGCTACAAGCTTCAGAGCTGACACTGCTTAAATTGGACAATGGACTAAGTCAAGATTTCTAAGATTTTTTTTAGTCCAAAAGCTGACACACATGATGAAAGCATAGTGCCCCAAGACCCGGCCAGATAAGAATTACTAGGACTGAATGAACTGAATAAAATGAAATTAAATTGTGGGTACTTGTTTGGAATGTGACTGGTATTATTCTTTTTTTGTTCTTTCAAGATTTTATTTATGGTGGCATTTATTTACTGCGGGGACCCTGCTTCTCCCTCTGCCTATGTCTTTGCTTCTCTATGTTTCTCATGAATAAATATTTTTTAAAAAAATAAAAAAAAGTATACTCCTTTTTACCAATATAAATGATCAGCTGTGCAATCAAGGCCATACCTGGAATGCCTGAACTGAAAACGACTTTCATTCAGTTATGACAAGCCCACACTAAGAAATATATGTGAGCCAATTCCTATATTGTACTGCCAGGAAACTGCCCTAGTACCTAATTTAGAAGGTCTCAGCATCACAGGTGGCAAGGTCATTTGCCAGTAGCCTAAAACGACAGCAGATTTGGAAACCTTCAAGAATAAAGAAAATCACCCAAATTTATAGGTACTACAGGTGAAATCTGCTGGAGAATGTACTAGGTTTGGTTTACTGGCCTCAGGATAAAAGAGAAAATAAATTTAAAAAAAAATCTAATCCAAGATCCTTATGAAAACTTCTGGACAGAAATCAATTTTGCAGCCTTAGTAGTTGCCCAATATTGTAGGGCTCTAGATTTTCAGAGCAAACTCAAGGTACCTATATGCTTAATTAACACTCTCACTGAACATAATATTAGAGCAAACCCTTGTAAGATGACTCTTGCCTTTGAAAATATATATATATATATGAAAACTATGATCAAAAGAGAGTAGACTATCAGGAAATGTATCTAAACTTGGAAATAAGGCAAATGTAGTGGGAAATCTTTTACATATTTATGTGGGCAAAGGCCATCCATAGATTGTTTAGCTCACTTCATTGCTTACCACTGATTAAAAGTCATAGACTTTCAGGTTGCTTCCTAACTCTGAATTTTCGTCCAGT
Organism: Vulpes lagopus; assembly: GCF_018345385.1. Taxonomy (NCBI): domain Eukaryota; kingdom Metazoa; phylum Chordata; class Mammalia; order Carnivora; family Canidae; genus Vulpes; species Vulpes lagopus. The sequence goes on along the minus strand of NC_054831.1, from coordinate 31,015,123 downwards.
AAAGATGCAAACAAGGAAGTATCACACCAAAGAGAATGGCTTGAGTAATTGGAGAATCACCTTGTTTCAGAGGTCTTTCTCTCCTCATTTCTATTCTAGAAATGCACAAAATCATCTCAGATTCATGCTAGCCTGCATTCTAAAACAAAAAAATAGCCTCTGGCCTCTACGTTTTTCTGCTTCAATGTCCAGATACTAGAATATAGTAGTAATAGGATGTTTCTCTTTAAATAATTCCCATTTCGAATAAGCTAAAATAAATAATGTTCTTCTTTATGTTAACAAAACACCATTCTGAAGAGCAGAAAAAATGCTATTAACTTAAAAGAAAGACTTGCCAAATTCTTATTGTTTATAATGGAATAATCTGAGATGGATAAAAACATATAGAGTAGATCTCCATAATAATTTCTGGGATAACACAATACATAATATAGACACATACATATATATCATTATATGCCAAGAACATTTATCCAACTACAGAACCAGACCCACAGAGTATCAGTGTACTTTATAGGAGAATGTTATGAAATCTAATAGTAAGCATTTTAAAGTTCAATAAAGAAATGAATAAACAGAAGCTCAAGCAACGGAAGGTATTAGATAAATTCTAATAAAATATAGCACTTTGTACACTAACATACATTACTATTTGACTTCACCACAACAGTGAAGTTGGCTATGTGGTATGAACATCCCTATTAGCGAATGAATTAATAGTCTCAAAACAGTTCAGTCATTTGTGAACATAACAATTACCAAGCTGATAAGAAGGAACAATGATTCAAACCCAAGTTTTACCAGAAGTTCTGTACTAGATCTAGTAGGCTTGATTGTGGAAACAAGAAATACATAAAGTGAGAAATATGACATTACCCAATTCAATACTACTAAACCAAAATATAACTCAAGATCCAGAACCTTACCATATTATCAAATTATTGCCAACAAGCTAAAAGTCCCCATCTACACAGTGTTATCAATCGATTAGTTATGCCTACTTATAGACATAGTTTTCCTAAGTATCCTGAGAGGACATTAGTGAAAACTGTGATCTCTGTTGTAAATTATAACCTTGTTGGGGAAAAAATTCTGATGTGAAATTATTCAGCACACATTACTGCACAATGCAGTGAAAGTGTAGACTTGAGTAAATACCAATGGAGCATTATATAGCAGAAGCAACAAATGCACAGAAAGCAAAACAGATGGATCACAAACAGTACCAGGAGAAAAGCAGAACTAACTGAGATATAACACAACAGGTATGCATTCAAAAATACAAGACAATGATAGCCATTTTGTAAAAATACAGAGATATTATTAAAGACATTAAAATAGCTGCCTATGGAGGAAAATGAAAAGGAAATGGAATATGAAGGTAAAAGCGAAAACAAAAAAGCATAGGCTTTGCTAGAGTAAGATATAATGAAGCTATTAAAACTAATATAACTGATCTATGCGGACAGACATGTGACAATAATCAAGATAATTTTTTAAGTGAAAGCTGCATTTTTCTCTTATAAATAACATTTTTCTTACTTTCTAAATTTTTTGAGTATAGTTGACAGAGTGTTACATTAGTTTCAGATGTACAACATAGTGTTTTGGATTGTACATTATGCTATGTTCACAAGTATAGCTATCATTTGTCTCCATACACTGCTATTACAGTATCACAGACTATTCCGTGCCTTTTATTCCAATGACTTACTCATTCTACAAATGGAAGCCTGTATCTCTCTCTTACTGCTCTTCACTCATTTTGGCCTACTCTCTCTCCACCCTTCCCCATATAACCATCAGTTTGTTCTATTCATAGGTTTGATTACTCAAACCTATAAGGTAGACTATATATACTACCCTACCTATAGAGTAGACTATATATATTATATCCCATTTCAGAATATGTGTGTCTTGATGTATATATATAAGTACATGTACAAGTATTAAAAAGAAAGTCTAGAAGAATGCACCGAACTGAAAAACAATAATAATCTTCAGGGATAGAAGAGTGGGCAGAGAATTATTTCCATTTCTGAACCTTTCAAAAATTTTACAATTTAAGTTTTTAAACAAATATTTAAATTTTAGAGTTAGACAGAAGCAGGTTCAAATGCAGACTATGTGATTTGGGGCAAGCTACTTAACCTCTGTTAATTTCTTATCTATTAAATAAAGAAAATTATACTAATTCATGGAGATTATAAACTTTAAGAGAGACAACAAACACAACACTCCTAGCACAGTGCTTCCCCCATTCCCTTACGTAAAATTAGGAATGGGTGATAATGAGAAATCCAATAGAAATTTAGAGAAGGAAAAGATCCTGGAAGATTAGAGTGGTTATGGAAAATCAAAGGGAAGGCTGGGACTTTAGCTGAGCTGTAAAAAAAACAAAGTTGGTGGAAAATTAGTAAGAGAGTTGGGAGGAAAATGTTACCAAATAAGAGAAATAATAGAATAAATACATAGGAAGAAGAATGAGATGTATAAATATGTATCTCTAACACAAACAGCACCTAACACAAAATGAACGCTCAATGACTATCTGTTAAATAAACAGAAACAGGTGCACATGAGGCAATACTAGAAAAAAATGAGACTGCTTAGGTAGGATATGGTCATATATTAGAGAGCCTTGAGGTCAAAACAGAGATTTGATTTAATGCAGTTACCAGTGCAAAGCTTCCAGAGCTGGAATTACCTAGGAAAGCCATATTTTAGGGAAATATGGTCTGACAGCAGAAAGCCAGATAGAATATAGGATAGTTAACTAGTTATAATGGATAATTAAGTTATATACACATATATGTATTTATACACACAAAGGATATAACATATATTACAAATATAATATCATTACAGACAAGAAATGAGATGGGGAAATCACTAAGGTAGAAGCTAATTAGAACAGAAATGTGAAAAAAAATAAAAAACAAAACAAAACAGAAATGTGACTGATAGGATACCAAAGGGTCCTAGTAATTACAATTAAGAATTTGTAGTTACAAATAAATACATATATAAACCTTGAATTGCTTCTGAATAACACAGAATAAGACTCAATCTCCTACATGCTAACTCACCTGATCCTCTTGAAACAAAATGCCTTTCTGAGCATTAATTCGTTTAAACAGATCACCTCCTTCACAGTAATCCATCACGATGTAGAGAGAGCCATTTTCTACAAAATATAAATATTACATTTTTTAGAACATATGTCAAAAGCATAAAGTAAAAGTATTTAAGGAATCAGAGTGCAAAATCAAGGTATACTGTTCATATAGATTATACAATAACCTGCGTTAACAGGTAGCTCTATTGTTGATTTTCTACTAAGAATACAGCAGCTTATAGAATAGCAGTATCCACATTGATCATACAGACAAAATGGAGACAAACTTGGTTTCATTTAAAGATATATTTCCTTAAACAGCATCTATAAAAACGTTTTCCACCAATTTGTCAGAGATGGGTTATAACTTAGTTTTCAATTAACCATTACTTTTCAGCTTTGTTTCATTCTCTTAATTACTTATTAAACAAATAATAGATGTTGCAGTGACCTCTGAGGATTTAACAGTGACTAAGATTGTACACTCCTGGAGCTTTCTTTTACTTCTATTTTTAAAAATTGTAATAATCTGTGAATAACATAAATAGGGCAACACTTTATTCCCCTTTTTGTCTCAGTCCACAGAGGGAGTCTTCTGTGACTCTTCCCATGGGTAGACAGGACTAGAAAAGAACTTTTCATATTTCCCTCCACCTTTATTGTTATATAAGACTAACACTACGCTTATTCTGCATAAATTAGGAAGAGGTATCACTTCTAACATTTACTAAACCACTACTTACTACTTACCACTTAATTACTAGTGAGACAACTGCAATTCAAAGAACAGTCTTCACTTCCCTTACTACTCTGTGCTTATAACCTTACTTCCATCTGTACTTGTTTCTTGCACCTTGTGGTAGTGTTTTTGTTACCTGTAGGCTTATATCCGCTTTTTGATAAACAGCTTCTAATGTGTCATGGATTGAAAATCCATATGACTGAGCTAACAGATTCTGTATAACTCGTGGGCACATCTAAGATCCCTGGGTGGTGCAGCGGTTTAGCGCCTGCCTTTGGCCTGGGGCGCGATCCTGGAGACCCGGGATCGAATCCCACATTGGGCTCCCGGTGCATGGAGCCTGCTTCTCCCTCTGCCTGTGTCTCTGCCTCTCTCTCTCTCTCTCTGTGACTATCATAAGTAAATAAAAAATAAATAAAAAAATAAAGAAGATGGTAGAGTAGGAGGATCCTCGCTTCATCTCCTCCCACGGATACAATTAGATAACAGTGTAAATGACCCGGAAAACGACTGGAAGACTCCACAGCTAAATGTAGGGAACAGGGCACGTGGAAGAGGGTAGGAAGGGTGGAGATGCGTCAGGAGCTAAATGGACCCATGGGATTATCTGCAGGAGGGACACCCATGCTATGGAGGGGAAAGAAACAGACCCTAACCCCAGGCCCTGGGAACCTGCACAGGGAAGATGAATGCCTATAACATTTGGCTTTAAAAACAAGAGGGACATAATTTCATGAGTTCTTATAATCAGCAGGGCTTAACATTAAAAATCAGCATCCTGAAAAAAAAAAAAAAATCAGCATCCTGGGTTTTGGGGGAGACTGGGAGAGTAATAGCAAACTGTCCCCACCCTTAAAGAGACAACAAAACAAAAAGCTCAGCAGAAATGCAGCACAGAAGCAGCACTTTGAAAAATCCTGGGGCATAAGGGAGGGGGAGTAGTTTACCAATCTCAGAGTGTGCTTGCAGGGGGGGGGCAGGGAGGTTGGGAGACCTCTCAGAGCAGAACTGGTAGGCTGCATCTTCAAGAACCAGTGCAGTCAACATTCTCCACCTAGCTTGCTAACAACACATCCTGCCCACGTTGTAGTGGCACATCCCCTCAAGCCAGGCCTTCTTCCAGGTCTCCTCCAACAGCAGAGCCACACAAATCTTGCTAACACCCTGCACCCTGTACCCACATTCTCCTGCAGACCTACCCCTTCCTATATGTCCCTGGCTAGAGCCCATTCAAAGCAAAACTGTAAGCCTGGCAGGTTGAAAGCAGTCCCAAGAGGGGCTAGCAACCCTTCAAAGAGATTCACGCCCAAGAGACAGGGAAAGACAACTACACACATCAGACTCTTTGTGCCCCAAGAGTCGGCTGGAGAGACACCTGATCTGACCAAGCCCTGCTCACTAAGGAAAGGTTCTCAGGAGAACACAAGGGACAGCACACTGCATTCTGGTGTTCCTGCATCGCTAGTAAATGCAAGGTCTGACTCAACTCAAACCCAAGGTGGCCCCAGACCGGCCTACCAACAACACAGGGACCAAACCCTGCCAACAGTAGGCAAAGAGAAGCACTGCAGAAATTGAATTTAAAACAAAAGCAGCTCTGCCACAACAGTATGATATATATATCACTTAGGAGACACCCTGAAATGTCAGGTTCTGGTGAACAGGGGACATTGCACTGCATGGCACTACAAGAACTCTTCTTCATAGGCCACTACTTTCAAGAGCCAAAAAAGTAGCTGACTTCCCTAACATAACAGAAACAGACATAGAGAGAAAATATGAGGAGTCACAGGAATACATCCTCAGTGAACACTCAGAACAAAAATCACTGCAAGAGACCTAAACAAACACAGATAAGTAATTTGCCTGACAGAATTTAAAATAATAATCATAGAGATATTCACTGGACTTGAGAAAAGAGTAGAGGATCTCAGTGAGACTCAATATATAAATAGAAAACAAAAAAGAATCAATCAAAGATGAAAAACTCAGTAACTTAAATTAAAAAAATACCCTAGGGCAGCCTGGGTAGCCCAGCGGTTTGGCGCCGCCTTCAGCCCAGGGCGTGATCCTCAAGACCGAGGATCGAGTCCCACGTCGGGCTCCCTGCATGGGGCCTGCTTCTCCCTCTGCCTGTGTCTCTGCCTCTCTCTCTGTGTCTCTCATGAATAAATAAATAAAATCTTAAAAAAAAATACCCTAGATGTTGTGGGTCTGGGTGGCTCAGTTGGTTGATTGTCTAATGCTTGGTTTCAGCTCAGGTCATGATCTCATGGGTCATGAGACTGAGCCCCGCATCAGCTCTCCACTCAGCAGGTAGTCTGCTTTAAGATTCTCTCCTTCTGCCCCTCCCCACACTGGTGCACACAAATGCTCTAAAATAAAGAAATCTTTGAAAAAAAAAATACACTAGATGTAATAAATAGTAGACTAGAGGAAGCTGAAGAATGGATCAGTGACTAGGAGTAATGGAAAGCAATCAAACAGAACAGGAGAAAGGAAAAATAATAAAAGATGGACACATCTTTTGTGTCAGTGACACAATCAATCAAGGATAATTAATAATTCACGTTATAAGGATCCTAGATGGAGAAGAGAGAGACACAGTACCAGAAAATGTATGTGAAGATAAAATATCTGCAAATTTCCCTCAACTGGCAAAGGAAACAGAAATCCAGATCCAGGGAGTACAAAGAGCCCCCAACAAAATCAACATAAGAAGGTCTACCCCACAACACATAATTAAAATGGCAAAAAGTAGTGATAAGGAGAAACGTTACAAAACAGCAAGATAGGGATCCCTGGGTGGCGCAGCGGTTTGGCGCCTGCCTTTGGCCCGGGGCGCGATCCTGGAGACCCAGGATCGAATCCCACATCAGGCTCCCGGTGCATGGAGCCTGCTTCTCCCTCTGCCTGTGTCTCTGCCTCTCTCTCTCTCTCTCTCTCTCTCTCTCTGACTATCATAAATAAAAAAAAATTAAAAAAAAAAACAGCGAGATAAGGGGCGCCTGGGTGGCTCTGATGGTTGAGTGTCTGACTCTTGGTTTCAGCTCAGGTTGTGATGTCATAGATGGTGGGAGATCCAACGCTGTATCAACTCTGTGCTCAGCAAGGAGTCTGCTTGAGGATTCTCTCCCCTGCCCCTACCCTACTACCATACATGTATGCTCACTCCAAAATAAAGAGACCTTTAAACAAACAAACAAACATGGGGCACTGAGTGGTGCAGTGGTTGAGCATCTGCTTTTGGTTCAAGTCATGGTCCTGGGATTGAGTCCTACATCAGGCTCTCTGCAGGGAGCCTGCTTCTCCACTGCCGATGTCCCTGACTCTCTCTCTGTGTCTCTCATGAATAAGTTAAATTAAAACTAAACAAAACAAAAACAGCAAGAGAAGACAATTACATAAAAGGGAAACCCCGTAAGACTATCAAGGCATTTTTCAGCAGGAACTTTGCAGGCTGGAGGGTATGACATAATGTATTCAAACTGCTGAAAGAAATCTGCAGCCAAGAATACTCCACCTAGGAAGCTATCATCAGAATAGAAGGACAGGGGCAGCCCGGGTGGCTCTGGTTTAGTGCTGCCTTCAGCCCAGGGCCTGATCCTGGAGAACTGGGATCGAGTTGCACATCAGTCTCCCTGCATGAAGCCTGCTTCTCCCTCTACCTGTGTCTCTGCGCCACCACCGCCCCCCCCTCTGTCTCACATGAATAAATGAATAAAGTCTTTAAAAAAAAAAAAAAAAGAAAAGAAAGGACAGATGGAGAGTTTCCTAGACAAACAAAAGTTAAAAGAATTCTTGACCACTAAACCAGCCCTACAAAACACATTAAAGGGTACTGAATGGAAAGACCTTAAGTGGGAGTAAGAAAAATAGGGAAGCACAAAAGCAGTAAAATAAGTATATGTGTAAAAATCAGTCAAGGGATTCAGAAAATTAAAAAAAAAAAAAGTAAAATGTGACACCATATATCTAAAATATGGGGGCGGGGGGAAGCGTAAAGAATGGGTTCAAACCTAAGTAACCATCAAGTTAAAACAGACTGCTAAATTGCATAGGATTTTATATATAAACCTAACTGTAACCACAAATCAAAAAACAGCAATGGATATGCAAATAAATAAATAAAATGAAAGGAATCCAAGTTTATCACTAAAGAAAGTCAAGAAATTATGAAAGAAGAGAACAAAGAAGAAAGGAAGACAGAAGAACCACAAAAACGACCACAAAATAAGCAAAAAAATGGCAGTAAGTACATACCTATCAATACTCTGACTGTAAATAGACTAAACAATCAAAAGACACAGGGTCATGGAATGGATAAAAAAAAGCAAGAACCATCTATATGCTGCCTACAAGAGATTCACTTAAGATAAGACTCACTTAGGACTCACTAAAGGCATATGCTGATTGAAAGCAAAAGGAGAGAAAAGCATTTATCATTGAGAGGGAGGTGAAAAGAGAGCTGGGGTAGCAATATTTACATCAGACAAACTAGATTTTTATTTTATTTTATTTTATTTTTTAATTTTTATTTATTTATGATAGTCACACACACACACACAGAGAGAGAGAGAGAGAGAGAGAGAGAGAGAGAGGCAGAGGGAGAAGCAGGCTCCATGCACCGGGAGCCCGACGTGGGATTCGATCCTGGGTCTCCAGGATCGCGCCCTGGGCCAAAGGCAGGCGTCAAACCGCTGCGCCACCCAGGGATCCCGACAAACTAGATTTTTAAAACAAAGACTGTAACAAGAGACAAGATCACTATAAAATCATATAAGGAACAATCCAACAAGAAAACATAACAATTGTAAATATTTATGCACCCAACATGGAAGCTATCAAAGACAAAAAGAAAAGAAGCTAAAAACATGAAGTAGTCAAGAGTAATACAATAACAGTAGGGGACTATAACACTGCACTTACATCAATGGATAGATCATCCAAACAGAAAATAAAGATGGAAACAGTGGCTTTGAATGGTACATTGGACCAAATGGATCTAACAGAACAATTCATTCTAAAACAACAGAATACACATTCTTTTCAAGTGCACATAGAACACTCTCCAGAAACGATCATATATTAAGGCACAAAGCAAGTTTCAACAAATTCATCTTTTCTGACTATAATGATATGAAACTAGAAATCAATCACAAGAAAAAATCTGGAAAGAACAGATTTAACAGATACATGCAGGTTAAATACTAAGCAATGGATGAGTCAACCAAGAAATCAAAGAGAAAATCAAAACATACATGAAGACAAATGAAATTTAAAACACAATGGTCTAAAATCTTTGGGATGCAGCAAAAACTCCTCTAAAAGGGATTTATAGAAATAGAGGCCCACCTCCAGAAGCAAAAACAATCGCAAATAATCAACCTAATCTTTCACCTAAAGGAGCTAGGAAGAAAAGAACAAAACCCCAAACCAGAAGGAAAGAAGTAATAAAGATTAGAGCAGAAATAAAAAATATAGAAACTAAAAAAAGAAAAAAAACAACACAACGTATCAGTGAAACCAGGTGTTGGTGCTCTGAAAAGATCAACAAAATTGATAAAACTTTAGCCAGACTCATCAAGAAAAGAGACAAATAAAAAAATCAGAAATGAAAGAAGAGAAATAACAAAAAAATTATCTGCCAACAAATTGGACAATCTAGAAAAAATGGACAAATTCCCAGAAACACATAACTTCCCAAAACTGAATAAGGAAGAAAAAGAAAATCTGAACAGACCAAGTACAGCAATGAAACTGAATCAGTGATCAGAAAACAAAAGTCCAGGATGAGACAGCTTCACAGATGAATTCTACCAAACATTTAAAGAGTTAAAAATCTATTTTTCTCAACCTATTCCAAAAAACAGGAAAGGAAGGAAAGCTTCCAAATTCATTCTATGAGGTCAGCATTACCATGATACTAAAACCAGATAAAGATACAACAAAAAAAGAAAACTACAAGCTAATATCTCTGATGAACATAGATATAAAAATCCTCAAGTATTAGCAAACAGAAACCAACACTACATTAAGAAAACCATTCACTACAACCAAGTCGGATTTATTTCTGGGACACAGGATGGCTCAATATTTGCAAAATATTTATGATACATCATGTCAACAAGAGGACGTATAAAAATTATATGATCATTTCAATAAGTGCAGAAAAATCATTTCACAAAGTACAACATCCATTCATGATAAAAGCCCTCAACAAAGCAGGTCTAGGGAGAACATAACACACATAATAAAGGCTATATATGAAAAAACCATAGCTATCATCATATTCAATGGTGAAAAACAGAGAGCCTTTCTCCTTAAGGTCAAGAGCTAAACAGGATGTCCACCCTCACCACTTTCATTCAACATAGTACTGGAAGTCCTAGCCACAGCAATCACACAAGATAAAGGAATATAAGGCATCCAAATTGGAAAAGAAAAACATTCACTATCTGCAGATGACATGATCCTATAAATAGAAAACCCAAAAGACTCCACCAAAAAACTAGAACTGATAAATGAATTCAGTAAGGACTCAGAGGATACAAAATCAAAATACATAACTTTATCCATTGCATTTCTATACACTAATAATGAAGTAGCAGAAAGAGAAATTAAGAAAAACAATCCCACTTACAATTGTACCACAAACAATAAAGTATCTAGGAATAAACTTAACCAAAAAGGTAAAAGATCTGTACTCTGAAAACTATAAAACACTAATTGGGCACCTGAGTGGCACAGCTGGTTGAGTGCTGGACTATTGGTTTCAGCTCAGATTGTGATCTCAGGACTGTAAGATTGAGTCCCATGTCACACTTCATGATCAGCGGGAAGTCTACTTGAGATTCTCTCTCTCCCTCTTCCCCTGCTCACTCTCTCTCTCAAAATAAAGAAATCTTTTTTTAAAAAAAAGACAGTTATAAAACACTGATGAAAAAAAGTTGAAGATAGCACCAAAAAAAAATGGAAAGATATTCCATTAGAAGAACAAATTAGATTAGAAGAACAAATATTAAGACATCCATAACACCCAAATTAGAACAAATATTGCTAAAACGTCCATACCACCAAAGCAATCTACAGATTTAATGCAATCTCTATCAAAATACTAACAGTATTTTTCATAAAACTAGAACAAGCAATCCTAAAATTTGTATGAAACCACAAAAGACTTCAAATAGCCAAAGCAGTCTTAAAAAAGAACAGGGCTGCCTGGAAGGCTCAGGAGGTTAAGATCTGACTCTTGTTTCAGCTCAGGTCATGATTTCAAAGTTGTTGGATCAAGCCCCACATCTGGCTCCATGCTCAACATGGATTCTGCTTGTCCCTCTCCCTCTGCTCCTCCCCTGCACTTGCAGCCTCTCTTTTCAAAAAGGAAAAGAACAAAACTGGAGGTATCACAATCCCAGATTTCAAGATATACTACAAAGCTGTAGTAATCAAAACAGTATGGTACTGGCACAAAAACAGACATACATTATGGAACATAATTAAACATAATACATTAATGGAACAGAATAAAGAGGCTTATTAATGCTTCAAATATTTCTGAAATACAAGATACTGGTAACATGGTTAACTCTGGAAACACAAAACAGGTGGCTCAAAGATAGAAATAGAGAACAAACTTTTTCTTGATATATAACATTTGAATTTTGTACCAGATGCACATATCAAAACTAAATAAAACTATCAAAAGAAAAAAAAAGGTTGTGTGTGTATGTGTGTGAGAGACATGGATGGTTAAATAGGATCTGAGAAAGGGATGAAGAAACAATTCGAAGATAAAATGTTTAAGCTTTAGTACATAAACTGTAATGTTTTTTGCTCCTTATATATCTACTATTAATTTTGAGATAAATACTGCTTAAAATCTAAGGTTAACAAAAAAGTTTTTTTGCCACAAAGCAAGTACTAATCTGTTTTGTATCCCTTCAAACATTCAAACATCCAAGTGCCCACTATGTGCCAGGCACTTTGCACAAGATACTAAGGATACAGAAATATAAGACTCTACCATTATCACCAACGGGCTTACACAATAATGGAAAAACAGCTTCGAAACCCACAAATACCACCACCATAAAAAAATCCTTGAAATTGGGGCAAAAAGACTCTAAGTGGGAAAGCCTCCTTGCATGTTAGAAAATGACTATGAAAAAAAAAATAAATAAAATGACTATGAGTTTAACAAAAACACACTAATGAAGATGTGAACCACTAAGCAAAGCATGCATTTAGTTGGAATCCAAGAAATGACACTTCATTTACACAGTGCAGACTCTCCCATCAGTAACATTGGTATTACCCTAGAATCATGCTGATATACATTTGCACATGTATTGAGGAGGAAATAATATACTTTCCTTCCTGAAAATACATTATAAATAAGTAAAATACCCAAATGTTGTCACATGGCTTAGTTCTTTTGAACTCTATTGCAAAATTTATCTGACCTTCAAATGATTCTCTATACTGAACAATATTTGGATGCTTCATGTTTGCCAACACTGCAACTTCTCTTCTTGATTCCTCCCTTTCTTTATTGGACATCTTAAACGAGACAGAAAAAAATATTAAATTAAACCATCAATAAACAATCTAAAAGACCATCAATGAGAGTGGTTAAAAACAGTACCAATAAAGCACAGCTCAAATAACAAAATAAAGACTGAGTTGAATCCACAAGTAAAAACATTTAAAAATGTTCAAACTAGATTAACTTACAGAACAGTAGGTGTATTGTCTTTTTTTAAAACAGTTAAACACATAAACACAAGCAGATATCACAGGGAAAAATCTGAAAAGATATACAGACTATTCTAAAATTAGTGGTTCTCTTGGGGATTATGGCAGTCTTTTACTTTAGGTTACGTGTTGCTGGGTTGTTGTTGTTTTTATTCTCTAATGATGAGCACTATTGAAAGCAGGCTATGTGTTGAATAACCAAATGAAAAAATATACTTACTCTTGAGATGTTAATTTCTTTGATAACATATTGTCTGTCATCTTCTGTAGATTTAACAAGAATGGCTTTTCCAAATGAACCTTCTCCAATCTTCTGTAGTCTAACATACTTCTCCATGATTCTTTTTCTAAGGCATCTTAACAGATATACTAGAAATTAAAAAAAAAAAAAAAAGTTAACAGAGATGAAACATGTCTTCCTTAAAAATTACATGTTTAATTCAATTCTAATTCTTTAGTAATTTGCTTACTTAAAAAAAAAAGATATTTAAAATCTTTACTCGGGGCACCCCCAGTGGCTCAGCGGTTTAGCGCCGCCTACAGCCTAGGGCGCGATCCTGGAGACCCTGGATCGAGTCCCACCTCAGGCTCTCTATATGATGCCTGCTTCTCCCTCTGCCTGTGTCTCTGCCTCTCTCTCTCTCTCTCCTGTGTATTCTCATGAATAAATAAGATCTTAAAAAAAAAAAAGAAATCTCATTAAAAAAAATAAAAAATAAAAAAAATAAAAGCTTTACTCAAAGTTAAATGAACTTTATCTTTTTACTCATGTGACATATAACCATGAGCTAAAAAGAGAAAAATAGTGACATTTCAATTTTATAAGAACGCTTCAGAAAGTCAAATACTGTCTATACTTAATGTATATGGAACAAGAGATTAACGTTTTCCTATGTGAATTAATTAGCAGCATTACTCTATTATCCTCAATAAGAATCCATTTCCCAAAATTATCCAACTAATTGTCTTATTAGATATTTAAATTGTTTACATTGTTTGCTATTACAGAAGAACTTTAGATAAAAATTTTATGTACTTATTATCAGGAATAACTTTAGATAAATTTTTATGTAGTTATTATCAGGATTTCCTTAGGATAAATTATTTGTTCAAAGAATATGCACACGTTAAAATTCTGGAACACAGAGCTTAACTGCCTTACAGAAATGTCTACTAACTTATATTCTAACCAGCAGTGTATAAAAGTGCCTATTCTAGATATCCTTTTAACACTGGTTATTGTTATTTTTTAAAGATTTTATTTATTTATTCATGAGAGACACAGAGAGAGAGGGAGAGAGAGAGGCAGAGACATAGGCAGAGGGAGAAGCAGGCTCCATGCAGGGGGCCCCTTGCAGAACTTGGTCCCAAGACTCCAGGATCACAACCTGAGCTGAAAACACAGACGCTCAACCACTGAGCTACCTAAGCATCCCTAGTTATTATTTATTAAAATTTCAGAGAAGCCATATAGGATAGTAGCTAACAAGCACTAAAACTTTTCAGTCAGGAAGCCTGGATTTAAATCCCGACTTTACCACTTTTTTGTTATGTGACATTGGACAAGTTACTCAGCTTTATGTACCTCAGTTTGTTCATCTGTAAAATGTGGATAACAACAGTACACACTCATAGCACTGTTGGGAGGATTAATTTTAGTATTATACTGTAGAACAGCGCACAGCACAAAGTAAGCACTGTGTCACTATTTGTTGCTGTTGTTACTACATTTGACGGAGAAATGGTGTCTCGTTTTTATTTTCTTTTGCTTATCAATTAGAAAAATTCTTCCTGACTTATTGAACACTTGTATTTTTTTTCTTTTTTGAACTACTCATTCATGTTCTTTGTTCATTTTCTCATGGAATAGTCTTTTTATTAATTTGTAAAAGCCCTCTCTTTATGAGATGTTAGCCTTCCTCTGTCATAATACTTTTTCCTTATATGCTATCTGCCTTTCCTTATATGCTATCTGCCTTCCATTTTAAATATACAAATTTATTCTGATATTATTTTTATATTAATTACTAAACATGTTATTAGTCTTCATATTTCTGCTTTCTGTATCATAATTAGATCCTTACCATACCAAGGTATTTGATTAGGGTCATTAGTAACTTCAGCAATAGTTAATTTCAGGAGAGTGATAGGTGGGGACAGAAGCCAGAGTCCAAAAGCTAGTTAGTGAAAGCTTAAAAAAGTCAAAGGAGGAGGGAAAGAGAGAGTGATATGGTCACAAAACAATCTTTAGCACTACTTATTGGCAAGATTACCCCTTATCATGGAGATACATGAATTCACTATATTAATTTAAAACCAATAAATATTTAATTTACCTAACTTTCTCTTTTCTAGTTCCATTCATATCAAGCAGGCTTTCTACATATGATTCCCTTCTAGGAGAAAATGGGCTTGTCATGAAGGCCATATAAAATTTCTGTGACAGTTTACCATATCTCTTATTGTAATTAAACAAATCCATGTTCTCATTTCATCCATCAGTACTAGATTTAATTTTATTTTGCCTCTACAATGATCTGATCTCCTTAAATGACAAAATTTATTTTCAGGGCCTGTAAGACCAAGTCCAGAACCCAATCTCTGGTAAAATCAATGGGATAATTATTATAATTATGCCTTAGGAAATTTTATGGGAAACAGCCTTCTTCTACCTTAAAAAACAATATAACCATATTACATTTCAAAATTTTTGTAAGATAGGACAAGGCTTTTAGCAACTTAAAGAGAAATAAGAAATTAATGATTACAATAGCAATACAGCATCATCAGTAAGTTAAAGAAGTCATTCCAAACATACTCTCCTCTGAAATCCAAGTTTGGTCAACTGGCATAATGGCTATCTGGGCACCAGCCAGAATTTAATGATTTCTTCGGGACAGGAGTATATTACATTACCATGCTATTCAGAAAAAAAATATTGATATGAACTCATCTTAGAAAACTAAGTTTCATGAATCAAATTACATTAAATAATAACCATATAATGAGATTATTTCACAACCATCATTATTCTGTGACTGCTGCCAAGAAAAATAAACAAAATTAGTCAATCTGGCTCTGCCTCAAAATTTAGTTGCCAATTCCTTTCCAGGGACCACACTAACAAAACGGAAGCTCCAAGAGTCCCTAGTATTGCACTCTAGTGCCTACTACATTACAGATCACTGTGGCTCTGACAACATAGTATAGGAGATGTACTGCTCCTGATAGTGAAGAACGATGACTCTAATTGCCATCAAATGATGTCAAGGGCAGAAAGCTTTCTGAACAATAAGACTTGTGGTAGGGATGCCTGGGTGGCTCAGTAGTTGAGTGTAGTTGAGTGTCTCTGCCTTTTGGCTCGGGGCATGATCTCGGGCCTGGGGTTCAAGTCCCACATGGGGCTCCCTGCCTGTCTCTCTGTGTGTCTCTCATGAATAAATAAAATCTTAAAAAAAAAAAAAAGACTTGTGGTAAATGAGTTTCAGAGCAACTCACGACTCTCCCTTTCTGCAAAGTCTACACTAGACCACTGCAGTACACTGGAAGAAGCAAAGGGGAAAATATAGTGTCTTACACATATCAGTCTTACACAGTTCAGTGTCTTACACATATTTGACCAAGCTAGTTATTTCCTAGTCATGAGACTTCTCAGCTGAATTGCAATCCTTTTTTAAAAAAGTTTTTTAAAGATGTTATTTATTTATTTATTCATGAGAGACAGAGAGAGAGAGGCAGAGACACAGGCAGAGGGAGAAGCAGGCTCCACACAGAGAACTGGACGTGGGAATTGATACCAGAACTCTGGGATCACACCCCAAGCCAAAGGCAAACACTCAACTGCTGAGCCATCCAGGGGTCCCTGAATTACAATCCTAAAAGATTTTTCAAACCAATTAAAAATAGTGACAAAATGGACTATAGGCTTACACATACAAAATCATCCTAACATATAACTGAAGAAACATAGTAATCTTTTTCTAATTTTGCATTTCTAATAAACTGAAAATACAAATGTTTGTCCTTTCTATACTTTGGTTTCCAATATCAAATGAAAATCACATACCAACTTGATAGTATTAAGCTCTCTAGGAATTATATCAATTTAATATCTATAATGTTAAAGACATTCAAAGCATAAAATCAAAGACATTTTTGATATTTGACCTTTCAAAAGAGTTACATCATGTAAGATATAAAGAAATGGATTTGAAGAGAAAAGCTACACGACCAAAAAGCAAACCACCTCACTTCTCTGCACCTTGGTTCCTTCTTCTGAAAACACTAACAATTTAAACAGAATGCTACTTAAGGGTTCTACCAACTCTAATACCAACTCTTTCTCAATGCAAGAAAAAAAAAATAAGAGTAGATAAAAAAAATAGAAAACTTCAACATTGTATAGAATTGTACCATTACCCAGAAAGAGTAGGAATGATAAAGAGATAATGGCCAAAGCCTTTCCTTCAGGGAAATCAAAAGAAGATACAAAAGTAATTTCCTCAGCCTGTATCTTTAAAAAGTTAAAAAATAAACTGCAATTTAGAGTTAAATATATATCAAGCTGGACATACATATTTACCTCAACTTCTTCCCTAAACCTAACACAACCTTAAAGGGATCAAACAGGTAGAACAGGAAAGTAAGCAACAACAATAAATTTCTGGAAGCTGACAAAAGAACAAGCAGTAACTGACGTAGGAGACTAGGGAAAGCTGTACCGTAATCCAGCAGTGGCAAATAAGTCAAGTCCCACTAAAGAACTCAATAATTAGAAGAATAAGGTGCCTCTGAGAGTGAGGTAATATCAGAACAAAAACAGACTTGGTTGAAAGACTGTAATAAGCAGTTATACACAGTTGCCTCCTCCACCTCTCTCATTTAGGGGACCACCCTTCTCTCATGTTGGCAAAAAACTGAAGATGTCTCTAGGTTGGTGATACCAATACATATATATGACCTGGGAGATTAAGTGAAGGTCGACATAAAAAATGCTCCAGTCATGATGCTGTATGTAGCTCATTACCATACCACCCCACCTCCCAAAACAATAAAAAATACCGAGTAAATATTTTTAACTTGGTGATAACCACAGTGATATTTCAAATTGGTTGGGGGAAGTTAAATTTTAAAATAGTACTTAGACAACTAGGTAGTAATGTGGAAAAGAAAAACTTAAACCCATTTTCTTCTCTTTACATCAATACTAATTCTAGATAACTACTTAAATGTAAAAAACAAAAACAGGGCAGCCCCGGTGGTGCAGCGGTTTAGCACCTACTGCAACCCAGGGTGTGATCCTGGAGACCCGGGATCAAGTCCCACGTCGGGGTCTCTGCATGGAGCCTGCTTCTCCCTCTGCCTGTGTCTCTGCCCCTCTCTCTCTCTCTTTTTCTCTCTCTCTCTGTGTCTCTATGAATGAATGAATAAATAAACAAAACCCCCAAAACCATTATAGCAATAAAACATTAGAATGACTTTTATAATCTTAGAGTACAGTAGCTTAGTATGACACAAATCCCAAAAGCTTTAAAGGTATTAATACAACTACATAGAAATCATGTAAAAACGAGATGCCTGGGTGGCTTAGTCAGTTGTGTCCAACTCTTGATCTCGGCTCAGGTCTCAATATGTTAAGCCCTGCATTGGGCTTAACTCACAACCCTTAGTTTAAACCCCACATTGGGCCCAGTGTTGAGCCTATTTAAAAAAAAAAAAAAGTGTAGCAAAGGCTAGTATAAGTCAAAATTCAAACGACAAAAAGAATATACATATATTTGTATATATATTAGTTCATATCACCAAGGCCTTGTTTTTCTAATAAAACATTCCCACATATTCACAAGACAAAGAAACCAATCTAACGGAAAAAGAGACAAAGGATATGAAGTTACAAGTTAACAAAAAGGAATATAATTAACGTTAAAATGAGCAAAAGTACCAAATGATTGTAAAGAGAAATACAATTTAAAGGTACGGGATAAATTTTATGTATATTTTACCTCAATAAAAAAAGAGTACGAGACAGCATTTTCCACCCAACAGAATGGCAAAATTCAAAAAGTTTGTTACTGTATTATGTTGAAGAGAAGATAAGGAAACAGAATATGAGGAGAATACAAATTGATACAAATACTATGGAAAATAAAAGTTCATAGTATCTACCAAAATAATTAGTGCTCATTTTGATCTAGCAATTCTATTTTTAGGAATCTACCCTATAAATACTTCCAAATATATGAAAATGAAACATATACAAAGTTTTCCTCTGCAGCACTGTTTGAAATGGTAAAATGTAAATATCCATAAGCAAATAAAAAAAAGCAACATTTCTATTGATATGGATTAATTTCTAAGTATCAGAATTATAAATATGGCATACTATCGTTTTTGTGTTAAAAGGAAATATACATGTATATGCTTATACTTATTTACTTATATATGACTGTGCATACAAATATATGAAACCCCTACATGTGTACACACACATATAACTGCTTGTATATGTAATACCTCTGAAGGGATACACTATAAACTGGTACACTATTGGCTGCCTTCAG
Source organism: Vulpes lagopus (assembly GCF_018345385.1). Taxonomy (NCBI): domain Eukaryota; kingdom Metazoa; phylum Chordata; class Mammalia; order Carnivora; family Canidae; genus Vulpes; species Vulpes lagopus. The sequence continues at coordinate 30,995,943 of NC_054831.1, read as the reverse complement.
GGAAGAGAACCGAATGATTAAGAGGAAGATTTTTTTTTTAATCTTTTGTTCCTTCTGAATTTTAAGCTATATAAATATATTATTCATTCAAAACAAAACTTAAAAGCAATAAATGCTGACAGAAGAATGCTAGCTAAACCAATTTCTCCAGTTAAAATCCTTCAATAGCTCCCCATTTCCAAAGTTCTAACCCTGACCAAAGTTTTCCTATACAGTGTACTTTTCAACTATGTCAACTATGCTCCACAAAAATATCTTAGCCTCTAGTGTAATAGACATCTTTCCCCACAGTTAACTAAAAAATGTTTAAGCCACAATAAGCAATGCTTAACACAATAAAATCTGTGTACCAACTATAGAAAGTACCAGGGTATATGAATGAAAACTGTATCCCCTCCAATCTGAAACCTTAAGTCTCCAGTTGTTTCAGCCATTTGATGGACAAATTCTCCTGAAGGGAAACACTGGTAGAGGAATGTCAACAGATTTCAGAAGTGCTTATGGTACTGTCTGCAGCTACAATCCATATACATGGTTTTCCAAATATTAAGTAACATTTTAGATAGTGGGAGATGGACAATTTACCATCTTGGTGAGTCAAGACCCTGACTTCTTTCTTCTTATTCAAAGAAGCAGAAAGCAAAAATGGAATTCCTATCAGACTTTATTCAAAACATTTGTCTTTCTTCTACGTCTGTACAATTAACGGCTTCTGGAAACTACCAACGTGTAAATAACTTATAATCATGAAATGGTGTCATATCCACAATTTAGATTAGAAGGGAGAGATTAGGGACGCCTGGGTGGCTCAGTGGTTGAGCGTCTGCCTTCAGCCCAGGGCGTGATCCTGGAGACCCAGGATGGAATCCCACACTGGGCTCCCTGCATGGAGCCTGCTTCTCCCTCTGCCTGTGTCTGCCTCTCTCTCTCTCTCTCTCTCTCTCTCTGACTCCCATGAATAAATAAATAAAAATCTTACAAAAAAAGAAATAGAGGTAGAAAACCATTTTTTTAAAAAAGGAGAGATTAGAGTAAAATGTACTTGGAATACAATGTCATTGTATTAAAATGACCTCAAAAGAACTGTGGCCAAGTTCCATAACCCTTACTAAACTCCTAATGCTGACTCTTACTGTATAAAAACCTGTTTTCCCACAAGAGACTCCTTACCTTTCACCTAGAACAAAGAGCAATCTTACATGAAATAGATCTGTGGATTCTCTAATACCAAACAAATCTAAAGTAGAAACAAAGGACTGCTTCTCTGTGTATTTGGCTCCCCTCCATCATCTCTACAATACTGCTGCATCATAAGAAAAAGCTATTAGCATATATTGGATATTACTTTTAATCCTTCAGAAATACTTCTGATGTTACCATGGCAATAAAAAATGTCTGCTTCTTGGAGCTGGCGCTTAGAGAATAAAAATTAGACCTGCATAAAAAAAGTTATGAACTCTGAAAGTAGTAAAACTTTGTATGCCTTCCATACAAATTATGTAAAACTGAGATACATGATTATAAGCTAACCAGTTAATTGCTACTCATTTTTTATTAAACTGTATATGTAATTTAAAATCTAGGACAACATATATGCAAAGTAAGTGACTGCTTATCCATATCAAGATTTTTGTTATTATTTTAATTCCTTTATCACTGTAGCGTTTTAACTAATGTCTAAGGACTGCTTCGTAATACATATTGTTCTTCACAGGATTAACATTTTAATGAGACGGAAACTACTATTTTCTGTGCATTTAAACCGAGTAACCTGCAGGCTTTACATAAGCAGATCTCAGTCAGGTCTCCTCATTTCTAGTATGATTTTACTATTTTGCATATCACTGTTTAACTCACCACAAGTTTAACTCACCTCAACGACACCGGGCGTTAGTGGGAGTAACGGTAAGGACCAGTAAGCATCAGTCTAGGTGAAGCAGTCTTCCTGAAGCGGTTAGCGAGGCAGAGGCAGCACCCCGGATTCCGAGAATGACATCCTGGAAGAGAAAGAGTCTATCTAACCCGCCACAGGCCAGCCGAAGGAGGGCAACGAGACTCCAGACTTTGGCTGACCCCTCAGACTTGACTCCTTCCCGCCTCCGGCAACGCCCCGTGACACAGGTCCACACGCTCAGAGCCAAGAAACTGGTTTCCGAGCCGCTTGGAAACCGCGGGCGGCGGCAGGGGGAGTAGAGGGGGCGGGGGAGCGCCCGGGTTACCGCCCCTGCAACTTCACAGAGATGGTTGCCAGTGGCCTCAGGGGTGGGGGTGGGGAGATGGCACTGGGACTGGGAGGCTACCTGCCTGCCACGTCCTTTTGCCCCGCCACGCCGGCTCTGGACTCGGGGCTACGCGGGGAACTTCTCAGGACTCCCAGCTGAGGACCTGCACCCTCACGCCCTAAAACCCTAGAGTGAATGCAGTGGAAGGGGGAGCGGCCGGCGCGTCACTGGCGCGGGCGTGTGACGTAAGCGCGCGGAAGCCGGCGCGCATTGGGCGTGGCGTGGAAGGCGTGGCACGGAGGGGCAGGACCAAGGGGCGGAGCCAATGGGCGGAGGGGCGGGGCCAAGGCGCAACAGGTGGAACAGGATGCGGGAGACATATGAGTTGAAAAGAAGGGAGTAAAAAAAAAAAAAAAAAAGAAAAGAAGGGAGTAAAGGGGAGAGGAGGGCTGGAGGTCACTAACAGGCTGATTTTGAATAAAGTATTTTATAAATTGGTCCCACATGTACTACAGAGAGAACAGGATTTTTTTTTTAACGTGATGTCTGTTACTTAGGGATACCGCATTTTTAAAAGTAATTTAGTCTTTTTCCCAGTACATTTTTGGATGATTAGCAAGAAGGTATTTTTAAGTCTTGAAATTTTTTTGACTGTAATGTGGTTTTCTACCCATTTACATCCAATGTGTATGTAAATTACTTACCGGTATATTGAAAGATGGCAGGACTTTCAAAGATAGGGACAGGTTTTCTAGTAACAAGAGATTAAGTCTATTGTCCAGAATAGGCCTATGGCTAAGTTGCCTTACCTGGAGTACACCTGAAATACTGGAGAAGCCAAATTTGAAGCTGAAGGAGGATGGTAGCTTGTCTACTGCATAAGTTACACTCTAGGTTGTACCTGTTGTACATGTGATGTATGTAGGCCGGTGGAGAGTCCACAGATTTTGCCAGAAACCTCAAAGGTCAGATTCAGATCATTGCTTCAAAGAAATCTGCTTCCTTCTCTCTCATCCTGTCTCCAACACGCCAACACCCAAGACCTCTCTGATTTTTCCCAGTTTTTGGTTTAGCCATACTTTTAAGAAATTAAACAGAAAAGAAAAGAAAAGAAAAGAAAAGAAAAGAAAAGAAAAGAAAAGAAAAGAAAAGAAAAGAAAAGAAAAAGAACTTTATTACCAGCATAGAAATTGAAAGTTTTTGGCTTCTTTGCCAGAAGATGGCGCTGCAAGTCATCTAACCTGGCAAACTGGAGAAAATCTGCTTTGGTTTATTTCCACTTCACTCCCCACCCATGCAAAAGACTTGTTTCCCTCATTTTCCCACTTTCTCGTCTAGCCTCTTGTGACCCCGCCCACCCCCAGTTAGTAGGAATTTTGGTGCCTGAATGCACAATAACTCTATTTCTACCCACATCCCTTTGTACAGCAAAGCAACACAAGAACGTTGCCAACTGTCAATCTAAATTCTCTTTTGCTGCTTTCATGAAGAATGGCTAGTCAGAGACCTCCTTAGATAATTTTTTAAGCTCCTATCATAAATTGTTGGTGGGGATATGAACTGCTACAGTCTTTGTAGAAGGTATGCTAGGAATATGCATATCCTTCTGACTTCTTTTGCCAATTCTGTAAAATAGCACCATCCAACATGGCACTCCTGGGGTAGTAGAATTGCTGGGAGAAGGGAATGGCTTATACAACTTCCACTCATGGGTAATCTCTACCATTTGGTTCTGTGTATCTGCCAGGGTAGGAGCAAGACTAGTGAACAAGCACTTCTAGACCTGGTTGGATGGATAAGCTCTTACTACTGCTAGTTATTCTTTTTTTCCTTTCCCTGAGAGCTTAAAGATTTTGTTGGCTGGTTAGTGGGGAAAGAATAAAGCTAATTTGAGAATTGGTAGAGCTTTTGTTATTAATGTTTCAGCTCAATTCTAATCAAAAGAAACAATGATTTCCAGTACAAGAACCTGATTTTATTCACATAACTTTTTTTGCAATCCCTCCATATATTTCCTATATACTGAGGGCTTACTAATTTTTGTGTTTTTTCCAGTTTTATTAAAATGTTATGGACATACAGCACTATATATATGTTTAAGATCTACAGTTTAATGATTTCACTTACATTATGAAATGATTATCACAGTAAGTTTAGTTAATATCCATTATCTCACATAAAGAAGAGAAAAAGTTATTTTTCTCTTATGAGAATCTCTAGGATCTATTCCCTTAACAACTTTCAGATATACTCTACAGCAGTCCTAACTATAGTCGGGTTTGTACATTACACCCCCGTACTAAATTATCTTATAACTTAAAGTTTGTAGCTTTTGACACCTTTATCAAATCCCCTACCCCACCCCACTCCACCCTATTCAGGGATTTTTAAAAGGCACACTAACATCTGTGGTCAAAAGATTAATTAGGCAACCTATAGTAAGCAGAATAACAGCAACCCGATGATGTCCCTGCTCCCCAGTCCCTGGAATCTGTGAATATATTAAATTATACGGCAAGGGGGAAATTAAAGTTACAGATGGAATTAAAGTTACTAATCAGCTGGCCTTAAAATAGGGAGAGGAGCCTAGATTATCCAGGTGGATCCAAATGTAATCATGAGAGTCTCTAAAGGTGAAAAAGGAAGACAATAGAGTCAGAATTAGAGAGAAATATGACTATGGAAAAAGTTCAGAATGATAGGATGTGAAAAGGACTCAATTCCACTGTTGCTGCCTTTAAAGATGGAGGAGGGGGCAATTCAAGTGGCCTCTAGACGCTGCAAAAGGCACCGAAATGTATTCTGCTCTAAAGCCTCTAGAAGGAGGCTGACCCCTTGACTTGGCCAATGAGATTTGAGTTGGACTTCTAACCTACAAAGTTCTAAGTTAATAAACTGGTGTTGTTTCAAGGCACTAAGCTTGTGGGAATTTGTTGCAGTTGTATATTAATACAAACTTCTATTCGCTTAAGGTTCCAGGAGCAGAGTAGATCAGGCTGACTGGTAAATTCTTTTTATTGTGTAGGAAAAGCCCACACCTGAATCTGTAAAAACACCTTATTGGGAATTATCTCAGCTCGAGGAAGCTCCTTCTTAATCATCTTCCCTAAAGTACAGGATCTAGTAAGAACCCTAATCAAACAGGATCCCTTCTGTAACACTTGCTGAGAAAAAATGAGATCAACCTGGAAGTATTCACATTAGAACAAATAAAGAAAATGTTCAAGGAAACTGGTTGTAGTCCTTACCATGTAAAATACCCAAGTCTGTTGAAGAGGAGATTTAACACCACTAGATTCTTCTAACAAAAATAGCAGAAAAATTACAGAGAAGGTTCTACCCCAGATGGGGTACTGATAACAATACTCTATTGTTATATCACCAAAATTTATAGCACATTGTCTAGATAGATTGCCCCATGTCTAATGTACTGGTTCTGACTGAATGCTGCTTATTAACTGAGTATGATTAAGATATGGATGTTTAGGCCCAAACTTGGAAAAATTATAATAATTTCTGAGAGTGGAGTCCAAGCAAGAATATTTTTTTGAGGCTTCCTAGATGATTCTGATGCAAAGTGAAGGCTAAGAACTGCCGGCAAGATGGTTGTATGTCAGAAATCATGCATTTTAAACACATTCTTCTAAAGAAATAAGGTAGTGCACAGTATAAACAATATTACAAAAAAACAAATGTGCAAGTGGACTCATTTTTGTCTATTTACAAAGGATCTTTGGGATAATCCCCCATGTAAGAACTATTACACTATCATAAAAGGATTTAGGATTTATTTAAAAAGGATCATAGAAAGCAGATATGATTGATTAATAGCCTGTGACTATTAGTCTACTAATCTCAGAATCTACCAGTCTCAGAATCTCTGTGCTGCTTCCCAAAATTAGGCTACATATCTGCAGTGAGAAGAAAACATCTAATGTCTGTAAATGTCTTGTAAAACAGTGTCCCAAATAAAATAATATTGTGCTTAGATATTACCATGGTTCTTTGAATTTCACCTTGATAAAAGTAAGGAGTTATAAGAAGTTTGTCTGCATTATGAGCAACCCCATCACCATGGGTACAATAGCAACTTCATAGCCCAGAACTGTATTGTTTGAGAATATTCAGTTCTGCCCTGGAAAAAAAGAAATAGGATGGACAAAACTCATGTGTTAACAGATAGGGCAGCCTCAGTGGCTTAGCTGTTTAACACCACCTTCAGCCCAGGGTGTGATGCAGGAGACCCAATACTGAGTCCCACATCAGGCTCCCTGCATGGAGCCTGCTTCTCCCTCTCCCTGTGTCTCTGTCTCTCTCTCTCTCTTTCTCTCTCTCTCTCTGTCTCTAATAAATAAATAAAATCTTTTTAAAAATAACAGATAAAGTTACTACCCTGTGATATATGGTGGATAGATAAAGTCAGCAGGGCATATACTTGTGAACATAGGTAGAAAAGGCTGGAAAAACCAAGAGATACCCAATATTAATGAAGTACTAAACATACAAGAGGTATCTAACATTCATTAAGCACTAAATATTCATGACACACTCAATATACATGAGACACTCAACATTCGTAGGTCTTTTTAAAAAATTTAAATTTAATTTGCCAACATATAGTACAACACCCAGTGCTTAGCCCATCAATGCCCTCCTCAGTGCCCATCACCCAGTCACTCGATTCCCTACTCTCCTCTCCTTCTGCAACTCTTTGTTTCCCAGAGTTAGGAGTCTCTCATGGTTTGTTTCCCTCTCTAATTTTTCCCAGTTTCCCTTCTTTCCCTTATAATCCCTTTCACTATTTCTTATATTCCACGTATGAGTGATATGATGATTGTCCTTCTCCAATTGACTTATTTCACTCAGCATTGACTTATTTCACCCTCCAGTTGCATCTACATCAAAGCAAATGGTGGGTATTTGTCTCTTCTGATGGCTGAGTAATATTCCATTGTGTGTGTGTGTACATATGTATGTGTGTAAATATAAATATAAATATATATACACACACACATATCTCACATCTTCTTTATCCATTTATCTGTTGAAGGATATCGTGGCTCCTTCCATAGTTTGGCTATTGTGAACATTGCTTCTATGAACATTGGGGTGCAGGTGTCCCAGCATTTCACTACGTCAGTATCTTGGTGGTAAATACACAGTAGTGCAATTGCTGGGTCACAGAGTAGCTCTATTTTTAATTTCTTGAGGAACCTCCACACTGTTTTCCAGAGTGGCTGCACCAGTTTGCTTTCCCACCAACAGCGGAAGAGGGTTCCCCTTTCTCCACATCATCGCCAATATTTGTTGTTTCCTGTCTTGTTAATTTTAGCCATTCTCACTGGTGTTAAGTGGTATCTCACTGTGGTTTTGATTTGTATTTCCCTGATGGCAAGTGATGCAGAGCACTTTTTCATGTGCTTGTTGGCCATATGTAGGTCTTCTTTGGAGAAATATCTGTCCGTGTCTTCTGACCATTTCTTGACTGGATTACTTGCTGTTTCAGTGTTGAGTTTGATAAGTTCTTTTAGATCTTGGATACTAACCCTTTAGCTGTTACGTCATTAACATTCATGGGTCTTGGGATGCCTGGGTGGCTCAGTGGTTGAAGTGTCTGCCTTTGGCTCAGGGCGTGAGTGATCCTGGAGTCCTAGGATTGAGTCCCACATAGGGCTCCCTGCATGGAGCCTCCTTCTCCCTCTGCCTGTGTCTGCCTCTCTCTCTTTCTCTGGGTCTCTCATGAATAAATAAATAAAATCTTAAAAAAGAAAAAGAAAAAGAAAAAGAAGAACACTTACTGGTCTTAATTCTGCCACCCAGTGGTGACATTCATACTGCATTCCACATGATCTGTTCCAAGAGTGTAAAACCTGTACCTGCCCACTAGGTAAATTAGCAAACTACAGATGTGCCCAGGCACTCTTGTTCCTACTTCTCTTTGATAGAGTCAGAGTGTTATTAGCTTACGCATCTTCAGTCTCTGAACCTTTGCTCAAACATCAACTCCAGTCCTAATTACCTCACCATCAACAGGAAGGCTAATATGCCAAAAAGAGAGGACACATGAGCATTGCACAATCATGTTTCATTTTTTTTAAGACTTTATTTATTCACGAGACACACACACACACAGAGAGAGGCAGAGACACAAGCAGAGGGAGAAGCAGGCTCCAATCAGGGAGCCCGACGCGGGACTCGATCCCAGGTCTCCAGGATCAAGCCCTGGGTTGAAGGTGGCGCTAAACCACTGAGCCACCCAGGCTGCCCCACAACCATGTTTCAAATCATTGGTCTTTCTTCTCCATTTGTACCCTATCTTAAGGATGTTAATTTTCTTTTTCCCCCTGCTTTTCATGGTATGTTAGCCTTTCTGTGACCTCTGGGATAGCTTGTCTGGAGTATATTTGGGGGTTATCATTGTATAAAGGTAATTTCCCACAAAACACCAAGCAGGTAATATCTGGATATTAGTGGGAATGTATGTTATAAAGAACTTTAAAACAGTGAATGTATTTTTCCTGATGTCCTATAATTTTTAACTCTGCACTAAATAAATACCAGTGTAGACTTTCCTGGCAACAATCCCTAATTTCGGCAGGTCTTAAAATATGTCCTTAGAAGAATTTTTAATTTTTAATTTTTCCAAATAAACCCAGTTAACAATTTGTGGAGTATTCATTATAATAGAGTGCAGTTCATTTTAATTGTAACAAGCTAAATTTCTTAATCCTACGAAGGTCACCTGAGTGGCCCACTGATTACTGTGTATGCTGGGTGACTAGACTCATTGTTCCAGGATTAGATAACAAGAGCTTTCAGAGCATTTTGCCTGTTTAAGTGGCATAGCCTGAGATTCAGACTTATGGAAATATGTGTGAACTCCTAGCTATAATTTTATACAAGACCTAGTGATAGGGAAGAGCAAAGGGGGTTTTGATATAAAGTTACACTGAGAGAAACGTGATTTGTGGGTTGGTGCCAGCACTGAATCAGGAAGTGAATATAGTGATTTGAATCTGTGAGATTGTCAGCGGTGGGAACAGATAACTGAGCCAAAAAAGCTGGTGCTTATGCCTATTAAAGCATAAAACCCTTTCAGGTGAGGGTAATACAAAACAACAAAAAACAAACAAAACAAAACAAAAAAACCCCAAACCAACTACTGTATCAGGGAAGAGAGGAGCACTCTTTCATCACTTTTGGCAAGTGGCTGTGCATTTGAGGACAATGACTCCTATCTTCCTTTATTCTTTTTTTTTTTTTCCTTTTTTTTTTTTTTCCTTTATTCTTTTTTGAACTGGAATGCCTGCAACTCTAATATCTGTCTCACCATTGTATTTTGGGAGTGTTGGAACCAGATAACTTGCCCCTTTTGTTTCACAGATCCACTGATGAAGAATTAATAGATTAAGAAGCCTCATCTTCATCTGATTTGGAAGAGATTTTGGACTTTGAGCTGATAATATTTCGATTAGGATGAGGCCAATCAGAACCTTGGAAAAGGGTGAATATTTTACTTGTAAATCACCAGGGGCTAGAGGGCAGATTGTGGCAGGCAGAAATCTGGGATGGTGTCAAGCTTCCCATGTGCTGATGTATAATTACTTCTCCTTCAGTGTGGGCCGGACTGTGAATATAGGGATTTCACTTCCATTAAAAGGTTATTAATCAATTGGTTTTCAATTAATAAAAAACTAGATGATGGGTAGGCTTGACCTAATTAGGTAACTCCTAAAAAGAAGTCAGAGAGACTCAAGAGAAATTCTGCTGGCTTTGAAGGCAGGTAAGCTGCTATTTGGTGAGAGGGCCATGAAGTCAGGACTTGAGGATAGTCTGTAGGAGCTAAGAGCAGTCTTGGTTGATAGCTAGTAAGAAAGCAGGGATCTCAGTCCTGCAGCCACAAATAAATTCTCCCAGGGCCCTGATTATGCAGCTATCAAAAAAGAGTTGAATCTAGAATGTTGATGATATTAATGCTTGTAGAATGCTATGTGCCTTGAAGATACAAGATAAATATGTAAGTCAGATATTCATTACTCTCTTGTACTGGAGGGCCCAAGAAGTGTACACAGTCAAAAGCACTGGTGTGTAATACACAGTTTAATAAAAACTTAGTAGGGAGTCAAAGAAGACAGTTTTGTTGCACATCCCATTGTAAAACACTTGATGGCAAATTATTTTCTAACACTTTATTTACTCCATTCCTTCTCTGGGGCAACCTTGCTCGTTTTCTTCCCTTTCCCTTCTCAAAAGGAAAAGTCTTCTTACTTCATGCCAAGCAGCTTCACGTGCTTCCCTGAATTCTAGGAACCAGGTGATTCAGATCTAGGGTCTTCTACCCTAAATAGTTATCAAAATGTTTGGCCAAGGGGCACCTGGGTGGCTTAGCTGGGTAGTGTCTGCCTTCAGCTTAGGTCATGATCTCAGGGTTCTGGGATGGAGCCCCCTGTCAGGTCTCTGCTCAGCGGGGAGCCACTGCTCCCCCTGCTTGTGCTCTCTGTCAAGTAAATAAATAAAATCTTTTAAAAAAGTGTATTTGGTCAAGCCAAGGCAGATATCTCTCAACAGGGCTTCTGGTGAATAAATCTTCCTGTATTTTAATATGTATATCTTTGTATGTGCCTAGAAAGTTCCCCAAGATATACTTTAGTATTCTTTTGTGGGCAGTGACACTAAGGTTGGTCAGGTTGTGGAGGACATCAACTTTCAATTTGTATTTCCTATGTTGTTTCAAAATGTTTAAAGTCGTTATTTTAGCTTCCTAAGCTTACTGTAACAAAGTAACACAAACTGAGGAGCTCAAAACAGCAGAAGCTTATTTTCTCAGTGCTGGAGTCTGGAAGTCTGAAGATTAAGGTGTCCATAAGGTTACACTCTCTCTTCAAGGGCTCTAGGGAAGAATTCTTGTTTCTTCCAGCTTCGGTAGCTTCGGTAGCCCCAATTGTTCTTTAGCTTTTGACAGCCTAACTTCAATCTCTGCCTCCATCTTCACATAGCCATACTCCTCTGTGTCTCTTCTTATATATTTTTTAAAGTTTTTAAAAATTATTTATTTATGATAGAGAGAGAGAGAGAGACAGAGACATAGGCAGAGGGAGAAGCAGGCTCCATGCACCGGGAGCCCGATGTAGGATTCGATCCCGGGTCTCCAGGATCACGCCCTGAGACAAAGGCAGGCACCGAACCGCTGCGCCACCCAGGGATCCCCTGTGTCTCTTCTTATAAAGGCACTAATTACATTGAATTAGCCCATCCTAATTACCTTACCAGAGCACATGTAAAGAATATATTTCCAAATGAAGTCATATTTATGGGGTGGGGGAGAATCTTTTGAGGGAACATAGCCTATAATAGCCATTGCTTACTCTTAATTTTAAAAAAACAACAAAAAAAAAAACCTAAAAAAAACAACTAATGTGCAACATTCTACAAGACAACATTCTTGCTCCCTTTAAAACATCAATATCATGAAAAATTGGGGGAGGAGCTGAAGATTAAAAGAGATTTAAGAAACATAAATGCAATGCTTGAAACCTAATTGGATTCTAGTTTGAAAAAAAAGCTGCAAATGTTTTTAACAACTGGCAAAATTTAAATATGATTAGTTATTAGATATCAGGGACTTATTGCTAATTGTCCTAGTTGTGTTGGGGAAGTTGTTACTTTTAGGAGATGCATGTTTATCTAAGGATAATGTGTAATGTCTGCATCCCACTCTACATGCTTCAGGGGGAAAACATCCTAATGTAGATGAAGCAAAATATTGCAGAATTTTTTAATGTAGGTGACTGATCCTGTCATGTCCATATCAAAGTCATATTCAGCTATTTTAAGTGGAATTTAGACATCACAAACAGAAGTTTTTAGTATTTATCATATACTTTAAAGAAATGAAAACCCGCTGAATATGGGCATGCAATGTCCATGATTCAGGTTTTCTGGCTGTTTGGATATTTTTTATTTTTAAATTTTATTTTTTAAAGATTTACTTATTTAGTTATTCATGATAGAGAGAGAGAGGCAGAGACACAGGCGAAGGAGAAGCAGGCTCCATGCCAGGAGCCCGACGCGGGACTCGATCCCGGGACTCCAGGATCACGCCCTGGGCCAAAGGCAGGCGCTAAACCGGTGAGCCACCCAGGGATCCCCTTATTATTATTATTTTTTAAAGATTTTATTTGACACAGAGAGAGAGAGAGCCAACGCACAAGCAGGGAGAGCAGCCGGCAGAGGGAGGAGAGGCAGGCTCCCTGCTAAGCAGAGAGCCCCACCACCTGGGGCGCAAGGTGGGACTCTATCCCAGGACCCTGAGATCATTAAGCAGAGGCTTAATCCACTGAGCCACCCAGGTGCCCCACGGATATTTTCAAAACAACCTTGGGGGAAAAACTACTTACAAAGCTCTCCAACCATGCAGTTACCTACGGTAAAACACAAACTCTTCGGCATAACCGCTGACTTCTGCATCAGCAGAAGACTCACTATCCCCAGGCTACATCGTGCATATTATATCCAAGTAACGCCAGGATAACATAGAACTAACTTTCCATTTCCTCCTCCCTTGCTCGCCATTCCGGCCAGGTTGTTTGCTCCTCCCTCTGCCCCAACTTTTCCCAAATTGCAGATCAGACGTCACCTCCTCCGGGAAGGCTTCTTCTCACACTGCTGTCCCAGGGGAGGGCTCAGGATTGCACCGCAATGTAAACCCCCATGAGCTCGGGGGTCGGGTTCACGAATGCTGGCCGGCGCACATTAACTTAATGAAGGTAAATACATTCAAGTCCACCGTGTAAAATCCTCGAACGGCACATTTTCCCAGTAGCTGATTTCCAAGCAGCATTTTTGAACTGGGTTAAACTGGGTCATCAGCTTCCTCTACAGGTGTGTCGGGCTCAGGACCCTCAACCACACGGAGAGCGCGTCGAGCCCGCTGCACCCCCGCCGGCCGCCCGCTCGCAGGCGAAACCCGGCGCCGGAGGCCACTTCTCTCCGTCTGTTTCGGGACCACAGCTGGCGGGGATTTTCCGCGCGGCTCCGGTCTCTCCCGCCGGCGTGGAGCGGGGAGTTCCGGAGACGCCGGGAACTGCCTTCCGAGAACGTTCCCCGAGGCGGCCGCCTCCCGCCCCTCCGAGAGGTCACCGGCGGGGCAAACCGCGAAGCGCGAGCGACGGGAGCTGGCGGCGGGAGGTCTCACGCCCCGGGCCGCCCCGCAGGGCGCACTCCCCGCCCGGCCCCTCCTCCCCCGCCGCAGCCCCGCCCACCGCCTCCACTCCACCCAATCGGCGCGGCCGGCGGAGGACGGCGGAGGACGGCCGGACGCCGAGCGGCCGTTCACGTCGGCGCGCTGACGTTACGCGCAGACGCACCTGTCGGGCTCCCCTTACGCGGCTCGGGGCCGGGCTGGTCCGGAACCCACAGCCCCTTTTCCCAGTCCCAGTCGGTCCGCGGCCGGGAGTTGGGTTGCGTAATGAGGCCGGAGGGTGTGCTGGGCTGAAAGGCATATTCTCTTTCATTTCCGAGTCGGAGCATGGGTTCAGGTTGAGTCTCTTAAGAGGGAAGTGAGGTTGGAGATTTTTATTTTTTAATGTGGGGTGGAAGCAGTTGACTTTAGGGCCCTCCGAAGGAAGCGGATTGAACTTAATGCTGCTCCCGTGTTGGGAGGAGGACGAAAAAGGTCCCGCCTGGCAAAATTTCCGTAACTTCATCAGTAGAAAACCCAAGGTACCGTTTAAACTGCAGTAGTGTCCGTGGAGTCCCGCTGTCTCCAGGTGGAGCTCCCAGGGTAGCTAGGTTCTTAGGTTTGGAACAGATGCAGAATCCAAAGGCAGCGCAAAAAACAGCCACGGATTTTGCTATGCCTCTGAGCTGCAAGGTGAGTGACCTGGCACGTTCACGGGTTTGGGCCAGCTGTGATGCCAGGGCTCTCGTCTTGGTTCGTCTTAGAACAGGCAGCCTAAATGATCAGGCGTATGCGCATCCTCGACATTCCTGAAGATTTCTCCTGTTTCCTTTAGGAACTGCCGAAGGGCCTTTGAATACCGTGGAAGTAGGTTCCAGATAAGATTAATATTGAACTCAAGGTAGTGGGTTTTAACTTGCGGTAAAATTGCCCAAAATTTAAAGTTATTATTCAGTTTTTCTATCTTTAGCCTGAATTTATGTGTATATCAAGACCTAGTTCGTGTAGATATAAAACATTTGTTTTGATCATAAACCTGGATCAGAAACTACCTTAGAATCTCAAGTTTTAGTTTTGCATATAATGGGCTTTATTTGTATATTATTTAAAACTGGAGCACAGGAAGATTATACCTTATATGTGTATAAGATTTCTGAGATTTCTTCTTTCTTTTGGAGGAAAAAAAAACCTTGTTTTTAAGAATTGAATCTTTTTTTTTTCTTGTAATTTGAAAGTTCAGTTCTGCAAACTGTAAACTTTTTTGAGCCATACAATTTAGTTACTGCAGCATCATTGTGGCTTTGTCATTGATTATTGAATCTTTCCAGAAATGCTTTACCTTTAATTTCTGAACAGTTTAATTTATAAGATTCTTTTTTTAAAATAAGATTCTTTTCTTGAGGAAGTTGGTATGGAAATAATTTAACTGATGTTAAAATTAGTGAATTTTATGTGCCTTTGTGAGTCACTAGGAAACATGATCTGTGTAGCTCAAGAGTACATATAAGAATGTGAATGTATAGTTGATTTTCATCATAAAAGTTAATTTTCATCTTTCACCAATCCTGCTGATTGCCGTTACATAGTGTGGCTTAAAAATCAGATGTGTGACCTACAGATGTTTTCTCAAGTTGAGTGTTTTTATGACCTCTGGTTGATAGGAACAGCCACTATTGGCAAAATCCAAGGCATCTCCCTCCCACACCCTGACTCCCACACTTTTCAAAGACTGATTCTTTGCTTGGAAAATGGGTCACATTATTTTAAGTTAATATAAATGTATAGTACTTATAGCTTGGAAATTGTGTTTTAAGCATGTGTTTTCAATCATACATAGCTCATTAAGAATGTAAAAATCCAACTTGGGAAGGGGTATATACAGTTCAGAGGAACAGATTTGCTGAGGTTGTAGTTTTATATTAATAAATTGGCTATTTTCCAGGTTGTGTCGATGATAGGCTTTCCATTTCCTGTCCTGTGACATGTTGGTAATAATTTTCAGACCGCTCAGGAAGCCAGATTTGATCTCTGTGGTGGGTCACATACCAAAGCAGTATCCTGTGGCATTTGGCCACTCTCACTGCTTTGTAGAACTTTCATCTGAGTTTCTAGTCAAACTTGTCAGCAGTGATCTAAACCATATGATAAGTGTTAATATTTATTGAGCAATTTTTTTAATTGAGCAAATTCTATGTTTTAGGACCATTCCTAAGTGTTTTTTGTGGATTGTCTCAACTACCACACCAACCCCAGGAAATATTTTGTTTTCCTGTCATACAGTGGAAATGTGGAAACTGAGGCATAGAGGATTTAGTTAACTTGCCCAAGGTCTCAGTAAGTGTCACAACTGGTAGTGTGATTTTAGAGCTCTTGCTCTCAATGGCTGCATTGTATTTCACATAAGGCTAGGCAAAATGCTAGAAGAAAACTTAGGATGAGAGATACGGCACCATCAGTTCGTTTATTTTTCAGTTATAAAAGTTATGTAAAGTTACAGAAACTCTGGAAAATAATTTTTGAAACTTTCGTTCTAAAATAATACTCTTTGTGTTTTCTGATGCGCACATTCACATGTATATATAACGTGGCTATGACTCATTTTGATTTTTAAAGATGACTGTTTCTCAGTTAAGTATAAAATGTAGGATCAAACCTGTGCAGGGAAACTGCCCATTTTGCACGGCTGGAAATACAGAGAGATTTTATCTGCAACTTTGGAACCAGTTAACTAAATATATTTTTTGCTCTTTTGAGAAGTAGTTAAACCGCTGAGCCACCCAGGGATCTTTTGAGAAGTAAACAGTTTCTGTCTTGTAAAGTCAAGATTATTTTGTTTTCAAAGTGTAAGTCTTCCACATCATCTTTTTTTGTGGGATTATTGTTTACCTTTCTTTTGTCTCATAGTCTAAGCCTTATATTTGTGTTTTTACTTTTAAAATTATCTACTATTTAACTTATGGGTGGCTCTAAAAATTTTTATGAATCTAAGAAACTTTCTTCAGAGAAGATATTTCCTTCTTTTAGAGGGTTATTCATTTAATACTTTAAAAAAAAAGATTTTATTTATTCATGACAGACACAGAGAGAGAGAGAGGCAGAGACACAGGCAGAGGGAGAAGAAGCCCCCCTGCAGGGAGCCGGACGCGAGACTCGATCCAGGGTCCCCAGGATCACACTCCTGGCTGAGGGCGGCGCTAAACCACTGGGCCACCAGGGCTGCCCATTTAATACTTTTTTTTTTTTTTGAAGAAAAATGTCAGCACAGCAATTTGTACATGCAGCTAACTTAATAATAGAGATAAAATATCAAGTAATACTGCTTTTGGGAGAAATCAGTTTCATTATGGTCATATCTTGTATGTAGTCACAATTTGTACAGAATAAATTCTTCCTTGCTACTGTGATATTCTGACCTCAGTCTCATGATGTTGTAGGAGGCGGAGGGCTCATTCTTTAGTAAAATACATTTGAAAAGCTTTTCATAACTTTAATTCATGAAATTAGTGTTTACTACAGGTTTTCTCGAGAGCTTTTCCAATGCTGTTAGCCTTTACAATTCTAGAATGGGGTATGCTCTATTATTACCCAAGCATATTTGACCATGAAACTTTTTATTGGACTTGTATTTTGTGCACATACTCATCTTCAAATATTTTTGTTGCCTTCTTGGCTCCAAAACTTGTTTCATGTCAGTAGTCTTGCTTCAGTTAACTTCGCTGATCTCTGCCCCATAAAATCCCACTTACCTTTTAAGGTCGAACTTAGGTGTGTCTCTTCCAGAGAAGGCTTCTCACCATCAGTCACCCTGGGATGAGAACTCTTTTTTTCTGAGCTCTTAGAACACTACTGGTGTGTTCTGTGACATCTCTGACGTATTGCTTTTTATCGTGTGGTTGTACATTACCCTATAGGAAAGCATTACATCTCTTTTGAGGACAGTATGTAATGAAGTTTATGCTGAACTTTACTGAAAGCTATAAGGCCTATGCAAATATGATGCCATTAATTGGTAAAACTTGTGTGTAGGGGCATCTGGCTGGCTCAGTCAGTAGAGCATGCAATGACTCCTGCACTCAGGGTTGTGAGTTTGAGCCCTGCATTGGGTATAAAGATTACTTGAAAAAATAAAGCTTTAAAAAATAAAAATTGTGTTTATATTTTTTACAGTTTCTAATACTAATTTTTAATTTCTGATTAGTAGCTATTCTGTAAACATAATGAATGAGTGGTTATATTGAAATTCAGTGTCATGTTTTGATTGTTAATCAGTACTTAGCAATACTGTTAGAATATTTATGTGAGATGCTAAAAGTATTAATATGAAAAATGCTCCTTACAAAAGGCTAGCTTGGTCATCATTTTACTTTTCTGCCATCATTGCTCATGAAACTTCTGTCCATCTTCTAGTTGCTAATATTTGGGATTTTTCTGTTTTCACTGAGATTATGCCTTTTTTTCTATTTAGCTTACTAGCCAGCCAGATAGCTGACTGATACACCCTTGAAACTTAGCCATGGTCCTTAGCCTTACCTCTTTTTTTTAAAAAAAATTATTTATTCATGAGAGACACAGAGAGAGGCAGAGACATAGAAAGAGGGAGAAGCAGGCTCCATGAAGAGAGCCCGATGCAGGACTCGATCCCGGGACTCCAGGATCATGCCCTGAGTCGAAGGCAGATGCTCAACTGCTGAGCCACCCAGGTGTCCTCCTACCTACTCTTCTTTATGAAAGAGGCAAAACTTTGTTGGGAGCTATGGAAAATTGGTGTACCTACAGGCTATGTGAGTCGCTTAGCCACAGATTCACAAGGTGTTCCTCTTTCTGCTTCCTACCTCCCAGTTCTGGTGTTTGGGTGCTGGATTGGTGTACTGAATGAAGGTAACCATTCCTTTCATCGTAGTCTGGCCCAATAGGAAAAAATCCTGGATGTGTAATTCTATAGTTGGAAAGAACACTCTGATCTTAAGTCCCATAAGATGTAGGAGACTGAAATTTGTTTCTTCCAACTGTTTTGAATCAATTTAGTCAAGTCAGAAACCTAGCAGATATCTTAGATTTCTTCTTCATTGTTCCTCACAGTTTATTAGTTACCATGTCTTCTTAAATACTTCTCAAAATTCATTTTACTCCATATTTTGATCTCTTAGGTTAATTATGCCTTCAGTATCTCATATTTAGGATTGTTCAAGGTTCTGCTGGAATTACGATCACCTAACTCCCCTTTCAGTCTCTTGCTCTTCTATGTTCCATACTGTTGCTACTGTTGGCCTGTTAAAATTCATATTTGGCCATGTGGTTGGTCTTAAAAACTCTTAATGATTTCTTCTATGTATAAATGAGTGAATAAGTTCCTTAGCATAATGGATCAGCTCCTAACTTTCTGATCTGGCCTGTGCCCACCTCTCCAGATACTCTCCAGTTCCTTATCTCTTAATTAAACTGCCCAAGCAGGTTTTGTTATTTTGTTGCTGTGTTTTTGCATGTACTTTTTTTGGTCTGTATTGACTTTTAACCTCAGAGTTAGCCCAGTTCACTCATCCTAATCCTTCAATACTCAGCTTAAACATTCCCTTTATTAAATGTTCACAGACTTTTCTAGGTAGCATGCTTATTCCTTTTCATTGTTATCAAATACCTGTGTATACCTCTCCTGTGATAAATTTATATCATACTGTAGTTATTTGTATGTCTTTTACCTTCACTGCTTTGATAATAGGGACCGTATTTTACTTATTATCACAGTACCTGGCTTTATGCCTGGTACATGATGGGTACTGAGGAAATGGTTGTCAAATAAATTAATAAGGGATTCCAAAAACTCATTTTGGCTATGAGATTATGATATTGTAAGCTGAGATAGGGAGTGTAGAAGGACAAGCAAATTTGGGGCAAAATTGATTCAGCTTCTGTCTTGTTGGATTCGAGCTTGCATATAGCATGCGAGTAGTGATGGGCCATTCGTTTGTAATGCATTTGTTATTTATTCATAGTAGAAATAAAAATTGACCCTGCAAGATTTTGTAGATGTAGATAAGATTATAAAATTCATATGGCAAGGCAAAGACACTAGAATAGGTAAAGCAATTTTGAAAAATGAGAATAAAGTGTGACAATTTTTTTAAAAGATTTTATTTATTTGTTCGTGAGAGACACAGAGAGAGGCAGAGATATAGGTAGAGGGAGAAGCAGGTTTCATGCAGGGAGCCCGATGTGGGGCTTGATCCCGGGAGTCCGGGATCACGCCCTGAGCCAAAGGCAGGTGCTCAACCACTGAGCCACCCAGGCATCCCTAAAGTGTGACAAATTTATCCAATTTCAAGGCTTATTTCAGAGCTAGAGTAATCAAGACTGCGTGGTATTACTGTAGGTATAGACAAATAGATCAGTGGAACAGAACATAGAACTCTCAACTAGACACACACAAATATGCCCAACTAATTTTTGACAAAGGCAAAAAAACAAAAACAAAACAAAACCCAAGTACAAAAACAAGCAAATCAGTGAGAGAAAGATACCTTTTTTCTGCAAATGCTGCTGGAACAATTGGACATCCACACATTAAAAAAAAAAAAAAAAAAAAAAAAGACTTCAACCTGTGTCTTTTTTTTTTTTTTTTTTTTAAGATTTTTTTTTTAAGACACAGAGAGAGGCAGAGACATAGGCAGAGGGAGAAACAGGCTCCATGCAAGAAGCTTGATTTGGGATTCGATCCCGGGACTCCAGGATCACACCCTGAGCCAAAGGCAGACACTCAACCACTGAGCCAACCAGGCGTCCCTGGGAAATAGATTTTTTAGATGACAAAGCATAATCCATAAAGGAAAAGTTGATAAATTATGTGAGTCGCTTAGCCACAGATTCACAAGGTGTTCCTCTTTCTGCTTCCTACCTCCCAGTTCTGGTGTTTGGGTGCTGGATTGGTGTACTGAATGAAGGTAACCATTCCTTTCATCGTAGTCTGGCCCAATAGGAAAAAATCCTGGATGTGTAATTCTATAGTTGGAAAGAACACTCTGATCTTAAGTCCCATAAGATGTAGGAGACTGAAATTTGTTTCTTCCAACTGTTTTGAATCAATTTAGTCAAGTCAGAAAACCTAGCAGATATCTTAGATTTCTTCTTCATTGTTCCTCACAGTTTATTAGTTACCATGTCTTCTTAAATACTTCTCAAAATTCATTTTACTCCATATTTTGATCTCTTAGGTTAATTATGCCTTCAGTATCTCATATTTAGGATTGTTCAAGGTTCTGCTGGAATTACGATCACCTAACTCCCCTTTCAGTCTCTTGCTCTTCTATGTTCCATACTGTTGCTACTGTTGGCCTGTTAAAATTCATATTTGGCCATGTGGTTGGTCTTAAAAACTCTTAATGATTTCTTCTATGTATAAATGAGTGAATAAGTTCCTTAGCATAATGGATCAGCTCCTAACTTTCTGATCTGGCCTGTGCCCACCTCTCCAGATACTCTCCAGTTCCTTATCTCTTAATTAAACTGCCCAAGCAGGTTTTGTTATTTTGTTGCTGTGTTTTTGCATGTACTTTTTTTGGTCTGTATTGACTTTTAACCTCAGAGTTAGCCCAGTTCACTCATCCTAATCCTTCAATACTCAGCTTAAACATTCCCTTTATTAAATGTTCACAGACTTTTCTAGGTAGCATGCTTATTCCTTTTCATTGTTATCAAATACCTGTGTATACCTCTCCTGTGATAAATTTATATCATACTGTAGTTATTTGTATGTCTTTTACCTTCACTGCTTTGATAATAGGGACCGTATTTTACTTATTATCACAGTACCTGGCTTTATGCCTGGTACATGATGGGTACTGAGGAAATGGTTGTCAAATAAATTAATAAGGGATTCCAAAAACTCATTTTGGCTATGAGATTATGATATTGTAAGCTGAGATAGGGAGTGTAGAAGGACAAGCAAATTTGGGGCAAAATTGATTCAGCTTCTGTCTTGTTGGATTCGAGCTTGCATATAGCATGCGAGTAGTGATGGGCCATTCGTTTGTAATGCATTTGTTATTTATTCATAGTAGAAATAAAAATTGACCCTGCAAGATTTTGTAGATGTAGATAAGATTATAAAATTCATATGGCAAGGCAAAGACACTAGAATAGGTAAAGCAATTTTGAAAAATGAGAATAAAGTGTGACAATTTTTTTAAAAGATTTTATTTATTTGTTCGTGAGAGACACAGAGAGAGGCAGAGATATAGGTAGAGGGAGAAGCAGGTTTCATGCAGGGAGCCCGATGTGGGGCTTGATCCCGGGAGTCCGGGATCACGCCCTGAGCCAAAGGCAGGTGCTCAACCACTGAGCCACCCAGGCATCCCTAAAGTGTGACAAATTTATCCAATTTCAAGGCTTATTTCAGAGCTAGAGTAATCAAGACTGCGTGGTATTACTGTAGGTATAGACAAATAGATCAGTGGAACAGAACATAGAACTCTCAACTAGACACACACAAATATGCCCAACTAATTTTTGACAAAGGCAAAAAAACAAAAACAAAACAAAACCCAAGTACAAAAACAAGCAAATCAGTGAGAGAAAGATACCTTTTTTCTGCAAATGCTGCTGGAACAATTGGACATCCACACATTAAAAAAAAAAAAAAAAAAAAAAAGACTTCAACCTGTGTCTTTTTTTTTTTTTTTTTTTTTTTTAAGATTTTTTTTTTAAGACACAGAGAGAGGCAGAGACATAGGCAGAGGGAGAAACAGGCTCCATGCAAGAAGCTTGATTTGGGATTCGATCCCGGGACTCCAGGATCACACCCTGAGCCAAAGGCAGACACTCAACCACTGAGCCAACCAGGCGTCCCTGGGAAATAGATTTTTTAGATGACAAAGCATAATCCATAAAGGAAAAGTTGATAAATTAAACTACATCAAAATTAAATATTTTTGTTCCATGATGGACCCTATCAAAAAGAGGAAAGTCAGGGGTATCTGGCTGGTTCAGTTGGGGGAGCATGAAACTCTTGATCACAAGGTTGTGAGTTTGAGCCCCATGTTGGGTATAAAGATTACTTTAAAAAAAAAGAAAAGAAAACTACAGAGTGGGAAAAAATATTTGCAAGCATATCTGACAAAGGACTAGCATCTAGAATATGTATTCTAAAGTATAAAACTTAGCAGTAAAAAAGCTATCCAGTTAGAAAATGGGCAAAATATATGAATAGTCATTTCACTGAAGAGGATAGGCAGATAGCAATAAGCACATAAAAAGATGTTCAACCTGATTAGCCATTAGGGAAATGCAAACGAAAACTACAGTGAGCTATCACTACACACCTATCAGAATGACTAAAATAAAAAATGCTGATGAGGTGACTGGATGGGTCAGTCAGAAAAGCGTCTTTCTTGGGGTCAGGTCATGATCCCAGGATACTGGGATCAAGCCCTGAGTTGAACTCCCTGTTCAGTGGGGAGTCTTTCTCTTTCTCCCTTTGCTGTCTCCACCCCACCTCATGCTGCCTCTTGCACATTCTCTCTCTCTCTCTCTTTCTCAAATATTTTTTAAATATTTAAATATTAACAGGAAGTACTGGTAAGTATGTGAAGAGGCTGGATCACTAATATATTGTTAGTAGGAATGTAAAACTGGCAGTTCCTTAAAAAACTAAACATACCATATGACCCAATTATTGCACTCTTCGACTTTTTTTTTTTTTTTTAAGATTTTATTTATTAGAGATAGAGGCAGAGACACAGGAAGAGGGAGAAGCAGGCTCCATGCAGGGAGCCCGATGTGGGACTCGATCCTGGGTCTCCAGGATCCCGCCCTGGACCAAAGGCAGTGCCAAACCGCTAAGCCACCTGGGCTGCCCAGCACTCTTCGACTTCTGTCTCAGAGAAATGAAGACTTAAGTTCACACAAAAGCCTATGGGCATGCAGCGTGATTCATAATACCCAAAACCTAGAAAAGAGGCATATATTCTTCATTGGGTGAATGGTTAAACCATGGTACATCCAGACCGTGAACTATTACTCGACAATATAAAGGGAAGAACTATTGACACATACAATAACATGAGCAAACATCCAGAGAATTATGCGGAATGCAAAGAGGTCATCCCCAAAAGTAACATACTGTATGATTCCATTTATATAACATACTCGAAATGGCAAAATTCTAAGAATAGAAAATAGATTATGAGTTGCCAGGGGTTAAAGAGAGGGTGGTGGTGGGGCTGGAAGAAATAGGTGTGGCTATAAAAGGGTAACATGAGGGATCATTGTGGTGATAGACATGTTCTGTATCTTGACTGTACTATCTGTGTCAGGATTTGGATTATGATATTGTTCTGTAGTTTTGCAGAATATCACCATTGGTGGAAACTGAGTAAAGGGTACACAGGATATCTGTATGATGTACTATAACTGCGTGTGAAATCCTAATTACTTCTAAAAGTTGAATAAAAATATTGAACGCCTAATATGTGCCGGGTAATGTGCTAATGACCATAGAATATGCAATATTGAACAGAAATTGACACTGTGCCAGATCTCGTGATACACATCATAGTTGGGAAGACGTTAATTAAGTAATTGCATAAATAAGCGTAGTGTAACAACTGTAGTGAGTGATATAAGGAAAGATCTAAGAACTAACAATGAAAATTTGACCTAGTCAGGAGAGATTTGCCCAGGTAATGAGTAGGTCAGAGAGGCTTTCTTTACTAGGTAGCATTGCTGTTGAGTACAATGTTTTTGCCGCACCTGTGAGACACATGTAATTTAAAATTTTGTAGCCATATTAAAAAGATAAAAGAAAACATTAATTTATTTAATATATCTAAAATATTATTTCAACATATAATCAACATAAAATTATTAGAATATTTGACTGTTGTTTTTTTTTTTTTTTTTTTTTTTGTATTGAGCCTTAGGAAATCTGGTAGGTATTTTACCTTTGAGCACATCTAAATTTGGACTGGCCATGTTCCAAGGCTAGTGAGAGTGATCAGTGTACAGCCCTATAGGTTCCTAGGTTAATAAGAAAAATATAGTTTTTAAATTGTCAAATTTATAGAAATAATAACCCCTGCAGGCCTGAGTTTAATAAACTTTTGAAACAGAATTGGTTGCTCTTGTTATAAAGATGTCAAGTCTAGATGTCTCAGAGGTATTGGTGAAATTAATTTTTTTTTTAAGAGAGGAGAGGGAGGGAGGCGGGCAGATGTGGGGGAGGAGCAGAGAGACTCTTAAGCAGGCTCCACACCCATCTCTATCCCTGAGATCATGACCTGAGCCAAAAATCAGGAGTTGGATGCTTAATCGGCTGAGCTATCCGAATGCCCCCAAAATAAGTTTTCAAAACATTTTGAAAGAGTTAAGTTGTCAGTTATCATTGCTTTTGAGGGACTTTGAGGGATAAATGGAGAAGATATCTGGAACTTGCTGATTGAGGTCCCAGTACACGGACATTTGTAATTATTTTAATTTCTTAGTGATACATAGCTTCCAACTAATGTTCATTGATGTATATTATCACATGTCTTAAGCCCTTCTAGTCTGATCATGAGGTAAAGAAGTGAAGAATAGAATGTTTGTGTTCTCTCCAAGATCTTAGCATACATGCTTTGATACAGCAAAATTAAAATGATTCTTGGAATTTTTCATGCTTATTTTTTTTTAAAGGATTTTGGCTATTTACTCAACGGCCACAGTATTTTATTTGATTGCCTCTATGGACACTGCAAAGTTCTTAGCATGAATGGTTATTTTCGTACTATTCTAACATTTACCTTAAATATAAAACACTTGCTTTATTAGTATATTCTAACAAATCTCTAGTAAGTTATACTAGGCTGTCTTTGGTAGAGGTAACCATAAAACTAATGAAGTTGTAAAGCAGTTAATATATGTTTTTCTTTGTAATCCATGACTGAATAACAATTTGATGTTTTGACATTTACAATTATGTACTAGTCACTATACCAGATGCTGAGAATAGACGTGTTTTCAAGGAGTACACAAACCTTCACCTTCTGTAAAGAAGTCTGTAAGTTAGGAATTTTGTATAATCTGTTAAAAAGAGTTTTTGGCAATATTTTATTTTTTCTGAAGTGTAAAATCTGTACAAATAATTTTGATTGTTATAGCTCTTTGAGGTTATTTTTCCCTGTGCAAAAAGGACAGTTTACTGAGGACAGGAGATTGTCTTAAAACACTTAAAGTCTTCAGTGTTAGAATTCACCACTAGAATTGGAGTATGCTTATTGCCATTATCTTTTATTTTCATATGTATTTATTACATATTATTCTTGTCTTACAAGGCTTACTCGTTTGACTGCTTTTATGACTGTATCTTTCAAGTCCCACACGTGAACCTTTCAAGTCTATTGCTAATATCTTGAACTCTCATTTAATTTATTATTTTTTTAAGATTTTATTTATTCATGAGAGGCACAGAGAGAGAGAGAGGCAGAGACACAGGCAGAGGGAGAAGCAGGCTCCATGCAGGGAGCCCGACATGGAACTTGATCCCGGGACCCCAGGATCAGGCCCTGGGCCAAACCAAGGCAGGCACTAAACCATTGAGCCACCCAGGGATCCCCTCTCATTTAGTTTAGATATTGAGCAAGTAGGAAGATGTATTTAAAAAAAAAAAAACTAGGAGTATTATTGTTTTTAAAGCATAGAGAGTAAGAACAATGAAAACAAGCATTTTTGGTATTATCTGCTTTGAAAAAATGAAAATTGTTACTTATATTTTCAGTGCCTGATATTTGACTATGAACTCTGAAAATTTTAATTTTAAAATAAAAAGAATGAAATTAATATTAAAAACAATTTTTAATGATAGCATTTTTAAAATTAGTACTTGCATCTGATAAAATACACAAAAGAGAAAAAAAAAGTCTCCCTTTTGGACTTGGTACTTCAGCCATTTTGTTCCTTTCTCCTGTAGGCAACTTGAGAATCCCTCCAGATACAGTCTATATGTACACAAGCAATTAATTATACATTGTATTTTTTCCTCTCCCCACAACTCCCCTGTTTTTTTCCTCGTAAAACCCCCCCACATATATTGTAGTATATCTTAAACACATCTTTGTACTTCTTTTTAAGATTGATTGATTGATTTGAGAGAGTACAAATGTGTGCGAGTTGGGGGGAAGGGCATAGGGAGGAGGAGAGGGAGGGAGAATCCCAAGCCAACTCCTGCTGGAGGAGCAGAGAGACTCTTAAGCAGGCTCCACACCCATCTCTATCCCTGAGATCATGACCTGAGCCAAAAATCAGGAGTTGGATGCTTAATCGGCTGAGCTATCCGAATGCCCCCAAAATAAGTTTTCAAAACATTTTGAAAGAGTTAAGTTGTCAGTTATCATTGCTTTTGAGGGACTTTGAGGGATAAATGGAGAAGATATCTGGAACTTGCTGATTGAGGTCCCAGTACACGGACATTTGTAATTATTTTAATTTCTTAGTGATACATAGCTTCCAACTAATGTTCATTGATGTATATTATCACATGTCTTAAGCCCTTCTAGTCTGATCATGAGGTAAAGAAGTGAAGAATAGAATGTTTGTGTTCTCTCCAAGATCTTAGCATACATGCTTTGATACAGCAAAATTAAAATGATTCTTGGAATTTTTCATGCTTATTTTTTTTTTAAAGGATTTTGGCTATTTACTCAACGGCCACAGTATTTTATTTGATTGCCTCTATGGACACTGCAAAGTTCTTAGCATGAATGGTTATTTTCGTACTATTCTAACATTTACCTTAAATATAAAACACTTGCTTTATTAGTATATTCTAACAAATCTCTAGTAAGTTATACTAGGCTGTCTTTGGTAGAGGTAACCATAAAACTAATGAAGTTGTAAAGCAGTTAATATATGTTTTTCTTTGTAATCCATGACTGAATAACAATTTGATGTTTTGACATTTACAATTATGTACTAGTCACTATACCAGATGCTGAGAATAGACGTGTTTTCAAGGAGTACACAAACCTTCACCTTCTGTAAAGAAGTCTGTAAGTTAGGAATTTTGTATAATCTGTTAAAAAGAGTTTTTGGCAATATTTTATTTTTTCTGAAGTGTAAAATCTGTACAAATAATTTTGATTGTTATAGCTCTTTGAGGTTATTTTTCCCTGTGCAAAAAGGACAGTTTACTGAGGACAGGAGATTGTCTTAAAACACTTAAAGTCTTCAGTGTTAGAATTCACCACTAGAATTGGAGTATGCTTATTGCCATTATCTTTTATTTTCATATGTATTTATTACATATTATTCTTGTCTTACAAGGCTTACTCGTTTGACTGCTTTTATGACTGTATCTTTCAAGTCCCACACGTGAACCTTTCAAGTCTATTGCTAATATCTTGAACTCTCATTTAATTTATTATTTTTTTAAGATTTTATTTATTCATGAGAGGCACAGAGAGAGAGAGAGGCAGAGACACAGGCAGAGGGAGAAGCAGGCTCCATGCAGGGAGCCCGACATGGAACTTGATCCCGGGACCCCAGGATCAGGCCCTGGGCCAAACCAAGGCAGGCACTAAACCATTGAGCCACCCAGGGATCCCCTCTCATTTAGTTTAGATATTGAGCAAGTAGGAAGATGTATTTAAAAAAAAAAAAACTAGGAGTATTATTGTTTTTAAAGCATAGAGAGTAAGAACAATGAAAACAAGCATTTTTGGTATTATCTGCTTTGAAAAAATGAAAATTGTTACTTATATTTTCAGTGCCTGATATTTGACTATGAACTCTGAAAATTTTAATTTTAAAATAAAAAGAATGAAATTAATATTAAAAACAATTTTTAATGATAGCATTTTTAAAATTAGTACTTGCATCTGATAAAATACACAAAAGAGAAAAAAAAAGTCTCCCTTTTGGACTTGGTACTTCAGCCATTTTGTTCCTTTCTCCTGTAGGCAACTTGAGAATCCCTCCAGATACAGTCTATATGTACACAAGCAATTAATTATACATTGTATTTTTTCCTCTCCCCACAACTCCCCTGTTTTTTTCCTCGTAAAACCCCCCCACATATATTGTAGTATATCTTAAACACATCTTTGTACTTCTTTTTAAGATTGATTGATTGATTTGAGAGAGTACAAATGTGTGCGAGTTGGGGGAAGGGCATAGGGAGGAGGAGAGGGAGGGAGAATCCCAAGCCAACTCCTGCTGTGCATGGAGCCCAATGCCTACTTGATCTCACAATTCATGAGATCATGACCTGAGCCAAAATCATTAACTGACTGAGCCACCCAGGCGCCCTACTTCTTTGTACTTTAACTTAACCATTGATCTTGCAGATTGTTTTATACTACTACCTGAAGAAATTCTTCACTCTTATTTGTAGCTGCATGGTAAGAATAGAATGATTAAATCATCCTCAAAGACATAGAGTTAGCTTTTGTTACAGTGTATGACCTTAGTATTTTTTTATATTGAAATCAGAAGTTTCTTTTTGTCATGTTAAACTAGGTGATTTTTATTAGATGTTGGGAAAATGTTAAAACCATTTTTCCTTTTTTTTTTTTTTTTTTTCAGATAATCAGACAGCTAAATGGAGTCTGAGCAGCTGTTCCATAGAGGGTACTATAGAAACAGCTACAATAGTATAACAAGTGCAAGTAGTGATGAGGAGCTTTTAGATGGAGCAGGTGTTATTATGGACTTTCAAACTTCTGAAGATGACAATTTGTTAGATGGTGACACAGCAGTTGGTAAGTTTGGCATTACAGCTTTTAATATTTGTAGTAATTAATGACTACTAATTATATATTATTAAGGTTTTTGGGTAACTACTTATTTTTGAATTGAGTTGATTCATATAACATAAATAGCCATTTTAAGATACTCAGTTCAGTGGCATTTAGCACATTCACAGTGCAGCTACCACTTTTCTCTAGTTCCAAAACATTTTCATTACCCCAAAAGAAAATCTTGTATATGGGAAATCTTAAAATTTTAAATATAACATAATATGGAGATGTATGACGGTAATTGGGATCCTCAGAGAAATAGAACCTAATATCCATACATAAATATCCAGAAAGAGATTTATTATGAAACATTGCCTCACATGTTTGTGGAGGCTGAGTCCCCCAATCTGTCATCTGCAAATTAGAAGCTCAGGAAAGCTGGTGTTGTAGTTCTAGTCCAAACACAGAGGCTGAGAACCAGGATAGCCAGTGGTGTGAGTCTCAAGGCCCTGGATCCAGAAGTGCTGATGTCTGAAGGCAGAAGAGGATAGATGTCCCATGTCCAACAAAAAGCGATTTCACTCTTCCTCTCTGCCTTTTGGACTGTTCAGATCCTGAACTAACTGGATGATACCCACTTGCCATTGTTTAGGGTACCGTTTTTAAGTCTACTGAATCAAATGCTAATCTCTTCTGGAATCTGGAATCTTCTGGAATCTCACAGACACACACATAAATAATATTTGACCAGCTATCTGGGCATTCCTTAGGTCAGTGAAAATAACATATAAAATTAACCATCCTAACAATCATCAGATTATGTGTGGAAATTCTACAAAGTGAAGACATCTGTATAATTATCCTTAATTGAAAAATGAAACATTACATGATCCTTCAGAATTCTTTTTTGTTCCCTCTTCCAGTTTCAAAGGTAACTATTATTATTTTGACTTCTATTGATTAGTTTACAGGTATTTATATAATGGAATTATACTATGTATACTCTTTTGTGTCTGGTGCCATTTACATTTTAAGATTCATCTGTGTTGCTTTCTATTTAATTTATTTTCATTGCTAAATAGTATCTCATTGTGTCAATATGTTGCAGTTTCTCTGTTCTATTCATCATATATTGTTGGTTGATATTTAGGTTTCTATTCTTTCAAATTTTGGCTACCAGTAATAATGCTGTTATGAATTTTCACGCACCTGTATTTTAGTGCATATTATATATACAATTCTGTGAGGTTTATACCTTGGAATGGAATTCTTAGGTGATAGGTATGTGGATCTCAGTAGTACTAGCTCTTATTAAAGATAGTTCCAAAGTAGTTATATAGCATGTTCATTCTACTAGCAGCGTGTGAAATTTCTAGTTCCATCACATCTTCACCAATATTGGTATTTTCAGTTTTAAAAATTTTGGCTATTCTAGTATGGGTGCAGTCTTCTTACATTTTTTTTTTTTTTGTCTTCTTACATTTTGATTTTATTTTACATTTGTCTGAAGGCTTATGAATTTAAATACTTTCTTGCCTGTTAACTTTTTAGATTGATTCTTTAGAATTGCCTTTTCAGTCTTTTGCCTATTTTATGAGTTATTTATGCATTCTGATTAAGAGTCCTTTGTCAAAAAAAAAGAGTCCTTTGTCAGATACCTGTATTACAGATGTCTTCTCTCACTCTGGTATGCCTTTTCACATTCTTAATGGAATCTTTTGATGAAGATGCCATCAATTCTAATGAAATCCAGTTAATTTTTTCCTTTATTTTTGTCTTTTTTGTGTTCTGTTTAAGATCTCCTGCCATACCTCAGGACCATGAAGAAATTTGCTGATTTTTTTTCTAGAAGTTTTTTTTGTGTGTGTGTCTTTCACATTTAGATTTATAATCTACCTTGCAACTAATTTTTATATGTGATGTAAGTTAAAGATTTAGACTCTGTTTCTTTCCCCATATGGATAACTAGTTGATTCAGCACCATTTATTGAAAAACCTTCCATTCTCCTGTGTATTGCAGTGGTACCTTTATCATCTATCAAATGGATATATTTCTTTAGGCCTGTTTTTGGACTTTCTGCTCTGTTGTACTGAAATATTTCTTTCTCCATATGCCAAAACCTAGCATATATATGAGTTTTGTTTTTCACATTGGTCTTTTATTGACTTGTAAACCATGTAGTCCATTTATATTTAATGTAATGACTGATGTATTTGAGTTCGGATCTGTTTTTGTATTTGCTTTCCGTTTATCATAGCTGTTCTTTTTCTCTATTTCTTTTTCTTTTTTCTTTTTCTTTTTAAGATTTATTCATGAGTGACAGAGAGAGAGAGAAAGAGAGGGAGAGATAAAGAGAGGCAGAGACACAGGCAGAGGGAGGAGCAGGCTCCATGCAGGGAACCTGACGTGGGACTTGATCCCAGGGCTCCAGGATCACACCCTGGGCTGCAGGCAGTGCTAAACCACTGCACCACCAGGGCTGCCCTTTTTCTCTATTTCTGTTCTTTGCAGTACTTTGTTAGACACTGTCTTATATTTTGTTTGCTGCATTACTCTAGAGATTGTAGCATACACTGTTGACTTTTAGTTCTATAAATTAGTACTTTAACCACTTCATGGAAAATGTAAGGACCTCAGGATATTTTCCCTCATTTGATCCCCCTCCGACTTTTGGTGCTGCTGTTGTCTGTTTTAATTCTGTGTATATTTTACATTTCACAAGATATTATTGTTTTATGTCAGTGTCTATTTAGATTTTATTTTAGAGAGAGGGTATATGCACAAAAGCAGCAGGAGGGACTGAGAGAGAGGGAGAAGCAGATTCCCCACTGAGCAGGGAGGCCAACATGTCCCCATCCTAGGATCCTGGGATCAAGACCTGAGCCAAAGGCAGACACCCTACTGACTGAGCCAGCCAGGCAGGCGTCCCTGTCAGTATCTATTTCGATTTAGCTGCATCTTTACATTTTGTATTGCTCTTCATCCTTTACTGCATTTTCATGTTTTTGCCTGGGTTAGTTATCTTTCTGCCTGAACAACTCTCATTAATTTTCATTTTGTTACTGACTGCTAGCAATAAGTTCATTCAGTGTTTGTAAAAACTTTTGTTTCCTCCTTATTTTTATAGGGATATATTTGCAGATATATGTGTCCAGATCTATGGTCATTTCCTTTGAACACTTTAAAGATATAATTCTGGTGTCATTTGCTTTCCATTCTTTTGAGAAGTCAGCTATCAGTTGTATCTTTTTCCCTTTTGGCTGCTTTTAAGAATTTTTTCTTTGTTTTTGATTTTCAGTAAATCAGGGTTGCTAAGTGTAGTTTTCTTTGTATTTATCCTGGTTAGGGTTATTAGAGCCTCTGAATTGTGACTTGATTTTTCTTTTTCTTTTTTTTAAAAAAAAAATCTTTGGATAATTTTGACCAGTGTATCCTCACATATTGTTTCTGCCATTCCCTCTCCCCTCTCCTTTTAGGACTCCAATTACATGCATAAA
This sequence comes from Vulpes lagopus, assembly GCF_018345385.1. Classification (NCBI taxonomy): domain Eukaryota; kingdom Metazoa; phylum Chordata; class Mammalia; order Carnivora; family Canidae; genus Vulpes; species Vulpes lagopus. The sequence goes on along the minus strand of NC_054831.1, from coordinate 30,963,343 downwards.
ATCTTTTCCCTGAGATTCTTGTGTTTCTTATGCTTTTCTCTGTATTATCTTTTTTCTTCTCATTTGGATGTTTCAGTTCATTTGGGTAAATATCAAGGAATGTAATAGCTGGATCATATATGGTAAGAGTATGTTTAGTTTTGTAAAAAAACTGCCAAATTATTTCTTAAAGTGGTTGTACCATTTCCATTCCCACCAACAGTGAATGAGAGAGATCCTGTTGCTCCACGTACATGTCACACTTGGTGTTGTCAATAGTTTGGATTTTAGCTGTTGCAACAGGTGTGTAATGGTATCTCATTGTTTTCATCAAGTTTTGAATTTCAGATATTTCTCAGCCATTGAATTTCCATTTGATTAATTTCCTATAAATTTCTGTACTCTGGGAGAAATTTTTTTTTTTAACATATTAATCACTTGTTTAAAGTCCATACCTGAATATTCTACATAAATGTTGGGTCTGTATCTGTTGCATATTCTTTCTCTTGTTTTCCAGCCTTTCGGCTCTGACATCAGGTATGCTTTGTAATTTTTGATTAATACTGGGCATTATATACAAAAAATTATAGATGCTATGGATGATGATATCTTCATTCACCATGGTGTATTTAATTTTTTCTTGGTGGATGGGTAGTGGATGAGCAAATTGCATTAAATATCCTATTAACAACGATCAAGAGAATTTGCAGCATAGTTTCAGACTTTCTAAGCATTAGTCTATATTTTGACTTACTTTATTCGTAGGGCATAGCACTTGAGGATTTTAGTAGAAAGCTGTGTGTTTACTAAGACTCCTCTTTGGGATGCCTGGCTGGCTCTGTGGTTTGGCTCCTGCCTTTGGCCCAGGGTGTAATCCTGAAGACCCGGGATCGAGTCCCACATCTGGCTCCCTGCATGGAGCCTGCTTCTCCCTCTGCCTGTGTCTCTGCCTCTCTCTCTCTCTCTCTCTCTCTCTCTCTGTCTCTCATGAATAAATAAAATCTAAAAAAAATAAAAACAAAAAAGAAAATCAGGTGAAATTTGATAGTATACCCATTTTTCTGTGTTTTAAGTAGCTTCTTGGCCCTTTATGTGGGATATAGGATTAACTCAAGGAAGTAAAAACACCTTATTTGCATCTTTGCACACTGACATCAAGGTTTGATGATGTCTTTATTTGTGGTTTTCAATAGGAAAGAGTACCAATTAGGAAGGAAGGGGCAAGGTTACAAAAAAGGATATTTTTGTTGATCTTTTTCTTATCAAAGAAAATACTTTTCCTAGTACTCTATCAGTAGACTTCTTATATCATTGGCTAGAATTGGGTCACATGCCCATACCTGGACTGATCACTGATGTGGAGGAATGGGATTACTTACTGGTTAGAACAATCATAATTTGTTCCTTGGAATTAGGCACATTACCAACCAAACAAAATTAAAGTTCTATTAGCAAGGAAGAAATTGGAATACTGTAAGGTAAGCAACTATTGGTGTTTTCCATATAGATTCTGTCCTCAAAGTTAGTCTAGTTGAAGGTGTAAGATGTGGAACCACAGTTGACAGTAACTATATAAGCGTGAAATTGGGTGGTGCAGATTTTAGATGTTACACTTCGATGAAAAAGGATATTATTTTGATATCTCTTCAGAACTGCAAAGAGTGGTCTGGAAGGGAAGATAATATATGAAGTCCCAGCCATAGGAAAACGTAATTATCTTGTGAGACAGTGAATATTTTTTTGTAAGGTATTGGTACCCTTTTTTTTTTTTGGCATAGCTCATGTCGTCCTGTTAACAGTGATTGGAAGCAGAACATCCTAGAAGAAATGGGCGCCTTAGATTAGATCTACTCTCATGGATAGGACAGATGTCAGAGGGGAAGAGCTTGTTTCTGTGTCTGCTCAATATCTGGGGAGCATGGAAGTAGACAGTAGAATAAGCAGTTGGGTATTAGATATTCTTTCATGAATCAGTATCTTTTTAGTATACAAAAAATGAGTTAATCACCGGGAAGTACTGAGAGTGTTTTGGCACATGTGTTGGATGAAAATCTGTTAGGTTTAGTGGCTTTTAAGGTGTAGACTTGAATTTACATCTTGGCCCTGCCAATTACTCCCTCTGCAAGCCGCTTAGCCCCTCTATGCCTTTGTTTTTTCATCATTAAAGGGAAGTAGTACTCTCTAAATGATTGCTCTGAGAATTAAGGATGTGTAGAGACCTTAATACGTAAATAATGTATGTGGAATCTTTAGCATAGTGATTAACTCCTGGTAAGGACTCAGTGTATCGTAGCTGTTTCTTTTTCTTCTCTGTTCCTTTCCTTTTGGATATATTGTACTCTATCTTCTGGCTGTGATACAAAATATTTTCCCAAGGCACCTAACCTCCACTTTTCATTAAGAGGCCTTCTGGTGGCTTCTATTCAGTCTTAGGCTTTGTTAGGTTCTTCAATTTCCTAAAGAAAACTGGCTGAATATAAATAAATAGTTCTATTATAATTCCAAAAGATAATTCTAAAACCACCACTGATGAGAGTCTAATATATAACAGACCTCAGCAAAAATAAAAAATAAAAATAACTTAAAAATAAATACACATACTAATGACTTCTGAATCCTTCTATATAATCTGTCTATCCAAGATACTCTAATGGAGTATCTTGCCAGAATATCATAAATAATTGGCTCTAGTATATACTTAATGATGCCCCCAGAAGCAATGTGGCCCAGCACATACCTTGATTTTTAGACTTCTGACTTCTAGAACTGTAAGAGAATAAATTTGTATTGTTACCACAAAGTTTGTGGTAATTTGTTACATTACTGTTAGGAAACTGATACAAATACACCACTCAAATAATAATAGTGTCTTATGAAAAGTTTCAACCTTATAAATCCCCTGAAAAAGACCTTGGGGATTTCCAGGGGTCTATAGAACACACTTGACTAATAAGCCAGTTACAAAATGCATATTTGGTAACTGAATAAGGAGACTTGTATTATAAGCTACAAGAGTAGAAGGGCTTATATTAAAAGGGCAAAATCTTTATATGTAATGTGATATAATTTTCTTAAAATATATATGTGTTCACACAACTTTAGAGAAATAATGATTTTTCTCTTGGTGATGGAATTTGAGTGCTTTTAATTTTCTTCACGCTTTGTAGTGTTTTCCAAATTGTCACCAGTTTGGCTGCAGATCTATAAAACTGAGCTGAAAGTTACAAGTCATTATAACGTATATTTGTCAATGTAGAAGGATATAATATATTTCTTTAATAGCTTGGCTGGCTTGCTTTATAACTTTTAAATATTTAATCACATGGCAAATGGGTCTTCCTTTGTATTCTTACTCTGGGCAAGAATGTAAATGTTAGGGTTGGGCTTGTGCCCAGCTGCCATATCTCCAGGTCTTTGTACATGTTTCCTTTGCCCATATGCCAATTATTACCTGTACTTTACTTCTCAAGTTAGACCTTACTCCCTCTAGAAGGCCTTACCAGGCTTTTTGGGGTAGGGTCCCCTCCTATGTAGTAAATTGTATTGCTTTTACTGTGTTTGTTTTCTGACTTTCTTTATTTGCCCTCCTAGATTAAATTTATAGCTTGCCCTCCTAGATTAAATTGCACTTTCTTTCCGTATAATTATACCAGTAAATCTTCTTGGCTTGTATGTCATTTATTTTTGATGTCTTCTTAGTTTTGTTTAGAGCTGATCCATTATGATTATGATTATGTATCTTAACCTTTGATGAGCAATCTTATTTCCCTTATTTCTGCCCTTTGGGAGGACAGAATATTAGTATATCATGGACAGCCATATATGCTGTTTATTTTATTTATTTATTTATTTATTTATTTAGAAGATTTTATTTATGCATGATAGACATAGAGAGAGAGAGAGAGAGAGAGAGAGGCAGAGACACAGGCAGAGGGAGAAGTAGGCTCCATGCCGGGATCCCGACGTGGGACTCAATCCCAGGACTCCAGGATCGCACCCCGGGCCGAAGGCAGGTGCTAAACCGCCGAGCCACCCAGGGATCCCCCCTGTGCTGTTTATTTTATCCCTCTTCTTACAATGCCTAATATATTGGCATGCATATAACAGAAGCTCGTTAAAAGGTTGCTGTTTTGTAAAAAATCTAACATATTTGCCAATCATCTGGAATTATTCTTAGGAGTATTTTTTCCTTTTTATTTATTGAACCAATAATGGCTATATAGAGAAAAATTGTGGTTTAACTGGATACCCAGGAAGCCTGCAGTGGGACGTTCAGTGAAGTAGCAGGAACTATGCATATACTCATATTGTTATAGCTGTGTTGCACAGGGACCCAGCACACCGGTGGTGTTGTCTGAGAAAAAGAAGGCACAGGATGGCTATAACAGTATCTGGCTCCTTGATGTTACTGATTGTCATCAGTTCTTTTTTTTTTAAATTTATTTGTTTATTTGAGAGAAAGAGAGGGAAAGCAAGCAGGGGGCAGTAGCGGAGGGAGAAAGAGAAGGAGAAGCCACCTCCATGCTGAGCAGTGAGCCTGATGTGGGACTCAGTCCCAGGACATTGGGATCATGACCTGAGCTGAAGGCAGACACTGAACCAACTGAGCCACCCAAGTGCCCCTGCCATCACTTCTGTTTGTTTTCTCATCTGAAAAATGGATGCAAAATATCTATTCTATGTACCCTACTCAGTTCAGTTTTGGAAATTAAAAAGTATAGTAAAAGAAATGGTGGAAGTGTCGCTGTTATGTATCAGAGTCCTTTGTGGCAAGTTTGGCTTGGGTACTTAAAGTTTAAACTTAATTACACTTTGTACACCTTTCAGATTACCTCATGACATTCAGATAGATTACCCTGGATTCATAAAAATCTTAAATGGTTAACTCCAGGACTTAATAATGGATTGACTTGGAGAGATGCTGATTCTAGAATTGGACAGGGAATATATAAGAAGAGCCCAGATTATGTGTAGTACCAGAAGTAAGGAGGTGTCAAAAAACAGAAGGATGAGGGATTGTGCAAGGAACACAGGAACTAACCTGAAAGTGCTCCAAACGGCTCAAACTGGAATGATTTGAGCAACAAAATAAATAGTGCACAATTATTGGATTGTGACCAAAGTGTAAAATAAATATAAATGAGCATGTATATGTGATGTAAATGATATAAATTGATATAAATGGAGGAAAAGAGACAAGTTTCCCTTTTAGAAGAATTCTAAATGATTTATGTAAATATTCTCCCCTCATGGAGGAGGAGCTTATTTCCTACTTCCTTCTCCCTTAAGGGTGGGCTAGACATAGTGACTTACCTCCAAAGAATAGAGTAAGAAAAGAAGGGGAAAATAGTTACTTTGCATGGTGAAACCTGGCAAACACTGTTAGAACCAAGTAATGAAGGTTAATGTCATCAGTGATATCATATGGATATTACATACACCTAAAATGTGACAGGAAGGGCCCTTTACCTTTGTGTTCTTTTCGAAGACCCATAATTCCACTCTAACCACAAGAGAAACAATAGACAAATCTGGACTGGGACCAGGGGCAGGTGGTGGTGGTGGGGGGGCTTGTTTTGCAGGATACTTAACCAGTCAAGATCATGAAAAATAAGGAAAGACTGAGAAATTGTCGTAGGCCAGAGGAGTTTAGGGAGACATGTTAAGTAAGTACATTGTGGTATCCTGGATTGAAACCTGGAATAGGGGATCCCTGGGTGGCGCAGCGGTTTAGCGCCTGCCTTTGCCCCAGGGCGTGATCCTGGAGACCCGGGATCGAGTCCCAAGTCGGGCTCCCGGTGCATGGAGCCTGCTTCTCCCTCTGCCTGTGTCTCTGCCTCTCTCCCTCTCACTGTGTGCCAATCATAAATAAATAAAAATTAAAAAAAAAAAAAAAGAAACCTGGAATAGAAAGAGAAAACTGGTAAAATTTGGATGAGGTCCGGAGTTTATTTAATAGTAATGTACCACTGTCAGTTTCTTAGACAAATGTACCATGGAAATACAAGATGTTAATAGTTGAGGAAATGGAGTGGGAGATATATAGGACCTCTTTCTACTGTCTGTGCAACTTTTTGTAAATCTAAAATTAGTCCAAAATAAAGTTTTTTAAAAAAATGAGATGGGAAGAGTTAACTTTTAAATAATAAAAGCAAAGTCTCTTTATTGTAGGAAATGTGAATGATAAAAATATAAGGTAGTAAATGAAAATCTTTCATAATCCTACTACCCATAGATAACTGGTAATTTTGGTATTTTTTTTCAAGACTCAATTCTATGCATATTCCATTCAGCAAATAACTATTAGGCTCCTTTTGGGCCAGACACCCTGTTCAGTGGTTGGTGATTGAATTGTTGCTAAGGTAAAAAGTCTGAATGCTGCTGAGATAATTGGAGTTGGTTGCTTTCTGTGAATAAGAATAACAGAGTTTTTTGATAACAACTGCAGGTAGAGAACATTAATAAAGTAATCCAGGAGTAGGTTTTAAGTAAATATAGTGTCCTTGTATGTAGATTTATAGGCAAAAAGAAATTACTTAGTGTAAAGTTGTGGTAGGATTTAGAAATCCAAGAAATGTATTCTGAGTTAGGATGATCTGACTTGGCTACAGTGTTTCAAAGGTTATATTTGTGTGTGTTGTCTTACTGTTTTATCTGGCATGTAGAGATAACATTGATGGCGTTGTTCTAGTAATGAGGCACTTGGCTCTAAATTTGAATTTGGGGCAGCCCCGGTGGCCCAGCGGTTTAGCGCCGTCTTCGGCCCAGGGTGTGATCCTGGAGACCCGGGAACCAGTGCCATGTCGGGCTCCCTGCATGGAGCCTGCTTCTCCCTCTGCCTGTGTCTCTGCCTCTTTCTCTGTGTGTCTGTCATAAACAAACAAACAAACAAGCAAACAAATAAATCTATCTTTAAAAAAATAAATTTGAATTTGACAGGGCACATGGGTGGCTCAGTAGGTTGTCTTTCTCTTGATTTTGGCTCAGGTCATGTTCTCAGGATCATGGGTGGCTCAGTCAGTTAAGTGTCCAACTCTTGGTTTCGGCTCAGGTCATTATCCCAGGGTTTTTGGGCTGTGCGCTCAGTGGGGAGTCTGCTTGAGATTCTATGTCTTTCTCTGCCCCCCAGCACATACACACGTGTGTGCTCCCTTTCTCTCTAAAATAATAAATAATCCTTTTTAAAAAGCCACTAGAAAGAAATGAGCTTAGTTTTGATTGTAATATATAGAACCTTGATTGTAATATATAGAACCTGATGATTTATACTTCAAATATCACCTATAGTTATTGTCATTGCTTTATAAAAAAATTATTTTTTAAAAGTCCACAGAAAGTTAACTGAAATTAAGTTAAGGAGTAATTGCTATATGTATGTATTCTACATCTCTCACCATAATGTCTTGAAGTAATAAATTAACATTTCTCCTGTGCATGCAGAACATAACCTATGAACTGTTCTTGGGAGAATTGAGAAAATATGGTTAAATCATCTTTTGTGTTGTGGTTCCTATTAAGAATTCTACTTGAAAAAACTTTCGGGAGTTATGTGCTAAGCCTATAAAATCCTACACTGATGTAAATACATAAAATCATGGGGGAGTCTATGGATCTGTTTAAACATTTCCAAAATGCTGTCATTTAGAGGAAATTCCTTGGAAGAAACTGTGTTTAGGACAAAGAAGAGTTAACGTAGAAATTTACAAACTCGTTTTCTGTTAACTGATTGATACTGTAAATAAGATTAAACTAGAGTGGTTGGGATCCCTGGGTGGCGCAGTGGTTTGGCGCCTGCCTTTGTCCCAGGGCGCGATCCTGGAGACCCGGGATCGAATCCCACGTCGGGCTCCCGGTGCATGGAGCCTGCTTCTCCCTCTGCCTATGTCTCTGCCTCTCTCTCTCTCTGTGTGACTATCATAAATAAATAAAAATTAAAAAAAAATAAATAAACTAGAGTGGTTTAGGGTAGGGAAGCAAAAAATAATAAATCCACATTAGATGTTAATAGAATTAAAGATAGAATAAATTTCTAACTCAAAGACTTTTGAATTGCAAAATGTAACACATATCAGAAAAATGCATAAAGCATAATTATACCGCTTAATGAGTTATCACAGAGCAGGCACTTTTGCAGCACAACCAGGTTAAGAAAATAAAGCATTGGGACGCCTGGGTGGCTCAGTCAGTTGAGCATCTAACTCTTGGTTTCAGCTCAGGTTATGATCTCTTGGGTCATGAGATTGAGGCTGCCTGGACCTCAGGGAGGGGGAGGCTGCTTGAAAGATTCTTTCCCTCTGTCCCTCATCGCCTTCATGTACATGCACATGCTCTCTCTGTCTTTAAAATAAGTAAGTCTGTTAAAAAAAAAAAAAAAAAGAAAAGAAATCATTACCATACTTCAGAAGCCTCCTCCATGTACCTTAACAATCACAATTCTTTTCCTTTCCCTAGAGGTAAATATAATTTTCTCTTTGTCTAGTTTTTTTGTTGTTGTTTTTGCTTTACTTTATGACTCAATGAGCTAAGTATATATCCTTAAAATTATAATTTAGCACTTTTGGAATGTTTTGGCAGTTTTAGGAAATTACAGATTATTACATAAATGGAATTATATGGTATGTATTTCTTGCTTGCATTTATGCAGTGTAGTTTTCAAGAATCTTTTATATTGCAGGCAGTAGGTATTTGTTGCCATGTTGCTCTAGACTGTATTATTCTTTTTTATGAATATACCACAGTTTACCTGTTTATTTGAATACTGATGGATCTTTGAATTATCAGCAGTTTTTGGCAATTATGGGCAGAATTTAATATTTTGCATTCGCTCTGGTGGATACATGCATAAATTTCATCTGGAGTGAACTTGTTGGAGCATAAATTATGTTTTCTGTAGTGGTGTTCCAGTTCACACTTGGGTGAGCTATGTACAAGAGCTTCCTTTGCCCCACATTCACCAACCTCTTGATATTGTTACACTTTTATTTTTTATTTATTTATTATTTTTTTAAAGATTTTATTTGTTTATTCATGAGAGACACAGGGACGAGGGGGAGCAGAGACATATGCAGAGGGAGAAGCAGGCTCCATGCAGGGAGCTTGATGTGGGATTCGATCCTGGGAAGGCAGGCGCTAAATCGTTGAGCCACCCGGGTGTCCCTATTGTCACACTTTTAATTTTGTCCATCTGTTGTCTCTGTAATGGATTCAGATTGTGGTTTAATTTGCATTTCCTTGGTCGCCAAGGAGGTTGAACATTTTTTCATGCTAATTGGCCATTTAAAAACTTTTTTGAAGTAGCTATTTTAAGTCATTTTCTTGTTTTTCTATTGATGCATCTGAGAAATTTGTAAAGATTCTTTATTTTCTATATTCAAGCTTTTTGTTGGTCATGTTATAAATATTTTCTGTTCTGTCGGTGCTGTTTCATTTTCTGCTTTAGTCTATTTGAGCTACTATAACAAAAATACTATAGACTGGATGGTGGCTTAAACAACAAACACAGTTTTCAGTTTTATATATTTCTCATAGATTATTTCTTACAGTTTTGGAGGCTGGGAAGTCTAATAGCAAGACACTTTCAGACTCAGTGTCTGGTGAGGAGGAGTTGCTTCCAGTTTGCAGTCTGCCATCTTTTTGGTGTGTCCTTGAGGGAACTTTATAAGAGCACCAATTCCATTCCTGACCATGACCTAATCATCTCCCAAAGGTCCCACATCAAAATACCATCACATCGGGGATTAACTTTCAACATAAAAATTTGGTGGGATACAAGCAAACATTCAGTCTGTAGCATTCTCCTAATGGACAAATTATGAACAAATATTCTTACTTGTAATGTGGTCCTTTGTGTTAATCTTGCTTTATGGCTAATGCTTTTTGCGTCTTAAGAAAAGTTTTCCTACCCTGAGATCATGGGTGTATTTTCCTGTATTATTTTGTATGAGTTTTATTTGCATTTCACATTTCGGTCTATAATTACCTAACTGGTGTATGTGTATGTGAATGGATTAGGGTGTATTTAATTTTTTTTTCATTTACACAGCCGGTTGTTCTATGCCAGTTACTAACAAAATCATTTTTTCCTCATTCTTCTCCAGTGCAACATCTGCTATATATCAAGGCTCATGTATAGGAGGGTCTATTTCTTGACTATTCTGTGTGATTGGTTTGTTTGTTTATTTAGCTGTATGCCAAAAGCATTCATTCTGTTTATAATGTTACTGTGATTGAAACAGTTTTAGTATCTGGTAAAGTCTTTCACTTTATCTTTAAGATTATCTTGATTATTCGTGGCCCTTTTATTTCTTTGTAAATGTTAGTGTAATTTGTCATAAAAATGCCTGTTGGGTTTGTAACTAGGGCCCAAGCTATACAGGAGCACCTGGCTTCAGGGTTCCAGACCAGATTTGGCCACCCACTCATCACTGACAAAATTCAAAGACAGTGAGACAAATGATGGTAAAACAAGAAGGGATTTTATTTCAGTTAAGCCAACACCAGGAAGATAGTGGACTACTGTTTCAAAGAGTATCTCCAAAGTGCAGAAAATTCTTACAGGTTTATATAAGAAAAATATAGGACAGAGGTTGATGGGTACATACATGCATGTGGGCCTTAAAGGTCGGTCAGGTCCATCCTTTTCTTGGTGTAAAAAATGTGGGGTCTTGCTGGTGTCAGGGCAGTTGTTATTGCCTGAGGGGTACTTTCAGTTCCTATTATAAGATGCTTTCCCCATTGGGTCTTTTGCCTGAGTTGAATGGTAAGCTGGAAAGAAGAAATTAATCACTTAGAAAGTACAGACTAATGTCAAAACAGAGGTAAAGGCTACTTTCTGGTTTTTTTTTTGTTTTGTTTTGTTTTTACTTTCAGGTTTTTGATTGGCATTTAATTGAGTCTGTAGATCAGTCTAATTCATGAACATGGTATACTTCTGCATATACTTGAATCTTTTTAAATGTCTTCCAATAAAGTTTTAGTCATTCCTAGTGACCTTTGTCTTCATTATTTGTTACACTCATTCCAGGGTGATTTTTATAATGCTACTAGTATTTAGTGCTAATTTTATTTTTAAATTTAATATTGTGTCTGCTGGCATATTTTGAAATACAGCTTTTGAATATTGATTTTTAAAATTCATCAACCTTGCATAACTCTAATTATACTGACCTGTTGTGATGTCTTTTAAGAATAGTCATATCATTGGCAAATAGTGACCATTTTGTTTCTTCCTGTTCTTTATAGTTTTCCTTACCTCTTCTCCTCTTGCTTGACTGTACTGCCTAGGACTCTGGTAAACAGTTGAATGGAAATGGCAATTGCCCGTGTCTTTTTTCTTGTTCTGATCCTGAAATTTTACCTCCAAATTTAAGTATGATGTTAATCTGGATGTTTTTGTTATTTTTTATCAGAGTAAACAGGTTTATATCCATTCCTAGTTGACTTAATATACAATTTAAAATTGTGAATTGTTGTTGAATTTATCATTTTCCTTCCATTTTTTGAGATGATCATTTGATTTGTGTCTCCTTTTTTTTTTTTTAATTTTTTATTTATTTATTTATTTATTTATTTATTTATTTATTTATTTATTTATGATAGTCACACAGAGAGAGAGAGAGAGAGAGAGAGAGAGAGGCAGAAACACAGGCAGAGGGAGAAGCAGGCTCCATGCACCGGGAGCCCGACATGGGATTCGATCCCGGGTCTCCAGGATCGCGCCCTGGGCCAAAGGCAGGCGCTAAACCGCTGCGCCACCCAGGGATCCCCAGTCTCCTTTTTTTTATATTAATAAATAGTTGATTTTCAGATGCTTAAACCAAATTGTATTCCTTGTATAAACTTAATTTGATCATTGATGTATTAATGTTTTGGGTTTTTCTTTTATATATAAATTGCTGGATTTGGTTCAGTTTTGTTTAGGATTATTGCATCTGTTCATAACAGATCACAGGTAGCTTTCCTTTGTCATACTGTTCTCATTTTGGTTTCAAGGTTATATTCCCCTCATAAAGTGAGTTGTAGATGATGCCTTCATTTTCTAGTCTCCGGCATGGTTTATGAAAGACTAGCATTATTATTTCTTCCTAAATTTTGATAGAATATGCCAATGAAACTCTAGGCTTAGAATTTTCTTTGTAGGAAGGTTTTAAAGTATGTTTCAAATTCTTTAATAGTTTTAGCACTATTCTGATTTTCTACTTCCTTCTAGGTCAGTTTGGTAAATTGTAGTTTTTCAAAATTTGCCTTTTTATTTTTCAATTTTATTGCTATAAAGTCATTTGAATGCCTACAGGTTCCATAGTCTTTTTCTTCCTGATAATGGTTATTTGTATTCTGTCTTCTCCTCCCCTCCCTTTCCCCTTCCTTATCTTATTATTGGTGTCACTCTAGATTTATCACTCACTCTTTCCAATAGAAATAGAAATAGCCTTTGTTTTGGGAGTTTTATTTATTTTTTTTTTGTATTTGTTTTCTGCCTCATTAATTTCTGATCATATTTTGTTCTTTCTTTGGGTTTATTTTGCTGTTTTTTTTTCTAACTGAAATGAAACGTTAGCTTCTTAATTTTAAGCTTCTTTTTAGGTGAATACATTTAAAACTATCAGTGTCCCTCCCAATATTGTTTTTATTTCCATGTCATGTGCCTTTATTATCATTATTACAAATTAAAAACAATTTGTAACTTCCATAATGATATCTATTTTGACTTAGAATTTATTTAAAAATAATTTCCAAACATGATGAATTCCTTGTTATTTCAAGTTGATCTTGAACATTATTGCATTATTGTCAAAGAATATATATAGTGTAATATTGATGTTTTGAAATTTTTTGAAACTTGCATTGTGGCCTGGGAGAAAGTCTTTTTATGTCAGTGTTTCACCTATGCTATGGAGAGTATGTAATGTGAAGCTTTTGGTTAATGTTTTTCATTATGTATCCATCATGTAAAGTTTGTTATTTTACTGTTGAAATCTCTAGTTTCCCTACTGATTTTTCTTTGTTTCTTTTTTTTTTTAAAGATTTAAAAAAATATTATTCATGAGAGACACACAGAGAGAGAGGCAGAGACATAGGCAGAGAGAGAAGCAGACTCCTTGCAGGGAGCCTGATATGGGACTCGATCCCAGGACCCTGGGATCACAACCCAAGCCAAAGGTAGATGCTCAACCACTGAGCCACCCAGGTGCCCCTCTCCTTGTGTGTTTCCATCAGGTATTTAATAGCAATGCATTAAAATTTTTTCTGTATTTGTAGACTTATCTACTACAGCTTCTTGTCATTCTTTAAATTTTTGCTTTTACTTAGAGTTCAAGTTATTAGGTCATATCTTCTGGTGAATTGAACCACCCTACTTTTTCTTTGAAGTCATTTTCTTTCCAATTATACTATTTTCTATCAAATGCCCTTTGATATCATAGCTACCCAGTTTTCTTTGGATTAGGGATTGCATACTCTATTTTTTTTAATCCTTTTACTCTCAGCCTTTCTACATTGGTATGTTTTAGCTGATACTTTTATAATTACATAGTTGGCTTTTAAAAATCCAATGCGGTAGTATTTATCTTTTAGTTACAATATTTTAGTGTATTTACACTTAATGTACATATTGTTATGTTTGCATTTCAGTATTTCTAAAACTTAGAAATCTTAATATAGTCTTTTATTCAGTCTTTATACCAGTTTTTATACATGCATAAGGATATCTGACAAAATTTTAAGATTTATTTATTTATTTTAGAGAAAAAGTTGGGGGAGGGGCAGAGGGAGACAGAGAGAGACTCTCAAGCAGACCGTGCTGACCTTGGAGCCCAACATAGGACTAGATCTCACAACCATGAGGTCATGACCTGAGCCTATATCATGAGTCAGGCACTAAATCAACTGTGCTACTCAGATAGCCCTTGACAAATTTCTAGAAAAGGATTTGCTTAGACATTAAAAATATTGGCCATTTTGGTTCTTTTTTTTTTTTTTTAATTTTTTTGGATCTGACTTTGAGAAAGTGATTCATTGTATGATGTTTATGACAGATACTTTTCTTCATGTTTTTCATCTTAAGATACATTATTTGGGTAACCAGATAGCCATGTTGAGAACGAAATGCTTTATGTTTGTGAGGTATGAATATTGCAAAAACATTCTGTGTTTTTTGTTTATTTTTTGGCTTGTCATGTCTGAAGAATTTCCACGTTCTCTTTTTTTGTGCTGCAGTAGCTTTGCAGCTGTGTAGCTTGACTTTATTATCTTTCGTGAAAGCTTTACTACCTCTTTTTTTTCCTCTGATGCTTTTGCTCTGGGAGGAGAATTGACAACACAAGTTAAAGTTTAATGCCATTTGGTGTGTCAAATGTAAATGTAAAGCAACTATACTTAATGGAATGTAAACTAAAGTTCATTTGACACTTCTAGTAGCAATATATTAAGTTTGAGAGGAAAGGATGTAATTATTTGTTAATGTTTATATCATACAACTGATTTTACTTATAAAAAAAGTACTTTATTATAGAAAACTTAGAACATAGACAAAGGTATAGGGAAGAGATGTTTTTGTTCTCAACACTTAATAATTATCAATTCATGGGTAATTTTGCTTCATCTCTACTACTTTCTATTAATTTGAGATACATCTGAAACATCATATCATTTTAGATAGATATACTGAGGAGCAGCCCCAGTGGCCCAATGGTTTAGTGCTGCCTTCAGCCCAGGGCGTGATCCTGGAGACCAGGGCATGGAGCCTGTGTCTCTGCCTCTCTCTGTGTCTCTCATGAATAAATAAATAAAATCTTTTTTTAAAAAACAGATACACTGATACTCACCTTGATCAAACTTTAGTCATGCTCATCTGGATTTTCTTCCGAATGGGGTCTCAACTTTGGTCTTATGTGTCTGTTTTTGTATTGCTCAGTTTTGGTGATAAGCTTGGTTTAGCTAAAATTCTGTACCTTCAACACCCCCGGGTTCCTTAGCCCCCACCATCTTCCAGGTGATATCCTATCACCCTGGGCTGCCTTCAGCAAGAATCTTGTTAGATCTGTTTAGCCAGAATCCTTCTTACCCCAGATGTTTCCTCTTAGTAATTTTTCATCTACTGAACACCCCCCCCCCCATCCCTTCTCCTTGGATGTTAATTCCTACTGTTTTCTTGTATTGTGAATTAAGCCACTTTCTATATGGAGATCTCTTTTTCCCCTTTTGCAGTAGTCCTGAATAAAATGTTTTTTTCCTTTTTAACTATTGTACAGTTGTATATTTCATTACATACCTCTAAAAGATAAGAATTCTTTTGTAGGCTATTATCACATCTAAAATAACACATCTAAAATATAACTGTATAAAATCACATATCCTGTGATTTTACATTTCTTCAATTATTTCATAAAAATATACTTTGAAATTGGCATATCTTTTAAGTCTTTTGTTTAATTCTATAGGTTTCCCCCCTCCCCTTCCTTTTTTACCCTTACTATATATTTGTTGAAGAAATCAGGTCATTTGTTTCCCAGTTTGGGTGTTCCTGATTATGTTCTGAGCTGTCATTTAACATGTTACTGTTTCCTGTTACTTTCTGTAAATTTGGTAGTTAGATCTAAAGGCAAAAAAAAAAAAAAATCTTTTCTTTCTTTAAATATTTTATTTATTTTTGAGAGAGCACAAGAGAAGGAGACCAAACACACAGGGAGAGGCAGAGGGAAAGGGAGAAGCAGACTCCCCACTGAGCAGGGATCACAATGTGGGACTTGATCCCAGGACTCTGAGACCCTGACCTAAGCCAGAGGCAGACACTTAACAGACTGAGCCACCCAGACACCCCCGTTTTTTAAGTACTTCTAATGTTGTAGATTTCTTGGATCATGTGTGTTAGAAGGGACTTGAAGATTGAACATTGTAATAACTGTGGTTATATATGCATAGTTAGAATACCGTAGTCATCTATTCTACATCCCTGATTTAGGGATGGTTTAGGAGAGGTTGTGGCTTATCTGAAATTCCACATCAATTGAGGATGCATTTGGAAGTAGAAATATCTTCCCCTTCTGAATCTTCTTTAAAGATTTATTTATTCATTTGAGAGAGACAGAGCATGAGCAGAGAAGAGAGGGAGACACAGTTTCCCCACTGAGTAGGAAGCCTGATTCTGGGCTTAATCCCAGGACCCAGGGACCATGACCTGAGCCTTAGGCAGACCCCAACGACTGAGCTACTACCCTGGTGCCCTCCCCTCTTCTGAATGTTCAAGTCCTTTGTTGTGTTGCCACTTTAGTGTTTTTGATTTTCAGACCTTCCATTCAGAGTATCATCCCCTGTGGAACCTCCCAGCTGTGACTGTAAATTCTTAAATTTGTCTTTTGTTCTCTTTCCACTTGAGCCCCATGCTGACTATAATTCAGTTTATTAATCTGATAATACCTAAACTGTGTCAAAGTCCTCTTTTGCCACACCTTCCAATCTATGTGCCCTTCCCTAAAGTTTAATTGGAGAGTGCTTTAGCCTGAGTAATAATTCCTTTACCATAAGCAGAAGCATAGCCATGGCCCCCTTAAGCATGAGAGATGTGTTTACTTTTGAAAATTTTTTTTGACTTTTAGATTTTTTATTACAAAAGTAGAATAATTATTAAAAATTCCAATAGGAAGTAATACATTTGTTTAAAATTTAAAACATAAATACCAAATGTACGATGATCCTCTCTTCTATCTCTTTCCTTCCTCAGTGATAACAATCATTAGGAGTTTGGTGTGTCTCATTCTAGACTTAACCATACAAATACAGTTTATATATTATATATTCTCTTACATGAAGTTTTGTTCTTTATTTTTTTAAAGATGTTATTTACTTATTCATGAGAGACACAGAGAGAGGCAGAGACACAGGCAGAGGGAGAAGCAGGCTCCATGCAGGGAGCCTGATGTGGGACTCGATCCCAGGACCCTGGAATCACACCCTGGGCCAAAGGCGGATGCTCAACCACTGAGCCACCTAGGCGTCCCCAAAGTTTTGTTCTTTAAAGACAATTCAAAATTTTGGACTTACATCACACAACTTACTTATGCAACATGGTCAGTATATTTTATAGGGATGGTATTCTTCTTCTAGTTAGTGCTAGGTAGCTATAATTTTCATTTTTCCTTTAAGACTTAGTTGTAAATCAGGAAAAACAAGTTAAGAGAGTGCCTACAAATACCAGGAAAATTTACAGATAAATTTTTTTGTATAAAGGTATGGAACAATAGTATCATAACAACTAAGTTATTCATGAATGCTATATAGCATGTATTTTTTAAAAGTCTTAAAACAGTAGAATTTATATACCAAAAGACCTCAAAGGAAGAAATTTACATTTAGTTAATTTGGTAAAATTAGCTCACTGTCAAAACTTGTTTAAAAAAAAAAAAGCCTAAGAAAATTAGAAAAATACAGAAAACGGAAAAAAACCACACAGTCTTTTTTTTTCATGCACAGTCTTATAGTAAGTGTTAATAGCCAAAATCAGAATTAAATAAAATATTCCTATTGTAGTCTTTTATCTAGCCTGTATTTCTTTCTTAAAATCCTTTTTTCCCAAATCAGGTCAGATTTTATAAGAAGGGCTAGTTTTCTCTGAGGTTCAAACTTTTTGAAATATAAAACTTTATTTAAACTAATTTAAAAAAGGATCCCAAATAACTGTAATGTACCAAATAGAATTACTCTCTTCTTTTTACTGCCACTTGAGTCCTTTCCTTCTCTTACTCTAGTTCTTATACAAATGCCTTGACTTGGAGTGGGCCTTAAAGATTGGCTCATTCAATACTTAGGAAAACAGATTTTACAGAAACCCTTAGTCGTATGGTATTGCTACTAGCCAATAGAACATTTTTAGTTAGTGGCACTGCAGCAACATAACTTATTTCAGAAGAATCTCCTAGTCCAGAGGAATCACCTCAGAGAAGCTGTAAAAATGTGCACTCAAATGAGCGTCAGCTTTTTTTTTTTTTTTTTTTTTTAGGAATAATAGATTGAAACAAAAAGTTACTTTATTTCTGAATTTCATAAAAATTTTTAGTGAAGAGACTGTTGGAGAACACTTTGAGACACATTTTACTAAAAGCCTTTTTTTTTTTTTTTTTTCCTGAGAGCACAAAATCTTCGTGAGGTAGGAAAAGTAGGATAGGAGAGAGAGAGAGAGAAAAAAAAAAAATCTCCTATGTAGTAAACCTTTTGGCATAATTTCACAAGTAATAGCTAAGTTATTTGGTATGTTAAGTTTTCTTCTCAAAACCTAGAATGTCTTACTAGCTAGCTCCTTGAAGGAAGGAAACAAGAGGCTGTTGGAGGGGATTAGGGAGATAAAACACTAATCAACTGTTCAGTTACTAAATTTTTTAATCTACAGAAGTCTGTAGTACATTTCTGATAATTAAGAATAGACTTTTAAACCCATTTTTAAATTAAAATTTTAATGAGAATTTTTATAATAAAACCATACACTCTTACTAGTATGTTCCTCCCATATTTCTACATCAGAAATAAAAAGGGGCATTGTCCACATCCAGTATTTCCTTTTCACATTGCCGTATTACATACTTTGTTTCCCTTATATTTATCTTAAAATGGAAAAGAATGTTTCTTTTGTTTTACTGTACTTGCCACTGATGTTATAGAAGCTGTATTGTGAGTGCTTTAAAATTCTCAAACCAGTTTTGTCTGTTGTACTTGGAGCTTAGTCATCATCATACGTAGCAGGACCTGATTAAGAAGGCTGTTCCGCCTCTAAGCCTTGCTAGATTGTAGCCACTAGCAACCGGGCTGCAATAATTTCCCTTTGATGACATCATTCACTGTGGAAGAACCCAGTTGCTTCAGTGAGTCGAACTACATACAGTTCTAACCCTCATCAAATATGGCATCTCCCTCGCTTGCTGCAGCAGGGGTGGAAGAAATGCCAGTTTTTTTTTAAGCTAGTGAGCTTTTCTTTTTCTTTTTCGTCTTCTTTTTAAAAATTCTAATCATGGATGCTGCTTCTGATCCCTATTTGCCTTATGACGGGGGAGGAGACTGTATTCCCTTGAGGGAATTACATAAAAGAGGTAATACCATCCCCTTGCTGTGAATCCTCTGTTGGTATGTTTTGCATGTGGCTGGGCGGTTCTGTAGTTTAAAACAGGTTCCGGATTGTCCTTTAAATATTGCAGTATGTTGTTTAGTTGCCCTATAATGTTTTAAGGGGCAAATGCCGCCTTCTGAATGGCTCTGTAGTCGTCCCTGATTGTTTTCTCTGTGCAGATTAGTACTGCTTCAGATCACATCGGACTTGGACTCGTACTCTGACTCCATCTTCTATGTGAAAATCCTCTTGCTATTTAACTGCGAAAATGAATTAATCTGCTTTTACAGCTAACTAGTGTCATGTTAGCACCTAAAAAGTAATGTTTTTTAAAAAACTTACGTGTTTCCTTTCATTTACACAGAGAAATCAAGTATGTGTCTGTGCACCTGTGTGTTTCAACTGCTGCCAGTTCCTATGTAGCTTTTGCCACCACGAAGTAAATTTATAGTAAAAGCTCTCTGTCTACATTTTAGAACACTTGAAGATGGCAATAAAGATGAACAAATTCTTAAATTATTTTTTTTCATTTAATATCTATTTCAGCTGATTAACATTAACTACATTGTCTCCTACAGGTATTTTATGAAAACTGATACGAGTAAAACATTTAGGGTAATTCTTACACGCCAGAAAAAATAATACTCCGTAGTTTGTAAAAACTGGAAAAGCACCCGGCATTCATGTAAATCTTTTGGAATGCACTGCCTGGGTCTTCATAAAACTGATTACTTGTTAATAGAACTGTCCTTTTAAAATTTTTCTTAAAATAATCTAAAAATAGACTAGTTGGTAGTTCTAGAAAAGCAATTGAACGTTAAGAAAAATCTCAACTAGATGATTTCATTTATGAGCCACATTAATTTGAATTACAGCATGATATTATAAACTCATTTTATGGTTCAACCCAAACTTTGGTTTATGAAACAAATAAGGAAGTCATGAGCATATTTAGCTGATTTATTTAAAATATAGTTTGTATTCTGATAACTTTTTTTTTTTTAGTACTAAGTTCTGTTAGGATTAGAAAATGTTAAGGTATTCAGCAGATATTTACTGGTTGCATTATGTCTGTTGGACACAATTTAGGCTCTGAGCAGTTGTAACATTAGCTATCCTGTAGTATTCTGTTGTTTGTAAAAGCTTTTCAATTTTGAGAAAAACTATACGAAGATCATGTTAACATATAGTGTACTTTTTCTTACAGAGTTTTTCTCAATAAAAATTTTCTATATAAGTATGTATACATATTGTTTTAAACATTTGGGGAAATATTTAAAAGCATAAAGAAGAAAATAAAAATTTCTCATTATCTTACCACTTGGGTTTTTTTGGTTTGTCTTTTAATTTTCCAATTTTTAATGTGTTCATAAACTCTCCTTTCTCGTATGTTTTCATCACTCCTTTTCTGGTAAGGATTTCTTTAAATAGGAAGCAATGTGAATGAATGGTGACTCTTCAAATGTCACAGTATTTGCTAATCAGTAATTAAACTGTAAAACAAGACAAACTGTGTTTTCTCTGAGCTATTACAACATCTGTTTCTTGATGGTGATAAACCAGAAAACCTGGGCTTGGGAAATTTAGATTCTCAGTGTTGGGCTTGACAGTCTTTGAACTTAATATGGACTCGATCTCTATGAGATATGCAAATAATAAGAAGCCAAAGCTTATGTGAGAGTAAGGCATGGTTATTACTAAAACAAACGTAAGCTTTTTGTTTCCCTTATATTTTCATGAATAGTCTTTTAGGAATCTTGCTTAAGGTCTAAATCAGGCACATTCTTAGCAGCCCAGATAGGTTCCTTATCCCTTGATGAGACTTACTGTAATATAAGCCAACGTTATTTGAAAGTAACATTGTGTCTTTGTAGTACAGATCAGTCAGTTATTAGGCCCACTTGACTGTACTGTGGTATCCTGATATTTATGGATAAGAGGTTATTTGTTTTCCGTAATTTATGACCTATTGTAGCCATGGGTCAACACAAAGGAACTGGAGATGTAGAAACAAGCAGCTAGCATAAATCAAGAAAACTGAATCAGCTTTCTTAGGAGGATGAAATTACCATAACTAGAAAGATTTCTTTAGGCTGATGAAGAATGAAGAGGCAGGTAATCAAAATGTAAAATTGTAAAGGGTATCAACAAAATAGATATGAATCTGTTACTGAATCTCTGAATGCTAGAGTTAGGGATTACCTTTGTGGAGTAAATAAAATTCAGTTCTATTTTTCAAAGTGAGATGGTAAATGATGAAGCTTTCTACTTAAGTTGATAATGTAGAGAAGACTGGAAATGTAAGTAGATTAAACATAGAATTAGTTAATATGTCGATAGATTAGAAATTAAGAAATGCCCTAAAATGCCTTTTAGAAATAGCTATGTCTGATGTAAATTTCCTATACAGAAACTATCAAGCTTTTTCATAAAATGTGTGTTCCATTTTTATAAGGAAAAGAATAAAAAACTTGGTTAATTTGGATGTTAGCTTTAATACTTTGACTTTTTCTTAATTTGTTCATGAAGTTCAAGCAGTTTGGGGAGTTGAATTCTTTTCTTCTATCGGGCCTTTCTTTTACACCATGAGGGCCCTTTAAAAATTATTGAAGATTAAATATTTCATTCAAGTATTTACTGAGTTCTTGTATGGAAAAGGTCCTATTAGGTGCTGTGGAGAATGATGGTGGTAGTAATAGTAATATTAATAATAGCTAATATTTAGTATAGAATGTACTGTTTGCCAGATACTTTGTAAGTGCTTTGGTATATTCATTCATGTGTAACAAATCATTTAATCCTCCTCACAGACTTGTGACTTAGGTCCTGTTAGAATCCCCATTTTCCTATTGACAGAACTGAGGTAAAGAAATCATGAAGGGAAGTTAGGATTCAATCCAAATGATTTGGCTCATGCTCCAGTTATGGTGAAATAGTCCCTCTCACTCTGTATATCCATGCTAATTCGTGGCATTTGGAGCCTGGCAGGGGCATTAGAAAGCTTCCCAAGTTTAAAAACAAAGAAACAAAGCCCAAGGAAGTTAATAAGTTTCTATTGAGTGGTATAGAGTGCCTGGTCTGTGGGATTTTAGGGGAGGAAGAGATCAGTCTCCTTTTGATGAGTGCTGTCGAAGTAGGCCAAGGTTTCAAGTACACAAGGAAATTTGATAGGACATTCCTAGTAGAGAGAGGATAGAATGAGTAAATGCTCTGATGGGAGTAAATGCCTAATATGTGGTTTCCTGATTAGTTTTGCTTATCCATGGGGCTATTCGGGGGCAGTATAGCTAGGCAGAAGAGTGCCAGATCCTAGAGGAGTTTGAATGCCAGACCAATTATGGTCTTAAAGAACAAAAAGTGGGGAGCTTCCTAATGAGATAAACTTTTGGGGTCTTAAATTTCTCCCTGAAGTCGTTCTTGATATTCATTAGCTCAGAAATGTATTTGGGTAAAGTATATATTTTTTTATTTTATTTATTTATTCATGAAAGACAGAGAGAGAGAGAGAGAGGCAGAGGGAGAAGCAGGCTCCACGCAGGGAGCCGGACACCGGACTTGATCCCAGGTCTCCAGGATCAGGCCCTAGGCTGAAGGCAGCGCTAAACTGCTGAGCCACCCAGGCTGCCGCTTTTGTTACTAGTATAATAGATGAACTTGTTCATTTTTATCTCCTCAAAAAAAGTATCATTAACATTTTTTGCACATTATTTGGAAATCCAGGTGTTAGATGATATTTTTACTGCCAAAAGGACGTTCTTTAGGCTCTTTGTAAAATGATGTTCGGATGCAGGTCCTTACTGTACTTCCATTACCTCTTTTTGCCAATTAGAAAAATTTTAAATCTCTTCTTACAAATTTATTCATATAAGTGTAAATTAAAAAAACAAATATTCTTTATTTGATGTCAGGAACTCTTTGTATTCCAAAACAATAGTATAAAAACAAAGCCTGTGTTTAAATTTATTTTGCTCACAGTATCGGAACTTAAAACCTTCACAAAAATCTGGTTCATATTACTATCTCTAGCTCTATTTTTCTAAAAATAACGGGCATTTTACTATGATTATTTTTTTATCTTATGGCTTGTCGTTAAGTCAGAAATGCTTTGTGTATCAAGATTTCAAAATGTGAGCAAATTTCCTGCCATATAGAGTAGGTTTGTAATTTTGGCCATTTGCCTGCCATTGAGATCTCTGCTTTGTGACTACACAAAGCCACAGGAGACTGGTGGCTTAAATTATATTTGAAAGTTTTGTTTTTGTTTTTAAATAAGCATATGTTTAATTTGTACTGTTGGGAGTCCATTAAAACCTTAATTAAATCAAAAAGATTTCTTTCAGTTTATTCCTCTTGCCACTCAAGAAAGCAAATTTCATAAGTCTTTTATTCATATAATAAAAGACTCTTACAAATGTAAGAGACTCACATTCTCTTACATTTCAGAGATAACAAATAAACATGGAATTTGTTTCCAGTTATACAGGTGTCTTTATATCCACTTTATTATTTCTACCTAAGGATGTGGCTTTTTATTTTGGGATGGCAACGGAACAGAGAAGAAAACACTGAATTGGGTAATGGACTCAGCATTGCTTTTGACTGCCTGTATATCTCTGGTCAACTTCTTTGGAATTTGGTTTTAATTTCCAAGTCTTTATAGTTTAAATCTTAAATATGACTGTGGATGGCAGAACAAATTTCAAGAGCATATAGTTTCTTCATTTATCCAGTGGACATTTAATTGACCACCTACTAAGAACTTTGCACTGTGCTTGCCATTAACCTTTTTAATCTTTCATTTGGGAGCCTGTTAACATTCTGGAACTTCCACTATCAACTTACATTTACTTTCCCCTCCCTCACCAGGATGATCATTTCTTATCAGTAAGGTCACAGAGGGAAGAAAAAAAAAAAGCACAATGGGGACTAGACTTCCTGTAATATACAGAAGAAACTGAGTAGTCAGAATATGTAGAATTTTGGGTTACTGGCTGCCTTTTTTTTCGTAATTAAAAAAAAAGTGTGTGTGGTGTGTCTGTGATAGGATAGTAGTCTGCATTATGATTTTAAGTGCCAAGGATCACAGCTCTTGTATCTTTTGAAATGGACTCTAGAAGTAGTTAAGAACTAGTCTTAGTAAATAAATGCATACCTGCTTTTTCATCCCAGCCTAGTATTTGGCTATTCCCCTTGGAGAAAAGACTTAGGCTGCTGAACATGTGTGACTGTGAAATTTACTAATAAATTCAGTTCAAGGTGTAACAGTAGTTTTTTCCCCCCAGTGTTTTTTTGTTTTTGTTTTTGTTTTTGTTTTTGTTTTTTAGTTCAGTTTGGCAAGTATATATTGTGGGCCAAGTGGGTCGGAATATAAAGGTTTTTTTTGTGGAAAAGCAGATAATTTTATTAATGTCTATATTTTAGTTCAGTGTTTGTCAAATTGCAGATTTTAATGTGTTGGTCATGAAATCAACTGGGTTGTGACTAGTATCAAAAAAAAAAAAAAAAAAGAGAAAGAAAATAGTAAAGTATGACTGTATTTGCCAGAAAGTAAGTATACTAAACTTTGGTTTTATTTAGGTACATGTCTGTATACCTTTCTCACTATGTTAGTGAGAAATGTTTCTTGCTATGGGCCACAGTCACAAAAGTTTGAAAACCAGTTTCTAAGTATACATATGGAGGGGCAGTTAGCTCTCCCTGGGGTAAAGTAGGATTCTAATGGCCCAAAATGAATCTGTAAAAACCTGATGCTGAAAATGGAATAGATTTATTGTCACAGGCCCCTGCTATAGCATAGGAACATGAGTGCTGGTAGCAAAGCAGTGCCCATGACTGCTATTGCCATAATTTTTCGTTACAGCATTTTAAATAATATAGGACAAGTTTGAAACCAAAGGCAAAGAGGGATGATAACGGTGAAGGGTAGGATTGTATTAATCGTCTGAAAAGTGTGTGTGCACAGGTGTTTTGGGAGAAGGCATTACCTAAGAGTTCTTAGACCCACTAGGAGAGAGGAGTGTCCACATATCTTACAGTATACGTATGCAGGCAGACTAACCATGAATTTATTTTTTAGTCAGTATTCCTTAGTGGTAAGATATGCCTTTAGAATCATACTGTTTGAATTTGAATCTCTGTTAACTCCTTAGTAGATGTGTGACCTTAACTCTTTGGGTTTTGTTTTTCTAATTTATGAAATGGAGTAATACCTATTTCATGGGGTTGTTGTGAGGATTAAATGAGCTAATATATATAAAGTGCCAAAAACAATGTAGGTAATGTTTTATTGTTGTTAGATACCAGATAGATAGTAGTATCTGGCTTCTATAGAGGTAGGAAAGAATTTTTAAAATTCTGATCTAGTCTAGTTTATTCGTTATTTCTTTTGTCACTTGTGCTTTGGTGTTTTATTTGCAAAACCATTGCCTAACCCAGGGTCATAAACATTTACTCTTCTGTTTCCTTTTAAGAGTTTTCTAGTTTTAGTTAGCCCTTGCATTTAGATCTGTGATCCATTTTGAGTTATTTTTTATGTATAGTGTGAGGTACAGTTCCAGCTTTATTTTGCATGTGAATAGCCAGTTGTCCCAGCATCATTTGTTGAAAAGACAAACTCTTTTTTTGTTTAGATTATAGATATTGGTAAATGAGTTTCTGTTTACATAGGTATGTATGAATTCGTACATACTTTTGTACTTAACTGCCTATAGAAGCATTTTTCATAATAGCTAAAAGGAGAAAACAATCTAAATGTCCATCAGTGGTTTAATGGAATATTATGGAATATCCATTAATGCGATATTCACTCAAGAAATGAAGTACTGATACATGTTGTAACATGGATGAACTTTGAATACATACTAAATAAAAGAACCCAAATACAAAAAACTATGTATTTCCGATTCCATTGATATAAATAAAATGGCAAATAGGCAAATCCATGTAGGCAGAAAGTAGATGAGTAGTTGCTGTGGACTGGGAAGTTGAAGAGATAAAATTCTACATCTGGAGAAAAAAGTAAAGTTCTTTATCAATAAAATTGTTTTTCCAAGAAAACTACAACCCAGTTAACAGCTCATTGATTAGATAATTTTTCCTGCTTACTGAGGTGTTTTAATGTTGATAATACTTGAACTATGAAATAATGTTAGTGTTTTCTAATTACAAAATGTCCTTTTCATGGAAAGATTGGTTATTGACCATAGATTTTAGAAATCTGTTTGTGTCCATGCCAGTTGGGCATAATGAATTAAATGATATTTTTTAAAAACTACAGGATTTTTAATATACAATTGTAGAAGAACTCATCATTCAAATTTGTAAGGTATTTTCCCCTTTCTGTGTCTTTTTGTGAATCTTTGGGTTAAGAGTGATGCCATATGAATAATGCAGCCTGGTGCAGTTTTAAATACCAGAATATTTGAGCAGAAACACTAGGTCATGCTTATTGAATTCCTGTTTGTCAGATTATCATTAGATATTTCACATGATATATCTTCAGTTTACACATCGTACTGTAAAAGTGGGTGAAAAAAACCCAGGTACCTCTAAGAGGTTTGTAAGTAAGTTGTGAAGGATATAGTTAAATAGCTAATAAATGGCAGAGCTGGAGAATGACTTTAGGCCTGATCTCCAAGCTCATTAAGATCATGGAATTTCTCTACTAGGTTACTCTGAAAAGAAGGCAGCCTTTTTTTTTTTATTCTCCCAGCCATTGTGTAGTAGAAGGGTAATTGCTGGCATCTGATAAGACTCCAGAAAAGTTTTTCATTTTTTTCTTAAATTTGGGAACTACTTTCAGATTGTACTTTCTTACAGTCCAAGTAGTATATCCTTTTGAAGTTAAGTCTTTGACATTAACAGACTCCAGTGTCTTTGTATCACAGTGTTCAAGATTTACATTTCTAGGAGAGGATTTTATCAGTCTAGCTTGGATCATGTGCCTTTTTCTTAGCTGGGGAGGGGAGGATACCTTGATCAGTGTTCTCCACAAGACTACATGCAATGAAGCTTCCTAAAATAATTGGGTTCTATCACAGAAAGAAAGGGAAGGGGTTTCTAGGTGGGTAGAAACAATAAGGGAGTATTATACAAAGAAAAATCCTAATCTGAGGACAGCTGCTGGTTAATGTGGTCATTTTAAATTTGGAGATACACCTGGTTATTGATATTTACTATCTGGGTACCTGTTTGAGGAAAAATGTTAAGAACAAGAAAAAAGTTAAAAATTTAAAAACTAATTGGGAAAGAGGATGACTGTTTAGGCTCACATATGTTTATTGCATGTACTGTTTATAATGCAAACTAACCTGGAAGTTTAAATTACAGTAGGTCACAGCAGTTAAAGTAATCTGAAGTATATTGAAAATGATGTGCATATGTACTCAATGATATAAGATAGTTTTTAGAAAGTATGCTTAGTAATAAAGGGCTTGTAAATAAGTGTGGCTAGAATGATCTCATCTGTATTTTTTTCATTATAGGAGAATGTTAAAGGCTGAAGCCACTTGTCAATTTAATTATCATAACTCTTGTTTACTCAGTTCCCCTCCTTGCTTCCCAGCAAACTTCCTGTAGTTATATAGGATTGGTTCTTCATCTAGTCTTTTTTCAGTCCATGTCTTATTGCAGAAAGTCGAAGCCATTGTATTTAAAGCCTTTTGAAACCTAGAAACCTATCTCTTATAACTCCAAGGTACTGGCTTTTAAAATTTTGCCTTTTCTAATGGATTTTAAAAATCTAACTATGAAACTCGGAAGCCATATTAATGGCTCTTGTTTTCTATGTTCTGTTGTGTATTTCTTTTCCTGTGGCAATTGATGCCTCACCGAATTAATAGGAGAAAAATGTGGAGAGGACAAGGAAATAGTATTGGGTAAGGAACCTTGATTAGTATTTTCAGAAGGTATTCTGGTGCACCTCTACTACTGTCTTCACAGATAAGTAAATGCAAGCTGTATGTGCCTTGAGAAATGGAAAGGCCAGGGTAGGTAAATCATGTCATTTTGTGTTAACAAAGTGCAACTATAAGAAGAGCATTTCCTAAGGACAAAGGCACGATCAGGGAAGGATTGCCTGACTACCTTTATTTCATTGTCATTTTCATTCTTTGTCTTATAGATTCCCTTCCAGATATCAGTTTTAGAAAAGCTAAATTATAATCTTCAAATTAACCAACCATTGAAGTATTATTTTAGGCAAGAGAGAAATCTACTTTATATACATATTCATGAATGTATATACTTTAATTTGTGCTTGTGGTATTAAAAGATATATGCTTCATTCATACATAAGATGAAGTTGAGAGGTGAAGCTAGATAACTTGTACTATTCATAAAAATTTTATTAACACAATTATTTGTATTTATCTCATTTTAATATATGTAAGTTAAACTTTATAAAAGCTAGGTTGCAGTGAACTATACACAGAGATGATACATAAGGTGTTCCTGAGGATGTGGAACCCTCTTGCACTGTTGGTGGTAATGTAAGATGGTGCACCCACTCTGGAAAATAGTATGGAGATTCCTCAGAAGGTTGAAAATAGAGCTACCCTATGCTCCAGCAATTGCACTACTGGGTATTTACCCCAAAGATGCAAGTGTAGTGATCCAAAGGGGCACCTGCACCACAGTGTTTATAGCAGCAGTGTCCACAATAGCCAAACTGTGGGGAGAGCCCGGATGTCCATTGACAGATGAATGGATGAAGATGTGGTTCATATATATATATATATATATATAATGGAATATTACTCTGCCATCAAAAAATGAAATCTTGCCAATTGCAATGACGTGGATGGAACTAGAGGATATTATGCAAAGCGAAATAAGTAAATCAGAGAAAGACAATGATCATATGCTCTTACTCATGTGAAATTTAAGAAACAAAACAGAGGATCATAGTGGAAGAGAAGAAAAAATAAAACAAGATGAAATCAGAGAGGGAGACAAACCATGAGACTCTTAATCATAGGAAACAAACTGCTGGAGGGGAGGTGGGGTGGGATGTGGTAACTGGGTGATGGACATTAAGGAGGGCACGTGATGTAGTGAGCACTGAGTGTTATATAAGACTGATGAGTCACTGACCTCTACCTCTGAAACTAATAATAAAAAATGATACATTAGGAATATTTAAAAACCATCGTTATTATTAGGATGCATTATATCTTTAAAATTATTCCTAAAAAAAAAAAAATTATTCCTAATGTGGGGTATATAGGCACTTCTATTATACTGTTAGAAATGAATGTTCCCTACCCAATTTAGAGTAGGATAGGAAGTCTGTCTCCTTCTTCATACTACTCAGATTTCCATGTTTAGCAGAACAAACTATAAAAGAAATATATGAAATGTCACACATATTAAAGTAAAAGTTGGAATCTTTTTTTTAAGTAGCCAGCTGAATCAGAAATCTGTTGCATTCTATAGACTAATAAAAAATCAGAAAAAATTAAGAAAAAGCAGATTTCTGTGTATTGATTTTTTTATCCTGCAGATTTGCTGAATTCATTTATTACTTCTGATAGTTTATTGGTAGAGTCTTTAGGGTTTTCTGTATATAGTATTATGTCACCTGTAAATAATGACAGTTTTATATCTTCCTTGTCTGATTGCTGTTGTTAGATCTTCCAGTAATGTGTTGAATAAAAATGATAAGCACAGTCTTGTTCCTGATCTTAGTGGGAAAGCTTTTAGCTTTTCACCATGAAGTATGATGTGGTTTTGTCCCATATTGAGTATAATCCCCTTGTCCCCAACTTTGTTGAGTTTTTATTGTTGAATTTTGTCAAATGCTTTTTCTGCATCTATTGAGATGATCATACGATTTTTCTCCATTTTGTTAATGTGGTGCATCACATTGATTTGTGGATATTGATCCATCTTTGCATCCCTGGAATAAAGTCTACTTGATCATGGTGAATCATGCTTATAATGTATTTTTGAATTTGGTGTCTCCCAATATTTTGTTGGGGTTTTTTTTTTTGCATCTATGGTTACCAGAGATATTGGTCTGTAATTTTCTTGTTTTGTAGTGTTTTTGTCTGGCTTTGATATCAGGATAATTTAGGCCTCCTAGAATGGAAGCACTGAAAGCTTTCCTTTCTTTTCTATTTTTCAGGATAGATTGAGAAGGACACTTTCTCATTATCTTTAAATAAAAATGATTTACATTTCTAAATATGAAATTGCTCTGGCATTAGGACTTAACTGCCTCCTGAACTATAGGGTTTAGGTGTCTCTGCACTATTGACTCCCCAGTACTCTTGATGCACGTGTTAGGCATGTCCTCCTCTGTTGGAAGTCCTTGTGACAACTTCAGGGGCTTGATTCTTATCAAATGTTTAACCACTTTCAGAAAGTTTTTTCATTCACTGAGAGGATATTTTTGTGAATTTGAGGAGTATGTTCTTTTTTAACTCAAGCATCTTTATTATATCTTTTTCCCAATATGGACATCTTTTTTTAATTTTTTAAGATTTTATTTATTCATGAGAGACACACAGAAAGAGGCAGAGACACATACAGAGGGAGAAGCAAGATCCCCTGCAGGGAGCCCAATGTGGGGCTCCCTAGGACCTCAGAATCACGACCTGAGCCAAAGGCAGACTCAACCACTGAGCCACCCAGGCGCCCCATCTTTTTTTTTTTTTTTTTTTTAAGATTTTATTCATTCTGTTGAGAGAATGGGAGCATGTACAAGCAAGAGGAGAGAGACTTGGAGATTCCCTGCTGAGCAGGGAGCCTGATGCCAGGCCTGATCCTAGGACCCTGATCTATGATCTGAGCTCAAGTGAGCTACCCAGATGCCCCAGCAATTTGGACATCTCTTTGTACTTTTTTATTCTGGTAACAACCTGCAACCTATGGGGAGGGTACTGTGGATCCCCCACCATATTTTTCATGATCCAGATGAAGGCTGAAACACTTTATCTGGAATTCTGGGAAAATTTGTGATGAATCCAGTCTGTACAACTCACACCTTTTGTCACAATTTGTAATCTGTCTGGGGGCCTCTGAACTATTGAGTGCAAAATCCCTGCCAAGAGTGTGGTGACTTCAGAGGCTATGAGAAATAGAAAGTAGATCCGTGAGTCAAATGTCTCTTGTAAATGGACGGGTTCCCACTTCTGTATTATTAAAAAATGAGAGAAAGCAGAGCAGAGGACAGACCACTAAATGTGACACTCTGCAAGTACAAATTTTAAATTAAAAAAAAATGTTAATTGATTTCACATTCAGTATGGTATCTTTCAGTTTTTGGTAATAGCCCTGTACAATGAGTAAGGAACATGGTAAAAGGAGAGAAATTAAAGCCAAATTGAAATGTCTCCCTTTCTCTTCCTGGGGATTCAATTTAATTATATATATCAGAGCCAAAGAAATACTCTAATCATTTGTCTCAGCAAAAAGTTTTTACTTTCATACCAAAATCTTCCCTGGTTACTGTCCAAGCCAGTTGGGTAACAGGAGTTGCAAGAATGCCCCAGATTTCCTTTAGAAATAATTTGGAGGGGAAACTGTGACTCTGTTTCTGTGGGCTCCCCTAAAACCAAAAACACCAGTTAGTATTTCTCCCTGTAATACTGGGGAGAATACTTTTCAAACACTATTGCTCTGTATGTAGAAGCGAATAGGGATAAAGGGACACACTGACCTACAAACAGTCTGTTGAAGACACAAACTGCTCTGGCTAATTCTCATGCTAACATGTTCTGTAGCAGCCACAGAAGTTTAAGGGACACAACCTGAAAGCCCCAAAGCACAAAACATTGGTTCACAGGGTCCTCTGGTTTAAAAAATTTGAATCCTTTATTTCTGGTTTTCAGGTATTTTGAATTGCAGCATAGTTTTGTAAATTAGATGTGAAAGTAGTTTCTGCAGAGTATTTGAAAATCATTAAAGACAAGACCCATAGTTAATGTAAATATTGTTTATTTTGTTGCTGTACTTTTTGCTACCTCATAAAAACAAGTGTCTACTTTTCTATTTCCTGGCTTATGTCTGTTAGAGTAATACATGCTCCATTTGCTTATCTTCTTTGTGGTGCAAACAACTTGACAATTCTTATGAGGCTGGTGACATATTGTGTGGATATATGTTAAGCAGTATAGAAATTTTGCTTTTTATTTATGTTTGAAAAGATTTTATTTATTCATGAGAAGCAGAGAGAGAAAAGCAGAGACATAGGCAGAGGGAGAAGCAGGCTCACTGCAGGGAGCTGATGCGGGACTTGATCCCAGGGAGCCCCTGGGACCATGACCCGAGCCAAAGGCAGACGCTCAACCACTGAACCACTCAGGCACCCTGCTTTTTATTTTTTGAATAGAAGAGTAATAATTAAGATCAACAGCCCATGTTTCTTTAACTCTACCCAAATAAAACCAACAAGAGGTGGGGGGAGTTGGAGGTTCTCAAAATATATCATAGTAGACTTTTAAAAACATTTTCTTTTAATTTCAGGCTTAGAGATGTTGAAAATAGTGAAAAGAGTCCTATATACACTTCACTCAGGTTTCTGAAATAACATTTTACCACGTTTGTTTTTTCTTATTCTTTCTTTCACTGTTATATATGCTATTCTCTGACATAAATTATTTTGTGTATGTATACATAATACATAAAATAAATGTGCATGTATATATAAATACTTTAGTGTGTATTCCCTTGTGAATAGACATTCCGTTATATGAAATCAGAAAACTGATATTGACATTCCCAAATCAGAAAACTGTTGATATGTATTATTATCTGATCTACAGACTGCTTACAAATTTTTCAGTTATTTTACTCTGTCTTTTAATGTAAACCCAAAAAAAACCCACAACCCATTTTTTTCCTGTTCCACATTCTAATAATCCAGGAGCATGATTATATTTATTTGTCATATCTTTTGAGTCTCCTATAGCTTTAGAACAGTTCCTCAGTTATTTGTCTTTCATGACTTTGACATTTTTTGAAGAATGTAAGCCGTTTATTTTGTAGAATTTCCCTCAATTTGTGTTTATCTTGTTTTTCCTTTTAAGATTCAGTTTATGCATTTTTGGCCAGAAGTGATGTTATCATATCAGAAGGCTATAGAGGCTTTTGATATGTCCTGCAAAAAAGATTTTTTAAATTGCCAATTTTAATATTATCACATGGAAAGCAGAGTCAGAGATTCTCAAATTTATCAAGACATTATAAGTACTCACTGTGTTTTTTCTCTGTAGTTTTTTTCTTAAGAAAAAATTTCTGGCCTTTCAGCCAGCTTTTACCAAGTGGAAATTGCTGAGTAAAATCAGGGCAGAGAGAGGAAGAAAGAGCTAGTGTAAAAAGTATAAAGTTGTTTTATGTAAATCAACATGGGCTATTGCAGGGATTGGCCTTTTAAACCCTCGGCCAAGAATGATAAATTATTCATTCCTGGAGTACATCTGCCAAAATGCTGAGATCAATATACTCTTCTTTTAGAAGTTTTATACTTTCCAAGGCAAATATTCAACTGTATTAAATAGGAAAGGAAGAGAGAACCCTGTTTGATCTGGTGGAAGTAAATAAACATTGTTTATTAATACAATATTCAATATTACATTGAGTCAGGGATGTTTTTATTACCTTTGCACATCTCTCTCTCTCTCTTTTTTTTTTTTTTTTTTTAAGACTATTTATTCATGAGAGACACAGATAGGCAAAGGGAGAAGCAGGCTCCCTTCAGGGAGCCCAATACGGGACTTGATCCCAGGACCCTGTAATCATGACCTGAGCCAAAGGCAGACGCTCAACCACTGAGCCACCCAGGTGCTCTACCTTTGTATTTCTTATACATCTAGCAGAGTGCCATTAAGTAGAAAATTCCTAGTAAATATATTCAGTTGAGTTTGGTTCGTGCTCTAGAGACTTTAGATCAGGGTTTGAGGGACGCCCGGTGGCTCAGTGGTTGAGTGTCTGCCTTCAGCTCAGGGCGTGATCCTGGAGTCCCAGAATCAAGTCCCACATCGGGCTTCCTGCATGGAGCCTGCTTCTTCCTCTGCCTAAGTCTCTGCCTCTCTCTCTCTCTCTATGTCTCTCATGAATAAATGAATAAAATCTTTAAAAAGGAAAAGATCAGGGGTTGAGCCAAATGCTGCTGTTCAACTGTTTTGTAAATAAAGTATTATTAAAACATAGCCATACCTATTCATATTATCTGTGATTTTCTTTGTGTTACTATGGCAGAGTTGTGTTATTGTGACTGTGTGGCCTCCAGAGCCTAATGTATTTGCTCTCTGGCTCTTTTGCTGATTCTTCTTTTGGATTATGATCACTTTGACATTAATTTGTTTTTGTTTTCCTTCTAGAGCACACAGTAAGATGTTTCACCACACTGTGTATAAC
Organism: Vulpes lagopus; assembly: GCF_018345385.1. Classification (NCBI taxonomy): domain Eukaryota; kingdom Metazoa; phylum Chordata; class Mammalia; order Carnivora; family Canidae; genus Vulpes; species Vulpes lagopus. Next base: position 30,928,914 of record NC_054831.1, on the reverse strand, counting down.
TTACGGATTTATGCAGTTGTAAGTGCGAGAAAAATGGAAGTGGACTTTGCTAGGTTAGGGAGTGTCTGTGTATTTAAATTTTGGTAGCTTTGACTTCCCAAAGGAGTTATACCAGTTTATACTTAAAACTAATTTTGTGGTAAGCTTTCCTTCCCCATAACTTTGCCAATTCAGTGCATTAATTAACTGTTTAATCTTTATCCATCTGATAGAGGGAAATGATACATAGGTTTGATTGGCATTTCTCTTTTTTGTATTGTATTGAACTTTTTAAGAGCCATTTATGTTAGATTGAACTTTTAAAATTTAATTCTTTTTTGTGACTTGTCTTTCAGCATCCTTTCTGATACCTTAAGTTCTCTTAAAAGTATATAGTGGGCAAATGTCAAGAGGATGTGTGATATGAAATATCAGTGAAAGAAATTTTCCTACAGGGCAAAAACAAAAAACCCCAATACTACAACTCTAAGTATATCCTTTCTATAGATGAAATTGAATTATGTTTTTTGCCAGATGAAAGCATTCATTTTCAACTTATCAATCTTCTATAAGTCATTACCTAACTTTATAGAGTTTATGTCCTAATCAATAGAAAATAATAAATCAAAGCTCTCTTCCTCAGAGCAAAAGATGACTACGAGGCAGGCTTATTTTTGATACTCTAGTCTGAGTTTGAAAGGACATGCCATGGTCTTTTGCCTTATTTCCAAGTTTTAGATAATTTTTCTTGATAATTTTTCTTCCCCTATTTTATTACATTTCAAGTGATACTATTTCTTTATGAATTACCAGTGAATTTCTAAGGTTACCTAGTTCACCATTGTCTCTCATAAAATGTACTTACTGTTGTTTTTTGCTTTATAGGAACTCACTATACAATGACAAATGGAGGCAGCATTAACAGTTCTACCCACTTACTGGATCTTTTGGATGAACCAATTCCGGGTGTTGGTACATATGATGATTTCCATACTATTGATTGGGTGCGAGAGAAATGTAAGGACCGAGAGAGGCATAGACGGGTAAGTATTTTCAGTAATTTTTTAGTGTAGTGTATAACTAGATCAACTAGATCACTTAATAACATATCTTTGCCATTGACCTCCAGCAGCCAAAATACTTACTATACATTAAAGTACATTGAGGTAAATTTCTACATTTTACAAGTAATACATGTTTTTTTCTCTATATATGTAATTTTTTAAAAGATTTTATTTATTTATTCATGAGAGACACGGGGGGGCAAGGGGTGTATGGCAGAGACACAGGTAGAGGGAGAAGCAGGCTCCATGCAGGGAGCCTGATGCAGGACTCAATCAATCCCGGGACTCCGATGCAGGACTCAGTCCTGGGACTCCAGAATCATACCCTGGGCCAAAGGCAGGCGCTAAACCTCTGAGCCACTCAGGATCCCCTTTATGTGTAATTTTTTTAAAAGTTTACTTATACCCCTGGAAAGGACTTGAGGTAGCTTAAAATCAAGGAAGAATATAAGACAAGAAGGAAAGACTGGGAAAACACAGCATAAAATCAAGGTGTAGAAGTCAGCATGATTTTTGGCTTTGAACAGCATAGGAGCTCCAGCAAAAGAAGAAACTTGTTATATGATTCTTATGGAGAAAGAAGAAACATGGAGGGATAGTTTCGTGGGGTCTTACTGTTTTCTTTTAGCTCCTTTCTCAGTTTTAAATGCTGATATTTCTCAAATTGAGTTCTGTAAAGGGCATGTTAAGTGTTGTAATGAATTACTAATCAAAAAAAGTATTACTTATATTGCAATAATATTTCTGGTGGCTTTTATAGCAAATGTATATTTCAGCTATGTCTTGGGCTAAGGAGTTGGGCTAAAATTTCTTTCGAAATAAATTGTTCTGGGATGCCTGGGTGGCTTAGCAGTTGAACATCTGCCTTTGGCTCAGGGCGTGATCCCAGAGTCCCGGGATTGAGTCCCACATTGGGCTCCCTGCATGAAGCCTGCTTCTCCCTCTGCCTATCTCTCTGCCTCTCTCTGTGTGTCTCTCATGAATAAATAAATAAAATCTTCAAAAGAAAAAAAAAAAAACTTGTTCCCTTTGTAACAAAAAATAAATTCCTGCTAAATTAAAATAAATAAAAATTTTAAAATTAAATCAATATTTTATCCATTAAATAAAAAACATTTAAAATAAGAATGGCTTCTAAACAGTACAACTTGTGGGTTGTGACATACTGATACAAGTAGTCCAAAAATAAATTTTAAAAAATAGAAAAAGAATCTCTTTGAAAACTAAAATTCCAAATTCTAAAAGGCTTGTTATAACTTTGAAGTCTGAAATTTACTTATAAGTGAAAATAACTGCATACAGATTAGTTATAACCTTTCATATTAACATATACATGTATAATTGAAAATAGAATTAAATTATTTTATGACAAGTATAACCCCTGAGATTCATCAGTTGGTATTTACCTTTTTGGGAAGACACTATACAATCCAGTGGGGATTTTCAAAGTTTTTGAAAAAATACATATTTATTTTATTTTGTTTTATCATCTGAGAACACTTTTTTTTTTTTTTTTTTTTTTAATTTATGATAGTCACAGAGAGAGAGAGGCAGAGACACAGGCGGAGGGAGAAGCAGGCTCCATGCACCGGGAGCCCGATGTGGGACTCGATCCCGGGTCTCCAGGATCGCGCCCTGGGCCAAAGGCAGGCGCCAAACCGCTGCGCCACCCAGGGATCCCTGAGAACACTTTTGAACTCTAAACTCTGAATAGTTATTGAGAATGCCTAGGGAACTTAGTTTACCATATTAGATACAAAAACTGAGAAATTTTTAATGCGTTAACTTATTTAAAAGTAATAAAATCCCATTACACATTAACATCAAGATACAGTTTTATGAAAACAAAACCTTTTTATGAAAAATAAACATATTTTCCAAAATAAAAAATATTTAGTGAGAGAGTGACATGTTACATTTTTATAAATCTCATTGTTGGTTTTATAAAAGATTGTTGGATTCTTTTTTTTTTTTTTTTAAGATTTTATTTATTCATAGAGACAGAGAGAGAGAGAAAGGGGCAGAGGCACAGGCAGAGGAAGAAGCAGGCTCCATGCAGGGAGCCCGACATGGGACTCAATCCAGGGTCTCCAGGATCACATGCCAGGCTGCAGGTGGTGCTACACCGCTGCGCCACCGGGGCTGCCCAAGACTGCTGGATTCTAATATCTGCTTCTGCATTCAGTCTGTTGTGATATGTTATTTGGGTTGAAACATATGAAGAAAATCTAGCCTCATACAGATAGGTAATTGGATAAGCTAGGAATATTTTAATAACCTTTTTATATCATTGTGGATATTCTTTGATACCAAAGTGACAGGTGGTAGTTTCTTAAAGATTAGTTGCCAGTGTGTAATCTGAAACTATATCAATGAACTTTTTGCCTTTTGTTACATTAAAATCTGTTAGTTCACCTTGAACTCTAATGAATAATTTTATAACATCATGTAATGATCATTTGGAAAATACTCACTGATTTATTATGTAGTTCTTTCAAGTGTTGACACTTTCATTAAAAAAAATAAATAAATCAGGGATTTCCGGGTGGCTCGGCGGTTTAGCGCCTGCCTCTGGCCCAGGGCACGATCCTGGAGTCCCGGGATCGAGTCCCACGTCGGGCTCCCGGCATGGAGCCTGCTTCTCCCCCCTCCTGTCTCTCTGTCTATCATGAATCAATCAATAAATAAATCTTTACAAAAAAAAAATCACAATTGTTAATAAGCCCTGATCTCTAGAAAAGTCTTTAAGTATTGGGAATCTGTCATCTTTAACAGTGATAGATACAAGTTTTCCAAAATTCTTGTTTTTACTTGAAAGCTCAAATTCTGTCATTAAAAACAAATATACATTTATTTCACTTGAAATGACAGACTTGGTTTGTCTTTGGGAAGATGAATGTCAGATTCCTAAGTCTGAAAAACCATAGTTTGATGTCTTTCTTTCAAGTAAAGATGATCTTCCGGGTGTAGGTGTAAAGTTTATTTTGCAACTCAAGTAAATCACATGCTTCTCCTCAAGGCATACCTCATACCTCAGTATGTATCAGAAGGCTTTATGTATACCTAAATCATCACACATAATATAAAGAAGACTCTGATTGAGGCATAGTTTTTACTACTTCATTAAAGACATTCTTAATTGAAACTGGTATTTACTTACTTTTTTTTTTTTTTTTTTTTTTTTTTTTTTACTGGGATATGTGACAGTGAAGAATGTAATGACTACCAGTACATTTGGATGCTACTGCCATATGTGCTGAGGAGCAGCCGTTTTGCATTTCCTTTTGTGTTACCAGTGAAAATGTCAACACAGTGTAAAAGGCACATCACATTTTAATATTCTGATAAAAATAGTTTTGACCTTGAAGGTCCCCTTAAGAAGGTCTCCGAGATCCTCAAGGTGTATGTGGCCACACTATAAGAACCAGTGTTTTAATCCCATTATGCCTAGTGTAGGCACACTCTTGCATCTTGTATGATTATTAAGTAAATCAGTTGTAGTTAGAAGTATATACATTTACAAAGTCATTAATTACTCAGATTGGAGTTTAAATGTGTTTCAAAGTGAAGGTAGTATGAAGTATCCATACGACATCATGTTCATAAAATTTTAAAGAGAATTAAAACTAAGAGAAACCACAGTATATTTTTTTGCCTTTTGGTTTTATTATTTTTTCATTTTTTTATTTTTTGCCTTTTGGTTTTAAAGATAGTCCCTAGTCCTTGAAAATATTTAAAATAATATAACATTTAAAATAATATGAAGTGGTCACTGTCCTAGCTATTCTTGTCAATCATCTCTTTCTAGATAGGCCAAATACCATTTTTCCATACTTTGATCTATGCTTACATAAACATAAAAATTTTTTAAACCTGGGAAACTGTACGTGGATGTTATTTTTATTTATTTTTTGTGCTTTTTATTTTTTTAATTTTTACATTTAAACTCAATTTACCAACATATAACACCCAGTGCTCATTTCATCATGAGTGCGCTCCTTAATGCATGTCACCCAGTTACCCCATCCTCCTACCCACCTCCCCTTCTGCAGCCCTTTGTTGTTTCCCAGATTTAGGGGTCTCTCAGGGTTTGTCTTCCTCTCATAAGTTTTCCCCACTCAGTTTCCCTCCTTCCCTTATGGCCCCATTCACTATTTCTTATATTCCACGTATGAGTAAAACCATATGACAATTGTCTTTCTCCGATTGACTTATATCACTCAGCATAATACCCTCCAATTCATCCATGTCAATATAAATGTGATAGGTATTCATCCTTTCTGATGGCTGAGTAATAGTCCATTTTGTGTGTGTGTGTGTGTGTGTGTGTGTGTGTGTGTGTGTGTGTGTACACCACATATTCTTTATCCATTCATCTGCTAATGTGAAGGACATTGTAGCTCCTTCCACAGTTTGGCTAACGTGGATATTGCTGCTATGAACATTGGGGTGCAAGTGTATCTTATTATTGTTTTTAAAAGAAAAACTTTTATATATCAGTGCATATACCTATTCTTTTCCCCCTAAACTTTTTCTTATACTTGTTAGCCCTTCTACCTCTGAATTTAAAGTAAATCTACATTATATCATTTCAAAAATTACTATTTCAGTATTTTGCAAAATGTCAGTAATCCAATTGTCATTCCTTTTTTATTTATTAGCATGAAAATTTCTACAAAGAGAACCTTCTTCGTACCAAGTATCTGGATTCCCTGAAGTTTAGATTGTACAGAAAAGGGATAACTTAAAATTAAATTGTTCCCTAGAATCCTCAGAGTTGGCCAGTGAGAGTTTGGTTTGCTTGTTTGGCTTCTGTTTCTTCATCTTCATGTACTCATAGATTTCAATATATTTGATGTGTTTTAATCATCCCTATTATTATCCTTGTTGATGCCTATGTTATTCCATTTTTGACTAGCAGGGACTTATTTGGGTTGGTGCTTGTGTCCATTGACACATCTGTAGTAGATTGGTGTATTCTAGGAAAACAAGATGATCCTAGCTCATCTTACACATTTCCTGCACTATACCGGGAGTCAGCCACTGAGGAACCCTGGTTCCTTTGAAGGGAGAAGGTTTATAGGTGATGTGGGCGCTAGAGGTACTTATGTCTGGGTTGGCCATTGTTTTCTAGCCTCTTAAGTCTATAGGAACCTTCTAATTTAAATTCAGTAATGAAAGACTTTTATTTATCTCTTGGGTCTTAAATCTGTACCATCCTTCAGCCATACCAAAAATCTCAACATCACATATATGACTTACTTTACAACACACAGCAGTTTCAAAATATTACCAATACTATCATTAGTGATGTGCTTGTTGAAAAGTTGTAGTGTTTTATTTTTTCTATAATCGTTTTTGTTCTTAGTGTTTATCCCACTAAGGTCACACATACAAATTACTTTGTTTTAAAGTCCCCATCTCTTCTAACCTGTTTTGCCTCCCTCCTCTTAAAATAATGATTTACTTTTAAAACTGTATGGTTTAATTTCTTTATGTTTAAAAAATACAAGTATGTATATTTATATACTTATTTTTTCTTAGATAAATTGTAGCATACTGTATACACTTCTGTCCACTTTGCTTCTTTTCCCTGTATAACACGTATCTATCTCATTCTTTTAGTGAGTGCAGAATTTTTCATTACAAATGATAGACTTCAGTTTACTTAACCAGTACTGTGTTGATGAATATTTAGATGATTTCCAAATTTTTACCTCATATTATATGAAACATTACAGTTATTCTCATTAAGAAGCAGCATGGGGTTTAATGATTATTTTTTAAAGAAATGAACCTACCTTCAGTCTTTAAAGAATACTTAGTATCTGAGATTGGTTGTTTATAGTATAGAAGATATAAAATTGCGTTATTCAACTCAGAACCTAACGGAGTCTTTTTAGTGAGATCTTGTGGCTTAAAATAGACCAGATGTTTGAATTCCAGCTGTAACCATACTGTGGGACGGTTTGAGCATTGAAGTCTTAGACTGAGAATATGGCTTTTTAAAGCAACAATCCTAATAGAATGGAAGAGGTTTGGGCTAGTTAGGGATAAGTTTAAAACTGCATTCTTACTAACGGAGGGAAGAGTTGCTTTCTTGTGTCTTAGTCGAGTGAGATCTGGAAATCAAATGTATTCCTATCCTGCTAATTTTCACTCCCTCCACTGTATTCAGTAGAGGACACTTCTGCCCTACACAGTGATAGAAGAGAGCCTCTAGATGTTCCAAGTGGAATTAGAACTCTCCATACCTGCATATTTATAGGCCTACAAGTTTTGGCAGGCCTTTTATTCACATGACTTTTCTATATTGTATTTATGGGCATAGTACTATTATTAACTGGCCTTACCTTTTAAAGAATATCATTCGGGATGCCTGAGTGGCTCAGTGGTTAAGTGCCTGCCTTTCAGCTCAGGGCGTGATCCTGGAGTCCCGGTATCGAGACCCACATCAAGCTTCCTGCATGGAGCCTGTTTCTCCCTCTGCCTCTGTCTCTCTATGTGTCTCTCATGAATAAATAAATCTTTAAAAAATGTTTAAAAAATGAAGAATATCATAATCCACTTAATTGCTAGGACCAGAAAATGGCCAGGGAATGACAGACATTTCAAGCAATAATATCTTATTTCTGTTAATATAAAAGATGTGTATCAGCTACATTTGATTCAATTTAAAACAACATAGGCCAGACTCTAGGTGGTTTGTGAACCCCTTGCTCTCAAATCCTGAGGTTTTTGTTAAAAATGCAGATCTCTGGGTAAATGTTTATCATCTGTTTTACATGTATAACAATTGTCTAACATAGTGATTCTGCCCCAAACTCACCTTTCCCATTATTTAGCTTATACATTACTGTCTTGTGTATAGTAACTGAAAAAAAAATTGTTAGATTCTAAATTGTGGCTTCTGTTCATAGTTTGAAAAATGAGGTATAAACATTTCTAATTTCAGATCAACAGCAAAAAGAAAGAATCAGCATGGGAAATGACAAAAAGTTTATATGATGCATGGTCAGGATGGCTAGTAGTAACACTAACAGGATTGGCATCAGGTAAAGAAAAATCTTAATGTAATCCTTTTTTGGTTAACAGAAAAATAAATAGTTCTCTCCTTCACCCTACAATTTATTTTCAGGTCCTGTTGGGTTTTTAAAAGCATTTGTTTTATTTCTTTCAAGAAATCTTAAATATAAGACTAGGAGGCAGGTAGATTCAATGTCTAGTCTTGGTTCTGTTACTTTAAGTGTCAATCTGGTTTGGTTGATCTTTCTCAGTTCATTATCTTATCTGTAAAATACATGATTTGGGCCAGTTAAACAATAAAGTATCTTTTAATATTGTCATAATAAGTAACTAATATTTATTGTTTCCTATATATCATGCACTGCCTTAAAATCTTGATGAGTATAAACTGCATGGCAGTCCTATGGTATAAGTGCTACTGTTATCACCATTTTACAGATGAGGTGCCTGAAGCACAGAGAGGTGTTAAGTAATTTGACTGACATCGTTTGCAAATGTATTAAAGTTTTAACTTTAATAACCTGATTCCTGAACCTCCTGCCAGATATCTGCTTTTAAAGATATTTTAGTATCTTTTAACCACCTTTATTACAAATCACAATTAATTTAAATGATGTAACCAGTTGTAATTTCAAACAAAGAATAGCCATTTTAAAGAGTTGCTTTTTATACTTTTAAAAAAGTAATATAAACTTATTTATACCTAAGTCTTAAAAATCTTAAATTTATGTGATATTCCCTATGTGTCCCTTTATGTATAGGGAGTCCCCCCGCTTTCTTTGACCCTTTTAACTTGATAGTCTCAACACTCCAAAAGTGGACTTAATTTTTTTTTTTTTTTAACACTACCTTCAACATGTTTTTACAGGCGCATTGGCTGGATTAATAGACATTGCTGCTGATTGGATGACTGACCTAAAGGAGGGCATTTGCCTCAGTGCATTGTGGTACAACCATGAACAGTGTTGTTGGGGATCTAATGAAACAACATTTGAAGAGAGGGATAAATGTCCACAGTGGAAAACATGGGCAGAATTAATCATAGGTCAAGCAGAAGTAAGTCTTGCTGGGTCTGAAGATGAATTAATAATCAATATAGGGAGATGAGTCTCCATTTAATTACAGAATCATGTACTACTAGATGATTGCAACTGCATTAAAATAAAAAAATGTGAAAAAATGTAATCGGTTAGAGTGGAAAAGAAGAATACATTGCAGCAAGTAAAATGTAAAGTTACAAGAATCTCTTATGTTAGTTAACAATATAGTCACGTTCAGGTCTATTCAATTATGACATTAAATATATTTCTTATTGTAGAAAAGAAGTGCAGTAGGATCTGTATAATCATAGAAAATTAATATGAAGTCAAATTATTAAAGCTGCTTAACATATCACAATTGTCAGGAAGTATAAATTATCAGTAAATTTAGTAAATCAGTAAATCAGTAAATTTAAAATAAGCCTCGTACCTGGAGCTATCTTGAAGAAATCCACAGATTTTCTTTGTGGCATTATAGTATCTAAGTGATTATGTTATTGCTCTTGATGTTCAGTAATGAACATTGTAGAAATTAGAATGTTATATAATATATATAGTTACATGATCATATAAGGATATGTTTTTTAAATTTTGTTATAGCTGAAATTTTGAGCTAAAAAGAATATTTGCATGGGCAGTATGCTGTTTCTCCCTTGATCTTCAGGAGAATTGCAGCAGAATGAGATCTAAGTGCAAATGCAATCTTGCCTTCAGCTGTTTTCAAACTGTGGTTTGTGGGTAGGCAGAGGTTAAAGTATAGCAGATTTTTGGCAACAAGGCTTTAGGTATCAGGAAACAGATTAAGCCTCCGTGTATATATGAATATGTTTCTTGATTCTACTCAAGTATTTTGTTCATATAAAGCTTTTACTATTGTGGAAGTAAGCCAAGAAACTCTTATGAGTTTCACCCAAGCTGCTTACGTGGCAAGCACTTACATTCGGGTTGCACTGTACATTAAATTCCTACACTCTTAAACAATTTGCCTTTTAGGGTCCTGGCTCGTACATCATGAATTACATAATGTACATCTTCTGGGCCTTGGGTTTTGCCTTTCTTGCTGTTTCCTTGGTAAAAGTATTTGCTCCATATGCCTGTGGCTCTGGAATTCCAGAGGTAAGCTGTGCAATATTTAGTATCATTGAACATTTAGTAATTGTTATGATGTTTATCTTTTTGCCTTTAGGGGGAAAAGTAGTTGTTTCTCTGGGGAAATTGTAATCTGAAAAAGAAAATTTAAAAAACGTAAGCTGATTGTAGACATCACAACAAATTCTTCCCCATGGTCATTTCATTATTAACGGTGGAGGTTGATTTTTTTTTTTCCACCACTAATTTAGCACACGGCTAAACAAATATCAGAAGACTTGGTTATAAAAAAAAAAAAGACTTGGTTATAAAGCTGGAAAAGTGTTATGTGGCCAAAAATTCTTCAATGGATTAGTTGATGTTTTGCTGCTATTAACCTGATTTGAATATATTTACTCTTTTTTATGACTATCTTTTAATTATAAGTTAATAATTCTTGAATTTGGCAGATAATAATTATAACCACTTTATGCTTGAAATAGACATATGACCATAGTGAGTCAATAGTACAAACTTTTGGATTTTATTTTTTATCAACAGTAATTTAAAGAATATACTTAGGATTGAATGGTGTGATGGGAATTCATTTCTTTCCCCTTTTAATTTTTCTGTTTTAGGTAGGTTGTCAGCTTTTTGTAGTGCATTTCCTTTTGAAAGTTAATTTTAGTGATTTTAAAAGTTCTGTTAATTAAGAATGTCTTTAATAAGGGGTAATATGCAGCATTTTAGCTGTTGTCACTTATACTTAATATATAGGAAAATATTACACATAATAATAGCTGTCTGAGAAGACAAAGTATCCTAATTTCTGACACAGAATGTCTGGAATATATCTAACTGTATTTCTACAACAGAAATATTCAAATATACCTTTTCCTGGTTATGTAATTACAACCCTTGTATTAAGGCCTGTATTCCTTTTAGCATGGCCTTATAGTCTAGTTTTATTTATAAGATAGGGTTGCCTTCAATCCTTGCTTGAGAAGAGAATTAGAATAATAGTTAAAGCTTTTGAAAAATTGTAAGTTCCATGGTCCACCAAAAAAATTTGCAAGGTGGTTTTGTGAGTAAAACAAGAGTGCAACTTAAATTAATTAAGTGTTCCTGTTTCCTGAAGGAAATTAAGCTGTCTTAATCTTTCCTTTGTAGATTAAAACTATTTTAAGTGGATTCATCATCAGAGGTTACTTGGGAAAATGGACTTTAATGATTAAAACCATCACATTAGTACTGGCTGTAGCATCAGGTTTGAGTTTAGGAAAAGAAGGTCCTCTGGTACATGTTGCCTGTTGCTGTGGAAATATTTTTTCCTACCTCTTTCCAAAGTATAGCACAAATGAAGCTAAAAAAAGGGAGGTAAGTGTCTTTTGTAGTTTATTTGACAGATAAATATCTATTACATAGACTTATGTCTGTGAGAACTTTCTAGTGTAAAGATCATGTTTTAACTCTTCACTTTTTGGATAAATTTTGTATTCAGATTCAAATGTAAGCAGGAATCCTTTTCGAGTGTCTTTAATGTCTTTGTAGACTACATCCCCAGTACTGCTCAGTCACCCCTATATTTTAGAGAAGTTTTGATAGACTACTTGGTGTCCATTGGTTTCAGTTGAATTTCACAAAGCTCTTTTCATTTGTTTTTGCTTTGCCTTACACCTTTATTCATCTGAAGTTTTTCTCAAATGCAACATTATTTTTCCCCTGATTTCTCAGCATCAGTATTTTTCCAGGGTTGGGAAGTCTTAACAGCTATGTTTTTCCTCTGGAGGAAGTGTCTAATGCCCCTGAAAGAGGTGTGCCATCTACAGAGAGCTACTTCGCACCATGAAGATGTTCTGAGGGCCTTAGGACCTCCTGAGGTTTAAATCAGAGATAAACATTAAAGGGAATATAGGAATTCCTCTTCATTCAGCTCTTTGGGAGCATTTATTTCCTTTACTTTTTTATTTTTTTTAAGCCAGCTGAGATCTTATAGGCAGCCTTTAAATTTAAGAGAATTCCCTAATGTTTCTAAATTGCTGTAGATATTTTGTAGAAGAAAAATAGGCTCCTGAGACCTTTTGTATTTACTTTGAGGCCCAGTCCCTTCCAATCTAGTCTTAGGTCAAAACCACTTTGCGTTTTTAAGGTATTATATTTTTATATCATTAAATATGGAGAACTCAGAGGTCTCTGGCCCTACCACGGGAACTTTCATCCTGTTGTTTTTAATAATATAACAAAAAAGTAGAATACTTTTATCAAACTATTTAATTCTTCAAATGAAATGATTCCTCGTTCATTTTAGTGTTACTACTAAAGCATCATTCATGCATTGGCAGTAGTCTAAAAGTGGAACACCTCAGAACATCATAGTTCCACCTCCAAATGATAATTGTGACTCTAGCACTATGGTCCAACAAAAATAGCTAATATTATTGATTACTTACTGTCTTATCTGGTTCTGTGACAAGGTTTTTACTTGCATTTTAAAATTTAGATGCACAATAATCCTATTAACATGGCACTATTATCCCCATTTATAGATAGGAAATAGAGCGTAGAGCTGCTAACCTGTCCAAGATTACAGAGCAGAGTGTCAGAATATGGATTGAAATTTATTTTTCTCTGACTCCAAAGTCTGTACTCCTTACTGCTACTACTATTTCTACTGGGACTGTGGATATGTGTATGTTAAAAACAAAACAAAACCTAACCTAAAACTGTACTGTTGTAGCATTGCAGATTAGTGGGTAAAATGAAACTATAGCATTTGTCTCTTCAGTGCAGTTCTTTTACGTGCTACTTTGGCATTTTAGGGGTTAGATTTTTATTTATTTTTTTATTTTAACTGCAAGATGGAATTTATTAGAAACTGTCATAGAATCCACTTAAATTTTGAGTATATACTATGATGATTAGTGATATCTTTGACATTAACTTTGTTCACCTTAGTATATAAATGGCTAGAGTTTAATTGTTAGTTAAAAACAGTAAGGCCTTGTGTTTCAGGTTTCTTCCTATGTTCACTTCATTGACATTTTTAAATTAAATGATTCTTTTATATTTATAAAACATTAAAATGTGTATGAGTTTTGGGTACTAGGGTGTTAGCTTGATTGTAAAATTATTTTATTTTATTTTTTTATTTTATTTTATTTATTTATTTTTTTTTAAAGGTTTTGGAAGCAGGGGTTATGGTTGCACAACATTGACAATGCCTATTGCACACCTTAAAGCGGTTTATGTACGCTATACGAACTTTATTTCATTTTTTTTTTAAATTTTTTTTTTTTTATTTATGATAGTCACAGAGAGAGAGAGAGAGAGAGAGAGGCAGAGACACAGGCAGAGGGAGAAGCAGGCTCCATGCACCGGGAGCCCGATGTGGGATTCGATCCCGGGTCTCCAGGATCGCGCCCTGGGCCAAAGACAGGCGCCAAACCGCCGCGCCACCCAGGGATCCCTGTAAAATTATTTTAAATGTAGAATCAGAGAACTCAGTTAATTGTGTTGTCTACAGTCCTGTTAGTGGTAAAAAACAAAATTGTTAAATTTGCTGTCATCTCCCAAATAAGCAGAGTATGCATTCTTAAAACCAGGTACAATTTATTCATTCCTTAAAAAATATTTTATTTATTTATTTGAGAGAGAGAGAGAGAGAGCAAGCAGGGGGAGAGGTAGAGAGAAACCCAGGACGACTCCAAGCTGAGAGTGGAGAGCCCAACTCAGGGCTCCATCTCACAACTCTGATATCAGACTTGAGGCGAAACCAAGAGTCATATATTTAACCAACTGTGCCACCCAGGTGCCCCTAGCCAAGTACAATTTAATTAAAATAAATATTTGCTTATCTTTAATTTGTCAAGCAGCAGCCTGACAGTGGAGATCATGTTCTTAACTATATATAATTTAATTTTGATTATTTCCAGTTTCTTTTCCTTAAGTGTAAAACTTGGCCATTTGAGAAAATGTATTTGGTACCCTCAGATATGTAGTGGAACGAAGTAGTGAAAGGAATAAAGACTTTTAGAAAAGTTATTACAGAATTAAGGTCCAATAAATTTATATGTATAGTTGGCTTTATGCTGGTGAGAAGTGGGCAATGTCCCAGTGACAGATTGGGGAGTTGGAGAGAGGATATATAAGAGCTGTTTGTGGATATTTTTGTCTTCTTTAACTTTATTGTAGGGTTCCAGTTTGGAAAGAGGTAGCCATCGTTTGTGCTTTAGATTAAGGCTTTCCATATTGGCAGTAGCTATATTTTAGAGGACTTAGAGTAGTGAAAATAAGAAAATTCAAAAGGTTTTTAGTCCTGTAGATATTTTACTAGGATTTAGAAAATAGTCATTATTAGGGGTGCCTGGCTGGCTCAGTCAGTATAGAACTCTTGATCCTCAGGGTCATGAGTTCAAATCCCACGTTGGGGATAGAGCTTACCTAGAAAACATTAATTGTTAATGATGAAACAATTAGCTTTAAAATCTGAAGAAATTATATCCTGTTTAAGAATAAACTACTCCCCACCCCCCCCAAACTCCAGTAACTACTCTCTCTACTGGTCTTCTCAAACATCTTGAGAATTGTCTGTATTCATTGCCTTTTCTTCTTTGCATCCTATTTACATTAGTGTATCTTGCACAAATATTTTTTGACTGAATATTGAATATGTGAATGACCTTTCAATTAAAGCAGAAGAGAAAAATATCTTTGTAGAGGAAGTAAATATTTGCCTCTGCTTGGGGAGGAGGGATAGAGGGGAGTTAAATTCAGAAGAGACATTTCAAAAATTCAAAGAACACGAAGAATTTTTATTTGGTATATTTAAATTTTTAAGAATATATGAAATAAAACAAATCCTCTTTTTAGGTGCTATCAGCTGCCTCAGCTGCAGGGGTTTCTGTAGCTTTTGGTGCACCAATTGGAGGAGTTCTTTTTAGCCTGGAAGAGGTAGGTTTAAAAAAGAAAAAAGCACTTACAACATTATGTATAATTATTATTACAAATATATTTTAGCATGCTTTTCAGTTTTATAGCTAGTGTAATAGACTTTGTTTTTAAGTTTTCTGGATTTAATTTTCTAAAATTATTTTTTGCTCATTCTTACAGAGTAATACATTACATATGTTCTTTACCTTGAGAAAAGCCTTAAAAATATTATTCTTGTATAAATATTAGTGATTGTAAAAGTAAGCAGAAATGGATTTGGCTTAGTAGAAAATATTTAACCACTGTCTGTTAAATTATCACCCATTTTTTTATTTAAAAATTTTTAATCAATTCCTAAATTATGAGTTTGTCTTGTATGCTTATTTCTGGGACAGTTATTGATGTTTAAAGAAAATGATTTTAATTGCATCAGTGGCATATTTTGTTTTTGTTTTCTCATTAGTGCTTAAGACTTTTTACATGTTTACATAAAAATGTGACTAGGAATGTTTTAAAATTTACTTTTCCAGTTTGTATTCTTCTTTTCTTTTTTCTTTAGTATAGAAGAGGCAAATTAAATACTTTTTAATGACCTCATAGGAGTTAGTGATGGTCATTTATTCTTTACTACATGATTGAATTAGAGGTGAAACTCATTTTGAAAAAACAAAAAACGAAACTCATTTTGAAAATAAAGCAATGCTGGGTATCTCAAGTGATTATTAGACATTTTTGATCAATTGATATTGGAAATTTGTAATGATGTGATAGCCAAGGTTAATAAAACATCAAATTTTTTTCTTACTACAGTAAAATCTTTTATATGTAAACTCTAGCTGCAGCAAAAATTAGACTATGATGTTCACCATTCAAGTTATAACATACCAGAAACATCTTATAAAATTATAGCATTAATTTTTCTTTTCCTTTTTTTAGGTTAGCTATTATTTTCCTCTTAAAACTTTATGGAGATCATTTTTTGCTGCTTTAGTGGCTGCATTTGTTTTGAGATCCATCAATCCATTTGGTAACAGCCGTCTGGTTCTTTTTTACGTGGAGTATCACACACCATGGTACCTTTTTGAACTATTTCCTTTTATTCTCCTCGGGGTATTCGGAGGGCTTTGGGGAGCCTTTTTCATTAGAGCGAATATTGCCTGGTGTCGTCGACGCAAATCCACCAGATTTGGAAAGTATCCTGTTCTTGAAGTCATTGTTGTTGCTGCCATTACTGCGGTGATCGCCTTCCCTAATCCATATACCAGGCTCAACACCAGTGAGTTGATCAAAGAGCTTTTTACAGACTGTGGTCCTCTGGAATCCTCTTCTCTCTGTGACTACAGAAATGACATGAATGCTAGCAAAATTGTTGACGATATTCCTGATCGTCCAGCAGGCCTTGGAGTATATTCAGCTATATGGCAGTTATGCTTAGCACTCATATTTAAAATTATCATGACAGTATTCACTTTTGGTATCAAGGTAAGTGCTAATGTGAGGTGGTTTTAGTAATCTCAGCATGTTCAAAACTTGTATGTGAAACGAACAGTGAAATGTTTACCTAAAGGTGGTTATAAATGTAGGTTGAAAAAGTTCTTATCTTTTGGGTTCCATTTTAAGTATTGAAAAAAGAATTCCTTTGGATATATTGTTAAGCATGGTTATCTGTTACTATGTAACAGATTATCCCAAAACCTAGCAATTTAAGAAAACTTTATTTTTCTCTTGATATTGAGTCAGTAATTTGGGAAGGACTCAGCTGAGCACGTTTTGTTTGTGATCTGTCATATGTGCCATCAAAAATGACTAAGGCTAGTCATCTGCCACCTGGGCTGGGAAGATTCAGACAACTGTGTCAGAATGTCTGGGCTCCTGGAACATATCTTTGTCTCTCTCCCTCTCCCCCACCACCCCCCCCCCGCCCCGGTTTTCTGACACAGTGCCTTCAGAGCATTTAGAGTCCTTAATGGTATCTCGGGGTTCCAAAACAAGTGTCCCAAGAGGATCATTTTTAACCTGGCCAAGGAAGTTATGCACATGCTTTCTGTTGCGTTCTATTTTTCTGGGCACAAAGCCTGCCTCTTAATGGGAGCAGTGTCAGGGAATTCATGATCATGTTTTAAAAACACTTACATTAGGGTTTTTTTTTTTTCTGCTATAATAAACTATCGCAAACTTCAAATCACACAAATTTATTATCGTTTTGGAGATCAGAAGTCCAAAATGGATCTCACTGGGCTGAAATCAAGGTGTTCATAGGGATTTGTGGAGGTTCTAGGGGAGAGTCCATTTTTTGCCTTTTCCAGCCTTCTAGAGGCTGCCCACATTCCTTGGCTCATGGCCGCCTCGTCCCAACTTCAAAGCCAGCAATGGGTAGTTAAGTCTTTTATCTCATTATTCTGACACTAACTCTTCTAAATCCTTTGCCCACATTTAAAAGAAATCTTTGTCATTATTTTGAGCCCACCCAGGAAATCCTGGATAATCTCCTGTTTTAAAGTCAGCTGATTAACAACCTTAATTTTACTTGCAACATTTTATTCCTCCTTACCTTATTGTGTAACATAAGGAATTAGGATATAGATACCTTTGGGGAGCCAATACTCCACCTATTATATAACCACAGGGTATTAGCTTGAAAGGACACTGCAGACTCATTGTTAAATGCCTAGCCTGTGAATACCATGCCTTTTTCAATAAGGATTTAAGGGAGTTAGGCCTAATGCCCTGGGACACTTGAATTTACAACAGTGAAAATGACATTCATTAGTGATTTGCCAGTAAATGTAATTCTCTTATATGACTGTCAGTGCTGTTTATGAGGATCAAATGTCAGCTAATCCTTGTTCTTTAATATTCACTAGTGATAATATGCTTTTCCAGGTGTGAATTATGTGGAATGATTCCTTAATTTCAACAAAATCTTAATGATAGTTTTTTGAAATATGGTCTTTTCTGTTCTCTATTTAGTGCATTGGGTATATACGAGTTAAATGATAGAAATACCTTGTAGTTCACATTTTTTTTTTCATAGTGAATCAAGTTAGAGCAGCTGTTAAAACCCGTTTCTACAGTAAATTGATTTTTCTGTAAATCCCAACTTTCTCATCTTTAGTTGAGCTGTAGGATGCTAGAGAGAGCTGGCAGGGGTTTGTTAAGTTCCACGTTGCCCTGTGCTATGGCTGAAGAATCCCAGCTGGCAATAGAGTAAAACATATTTTGAACTCATCTATTTGGATAACCTTTCAATCATCCTGATGCAGTGTTCAACTGCCATCATTTTATGCTCAGCTTATTTCATATCCAGAACATTTTAGAGCTCTTAGTATATCAATCCTTAAATGATCTTGCTTAAGGTATTTACTATTCTTGTTTTCTTCATTAAATTTAATTGATGAATAAATATTTTTTTCCTTTGATGTATTGCTAAAAAATATTGAAAGTCCCGATATGGACCTTCAATATTTTTGTCTGCTTCACACTGTACCACTTAAGAGGAATAGCATCAAAAAAAAAAAAAAAAAAAAGAGAGAGAGAGAGAGAGAGAGAGAGAGAGGAATAGCACCTTGGGACGCCTGGGTGGCTCAGGGGTTGAGCGTCTGCCTTTGGCTCAGGGTGTGATCCCGCAGTTCCGGGATCAAGTCCCACATCGGGGTTTCCCTGAATGGAGTCTCCTTCCCCCTCTGCCTGTGTCTCTTCCTCTCTCTCTTTCTGTGGGTCTCTCATGAATACATAAATAAAATCATAAAAAAAAATAAGAGGAATAGCATCTAATATTTTTATCATTTGATAAAACAAATATATAGGAAGGATATAATTGTGAAGTAGAGGACAGTACTTCACACCAAATTGATTTTGTTTTATGAAAAATGCTTCATATTGTCCTTTTCTTCTTTCCCCATTGCAGCATAGACTAGTGAAAATTTTGTTAGAGACTGGCATTAAGGAACCCTTGAACTAAAGGATAAATAATCCTTGAGTTATTTTCTCTTTGGCCTAGAGAATGTCATTTGTTACTTTATAACTGAATTTATGAAATTATTTTTTCTTTTATTTATTTATTTATTTTTATGAATTTATGAAATTATTAAGGCACCCCTAGAACAGTACTTTGCTGTAGTTTTATTTGTACTAGGATTTTGCTCTATAAATAAAAATGTTGAAAAGACTCAAAAGCGTTAAAGAGAAGTTCATAGGATGTAGGTCCCAAACGTATAAGTAGAGGATCTCTGCCCAGTTTCTGCTTTTGTTTATGTTACAGGTTCCATCAGGCTTGTTCATTCCCAGCATGGCCATTGGAGCGATTGCTGGAAGGATTGTGGGGATTGCAGTGGAACAGCTCGCCTATTATCATCATGACTGGTTTATCTTTAAGGAGTGGTGTGAAGTTGGAGCTGATTGCATTACACCTGGCCTTTATGCCATGGTTGGTGCTGCTGCATGCTTAGGTAATGTAACAGTCTGTGAATGGACATTTGTGAATCTGAGAGAAGAAAGAGCAAGTGTGAGAGCATGTTTAGTTGGTGAGGTGGTGAGGGTGGGACAGGACAGAGGGAAGAGACTCTTTTCACAGAAATGAAACAGTACTGCTATTGCATGGTATTTATGTAGCACTAGTTTTCATTCTGCCTATCTAAACATTTGTTAATGCCAAAAATTTAATGGTAGTTAGCATCTTTTAAATGTAGTGTAATGCTTTGTGACAGAAAACATCTCAGTACAACATAGGCTTAATTTGAATCTTGTCCAGGAAGATTTTTGTTCTTTTCATCGTCAAGGATCTTGGCTTACCTATGATGACTGTAGCACAGTTCCCGAGATTAGCATTCTATCAAAATATCAGAGTAGCTTTACTCTGCAGTGATTTATACTTGGCTGTAGTGAAAGATTTCTTTACCAGCCATCCTCCACTTAAGGCTCATTTATAGCAAAATGATAAAAGATAACTACTGTTTTAATGAAAGAAAATCTGCATTAAATAATTAAGAGTCTATGTATTGTCCTCTTGGATATGAAAAATAATTATTTCTTTTTATATTTCAAATGTCAGCTGAATTTTGGTTATGATATTTAATAATTGGTATTTTGACTTATTTTTGTTCAAAAAATCAAAATTATATAATTATTGAACTTCGAAAGTATAATATCAAGTGAAAGTAAAGGACAGAATCATTTTCACCAAAGTAGCAATTATTTGATAGTGATCCCTCTTTGTCTTTAGCACTGTGCTAGGAGGTGTGCAGTGAGTGATACAGAAAGAGGTATATGCAATATGAGCCCAACCTCAAGTACAATCAAGTTGGGGAGACAAGACCAAAACTGAGAAAACAATAGTGAGAAATATATAATGATTATATATAGTATGGAATCTCTGAAGATTGTAGGAATCTAGAGGGAAAAAAAGCTGAAGTAGTTCATGTAGAATAGAACATGAGCTTTACTTCGGAAAGTTAGAATTTAAGAGGAATATAATCATGTGAAGGCATAGGAATCCAGATGAGAATAAATTGAGTATTTGTGGGGCTTTGAAGATATAATATTGAAGTAGTGAGTGCATTTTGGATACTTTTTTTTTTTTTTTCCATTTGGATACTTTTGAAAGAGGAAAGTTGGATTAGTGAGGAGGAGTCAGTTTATGAAAAGGCAGTGATTTGTGTCAGGATCAGTTTGTATTTGTAATTGGTCAGATCTGCAGCAGAGTTGTTGTGGCTTTGGCATTTGTAGCTTGATGACTTTGGGAATGTTCCTTTACTTTGATTTTTTATTTTATTATCTTTAAAATGGAAATAATTACTAATCTATTGTTTTCAGGATTATATGAGATCAAATGCATGTAAAGCTATAAGCACAGTGCCAGGTAAAATTAGTGGCTTAGTAAAAAAAAAAAAACCTTTGTGAACTGACTAGGGACATGTCTGGCATAGTGTAGATATGTAATACATAGTAGGTTCTTTCTTCCCTCTATTTTTAGGTTAAAAAACATAAAGGAAGAGTTTAAGTTTAATACAGTATGAACTGGTGAGCCCTGGTAGGTTTTTGAGCAAAGGAGCAACATGGTGAAAGTAGTACTTAGGAAAGATTAACCTGGGAACATGACTTTATAAAGTGGATTGAAGGTAATGGGGCCTGGAGTCAAGGAGGTAAGATAAAATAGTATTAAAATTAAGGAGCAAAGTCTTAAGAGTCTGGACTAGTTCGGTAATCATGACAATATTGAGAAAAGGACCCATAGATAACTGTTTTGCAAAGCAAATCAAATGGGATTGAGTGAGGGTCAAGATGTTGAGGTAAAGTAAAGGGATGAACCTGGAATGACTATCTAGGTGGCCAGGGAGAGTCCAGTGCCAGTGCCAGAGTCTGAGAAGTTGGAACTGGTAGCTCTTTGGGGGATGAAGAGGACTTTGGTTTTAAGTATGTGGTGTTTTTTTGTGACAGTGGATCATCCAGTCTTTTTACAGTTGGGAAGTGAGACAAACACAGCAGTAAGAGAAGGTATGCATAGACATGGGGCAAATGCAACAGTAGGTGGAGAGGTGTGGATTATAAGGCATCATACAGGTGCCAGTTCAGAATGATAATTTGGGCAAATTGAATAGAGTTTTCTGAGGGAGGGTATATGATTAGCTTCTTAACATAAATCACAAAGTATCAAAATATTTTACTTATTTTGAAAATAATACAGAGAAGTGGATTAAGTTAATATTCTACCTACATATGAGCTTAATTTGTAAATTGGTAGCTGATGTAAAAGGTAGCAATGATGTGCTTCACCAAATTCTTTACTTAATAATCAGCTTTTATAAGACAGAAATTATATCTTTGCTATAGCAATAAAGAAAATCAGTATTTCTCTAGATCTTATTAAAATAGTGATAATTATCCTGAGAGAAGTTTTTTATGATAATCCTTTTCAGTTCTTTTTACAACTCATGTTCAACTGCCTAGTACAAGAATTCTACTAACACATCCTGTCCTCCTTGACCAATGGGGCTTTTTTTTTTTTTTTTTCAGGTGGTGTGACAAGGATGACTGTCTCCCTGGTGGTTATTGTGTTTGAGCTTACTGGCGGCTTGGAATACATTGTTCCCCTTATGGCTGCAGTTATGACCAGTAAATGGGTTGGTGATGCCTTTGGTAGGGAAGGCATTTATGAAGCACACATCCGGCTAAATGGATACCCTTTCTTGGATGCAAAAGAAGAATTCACTCATACCACTCTGGCTGCTGATGTCATGAGACCTCGAAGGAACGATCCTCCCTTAGCCGTCCTAACACAGGACAATATGACAGTGGATGATATAGAAAACATGATTAATGAAACCAGCTACAATGGCTTTCCTGTCATAATGTCAAAGGAATCTCAAAGATTAGTGGGATTTGCCCTCAGAAGAGACCTGACGATTGCAATAGGTACCCTTTTTAAAAATACAGACACACACATAAATCTATTTATCTGTCAGAATCTATATCTAGATAACTATAGACATAATAGATTTCTCGAGGAAAGAAAAGCAAAAATAATTAGTTGGGTTTCTGGGGGTGAAAGGTGTATTTTATTTATGTCCCTCAAAGTCTTACTTTTTTTTTTTTTTTTTTTTTTTAAGATTTTATTTAGGGATGCCTGGGTGGCTCAGCAGTTGAGCGTTTGCCTTTGGCTCAGGGCATGATCCCGGATTCCTGGGATCGAGTTGCACATCGGACTCCTTGCATGGAGCCTGCTTCTCCTCCCTCTGCCTGAGTCTCTGCCTCTTTTTCTGTGTCTCTCACGAACGAATATAAATAAAATATTGGGGAAAAAAAAAGATTTTATTTATTCACGAGAGACAGGATTGTCCCATTTGAAGAGGGAAGACTTAGAGAAGTATTTCTCAAATCAGAGTGGAAATGCTCAGTTTATAAGAGCTATCAAAACAAAACAAAAGCGCCTACAGAGAATATCCTGTTTAGTTAAGTAAAAGGCTACAGCTTTGGAAGAGTCTTTTAAAGACTAGCCATTCTATCATTGTAAGTGTTGCTGTAGGTAATAGAACAGTTGCCAAGAATGGGCAAAGTATGTGGTCAGACTTGGCTCTTGTGTTTAAGTGTTTCAGTTTCTAAACTATTAACCATGGCCAAACCTACAGTCAGAGAATTTTCATTGTTTAGGTTCCTGTTTGTTAGGTTTTAATGGTAGCCAGCCAAAGAAAAGGAAAGGTTGGAATTTTAGAATTTACATAAAAATTTAAGGGGAAAAAGCAGGGTGTTTAAAAGATGAAGAAAGTGGTAAAAGTTAATAATTATTCATAATCCAACTAATTCTGTGGATATGTTTTTCAAGGTTTTATTACTGTCTTGAAAGAGAATATTGTGATAGCAGATAATGTCAGTTTAAGGAATGGGTATAGGAATGCCTGGGTGGCTCAGTGGTTGAGCACCTGCCTTTGGCCCAAGGCGTGATCCTGGAATCTCAGGATCCAAGTCCCACATCGGGCTCCCTGCACGGAGCCTGCTTCTCTCTCTGCCTGTGTCTCTCTCTCTCTCTCTCTCTCTCTCTTTCTCTCTGCCTCATGAATAAATAAACAAAATCTTAAAAAGAAAGGAATGGGTATACTTTAGATATATGAAATGTCAAGTCATGTCATCGTGAATATATCACATGATTTTTAGAATACACCTTAAATATTTACCTACATAAATTTTTATGAAGTTTACGTTTTTGAATGAGAAAAATAGATCTGTCCGTGAGATTTTGTTTATATGTATGATAATATAAAATATGTAATTTATATGTATTTATATAAAATACTTTATGAAAGACAAAAAAAGAATGCTTGAGTAACTGGTAAACTGTATACCATATCCAGGAATGGGAAAACTCAAGATTTTAAAAGCACAGTTTTCTTAATTTATAAGGTCTACATTTTTATGTCATTTCATGATTTAAAAATTTTAGTTTATTTATGGATGGTACATTGACATAGTTCAAATTCAAGAAGATTAAAAGTATACAGTGAAAAATGTCTCTCACCCATGACCTCATAGTTATCAGTTTAACTGTCTGTAGGTAGACATCTCTGGTTTCTTATGTATTCTGTAGATATTATTCTATATAAGTAAGTACATATGTTTTTTTCTCTATTTAAACATTGTATCAGGCTATCCAATACATGTTGTTTTATGTTTTTTTTTTCACTAAACAGTGTTTTGTTAGACATTTTCCCAATGAATTTCTTATTCTATTCTTTTAAAGCTACATAGTATTCTATTAAGTAGATATACCATGGGATATGTCATGGTTTCTAAAATCAGTTCCTCATTGATGGACATTTAAGATGTTTCTATTTTTCCGCTGTTACAGAAATTGCTCCCTCATATATTTCATAGTCTCACATATTTAACATTCTGCCTACATGCAAATGTACAAAAATTACTGGAAGGGGAGTTATTGGATCACAGGGTAGCTGCATTTATAATATTGTAAGATATTTTTCACATCACACCAAGTAGTGATTACACCATGTACTCCCACCAACAGTTAATGACAGTTTACTATATTAAAGTGTAGTCCAAATGGAGAGACATTTCTTCCTGCATTTGTTTTTCTTCCTGCATTTTATGTCAAGATTAAAAGTGAGGCTGAATGTTTTATAGATTTGTTTAAAATGAAGCATTTTTAACATTTATATTGTGAGTTGAATTGTCTTTCCTATATTCCAATTTAAGGTATAAAAGTATACTTGTTCACTTCTATTTATATAATAGGAGCTGTAAGTTTTACAGGGAGACTCTTAGTGTATGAAAACCTAAATATCATTGACATATTGAACATAATAGTAAGGTACGTGACACAGTGACAGGCTACTCTAACTGTACTTAATCTCCTATTCCCTCAAGATCTTTTGTTCAGAATAAAGCTTTAGTTTGCATACCTAGGAGAGCTAATTTGTTATAGTTTTTTCTTTCCATATCAATATTTTAAAACCCTAAAATAGAGTGTACTTAATATGTATTCCAAGTAAGTGCACTAGCCTTTTGTTTATCTTTGTAGTAAACTTTATAGCTGGTTTGTTAGATGAAATACCATTTTATGGAGTTAGAGACTTTATAGCTTTCTAAGATTAATACAAGTGATGAGAGTTCTGGAGCCCTGGAGAATATTTTTGCCATCTGTCACTACCAGGTTTCACATAGTCAAAAATGGAGGGGACAGCCTGTGCAACCTTTTTTTTTTTTTTGATAAGTTTTGAGAAGTCAAGCTCTTAAGAGTATATTAACATGAGCAGGAAAAGTAAAGCATAAACTTTAGGGGAAGAAAGGTCATTATTTACATTCGGATTTTATGTGAGAAAAGAACCATTTCCATTCTCCTGGAAGTGTAACTCTATTGCTACATGTGTACTTTAAAAAAAAAAAAAAAAAAAAAGCCTGAATCCTATCAGAAAATGAAATCTATGATGATATATTCTGCTTTAAAAGCCTCTGAATGAATGGCATTCAAAGAAATTGTTTTTCAAATAAAACAAACCTAGAAGATGTCTCAGCACTTTGTAAGTACTCAATAAATGATGCTTATTAGAATAGTTACTGTATTCATATAAATGACAAATTTAAGTCTGGCTGGGTGTTCACTAGCCTTGTGCGTTGTATATCAAAGGAACATTATAATAAATAGTAACTTTTTCTAAAATTTTCTGAAACTCTAAAGCATTAAGTGTTGACTTAAACAGTCTCAGCATATTTTCATCAATAAAATATTTGTTATCTTAAGGTATTTAAGTTTGATGTGTAGGGTTAGTTTTAACTCAGAATATCTGTCATGCTAACAGTATTTACACTCCACCATTCATAGATCATTAGCCAGATGCTTCTGTGGGTTCAGAACACCTTAAGGAGCATCTTTCAAAACCATGTATATCACTTGCTAATGGGCTTTCTTCTTTTCTATGCTTTTATCATGCTTTTAAAGTGGCCTAATTAATGCTAGTCATTAGAACTTCAGTTAGTGCTTCCTTACCTGAATGGTCCAGAACAGTTAAATAAGGCTTTAGAGATCAGAAGGAGCAAAAAGAATTGTAGTGTTTGTTTATAAGCTGTATATATTTATCTGCTGCTCACCTGAGGACTAATGCTTATTATTTTAGCTTAAATATTTTTATAGCAAATTTTATATTTAAAATATTTTCAGTATAGAAAAATCATATTTGTGAGCACAGTTTTGAATACATATTAACTCAAAATACAAACATAAAGCTACTTATTTTTTTATTTTCTCCATTTCATGGGTTTCCTTTCTCCTGTGGTCTGTGTTCTGCAGTTTTTTTGCATCTTTAACCACTTGTCTAGTACTTTGAAAGGTAGGTGAGGTAGTTGGCAGCAAACAGAAGCACTTGAAGCAGAATGCACCAGAGAGGGGAAATTAACAGAGCCTTTATAAATAAAACCTGAAAAATAAGTCTGTGTCTGTTTTGGCATAATCATAGTTATGCTCACCTGTTAATGCTCATGACTCACCTAGCATTAAAAAGAGAACTAGCTAATTCACAGGGGGAGTGTATACAACATAGTCAAAACAAGAATGAAGCTCTCTTTAACTCTACCTCTGCAGGATAAGTGACATTTAGCATGGGCAGGTGCCATTCAATGATGGATTCCTATAATAAACCATGCTCAAATTTGTGCAGGTTTTAAAAACCCATATTTAAACATACTTCCTTGTCCCCCAAAGTTAGAAAACAGCTTCAGCCTCACTAAAGAAAATTTATAAACTAAAAATATTTTATTTACATGATGATGGTTTGTTGTTGATGTATTCTGATTCTGTGAAATATAAGAAATGACTAAATCAGCTTTTAGTTGATTCCTTTCTTGGTTAAGAAGGTAGGAAAAAGTGAAAGGACCAAATTCATGGGATACATTTGTTTATTTTTTTTTAAAGTCTCTGAATAAACGGATTGCCCTTAAATCAACTTTTGGTCTTCTCTCTTTTCAGAAAGTGCCAGAAAAAAACAAGAAGGTATTGTGGGCAGTTCTCGTGTGTGTTTTGCACAGCACACCCCGTCTCTTCCAGCAGAAAGTCCACGGCCACTGAAGCTTCGGAGCATTCTTGACATGAGCCCTTTTACAGTGACAGATCACACACCTATGGAGATCGTGGTGGATATTTTCCGAAAGCTGGGTCTGAGGCAGTGCCTTGTAACTCACAATGGGTAAGTTTGGTGAAAGAAATCAGTTTACTTAGCAGAATTTATGATACTTTTTTAGTGGAATTTATATTCAGTTATTAGGGGAAAGTGTAAGCTTTCAAGTGGGAAAGTGTCTTTTAGTATAAAACCAGGATCAGTATTGATCAGATTGACACTTAAGAATAAAAAAATATATATCAACTACCACATCTTTGCCAAAACAAAGTAACACTGGTCAGGAACACTTCAGAGTTGGGAAAGAGGTGTAATGGACCTAACCTGTATGGAGTAGAGAGAAAAACCTGTTTTCTTTTTGTGAGTATTTCATATTTTGAATATAACTTTCTAGTTCAGTAATAACTCTCTGGAGTTTTTGCTGATTACTGTTTCAGCAATTTTTAACTTATGTATCAAGGGAAATAATATAATTAAATGAAATTTGTAAATTAGCTAAAATCCTCCTTTAGCAAATGCTTTTTCTTTTCTCTTTTCAACCTTTTCCATCCATAAATCTTTCATATAAACTGCTAATGACAAACACTCATGTGTTTAAAATGTGTAAATTGATTTTTTTTCTGCCCTTTGCACATGAATTACCAGTGTTTCTCCAGGATAGGAATATAGAAAAGTTTTGTTTGGCAGATGTCCAAGGGACAGAGTGGGGTTGTGATGCACAGTATGCCTCTGCAAACATCCCCTGCTTCATTACCATTGCTCCCCTGTGTCCCTTCACTTGGGATCTGTTTCCCTGCCCGTTCTCTCTCTAGTCAGTCCCCTCTATTTCCATTTTATGACTGTTCCTCATTGAAATACTTAAGGACATTGTTTTCTCTGAAGGCTGAGGACAGAAAGGCTGGAAATAAGAAGCAAAGGGTATTCTGGATTGTGCATAAATGAGCTGGTTTAACCCTGCTCAGTGCTAAGCTGGTTGAAATGCTAAACGCTTAGAGTGACTTTTGAGTGACAAAACACATGACCCCTAAGGAAAGGAGGAAAAAAGAAGAAAAGGGAAGGAGGTTTGTTTTCTTGAGCACCTTCTTCAGGTTTCTCACTTAACTTTGTAGTACCTCTGCGAAATAGGTGGTAGCATCTTTACTTCACAGATATAACAAGTGAAACTTGGAAGAGTTTAATACTATGCCCAGTCCCTCAGTAACTCAGATCAGGGGATTAAATACCTTTCTAATTTTAGAACCCAATCTCTTGCTACTGTTTTTACACTGTGATTGACTAATAGAACATATCTTCTTTCTTTGTGATTTCTTATTTTCTTGAACAATATTATGCCATGTTGGGTTAGGAATAGAAATACAGAGAATTAGATCCATGTTTAATGTTTTCACTGTGCTAACCTAACCAGTTAAAACCACTCTAAATAATGTGAAATAAATTATCAAAGACAAAAATCCTTGATGAAAGGCAGGAAGTTTGGAATTATTAAACATCATAAATACTGATTGGAGAAGGGATGTGTCTAATAAAATAGATATTTTCTTTTAATATTGTTTAATTAAAAAATAATAGTTACCAAACTTTATTGTTTAAAATGTTAGTAAGTACATGTTAAATAGAGTAACTTTTTATGAAGTGATACAGGTTTTAGGGCCCTTTAAATTATAAGTGGCTCAATTAGAAGCTGAGTTGTTACAATTTTTATTTGTTTTGAGTTATTCTCTGTGCCTGTCATAGTTTGGCCTTTTGTGTGCTAACAAATATGTCATTCCCTAGTTATGATTACCTGTGATTACCTGTGATCACAAAGCCATATGGGTCAATTACTGTATTTCACTTTGCTGATTAATTCCCAGTTTTTTGGCAGCACAGATATTAAAAAGGAAAATATTTAAAAGAGTGTAGAAATAACAAAATGTAGGGGAGGAGGAGGATAGATAACTAAAATCTTACCTCATACTGCCCGTTTATAAGATAGCTTGTAGTGGGGGGTAGCTTTTTCTAAAGGAATATGTTTAATTTTCTTGGTTATATTTTCCTTATTTTTGTCCTTCAAGGAAAATAAACTGATTTTATATATATATATATATATATAAAGAAAGATCATTTGGGACGGTAGCTCTTGGGTCTTCATTTTCTTGGAAGTATATAAGGAAGTGGAATGTTTTATTCTCACTTTAAATTAAATGATTTAATGGGATCCCTGGGTGGCGCACCTGTTTGGCGCCTGCCTTTGGCCCAGGGCGCGATCCTGGAGACCCGGGATCGAATCCCACATCGGGCTCCCGGTGCATGGAGCCTGCTTCTTCCTCCGCCTGTGTCTCTGCCTCTCTCTCTCTCTCTCTGTGACTATCATAAATTAAAAAAAAAAAAAAATGATTTAAACTTAGAAAAGAAGCCATATTTACTAGCTTTTAGTGGAGAGTGTGAAATTCTGGATAACTGTGAGCATATTCTAGTCATAGTGGGTCCTTAGAGGTGGAAAAGAACTTTTTGGGGGGAGAGATACAAGGCCAGACTGTTAGCTGCAAGGAGCAAATGAGAATAGGGACGTGAGGAGAAGTGTGTCTAAATTTTAAGTATGTCAGTTATAGATTTCCTATGTTTTATAGTTTAATTAGCAGAATTTCTCAAAATCTTTATAGTCTTGATGGAACTAACAGGATGTTAATAGGCATTTGCTCACAAAGAGTTTTATGACCACATACGTTTGGGAAGTATTGGATTGTATATAGTTGAGGTTTCTCTATTGTGAAATGTCTCAAAACTTATAAAATGTTGATATTGGGATCCCTGGGTGGCACAGCGGTTTGGCGCCTGCCTTTGGCCCAGGGCGCGATCCTGGAGACCCGGGATCGAATCCCACGTCAGGCTCCCGGTGCATGGAGCCTGCTTCTCCCTCTGCCTGTGTCTCTGCCTCTCTCTCTCTCTCTGTGTGACTATCATAAATAAATAAAAATTAAAAAAATAAAATAAAATAAAATAAAATGTTGATATTATTTGAGTCTCGAGGACAATAGGAAACATTCCAAGTTTTGTTTGAACATGAAGCCTTTTTTTTTTTGGATGGAGTAAAGAGGGCAGAAGAACTCCTGGGATTGGTGTTTTTTGGAACATATTTTGGGAAAACCTTGGGCCATAGTCTGTTAACTTCTTATATCATTGCTTATTAGCCCCACAAAGAAACAGCAAATTACTCTTTACATAAGTTATATTTTGCATTGATTTTCTTTGTACTTCCTGAAATTAATAAAGTAGCACTGAATCTGGCTTTATTCTCAAATAACTCTTCTCCATTAGAGAGGAAATATATGTATTTCCTCCTTTTAGGGCCATTATTTTGTAATATAGAGATTACTTTATAAATCTCCAAATTTGCCATTTGGTCCTTAATCAATTTGTAACTTTCCTCATTTTGTACCTTGTGATTTGGCAGAGATTACTAATATACTAACTGAAATTAATCATTGTATATAACTAGAAAGAAAAGAATGAATAAGAATTAAAGTGGTATTATTTGTCAAGATTTTTCACATTTCCTGACTCCCAACTATAGAGTGAATTGATGGTCTTTTTGTTTGTTTTCCCTCACACACTTAGAGAAGAACATCCATTGAGTGATTCTGTGCTTATTTTAGGTACACATTTTTTTTTATTTCATGAGGGCATTTTCTGAGCCTTTTTGGAGGGAGAACTTGTTCACATCCTCTGACAACTTTTCAATTTATCTTCATTCTTAAGGATCGGTGTGTTATTTTAAATAATGAGAAAACATTAGCAGAGAACCTGTTTCTGCCTTTCCTGCTGCTTGCCCTCTGTGCTCTCCCACCCCACACCCAGTTGTCAGCCTTAATTTTTTTTAACACCGATGTATCTGTAGGCCTGGACTACTTTAAGTGAAGCGCCCTAGTGATGTTCATTAAGAAGTCAGGATGTTCAAAGGCAGTTGAGTAGTAAAGTTGACTTAACTAGGTCACCAGGGAGATGTCCAGTTACCCTGAAGGGCATTCAGGATGGGCTTCTAGAGTTTGAAGATTAAGGCTTTTTAAGGTTTTAATCATTCACTATACATATTGCCGTATATGCCGTTGAATTCATTGACTTCCCTTATAAACCAGTACCCAGGATTTTGTTCTAATAAATCTAATTATTTTCAAGTATCCTTGTGAGAATTTATGCCCCTCACTTTGCCTATAATAGTGATAGGTTAACTGAGAAATAATCATTTAGGAAAAAGCATGCATAACGTAAAAGTCATTTTGATCCCCAGTCATAAATATCTTACTAGTTTATTTTAAGAAGTAGTGTTCAGAAGGTCTGGAAAATTCGGGGGGGGGGGGTGGCATGTGTATTGAGTTGGCATTATTTATTGAAGTGCATGTTGCCTTTCGTTTTAATCCCAAGTAATAGTAAAGTAAATGTCTTAAGTCTCCTCATTAATGCCATTAAGGCTATTCGACCTTTGCTCTTCCGAAGTAGATCCAAATAATAGCTTTTTAGAGATGAGAAAAATACTTTCCCCTAACAAAGGAACGCTGATATGAAACTAAATCTTAGAGGTTTATAGCTGTGTATTAATATTGTTCCTTTTGTACCTTTCTTTATAGTCACCTTCATTGGGATCTTTTATAATTTTGATGTTTAATTAAAAAACTTCACAGATATTTAAAGATAGTATCATGTCTCTTATGAAAGTCACTAAAATTGATGCAAATGGGACCTGGGATTTCGAACCATTTTTGTTTCTGTTTTTCTAAAGTTCATTAAAAGCATTCTTATGGTTCATGTTTTTATTTTTGTCTCTCATTCTTTATCATTATGATTGGAACCTCTTTTAATTTAATTTCTCACAGTTATTAGCATAACATGATCTGTTTCAGGATTGTCTTGGGGATCATCACAAAGAAGAACATATTAGAGCATCTCGAGCAAGTAAAGCAGCACGTCGAACCCTTGGTGATTAGATATATCAGATCTCCTCAGTAGACCCCGTACAAGTCAGGAAGCATGAAACTTGTGAACTGTTCAGTTCTGTCAGGCCCAGATGCCTGCTGAATAAAAAACCTTACATGCTGCCAATTCCATTTTATCTCATAAACTCTGGAAGATAAATTTAGATATTTGTAAAATCGCATTCACAGGAAGTTAGCAAAAGTTAACGTCTCTCATCAGAATCACTGGTTGCCATTTAAGAACTGTAAACAGTTTGGTAGTTGAATGAGTAAATACTGTCGGATGTTCTTAAAGTGAACACAAGTCTGTCTACCTTAGTGGATACACCGGTCTCAGAAGATGCCTGACTGGTTAGAGATGTCTGCCCCCAACCCCCACCCCAAACCCTTTTTCTTTTTATGTTTTCTAATCTTGCGGTACTCTTGTAGTAAATCTAAGCTCATAAGTGATTTTAACCGAGCTTAGCAATGTTAGAATTGCCAAATGTTGAATATTTTTTATGGGCACACTTAACTAGAGTGTAATGTTGGATATATTTGTTATCATAGCATTAGATCTTTTTCTGCTACACCTCACATACCTTCATAGTCAAGAATGTGTGTCCTGCCATTTCATTAGTGAACTGTACCTAGACTAAGTGAACTGTACCTAGACTATGTGTGTGC
Source organism: Vulpes lagopus (assembly GCF_018345385.1). Classification (NCBI taxonomy): domain Eukaryota; kingdom Metazoa; phylum Chordata; class Mammalia; order Carnivora; family Canidae; genus Vulpes; species Vulpes lagopus. The sequence continues at coordinate 30,896,077 of NC_054831.1, read as the reverse complement.
CCCTTTTGTATGTCCAGAATGCTGTGAGCAGCTTTTTGGGGTCAAATGCATTTGTTTTACTGGCTTTATGTCCTAGTGGTTTCATGACTAAAGATAGATTTTGAATTATCTTACTGTACCTTACAACCTAAAAATTGTCTGGCTTTAGCAATTCCTGAAATTATTTTGCCCTGCAATTGTCATACTTCTATAAAAAACCTGTCCCAGTTTGCTTAAGTACACAACTGATTATGTATTCCTGTTGTAAGCTAATATTTCACAAGTGTTTCATGCATCCTTTTTTAAAAAACTACTAACCAGAATAATAAGTAGCTACTCATTCATTCTGCTTTCTGCTTCATCTATAATAATCTGTTAGGACTGCTTCTTGATTTTTCACTTCTCTTTTAATGTAAGCATTAACAACTAAGACTTTCATAAAAGCACTGTATCTTAACTTTTTTGGCCAAAATCAAAAGAGGAAAATATTGATGAGTGCACTAGAAACTTGGATTGTTTTATCAATTTATTCTTAGGGCTCTGAAGCTTGGGATTGGAGTTCTTTGTTGACTATTTTATCTCAATTGTATGTGCTTTCATGAAGATTCTGCATACAACTGGGCAATCCTTAAGTTACTTAAAGTTGGTTAAGTTTGGTTTAAAAAAAATGGAATATTGAGGAGATTTGGTCATCAGACATTTTACTGCTTTCTCGATATCATGGGAATGAATTTTCCTTCTACATTGGATCAGTATCATTTCTTGTTCACACATCCTCCCATTTTTTGTTACTTTTTTGTTGGCATACACGAATCAAAATACCTCTACTTCAATGTGGCATGTGGTCCTCAGAGTCTTGGTGGAAAGGACATCGTACTATTAGTGACCATGATACTTTCATATCAAAGGATGGTTGCTGGATAATTTAATTATCTTTACCAATAAAATACTTTTTGAAAATACACAATCACGGTGCTTGCTTTGCTCTATTCCTGTCAACAAAAAGGATTCAGTTATAGATTGAGCTTTCCTTTTCTTTTCCTTTTATTTTAATAGCAATCTTATGTTTATTCCTTTCAGGCGCCTCCTTGGCATTATAACAAAAAAAGATATCCTCCGTCATATGGCCCAGACGGCAAACCAAGACCCCGCTTCAATAATGTTCAACTGAATCCTATAGATGAGAGAGAGGAAACAGAAGAGGAAGTTCATTTGTTGAATAGCACAACTCTTTAACTTGAGGGAGTCGTCTACTTTTTTTTCTCCTTAAAAAATCTAAAAGCCAGGCTTTTTGCAACATAGTTTGCAAATACTGCTGGTGGAATGAAGGAGTTGTTTGGGGAGGGAAAGGAGCGAGAAGGAAATGAGTGAGGTATTTCCCCATCTAACTGAGAGCAGCAAATCATCTCCTGTTCTGCACTGGATGCATTCAGCTGAGGATGTGCCACAGTTGCGCAGGGTGGAGCATCAGCAGAAGGGGTGCCACAGCCCCAGCCCCGGAGCACCCAGAGCACCTGGCCTGTTACTCCGACATCGCAAAGACACATTAGCAGTCCCTATTTCTGGAGGGATTACTTTGAATTGAGCCATCTATAAGACTGCAAGGTCTTGCCCTTTTGTATCAAAACTGTTCTGTTTAATTCATGAATTATTATAGTTAAGCATTGTCTTTCTACATTCCAGAAGAGCTTTTCTTTCTCCCTCTCCCTCCCTCTCTCTTTTTCTTTCTCTCTTGAGCTGTAACAAAGCCTCTGTAAATTGGTGTGCCCTTTTGAAACAGTCCTTTCTCATATTGAGATGTACTGTGATTTTACTGATGTTTCATCACAAGAAGGGAGTGTTTCTTGTGCCATTAACCTTGTAGTTGGCACCACCACTAAATGCTTGGAGCAGTCACATGCACCGCAACAGGTAAAATCTCGAGTGAAGCGTGAACAAAATCTCTCCGCTTGTGCGCATTGTGGTTCAGAATCAGCAACAATGAAACTCGACTTGTAAGGATAAACAGAGTTTTCTTTTTGTTTTTTTTCCTCTCAGACTTTATGGATAATGTGACCTGGTCTTATGCAAATTTTCTATTCTAAAACTATAATCTACACGTACTGTTCAGCGTAAGGAAACAAAATGCTGCTGCTTTGACAGTAAAGAGAAGGAAGTATTCTGTTTAGCTGTATCTGGTATTAATTGCATGTTTAAACACTGGAATTTTTTTTTCTTGAAATTAGATCATTTTTTGTTTCTTTCCTCAAGATATTTTATTGCTGACACTGAAGAAGAAATGTAATTCATAACTTGCACTAAATGTATATTTCTTTTCTTAAAAATTTACCATTCTTATTTATATTTTTATGGATTAAAATTTATAAAATACAGATCAGTTAATATCGCGCTTAAATAATTTTACCTTTTTAATGTGATTTTTATAGACTAATTCAGACTTAAAATTATGGAGATATGAACAAAGTTTACACTGGGAACAAGGGTTTAAAAAGAGGTTGTGGTTATTTGTCTATGATCCAATGTGTACATAAATCTTTTTCTGATCTTTCACTGCCATCCTCTGGATTATGTCTTCTGACCTGTACATTTTGACTCATTAATTAGAAAGTTAAAACACAACAAATCACTTTGCAGATTAAAACCAAAAGTTAAATAGCGTTAACCTTTTTTAAAAAAAAATCAAATGAAAACAATTGCAAAGGTAGCAGTTAAAATTTTAATCTGAACATAACCTTTGAATCTTTGGGTATGTCACATCCATAAGTGTTCAGTTAATGTTTTGAATATCCACAGTGTACATTTTTGCAGAGTGAGTTGAAAATGTACTGGGGTGAGTTTGGGATTTTTGTTTTTGGAAATGTCTGTCTTAGTCATGGTCTTAATTCACTATCAGCAAAGACAGTTTACTTGAAGGACTGGCCTGAATATTCTGTGCTTATGCATTTTTGGTAGGAAATGAATTTAGCAGACAGGCATTTCCTGAAACATATCCAGCAATGAGCCATTTTTACATTTTGGAAGTGATTCTTCACTTCCACTTTTTTTCTTAAAAATGATATACCTATAAGATCTTGAAGCTTTATTAGATCATGAAGCCATATTAGAATGACAGTTCAAAGTTGAGCAACATTTTAGGAATTTCATGAAACATTTCTTCATTTTGCTATCTTCCCTTTCTAAAATGACTATTTTGTCCTATTTTACTTCCTCCCTCTGGCAGACTTTGGGCTTTCTTAATAACCCCTTTAAAGTTATCTGGCCATCCGGAGTGAAATCTTTTCTAATGATGCTTCGATATATCCTGTCTTCATCTAGTCATAAGTGCATTTTCAGTGTGAACTCCATCGTGGGTTCTTGAATAGCTTGTTTGTCTTGAGTTACAAGCCTTCAGAGAAGAAACCAGCTTCTTTGCAGATAGCTTCATAACATTAAACATCACCTGGATTTTATTTTCCGTGCTTCCTTTTTGATTTCACGTCCTCTCATTGCCCATCCTGCTTCACAGACTGATAATTCAGGGTGGATATTCACAGCGGATGTTAATTTTTTCCTTGGTATATTTCTATCCCTTGTTAGGTTTTACTGCTAAAATACAGGAAAAGTGTATTTCTAATTGCATTCAGTGGTTTTCTTCAGTAATACTACCTGTTCCACTTTTCTTTTTGATATGTTGAGGTGTGTCAGCTTTTCAACCAAATGATGAAATAGTGGAGACCATGAAATATATGTGCCTGGCTAATTGGCAAATTAATTGACCAATACAATAAGTGGAGCGCCTTATTGGAGTACCCTTTTTGAGAAGGTATGATGAGAATGGGCAAGGGTGTCAGCATCTCTTATTAATAATTGTTTTCAGTTTTGCTTCATGAAGAATGCTTAGTTTGTTAATCTGTGATGTTGCCTAGAGCTGTATTTATCTGTTTTTATTTATACTAGTGTAGTAAAGCTGCATATCATTACAGTAAAAATGATTACTGTGATGAGTTAATCAGAAAATCTATTAAAATCTATATGACAATGTGTGGTTTGGCCTTTAATTATATCTGTAATAGTCCTCCCACTTCTGCTGCTCTATGCAGTGTAGGCCAACATGCCTGGCACATGCAGCCTCAAAGGGGTGATAAATACAATGTTTCTCTAAGGTTACAAAGCCATTTCTATACTTTGCAGGCAAGGGGCAACAAAAGAATAGATACCGGGTTGAACAGCAGGATGTAAATACTACCAGCAATAGTAAAGTCTCCGTTTGTTGGTGAAAGCTGCAGGTTTACCGAAAGATTTCACTTTAGTTTACTTTCAAAACATTTTAAAAAGATTTATCTATCTATTTTGGAAAGTGAGGGAGGGAGAGGGAGAGAGAATCGCAAGCAGACCCTGCGCTGAGTGTGGAGTCTAATGTGGGGCTCAATCTCAGGACCCTGCGATCACAACTTGAGCCGAAACCAAGAGTCAGACACTTGACTGGACCACCTAGGTGCCCCTAGATGTTTTTTTTTTTTTTAATACTACTTTGTACATTTGATATCCACAGTGCACATTTTTGTAATGGCTAATAGGACTGCCTAAAAGGAGGTGGTAACATTTGAATTGTTAAACAGTTTAAATAGTCTAATATTAAACTCTTAGTATAAAAGTAAAGCACTTGACTTAAAAGTCCAGAATAGATTTTTATCATCCATTTCATTTGACCATTCACTGAGTTTTTATTGAATATCTGTGTGAGAGACACTGTGTTGTGTTCCTGAAACTTACACTCCAGTAGGGACAGAGACATATATCATATGTCAGATGGTGGTACGTATCACAAACTAGTTCTTTTTTTTTTTTAATTCCTGTGTGCCATGCGCTGTTCAAGGCATGCATAAATTAGGCAAAAATTCCCATTCTGATGGAGAAAAACCAGTAATGGGGAGGCTGCTATTTATATAGAAGGTGATGATAAAGGGCCTCAGGGATAAAGTGACATTTGAGCAGAATCCTGAAAAATGTCAGGGAATGATACAGTTACCTGTGAGAAGAATGTTACAAGAAGAGGAAACCGTATATGCAAATATCCTGAGGTAGGATACACCTGACAGGTACAAGGAATATCAAATAGGTCACTGGCTAGAGTAGGGTATAAGAGGAGGAAAGAGGTTGGGGATAGAGTTGACTTCTGGATAAAATGGGAAACCAGACAAAAGTGACATGATCTGACTTAATGTGATTTCTGGCTGTCTTTTTGGGGATAGACTATAATAGTGAAGGGGTGGGAGCTGGAAGACCAATTAGAAGGCTCTTGGAATAATCAAGGTGTAAGATAAGACAGGGGCTTGAACCTGACTGGAGCAGGTGGAGGTCATTCCAAGTGTCTGGATTCTAGACATTTTGGAGGTGGCATAGGCATGACTTGCTAATGGATCAGATATAGAGTGATAGGAGTAAAGGATGTTTCCAATGGCCATCGAATAAATTGAGAATGACTCCAGGAAGACTAAATTTGAGGTTGTGTACAGAGAAATCTTGGTTTTAAACATGAAATTTTAAATTACTTTCTGACTCCCGAGTGGGGACGTCAATTGGGCAGTTGTATTTACAAGACTCAAGTTCAGGAGAAAGGTCCAGCCTAAGAGACCTAAGGAATATGGGAGGTCCCATCCTGAGTCAGGATGAGATCCCTATGGGATTGAGTGGACAGAGGCCTGAGCATTGACATACATCTATGTTTAGATTCGAGGAGATGAGGGGCCAGAAGAGGGAGCAGACCGTGAGGTAGGGTGAAGATTGGTGCCGTTAAGAGAAAGGTGGGTCCCCTGAGGCAAGTGAGTAGGTTTCAAAGAGGATCAACTTTTCAGGTATTGCTGATCAGTGAAGTAAATGTGGATTGAAAATTGTCCAGTGTAGACATAATGGGTAGCTTTGACTAAAGCAGGTTCAGTGAGATCAGGCAAAAATCTGGAGCGGGTTTGACAGAGATTGATGAAAGGAATTGAAGGCAGTTTTTTGTTTGTTTGTTTTTAAGATTTTATTTGAGAGACAGAACATGGGAAGGGGCAGAGAGAGAAGCAGACTTCCCGCCGAGCGGGGAGCTCGACCCCAGAACCCTGGGATCATGATCCAAGTCACCCGGGTGCCCCTGAAGGCAGTTATTTCAACTCTTGCTGTGTTTTTCAGAAATGGGATGTGTGATAAAGGGTGTTTTGTCTTTGGATGCAGGATATTATAGCTTTTGTTGTGGATAGGAATACTTTAGAGGGAAAATTGAAGAGAGGAGAGAGAGGTCTTTGAGCAGGCAGCAGGGAATGGCATCTCAGGCGCACACTGGGACATTAAGCAACATTCCTAGCAATGTGGGAAAGGCGGAGCATATTGAGTAGTTGGTAGTGTGAGGTGAGATTTTGTGGAAGTTACTTTGTTTTTCTTAGTGAAATGAACAGAGGGCTGGGAGGTATTGTTGCATGTTTGAGGAAAGATGTGAAAGCAGGATTAATGGGCAGTAGTATGACCAACTTGAGGTTAAGAGGAGACCAGTTGTCATGGTTTTATTTTTTTCCCCAACCACCTGATACTGAGAAGTAGGAGTAGGCAGCTTTTTATCAGGCTTCAGGTTCTAACATAAGTACAACTAATGGAAAGAGGGCTAGTGGAGTAGATGTGGGAGTGATTATAATGATGGAGAGTGGAATATAAGGGCTGGGTAAAGAAGCAAGAATATGAAGTGAGGGAAGAAGAGTGAAAAAGGCAGTTTAGGTCACTGAATTGGTGTGGGGTTTGGTGGGGTTGAGAACCAGTTGGAGCGGGGGCTAGAGGAAGAGAGGTGAAAAGATGGGTGGTGGTATTTTGGATAGTAGTTTTTTTTTTTTTTTAAGATTTTATTTATTTATTCATGAGAGACACAGAGAGAGGCAGAGACACAGGCAGAGGGAGGAACAGGCTCAATGCAGGGAGCCTGATGTGGGACTTGATCCCCGGGACTCCAGGATCACGCCCTGGGCTGAAGGCAGGCACTAAACCACTGAGCCACCCAGGGATCCCCTGGATAGTAGTTTGTTCACAAAAATAGCCCTAGTTTGTTGACCCCTGGTCTGGATCACTGAATAAACTGTGAGGTTTAGGGTATCAGAAGGATCATCTGCATAGAGTGGGTACCTGTCATTGTGGCAACGTGGTTTGTAGCACTTAAAGTTTTAGAACTTTAATTTTTTCCCTTGGGTGTATCTTTCTACATACATGTCTGAGAAGTCCTACATTATTAAGCTCCAGGAATGAGCTTAGCTAAATTTGAGGAGGGTAGTGGTATTGTTCAATTCTTACCGGGTTAAGGTACACTTCACTTGGGAGTCTAGGCCCTTAGAATGTGTTCTCAGAAGTATAGAAGTGGTGTTTGGAAGCTACTCTAGCCATCGGATGGCCACATCCTAGGTAGATAGAAGATATTCAGCAAACTAGGTTTCAGCAGCCCGTGTGTGGGTGAAGGAAAAAGAAAGGTTTGGTATTGTATGTATGGACCATGCTCTAATGAAAAACGTTCAGTAGTTGGAAGTTCAGTACCTTCTGACACCTGCTTCCAGCCCTCTGATGCAGCTTGGAGTTTGAGACTGTAAATCCACAGTATCCAGATTATAATGGCCATATACTTGGCATTGGTCTCCAATTCGGTCTTGGCTACCATATGCCTAGCTTTCTGAAAATACACATTCGTGTTAGGTTTGTGTAAGGAATGGGTGAAAAGCTGATCTTTTTTTGTTCCTCCTTCATTTTAATTTGTTGCTTGATAAGAAATCCTGTTAGAATCCATTTTATTGATTACAAGGAGGTAGATTTTTAAAAAGTTACGAACTATATTTGAAACTGTTGGATCAAGAGATGGCAGTATTAAATGGCTAGTATTTCTAGCTAAGCAGATTGGTTTAATATAAGATAGGTGGATTTATTCGAATCATCAGTATTTAAAAGATGTTAACTATTTCTAAATACTGACCCCAATATTAAGTACCTTAGAAACTAAGGAAATCTGAGGAAAAAAGCTCAGCTTCAAAAATTTAAGATCAAATGTGATTTGGTCACCATTTCTAATCAAAGAATTGTGTGATGCAGCCAATATCACTGTCACTGTAAGCTTACAGCTTAGTTCAGATGCGGCCAGAACCTGCTGCAGATGCTTACACCCTGAAATGGGGCAATTCCTGAAAATCTCCTGAGACCTCCCTATCACTATGCAAGTTCCAGTTCAGTAATGAAAGGGAACGCAAAAGGATGGTTTGGTTTAGTTTGGCTAAGCTGTTACGTAGTGTCTCTCTTGAAGAAAGCCATCTTTAGGGTGTATCTTTCTACTTACGTGTCTGAGAAGTCCTACAGAAACTCCGTTATTAAGCTCCAGGAATGAGCTTAGCTAAATTTGAGGAGGGTAGTGGTATTGTTCAATTCTTACCGGGTTAAGGTACACTTCACTTGGGAGTCTAGGCCCTTAGAATGTGTTCTCAGAAGTATAGAAGTGGTGTTTGGAAGCTACTCTAGCCATCGGATGGCCACATCCTGGGTAGATAGAAGATATTCAGCAGACTGTGGACTGAAGAAAGCCATCTTTAGGCTTTCTTCAAGAGAAAGGCCCAGGGCCTTCTGGCCTATGAGGGCAGCATGGGCCTTGGGAGCATGGGCCGTGGGACGAACACATTCTAGGTATAGCCTGGGGGATATTAGACCCCAGAAGACATTCTGTTGTTTGAGAATTCTTACCTTAAGGGCATCTCAAAAGTTTCCCAAATCACTGGTGTGATTTTCTCTGGCAGTTAGTGAGCAGCATGTAATAGGGTCATTTTGTTCGACAAATAAATAGTAAAAGGTGTTACTGAGGGGGATATGTATACTGAAAAAATTCATCATCTTAGAAAGCTTGCAGCTTAACTAGGGAGATGAGACAAGCTGCTCAAATTAAAAATCCTGGCTGGAAGTGTTTGCCGATAGTCTACTCATACTTTATATCAAAAAGAGTATCTCAGGACCCCTGGGTGGCTCAGCGATTTAGCGCCTGCCTTCAGCCAAGGGAGTGATCCTGGAGTCCTGGGATTGAGTCCCACATGGGGCTCCCTGAATGGAGCCTGCTCCTCCCTCTGCCTGTGTCTCTGCCTTTTTCTCTCTGGGTCTCTCATGAATAAATAAAACTAAAAAAAATAAAAAATAAAAATCTCATACTATTTTAAGGAGACAGCTGACAGGATAAGTGACTCTGGAGACTGACAATTCAACAGAAGTTCTTTGGGTAACTCAGGTCAATCTTCTGCAAAATGTGGGGTTTACGAGACGACCTAGGGCTTTTTTGTGTGTGTGTGTGTTGAACTTCATACAAAGGAAAAAAACTTTATATGCTCTTCAGCATAATCCACAGAGTTGGCTATTTTACATTTGGGGTTTTTTTGTTTTGTTGTTTTGTTTTTGCTATTTTTAAGATGAAGGACGTTTTGTCAGGCTTGAGGAGGATGTGAATCTGCTAAAACACAGCTGTAATCATGGACTTGTGCTAGAAATCCAAGGATATAATTTGCAGAAAACTTTAATATCTAAACTAATGGTATAGTAGTACACTATACTATCAATAGTCTCATCTATATTGATTAGTAAATGTAGTGAGTCAAGGAACTGTTTTAAAGAATATACCTAATGGATACTTGGACTACATATGTATCACCTGGAGTTGCTGTTAAAATGCAGCTTTGGTACCTCTGGGGTCAGGCACCTCCCATTTACTTCCCGTATGCCTTCCCCACTGCCTATAAATCCAGTCTCTAAAGCTATAGCAATTTTTTTAAAAGATTTTTATTTATTCATGACACACACAGGCAGAGGGAGAAGCAGGCTCCTTGCGGTGGGGAGCCTGATGTGGGACTCAATGCCGAATGGAGGCAGACGTTCAACCTCTGAGCCACCCAGGTGTCCCAAGCTATAGCTATTATTAACTCAAGTCTGAGAAATAAATATTTAGTTGCCCATATGTTAAATACTGAAACAGGATTCCCTCATGAGAGAACAGTCTAGTTATCCACGGGCAGGAGACCATGACTTCCTGTGACATGTCAGAGGAGACTCTGGTTGTCTTTCAGATGGGATTAGAACATCACCATTCAGAGGACTGACTGCCATTTATCTGCACATGAAAGAAATGGGCTAGAAGAACTTTATAAAAGTTTTTGGTACATGTTTCCATCAATTTATTTTCTGTATTCCTTAAAAACAAAACAAAAAAAATCACAAGTTTAATACTAATGCTTTAAAGTACTGTACACTGAAAGGAAGCCGACTCTCAGGCTGCGAGTTGGTCTATGTTCTCTTTACTTCTGTTTGCCAAATGTTCTTCAATAATTTCTGCAAAGAGATTCCTCTTCAACAGATTATATGCAAGAGGTAAAAGCTGGCCAGCAACTTTATGAAAATACTGAAAAATAAAAGAATGTAACATTAAGCAGAGAACATAGCAGATGCCCTAGTAAGTAGCAAAAAATACACAGAAAAAGCTGTTAACAAAGCACTGTCCAAATCATTTTAGCTACTTTCTCAATTGGTTAGGAAGTGAATTGACACATTCTGTTCAAGAGGCAAACTTGTAGTTTTAAAAGACTTAATGGTACATCTTGAAGAAAATTCTGAAGAAAACTAAGTTAAAATTTTAAGCTTCCTTAATTCCCTTGGATAAGGATCATCATTTTTACTTGCCCCAAACTATATGCCCAAATGCTTTTTTTCTTCTCTAGTGTTATCCCCAGTTAAGATTTTAATCATCATTTTCCTTAGTTGATACTATATGAAGAGGTATGCGGAATTTGAGTTATCAAGTCACATTTATTCCCTTTTATCTTCAAATTTTCTGTCCCCGACCCACCATGTAACCCAGGCTCCATCCCTTGTCACTGCCTTGGTTTTATCAAGTGACATAGACTACTGCTATTTATATATATATATATACTTGAAGAGAATCTGGGAACGCTTCTGTTGATGACATTTAGCACTTACTAGATGCTCAGTACTGTGCTAAGTCTTTTCATATGTTGTTTAGTACTCAGGCCAATTATTTTCAATTAAACTGATTCAGTTTTTGGCAGGCCCAGCATTATTCTGATTGGTCAATGACTTATTCTAGCTGTTAAACATTTTGACTATTTTTCCTAATAGCCATATATAAGGCAGGCAGAAAAATATTGTAACATGGTCTACAGCAGAGTTCTCAAAATAGCCTGCTCTAATTAGCCTGACCTGGTAACAGGTCAGAAATCCAAATTCCTAAGAGTCCCCCAAGAACTCAAACCTTGGGGGGGGGGGGGGGCCAGTGGGGGTAAGTACACCAATCTGTTTGAATAGCCATCCACATGACTGTGATACATGCTGAAGTTAGCAGCTGCTTTAGTCTTGCTGCTCACACTAGTCTACAGGCAGTAGCATTACCAGTACCCAGGAGTACAACAAATGCAGTCTCAAGCCTCACCCCAGATGCACTGAAGCAGTCTGCATTTTAACATTATCTTCAGATCTTTATATAGTTTACAGTTTGGGAATTACTGATTTAGACACTAACTCTGGAACTGTCTGCCTGTGAACCTGAACAAGATGGTTTACCTCTTGTGCCTCGTAGGTGACACCATAGGATAAATGAGAAACTGTGTGTGTGTGTGTGTGTGTGTGCGCGCGTACGCATGTACGCACACATGCAGACATCTCAGTTAAAGGACACAGGTACAATGGTGTTGGAAAAACTGCCCAATCTTACACAGCTACTAAGTGGGGAAGATGTGATTTAAAACCAAACAATGTAGCCCCAGGAACATGTTACAGACTCTACACCTTGAGGCAACCATAGTGAATAAGCACTGATTTAACTGTTAGGTAGGTTTTTCCTATTTAATAAGCAAAGGTCATGATGATTAAAAACAAAAACTATATTTTATTTTATTTTTTAAAAAAAGATTTTATTTATTCATGAGAGAGACACAGAGAGAGGCAGAAGCACAGGCAGAGGGAGAAGCAGGCTCCATGCAAGGAGCTCAATGTGGGACTTGATCCCAGGACTCTTGGATTATGCCCTGAGTCGAAGGCAGACGCTCAACTGCTGAGCCACCCAGATGTCCTGAAAAACTGTATTTTAAATAATTTCACTTAAAGCCTATTTTAAGATATAGTAGCTCCCACCTATTCACAAGGGATAGGCTTCAAAACCCCGAGTGGATGCCTAAAACCATGGACAGTACCCTATTTATGCTGTTTTCCTATACATATGTATGATAAAGTTTAATTTATAAATTAAGCAAAATAAGAGATTAGTGGGAACCTAAGATAGCTTCTATTACAGTATATTGTTGTAAGTGTTCTACATGAATGTAGTGGCTTTCAAAATATTGTACTAACCCTTCATATAACAGTGTGACATGATAAAATGCCTACATAGTATGATGGAGGTGAATGACATAGGCATTGTGATACAACGTTAGGTCACTATATTGCTCTTCTGACAGTATCTCAGAAGGAGGATCATCTGTTTCTGGTCCACAGTTGACCACAGTTAACTGAAACCACAGGAAGTGAAACCATGGATAAGGCGCGGTAGGGGGCTGAAGGAGGTGGGACTACTAGGTAGTATTTATTTTTCATCTAGGAATTCAAACATAAGAACAAATACCCCCCCACCACAACAGAAAGCCAAATGGAGCCCTGTGAAAGTTGTATGTGCATACCCATACACACATCCAACTAAAGGGGCATATATCCTATATATGGATATAGGATAATATCCTATAATTATATTATATCCTATAATCCTATAACACACATCTTATAATACATCTAATAAGAAATTCACTTTAATGTAAACCTGAAGGCAGGCAAATAATCTTGGTTATTTACCTTTGGCAGAATACAAAGTTAATTTCAAGTATTTTCAGACATCTGCTTATCAAAAAGTTCATTTTGGGGAAAAAAAATTAATTGAACACAAAAGCTGAATTTATATCCTACCCCTGCTACTGAGGGCATAAATATTCATATTCTGGTATGCCTGTATGTGGGGTGAAGTAGGGAAGAGAAGGTCTGGTGATGGCTGGGAAGTTGTTTTTGTTCTTTTCTTACTCACGTGTGAGCCGTAACAAAAGAGATCCATTCCTAGCTCAAGCCCCATACCATAGTCACATTCATCATTAGCGAACTGCACAAAAGTCATCATTTCCTGGATGGGAGCAAAAGCTTTTAGTCTGTCCTCATCACTAGGTGCCTCAACGATGGTCTTGCAAATTCTCTTGAGGTTGGCTGTAAGAAACCAAGGATATAAAAAGATGATCTACACCCATCATCAAAGATAAAAAGATTCTAAGTTGGGTTTTTCCTCATCAATTTTTGTAACTATTGCAACAAATGCCACCTTGGGTGGTACTAGAATTTAGAATGGCAACTTATAATTTAAGAAAAATGACTTAACAAAAAAGATTTGTGTATTAGCAAACGGTGACTATTTTACCATAGATATAGTTGCAATCACGATTATACATAAGCTTTTTAAAGGTTTTTAGTAGGCTAGTCCATACATTAACAAACTGTGGCCAAATCTGACCCACCCTCTGTTTTTAACTGAACTCACAGAATGTGTTTCCATTTTAATTGGCTGGAAAAGAACAAAAAATACGGCAACAGAGATCATTTGTAGTCCATCTCTGGGCTAGTCCATTTTAGGAGTTGGATTAAAACAAACAAACCCTCCAAAACAGACCATAAAGTTTTCTCTTTGTTGCCCTGTCCTACCTGTTGTACTAAAAACACACAGAGATAAAGACAATATAAGAAATAAGAGATCATTGCCAAGTTAAATCTTTACCAAAATGTGGTCACAGTAAAGTACAATTTGAGGTAAGAACAAATAGAAAACTTTCAGCATTTATCTAGATTTAAAAAGCCAGTGGCTTAATATTTTTGTTTTGGCTTTTGGTATTTTTTTTTCCCCCACTACTTTCTGGATGCCAGTGTACATCAGATCTCAGGATGCATATAAAGATATTGAACAGTATCTCTAGACTTCTTTTTTGACAAGCTACTTCCATGAGAATAATCCAATAGTAAAAGTACGGCCTGACTGACCCTAAAACTTGAGCTTGCTCTTTATCCCTAAAGTCTAGTGACTATCCCACAAAAGGCATACTTATCTTCTCAATACATACAAAGAAGACCTTCCTCACATGTTCACATAAGAAATACATTACCATCTGTTTCAGGGAGTTCTCTGTACCCAACATCATTTTTATCTACTGGAACAACCAAGCCTGCACCATGAAAGGTCTTTGTCACGACCTAAATTAAAAAAAATATATATATATACATATATATAACTATTGGTAAACAAAATAGACATGGTAGATAGATAAAAACGACAAACTCTCCAAAATATATGCACACACACAAACTTGCAATACTTCTGTCAAAATGTAACATTTAATGACTTTTTATTTAATCTGGAACCCACAAAGTTTAATACTATTTCTTCAAAGTTAGCTAAAAGCCCAAAATCAAAAAAATCAAAAAAATAAAAGCCCAAAATCATCTCTTTGTTTTAAAGTCTTCTCACCTAAATCTCTAGATCTTAAAATCTATTTCACTCACATGACCCCACTCTCTTGCTTCTTTCACTCTTTAATAAAGGACAAATTATTCAAAAGAAGTTCTCAGACAATAGCCCACCATTTGGAGGAAAAAAGTCATATCTTACTCTTTATACAAAAATAATTTGCAGCTGGATACCAGGATTAAATGTAAAAATAAAACCAATGAAACTACTAGAAGACAAATTATTTTTAATAATTTTAGATTGGACAAAGAAAAGACTTATAGACTTGACAAGAAAAAATTTTAAAAATCAAGTAAAAATCAAGAACAAAAGATACTGATAAAAAATACCTGCAATATATATCACAATAAAAACAGGAAAAATGTCTTTAAACTAAAAGAAGTCTTACAAGGAAAAGGCTAACATCCAACTTAAAACCCAAGTAACAAAGGTGAGTTCTAACCCTGACAGAAAAATGTTCAAACTTCAGGCAGTTAACCAAAGAAATACAACTAAATGAAAAATACTTAATGTCCTTTATAATCAAAGAAATGCTAATTAAAATAATGACACATCATTTTATATTTATGCAAATGGAAAAGACTAAAAGGGACTGCTAATACCTAGTAGTGGCAAGGGTATGGGGAGAACAGGCACTCATACATGCTGGTAGGAATGTAAACTAGCTTAACTCATACATGGTAGTTCTGCAAACAAAGAAAACAAAAAACTCCACAAAATGAAATACCAGCAAAGAAAAACAACACACAAAGCCACTCTAAATCACTCTGGACCTGGCAATACTACATCTAATAATTTCTTCTAAGGAAATAAGTGTGCAAAGGAGGGTACAGAAGGCTATATATGGCAGGATTTGTATTTGTGAAAAAAAAAATTTTTTTTAATTAAGATTTATTTATTTACTTATTCATGAAACACGGGGGAGGGGGGCAGGCAGGCAGAGACACAAGCAGAGGGAGCAGCAGCAGGCTCCATGCAGGGAACCTGACGTGGGACTGGATCCTGGGTCTCCAGGATCACGCCCTGGGCTGAAGGCGGCGCTAAACTGCTGAGCCACCCGGGCTGCCCTATTTGTGACAAGTTTTAAGCAACCTAAGCTAAAACATAAGCACAGTGCCCTGTAGCCATTCTAAAATGAAATAATAATTGGAAGCCTAAAAAAGGCAGGTCACAGAACAGTATTGATCATGACAGAAGAAAAAACTAGTGATATAGTTACTGGCCTAGCTTCTCTTCCACTCAGGCTGACACAACAAAACCATGGGCTGTACATAGTTTCGTATTTTTCAGATGTTTAACTGTCCTAATTTTCCATAAAGAGATATTAGCAAAGTGCCAGAATCCTAATTTTATTATGAAAAATAGGATTACAAATTCAGAAAAACCTGTGCAAAGGTGGGGGATTTTGATGATGCCTTAGAATTAAGGCATCAAAATCAGAGGACAGAATGATGGAATGATGTATCCTCATTTTATAGCAACATTAAATCAGTGTTCATTTTTAAAAATGAAATCTAGGTATAAAAAAAAGGTAAAGCGCATATAGGCAATCAGTAAGATGGTGTGGAAAGAAAGCTAAATATCAAAGAAGTGAATGTTGGTCTCAGGGAGGTCACTTACAAGTTTAAACAAGAAACAAAGCCTCTATAAACCTTGATTTACTGATCTATGACACAGGATGACAATTCTTCCTCTGCGATTTGTTGGAGAGGTCACATGAGGTAACTCATGAGGGCTTTGCATTCCAAAGCATGATAAGGTATCATCAGAATACTACATAAGAACAAAGTCACTAACTCACATATACAAGTGGAACTGAATTTTTCAGAACTAGAAAGATATGAATTAAATGAATATCCAACAAAAAAGAACAAACTTTTTAATAGAAAAAGAACAAAAAGCAAAATTATCAACCTGTTGTCTCTGGGAGAATAAAATCATGGTTGTCTTCTTAAGTTATTTTTTTTTCCCTTTATGTTTTTACCAGTTAGTTTTGTGGACAGAAAAAATATATACTAAAAAGAAACCTCATGGGGAAGGGAGCCAGGCCAAACATACGTATGAAATTTAAACTCCAATGTCATCTTATAGTTACGGGGAAGAACTGAGGAAATCTCATCTGAAATAAATTATAATTGATGGTAGAAAAATAAGACTCTGATGAAAGAATTTGCTATCAGTTATTTTGTCCACAGAAGTGTAGTACTTAGTTAAGATAAATTAGGAATACATAATTATGAGGCAAGAAATGCTACCATTCTTTCTACTCATTGGGTGGGAGAGGCTCCTTTTGGAAACTAGGAAGGTAAATGGCAACATAACACCTTGAAGTAATTTTAAAATGCCCCCCCCCCGCCCCCGCAGTGACTTTCAATAACCAAATACACTAACTACTTAGTTACCAGTGCTAGTTTACCCAGGAATAACTAGTACTTAATTTGGCCTAGAACTTTCAGATGAACCAGCCACAGTACATAATGGTGGGAAACTGGGCTGCCCTCATTCCACAGTGACAGATATCCTTCTTTACCAGAGGTAAAATCCTATAGAATTCTTATTTGCCCCAAAGCAGAATTCTTCTATATTGTCTGTTAACTTATTCTGAAATTTTTAGGTGAAAAACCAAAAGGAACCAAGATCCAGAAGTCTTTGCTGTTTACAAAACACTCCATTCATACTAGGTTTTAGAAGAGATGCAACAGGAAATGCTAATAGGATCAACAGGGGAAAAGGAGACAGGACTGCTTATACACACATTTGCTGCAGAAAATGAGCAAATCTTAATGCACACCGTCCTCCAAAAGAGTGAGGCACAACTTCATAAAACTACTCCCCCAAAACACCTGTGCTAAAACAACCATTCTTAGCCATAAAAAAAGAAATTTAAGTAAATACTATGCTTTCACTCAATTTTATGAGATGAGTAACTGTAAAACAAGATTAAAAGAGTAGGAAGTCCTGGCATAAGCTAGCAACCAGAGCAGCACAGTCTCTTCAAGTGACTCAGCCTGCTAACCACCTCTGAGAGCCACCCAAGCCCTGCTTTGGTGCATCCTTCTAGCAATCCCAGTACTGGGCAGTCCTGGAGGGAGCCCTTGAGGGGTCACATCTAGCTTTTCTTAGGATGGAACAGAAGAGAGGGATAAAGTGTAGGAGGGAAGGACTATTAAATAGCAAAACAGTCTGAGACTAACAGATTTAAACCATACTTTCTTATCTCTCTGTTTCATCTTCATGGTTCTCTGTTCCAGTGAGTACCCCAGTTCTCTGGCTGCTTCTGTGAGTTTTTCATCTATGTTTTTCAAGAGACTAATTTTCTTTTTATCTGTTACTTCCTTAAGTTTTTTCATCAGAAATAATCTGAAAAAGAAGTAAAAGCCCTCATTATTATGCAGGCCACTATACTAAGTACACAGATCTCGGGAAGTTAAGGGAATGTGTTATAGACATCAAATTCCATGCAAGAAAAAGACTGCAGAATAATTATCAACAGCTCTCTCAAAATCCCAAATAGGTTTCTTCAAACAAGAGAAAAGCAATATAATAAAATATAAAAGATGTTTAAAAAGCTGACATTCGAATAAATTTTAAGCCGTATCACTTGACATTCACATATCGCATACTGCTTTGGGGAAGTGTAGCATAACAGAGGAAAATAGTATGTACATACCAAAAAGAATTTTTAAAAAAGAACCAGAGGATACTTACAATACTTAAGATCAGATTTTTTTTTTCAAATGTTACCTAACAGGTTTGTTGTAAGACAAATTTATAAACTAAAAAGAAATCAAAGCTAATTTATAAGCTTAAACAAAAGCACAATCTAATTTTTTTTTTCTTTTTTTTGAGAGAGAGAGAGAGCACACAGGGAGCAGAGGAAGACGGAATCCCAAGCAGGCTCCATGCCCAGCACAGAGCCTGATGTGGGGCTCATCTCACAACCCTGAGATCATGACCCAAGCTGAAAACGAGAGTTGGATGCTGAACCACCTGAAGCCACCCAGGCACCCCCAAAATTAAACATGTGAACAGTAGAATACGTTAATGCCACTTATAGAAATAACTTCATGTTTTATCATAACCAAGTTAAGACTTTGCCAGCAAAAAAAAAAAAAAAAAAAAAAAAAAGACTCTGCCAGCAGAGAAGGTCAAGTGTAAGACAGAGAGCTTGCAACAGCATTCAGTTGGGACACACAACTTAATCCCATTCCTCTCTAGCCACCTCCAGACTCTGAGGAAACTTGCTTCTCTTCACTATTAATATTTGACAGTTTGCTACAGGCTTGGCACTGTAAAAGAGCTTAGAATAGAGTGGGTGCTATTCTTATCCCTATTTTACAAATAGGGAAACTGAAGACACATAGCATAATCAAATTACCCAAAACCATAGAATTAGTATAAGTAGATTAAAGTGCACAGAAGCCAAAGACCACCAAAATCGTTGTCTTCAGATCACAGTACATATATTACACTTAATATTACCTTCAATCTTAACCAGCTGGATTTCAAGAGAATGTATTTACATTAACCATAAAAAGCAGATTGATCGTATCAAGCCTACATAAATCAATCTTTCTAAAGTCTTCCTCACCCTGTCTGGCATATAGGGATACAGAGCTTCAAGTACTCTGTGCCATTTGTTTTCATACTTCCATTCATATTCTATACCCTTGCCCTGAACACCCTTCTTCCCAGTCTTTGTAGTAAGTTCTTATACATTCGTCTAGGTAAAATATCCTGTCTATGAAGGCTTCCACCACTAAAGGTACTTAGTAGCTGTCTGCCCATACTTTTTTTTTTTTTAAAGATTTATTCATGAGAGATACCCAAAATATATAAAGAACTGATACAACACCCCAAACACAAATAAATAATCCAATTAAAACACAGTATCTCTTTTCTCAAAAGACAGAGATGGCCGACAGACACATGAAAAGATGCTCAACATCACTCAAGGAAATGCAAATCCAAACTACAATGAGGGGCTGCTGGCTGGCTCAGTCAGAAGGGCATGTGACTCGATTGTGGGGTTTTGAGTTTGAGTCCCACGCTGGGTGTAGAGATTTACTTACATACATACACGTATACATACATAAATACTACAATGAGAGACTATTTCACAACACTCAAAATGGCTAAAATCAGTAATACAAGAAGCAACAAGTATTAGGATGTGGATAAACAGAAAACCTCATGCACTGTTGGTGGGAATGAAAACTGGTACAACCATGGTGGAAAAAAGTATGTAGGATCTTTAAAAAATTAAAAATAGACCCACTATCTGATCCAATAATCACACTATTGGGTATTTACCCAAAGAACACTAATTCAAAGGGATATATGCACCCCTATGTTGATTGCAGTATTAATTACAATAGTCAAATTATGGAAGCAGTTCAGGTGTTCATCGACAGAAGAATGGATAAAGAAGATGTGGTACAGGATACCATGGAATGTTATTTGGCTCTCAAAAACAAATGAAATCCTTGCAACAACATGGATGGATCTAGAGAGTATACTGCTTAGTGAAATAAACCACTCAGAGAAAGACAAATACCATGATTTCATTCATATTCAGAATTTAAGAAGCAAATGAAAAGGGGGAAAAAAGGACAAACCAAAAAAATCCAGATCCTTAATTATAGAGAATAAATGGATGGTCACTAGAAGGGAGGTGGTGGGGATTAAGAGCACATTTTTTTTTTTTTTTTTTAAGATTTTATTCAGTCATGAGAGAGAGAGAGAGAGAGAGAGAAGGAGGGAGGGAGGGAGGGAGGGGCAGAGACACAGGCAGAAGGAGAAGCAGGTTCCATGCAGGGAGCCCAATGTGGGACTCGATCCTGGGTCACCAGAATCAGGCCCTGGGTTGAAGGCGGCGCTAAACCGTTGAGCCACCTGGTCTGCCCCAAGAACACACTTATCTTGATGAGCACTGAGTAATATATGGAACTGCTGAATGACCTGTACACTTGAAACTAATATAACACTATGTGTTAACTATAAAGGAATTAAAATAAAATAAAATAAAATAAAATAAAATATTCTCTCCATTATATCACAATGTGAAAAAAATCATATTCATCAGTGTTACCATCAATCTCACTTAAAAAATTTGGTCCAAAGATAAATATTTTATATTTTATAGACAATAGGAAAATGGAATCATCCCACACTACTCTTATTTGATCTCTTCACATAATGTATTAAACATCTTTCCAAATAGATATATCAATAACCTGGCATTAAAGTGTACTGACATTCTATATTAATTTACCTAATTTTCTCTATTGCTGGATGTTTTCTCCAATTTTTTGTTTTAAAATAATTTCTAATATATACACATATTTGTGTACCTGTCCAAAATTTCTTTAGAAAAATAGCTAGGAGTGCCTGGGTGTCTCAGTGGTTAAGCCACTAACTCCTGATTTTAGCTTAGGTCATGAACTCGGGGTCCTGGGATCAAGCCTCATGTTATGCTACATTCTCAGCATGGAGTCTGCATGTCCCTCTCCCTCTGTTCCTCCCCTTTGCGATTCTCAAATAAGTAAATAGAATCTTAAAAAAAAAAAAAAAGATAAACAGCTAGAAATGAAATTGCTGATTTAAGAGTATAACGGTTTATGTAGTTCAATACCTGGCCACGTTAATTATTTGTCAAGAAATCTGTGAAAAATATTTATTTTTTTATTTTTTAAAAATATTTTTATTTATTTATTCATGAGAGAGACCGAGAGAGAGAGAGAGAGAGAGACAGAGACAGAGAGACAAAGAGACAGAGACAGACAGAAAGGCAGAGAGAAAAGCAGGCTCCATGCAGGGAGCCTGATGTGGGACTTGATCCTGGGACTCCAGGATCACGCTCTGGGCCAAAGGCAGGAGCTAAACCACTGAGCCACCCACAGATCCCTGTGAAAAATATTTAAATAACCTATTCCAACTGCTCTCTATAAAGGCTTTACCAATTAACAGTTCTATCAGTAAGATTTCTTACATCCTAACCATCACTGAGTATTACCATTATTTAATCTACTAATTTTTGCTGGCTGAATTTGCATTTCTTTCGCTATTATTTTTAAAGATTTTATTTACTTATTTGATTTTTTTTTTTATAATTTTTTTTTAATTTTTTATTTATTTATGATAGTCACAGAGAGAGAGAGAGAGAGGCAGAGACACAGGCGGAGGGAGAAGCAAGCTCCATGCACCGGGAGCCTGATGTGGGATTCGATCCCGGGTCTCCAGGATCGCGCCCTGGGCCAAAGGCAGGCGCCAAACCGCTGCGCCACCCAGGGATCCCTATTTACTTATTTGAGAGAGAACACTGGGGGGAGGGGTTGGGGGAGACAGAAAAGCAGACTCCCCGCTGAGCAGGGAGCCTGATCCAAGGGTCAATCCCAGGACCCTGAGATCCTGACCTGAGCATAACTGATACTTAACTGAGCCACCCTGGCGTCCCTTTCTTTAGCTATCGTTAAATCTTGCACAAAGAAACTAGTTTCTCTGGGCATAAAAATAACTTGTTTATTACAAATGGTCCTCCTTATAAAGACCTTCCTCAGGTTGATATAGAAATAAACTGGGCAGCCTGGGTGGCTCAGCAGTTTAGCGCCGCCTTCAGCCCAGGGCCTGATCCTGAAGACCCGGGATCGAGTCCTGTGTCGGGCTCCATGCATGGAGCCTGCTTCTCCCTCTGCCTGTGTCTCTGCCTCTCTCTTGCTCACTCTCTCTCTCTCATGAATAAATAAATACAATCTTAAAAAAAAAAAAAAACTGAGTGTGCTGATTAAGTAAAAGAAAGAAATAAAATTAGGTACTCAAATACTTTCTGGTTTTCACCTAAATTATAAATTTATTACCAATGTTTTTGTGTGTGTGTTCTCCCAGAAGTTTTAAATTTTTTTCTTTTAATTATCAGAACAGTCTTGGACTATCTTAGACAACCATTGTATCTTTCTTTTTTAAAGAGATTTTTAGTAAGACTAATAAGACTAATGAAAAATTAGGCATTTTTGCATGCCCAAAGTATTTGTGGAAAAAATAAATGATTTATGGAGTATCTATTACAGAGCAAGTATTGTGCACAAGGAAAAGCATCTCTGCTCTCATGGAACTTATGTTAATGCAAGAGAGAGACAATAAACAAGTAAACAACTACAGTTTCTAATAAAGATACCACCAATTAAATGGAATAAATCTCAACAGCTTAAAAGTATATAGATTATAAATAACAAACATTTTATAAAAAACTCAGAGGTATCAGAAGACCAGAGTTTTGGACATCTACCACATAGTTGCTCTTTTAGATACATCAGTACGTATGCAGCAGTCTAGAAGGGGCACTGGTTGATGTGGTGTAAATTATTTACTGTAAATTTACACTATTAAGCCGCACAGAATATCTGGTTTTGTTCTGTTTTTTTTTTTTAGATTTTATTTATTTATTCATGAGACACCAAGAGAAAGGCAGAGACATAGGCAGTGGAAGAAGGTGGCTCCCTGTGGGGAGCCTGATGCAGGACTTGATCCCAGGACCCCGGAATCACAACCTGAGCCAAAGGCAGATGCTCAACCACTGAGCCGCCCAGGCGTCCCAAAATACATCTTTAAAAAATAAGGTTATTAAAAGAGGTCACAGAAAACATGATCTACTTATGTATAAGGTGACAAAGAGTGCTTTCTTCATTTTATTAGAATGTGAACTGCATAGCTGCTGCCAGATGGCTTCAGGTCACAGTCTGTGGCTGGTATAGTGTGGACGGGCTCACTCAACTCCATTCCAAGCACCTTTTACATAAGAGCTTGCTACATTTCCCACACTACTCCTCAGCTCAGGCTCTATGTGGGGCCTAG
This sequence comes from Vulpes lagopus, assembly GCF_018345385.1. Taxonomy (NCBI): domain Eukaryota; kingdom Metazoa; phylum Chordata; class Mammalia; order Carnivora; family Canidae; genus Vulpes; species Vulpes lagopus. The sequence goes on along the minus strand of NC_054831.1, from coordinate 30,872,679 downwards.
CTTCAGATACAATCCCTTGAAAACCAAAAGGCAGAAGAGATACTAGGTGGACACTGTGTATCTGTTTCTACTAGTGAGTACAGTTAGGGGCACCTGATGGTTCTATAGCACTGCAGCGCAGATTTCAGTGCCTGGTCCTTAAATTCCATCACAGTTGAGGCAGAGGCAGGGCATCCCTTTTACTACCACAGGTTAAATCAAAGACAATGAGATCCCAAAGCCACTCATGTCAGAAGATCTTGATTCCCCATAGTGGCAGAGTGAGCCAGTTCTGCCACACAACTGGCATTCCTGGAGGCTTGGTCTGCTCCATTGGCCCTTCCAAGAATTTTATGAGCACCTGACTTTTTTTTTTTTTAAATTCTAGTATAGTTAACCTATAGTGTTATATTAGTTTCAGATGTACAATATAGTGATTCAACAATTTATGAGCATCTGCTTTTACCGCATTAAATCTTTGTTAGAACTGTACCCAATGGGTTCTTATAATAAACTCTTTTTTTTTTTTTTTTTATTTTTTTTTTATAATAAACTCTTAATGATGGTTTTTAAAATGTATAAAAAATCTTTTGATTTTGCTATGTGACTAATGAAATCAAGTCAAGATTAATATTTTCCTTAAAGTAATTAGTTACATAAGAGTATTTTTTTTTGTTGTTGTTTTGGTTTTGGTTTTGGTAAAAAGTAGAACAGTAATGTGGATAAGAGTATCTGCAAAAATCCTGGAAATGATTTTTAGAAATCTAAAGTTTTGGAGTTACCTCAAAGGTGGACTGATATAATAGTACAAAAATTGTAACCAAATATTATAGATGAGAGATTAAAATATTTTCTTACTTGACTGCAGCAAACACATTATCTCCATTTTGAATAATTATGCAGTTTTTCTTTGCTTCATTTGTACCAACATATACAGGAAGTTCATCAGGAGAATCCCTGTTCAAGCAAAAGATATTAAAAATTTAGCTTAATTTAAAGGGAAAAAGCAAAAAAAACAAAAAAAAAACAAAAAAAAAACAAAAAAAAACAAAAAAAAACAAAAAAGGGAAAAAGCATAATTTAAAAGGAAAGGAAAAAAAACAGTGAGGTTCAACCTAAATAATCCACTCATCTTAGGGTAGGTCAGAATGGCAATATCAAGAACATCAGATACTATGTATCCATCAATCAAAAGAAAATATGTCCTTCATCTTGGATGAGTCCAGTTAATGCCTATTTATACTCATTAGAAGGCTTGGTAGCTGCATTTTAGAGAAGAAAAGATCCTTTACCTGAAATATCCCATGTGGAATTGAGTTTTATTATCTCCAATAATAATGGTCTGGAACTCCGGAGGATCATAGTAAAATCTCCAGTGAAGGTTAAAATTCAGGCTTGCTGATTTTTTCATTTTATGTTTTCCGGCAAGGATATCATAAGGACCCACTAACTGAAGTCCAAGGCTTGTGTAAAGTGAATCTATAAGTTAAGTAAGTTTATTTAGACAATAACTTTCTGAAGGCGGATAGGAAATAAGGTCTTTTATTTGTAAACGATTTCTAAGCAACTTTCCTAAAAAAAAAAAAAAAAAAAAAAGAGCTTCCAAAGTAAAAGAGCTTCAGTTATATTTGAAGACATCAGTCATACTCAATGAAAAATCAGAGCAATGAAAATGTGGCACTTATATTTAAGATTTTCTCCTAAATTTACCACTGATTACATTTCAAACATACTGCTGTTTCTTATTTTGTATTCTCATGGGCAGTATTAGAGCTTTGAACACTTACCTTGTCTCATTACTATGTTGTTGTTAGCCTCAAGTATTTGTAGCACACCCATATTAAGGGAGAGACAAGACAGTAAGTGAATATACATTAAGGAGGGTAAACAGTTTACTTAATAAAAAATGTGCCTAATGAAAACATTTCCTTTCCCCTCCCCCTACCTCAGCTAACTATCACTCTCAATCCCCTTGCCTCTGGACAACCCTAATCCTAGATGATTCCATCTTCTTTCTCCTTCCACAGATCACAAAGGGAGATTAGATTGGTTAAATAAAACCAGTCATGGAATGTAAACTTCAAACGTACGTGTTCAAAATACGCTTTTACAACATCAGATGGGTTCTTGTTGCTTCTTTTAAGAGAGAATAAGCACTCCAGGCAGGACCTGGATAGTATGAAGGTGGGAATGGAGAGAGGAATAAAATTCTTCCAAGAGGTAACAACATGAATAAAGGCCTAGAAACCGTTTATTTAGAAGGGGTAAGTGCTTAGGATAGCATACACTAATTTTTAAAGCAAACAAAAAAAAACTAGAGTCACCCATCTCATTAGCCAGAGATACCAAGGTTAATAGTCTGGTACACAATAACAATGTTTTCTTCCTGTCTATATTTTAAAGGAAATCATGCTGTAATTTTTTTTTGTTTTCCGCTCTGTCTTCAAATTTACTGAATATTTTTCCATGCTATTAAGTATTTTTTCATAATTTTTAATAGCTGTATGATATGATATTCTATTGATAGACATTTATTGCTTTAATTCTTTTACTCTTCTAAACAATGCTTCAGTGAATGTCTTTACTAATACATGGTTTTTCTGTTTGTTTTTAAGTAGTCTCCACACCCAGTGTGGGGGGCGAATGTGGAGCTTGAGTTCACAACCCTGAGATCAAGACCTGAACTAAAATCAAGAGTTGGATGCTTAACCAACTGAGACACCCAGGGGCCCCTTTGCTAATATGTTTGTGCAGTCATAAATATTTTTAGACAAATTGCCGCATAGTTTAAGTGTTTTGCTATATGCCAAAATTCAATTATCTACTAATCCACATTTCCATCAATAGTGTATGGGAGTATTTCTCTCCCACTTGTGAAAACATGTGAAAAGCAACTCTGTCACAACTATTACCAGTTCTTTGTGCATCCTTCCAGAGATAATACAAACACACAGAAAGGACATAGGAATATGTGTGTCCTTGACTTTTTTCAAAACTACAAATGGTAGCATACTCTATACACATTTTTCACTTGAAATATTATCTAAAATCTACCTTGTTCTTTTAAAACCATGAGTATCCATTGATAGATGTGTTACTGATGGGCTTTAAGCCATCTCCCATTTTTGTTTCAATAAATATCACTGAACATAATTTTTGGTTTACCTCATCCCTGAGTTCCTAGAAGTAGAACTGCTCATTTATACTAAAACTCCTGCAACCTATCAAAGTACTTGTTTTCTCTCAAACCCTCATCAAAGCATGTTGCGAAATTATTTACCTTTGCAAGTATAACAGGTGATAGTCACATATTATTATAGCATTATTTTATATTTCTCTTAGAAACATCTTTGAAAAAGTTCCTTTTCTGTGAACTGCTTAGATCCTCGGTCCGGTTTCCTACTGTCTTTTCCACTGGTAGAAGCAGGAGAATGATTCTGGAGCAACTCACCAGCTGGCTTTTCAGGATCAAGCTCTTCACAGAACTTCCAGAAGTGATAGAAATCTTCAGGCAGAGAAAGCTTATAATGATTTTCTACTTCTTTTCGAAGGTCACTGGAGACATCAGCTTCACAGGGTTTACTCTTCTTCACATCAACTGTTTTTTCACACTGAAAATCAACATACAAAACTTTGTTTCCCCAAAAGTAACAATATTGCTCATTTTTGTTCACTCAGCTCTGATACATGTTTTCTTTAAAACTACAAATGGTATTTCAGAATAAAATCCAGGGATTCTTTTGGGCAAAGAGAAAACAGTGTGTATAATACATAGCAGTCAAGAGGGATGCACACAGCAAGTCCTTAAATATATTTCTCTAAGATTATGGAAACAAAATAAAAAAACAAGTAGAAAAGGTAAAGATCAGGAAGAACAAGCAATAGGCAGGTTTTGCTTTGAGTAAACAGGTCATTATGCCTTTTGTTTAAATAGACTCAGTGATCACACCAGAAATCAATTGTCAGAAATAACTAGATAAAAGGGGATTTGTCCGTTAAAACAGTTATTTCAGAAAAGGCATTTTAATGCCAGCATTAGGCTTAAAACTCAGTCTCTAATATCTCTGCAGTATGTTCATTGTGTAAGTGTGCTAGGTTTTTTTTTTTTTTTAAAGATTTTATTTATTCATGATAGTCACACAGAGAGAGGCAGAGAGGCAGAGACACAGGTAGAGGGAGAAGCAGGCTCCATGCAGGGAGCCCGACGTGGGATTCGATCCCGGGTCTCCAGGATCGCGCCCCGGGCCAAAGGCAGGCGCCAAACCGCTGCGCCACCCAGGGATCCCAGTGTGCTAGGTTTTATGTGTATTTGATAAATTTCTATAAAGAAAATGCTCAGTTGGAGGTTAGGTATCTTTTGTAAGTAGCAATCAGTTTTTCTCTTTCTAGGAGCCTAACTCCTTTCTTTTTAGATTAAGTTCCTTCCTTTTTATTTTCCTCTCCACCTGTATTAGGGCTTCTCAACCAGCAGTGACTTTGCCTCCCAAGGGACACACTTCATCATGTCAGAACTTTTTAGCTGTCATAAATTTAGAAGAGGATGCTGCTAAGCACTATACAATGCACAGGGATAGCTCCCTTAGAACACTTATCAGGTATAAAATGTCCTTAGTGTGAGGTTGAGAAACCTAGATATTTCTCATAGTCATATTCTTCCATTTTCCCAGCAGGCTCAGGTTTGATATTACTTTATGCATTAAGGTATACAAAATGTATTTATGAATTAGATTATATGTAAGAATGTTGATAGCTGTTTCTAAGAACAGAAAACAGAACAAATGAAAAGGCCTACTAGTAAGAGGATACAAAATTACAGGATTTCAAACAATGGAATATTCTGCTCAGGGAAAAGGAAAATAGAGCCACACACAATATAGACCAGTCTTAATAATATGTTGAATGAAGGAAAAAAAAAGTCCTCAAAGTTTACATGCAGCACGACAGCCTTAGGTTTAAAAACAACAAATAGGGCAGCCAGGGTGGCTCAGCGGTTTAGCGCCGCCTTCAGCCCAGGGTGTGATCCTGGAGACCCTGGATCGAGTCCCACGTCAGGCTCCCTGCATGGATCCTGCTTCTCCCTCTGCCTGTATTTCTGCCTCTATGTGTCTCTCATGAATAAATAAATAAAATCTTTAAAAGAAATAAAAACGAACAAATAAATATTGTCTGTGATAAAGTTATAAAAAGGTGGCAGGCGAAAACAAAATTGAGGATGGTAGCTACATAAATGGAGTGTCAGAAAGGCTGAAAAGATAACCGAGGAATGAATACACGCAGAGCTATCGTTAAGTGTTTCAGTTCTTGGGTAGGGCAATGGCTAACAGGTGTTTTTTTATACTATTAAATAAGGTAAAAGAGGACCATGCATTGACCAATAACAGTTTATTATACCAAGGATTATAATGTGTCTGAGATCATAAAAAATAATTGAACAAAAAGGCTGTTGAAATATGGACCCAAAAATGGATACTGATAATAGTAAAAACAATACATAAATAATATTAAATACTTATTATGCACTTACCATGTGCCAGATCACTGTTCTAAGCACTTTCTATGAATTAACTCATTCGATTCTCACAACTACCTTCCAAGCTAGATACTATTCTTCACATTTTACAGATGAGAAAACTGAAGTTAACTTCCCTTGGGTCCTTAATTAGAAAGTGGAGGCACAGTTATACCCAGGTGGGCTGGCTCCAGAGCACAGATTCATCCACATTATGCTGCTTCTCCATTTACATGCAGAACAGTGGGAACATACCAAGTGCTGACCTATCCTCCCTTTTGTTTTTATAATGGTCTTTGGTTAGACTTTCAAAGACTGGTTCAAACTTAAATGCTAAAAAGAAAAACCTTAATCTACTTTGCCGAAAGGCAGTTTTGCCTAATGGTTAGGTTGCCTGGGTTGACTCTTGGCGCTTCTGCTTTCCAGCTGTCACCTTGGGGAAGTTCCTTAACCTGTGCTTTATTTTCTCATCTACAAATAGGGCATATGATAGGTGTTATCACAGGGTTGTTAGAAGTAAACTGTTTCTAAAAATACACCGACGAGTCGTACCACATAATAATATAAATGCCAGCTCTTACTGTTAGCTGCGGTCTCCACAGACTCCTTTTGATATTTTATTTCTATCACTCAAAGCAGTTTATAGCACCTTCTACAGGAAATAAATATTTTTTTTAGCTTTGTCTTACCTCACACATTATTTCAGCATCCTCAAATCCCCAAAAACTAGAATTTAGGGCAGCTGTCCCCTTCATAGGCTACACTCATCCTTGACTCTTCACCTAGAAAGCATGAGCCATAAGTGATGCCCAGAACAGGGCCCTCCAATAGTTAACCTAACGCTGCCTTGCTCTATCCCGCTTATAATACAGATGAAGTGATTTTTCTGAAAACTGTCCTTATCACAGCGATACTTCTTTCCTGCCTGACTCGCCTAATTGCTACAGAACTTCTGAAATCGTGCAAAAGTCTGAGAACACGCACATACTCGATGCGCAACCCCTCCCATTTCCCATCTCCGAGTCCATCCAGGCCGAGCTCCGCGGGACCCAAACATCCTCTACATTTATTTACTTTTATCCCCTGTTTCACTTTTCTGCCTCCAAGAGCAGCGTCCACGTTGAACTGCCCTAAGAGATTTCCTGAGCCACCCCCTGGGCCTCAGACCCTCCTTCAGGGTTTCCGCAGCACCTGACACAACAGATTACAATGCCAACAAAGTATTCACAGTAAGGTAGAGATTCGCGGTGCGCAGCTTCCGCAGGTGGGCCGACGCGGCCGTGCCTGCACGACGCCTCTGGACACCGCGGCGCCCGGCAGTGCCGGCGTATCATCGGTTTCCAGTCACTCTGTTGCTGGTTGAACGAATGGACCACTGGTTGTCTTAATCAGCTTCCCAGGGAACCGCACCGGGAGGAGGGCGGAAAATGCAAGGGCGCTCCCTGCTCCAAACCCCAGCAGAGCGGGAAAGCGCGGCCCCGGAGCAGACGCCGTTCCCGGGAATACAGCAGCCGCTCAGTGATTGCCGGATAAATGCAAGGTGCTGCCCCTTGGTGCCCTCTCACCCAAAGCGCCCTGCGGATCCCACACACCCTCCACGGCAGTACCTGCTGCCCCTCCCCGCCGGGCTTGCGTTTCCCGCCGCCGCCAGCCATTCTGCAGCGGCGGCGCCCGCGGAATCCCGCGGGATCCCGCGTCCCGCCGACTGCTTCCGGGCGCCGCCGACTACTGCCGGGTCAAGAGACACCAATCCGGATCCTCGCGCCGCCGGAGCCGCACCAATGAAAGGGAAAGGCTCCGCCCCACAAGGCCCGAGGAGGCGGCCGAGGCTCCGACCACCCGAGCGCGGCCGGAGGGCGCTGCAGCTGCGGGAGCTTCTCCGCGCAGGCTCCTCCCCGCGCACGCCCTTCCCGCTCCCGCCGGGGACGCCCCCGAGAGCCGAGGGCCGACGTCGGGTCCGCGAAGGTGGCCCTGCCTTCCTCCTCAGGTGCTGACCAGCGGCAGGGCTGGATGTCCCGCCCTGCCCTTACCCAAACCGTCGTTCTTCCTTCATTTTTATTTAAGAGATTAAATCGCTGTCTTCCTCTCTTCATCTCTCCCTCCTCCACGATACTATTATTACCTAACGCGAATTCATCGTTAATTACCTCTCGGAAGCAAATCGGTTTCCCTCACGGTTTCTCTGTAAACCGTGTTACAGTCCGGATCGTGCTTGCTAGCCCGTGCCATATGCGAAGTGTAGTCGCAGAACCATCAACGTCAGCATTCTGGGGAGAGTGTTAGATATGCGGAACCTCAGGCCCCCCGCGGGCTCACAGAATCAGAACCCGCGTCCTGGCGGGACCCCCCTGGATGCCTATGCCCAGCAGGGTTCCAGCAGCGGCACCGCACGGTCCCGGAGGTCGGGGGTCGGAGGTCGGAGGTCGGCCCCCTCCTGACCCCTCTGGAAGGTGCTCGGGGTCATCCCTCGCAAAATCCTCTATTTCCTGGGTCTGTATCTTCTTCCCTTTCCTTGATTTTTAAAAAATAGATTTTATTTATTTATTCGTGAGAGACACCGAGAGGCAGAGCCACAGGCAGAGGGAGAAGCAGGCTCCCTGAGGGGAGCCCGATAGGGAACTAGTTCCGCGACCCAGGCGTCACCACCCCAGCAGAAGGCAGATGCTCGACCGCTGAGCCACCCGGGTGTCCCCCTTTTCTTGACCATCATTTTTGTGGGACATACCCTCCAAGAGTTTCTTGAGGAATGTTGCAGGCAGGTGCCTTTATTTTTTTCCCTTCTTCATTAGACCTTTCATGTCTGTAACTCTCTTTAGAATTCTCCGTTGAAAATAATATTTAGTTAGAATATTAGAGGGCTTGCTTCTCTAAGTCTTAGCTTCCTGGATTGCCGCTGAGAAATTTTACTGCATAATCCCTGCTCTTCATTGGTGACTTCTTTCCTTCCTTCCTCCTTTCCTCCCTCCCTTCCTTTTGAATTTTTTTTTTTTTTTTTTTTTTTTTTGATTTATGATAGTCACACACAGAGGGAGAGGGAGGCAGAGACACAGGCAGAGGGAGAAGCAGAGCCCGACGTGGGATTCGATCCAGGGTCTCCAGGATCACGCCCTGGGCCGAAGGCAGGTGCCAAACCGCTGCGCCACCCAGGGATCCCCCTTCCTTCCTTTTGTTTTTTAAACCATACAGATATATTATGATTCTGGAGGTCAGTGCGGAATCAGTCCCATTGGGCTAATGTCAAGGAGTAGGGAGACATTTACCTACCTACCTCATTCTCTGGTAACTAATTTATGTGTGACCTGTTTCTGTTCTGTTTTGTCTCAAGAAGTTTTATTTTATTTTATTTTTAAAAATATTTTATTTATTCATGAGAGACACAGAGAGAGCCAGAGGCACGAGCAGAGGGAGAAGCAGGCTCCCGGCCGGAGAGCCGGGTATGGGACTTGATGCCAGGGGATCACCCCTGAGGCAGACTCTCAACCACAGAGCCACCCAGGTGCCCCTCAAAAAGTTTATGTTCTCAGACACAATCATGTATCTTGGTTACAGGTCTTTTCTCATCTTTATTGAGCTGGTTGTATTTGGTTAGCTGTTTTTGACCTTGAAATACATGTCTCTCAGTTCTGCAAAATTTTCTGGAATTATTTATTTAATAATTTTCTTCTATTTTATGTTTTTCAGTTCTGGAGTTTTTTCTGGTGTTATTTAGTTGCTGATTTTCTCTATCTTTTCCCTCCCTCACTGTATCTCTTCTTTTTTAGAAATTTGTTATTCAGATATCTGATCTTGAATGATATTTCATCTTACTTGTCTGTTCTATTTTCTATCTCTTTTGTCTTCTTGTTCTGCTTTTCTGGATGATTTTCTCAATTTAATTAAACAAATATTATATCAAATTATTATTATTTTTTATTATATAGGCATGCTTTGAAGATACTTTGGGTTTGGTTCCAGACCATGGCAATAAAGCAAGTATAACAAAAAAGTCGGTCAAATGAGTTTTTTGATTTTCTAATACATATAAGGTTATGTTTACACTATACTGTAGTTTATTAAATATGCAATAATATTATGTCAAAAAATGTGCATCCCTTAATGTAAAGATACTTTATTACTAAAAAATGCTAATTATCATCTGACTTTGAGTGGAATCTTTTTACTGGTAGAGGGTCTTGCCTTGATGTTGATGGCTGCTGACTGATCAGGGTGGTGGTTACTGAAGGTTGGGGTGGCTGTAGCAATTTCTTAAAATAAGACAGCAGTGAAGTTTGCCACATCAGTATGCTGCTAGGTGAACTGAGGAGACCTCTCGGCCCTGAAGCCTCTGCCCAGCCCGTGCCCAGGATATTGCTGGAGGTTCCTGGTCCCATTGTAAGAAAAGAATTCAAGGTTAAACCAGGCACACTGGTTGAGTGATGCCTATGAAGAGCTTATAAAAAAGAAAGAGTACACTTCCAAGATGTGAGGTCAGGCAAGCTCAGGTCTGCTCCCCCCACCCCTGGGGTTTGGTCCCTATCCTTCATTGATAGTTGTTAATTAAGGAGTGGAATATTTATTATTTGGGGAGGGGATTTTTTGGGGGAGCAGAGTTTCATATCTTTTCTCCCTTTTTTGGTCAGGGTCTCTGGCTTTCTTAACTTAGGCCTGTCTGGTTTGATCTGGCTCCTGTGGCTTTGTTTGTGGAATGCTGCCAGGACGGGTTGCTAACTTTTCTGTTAATGAACCTTGACTTCCCCCTTCGCTGGCATCCAGGCATCCTGGTAAAGCCTAACTGACTGCCTACTCTAACATTCCCTTCTCAAGAACTCTGGGCCCTTAAAATCTTTTTTTTTTTTTTCACCCTTAAAATCTTTTAAGGGAAAATGGATGATAGTCCTTCTGTAACTACTTCATGCTGGTGTGGGACATTGACCCTGCCTTAGGGCTCCAGAAGTCCTTGCTATCTAAGTTTTAGAAAACCAGAATGGACAGGTGGGAGTAGAAGGAAGCTGTAGATTGTTGTTCCAGGAAGTATTGGTGGGTTTCATCTTCATAGGAGATAGGTTTGGAATCCCTGGCACATTGTTGTCTGGAAATGAAGTTGTTGGAGCCTGGAAAAGACAAATATGACAAGAAAGTTAAACAAACAAGGTCCAAAAAATATAAGTAACAATATAGCCACTAGTTGACGTAAAAGGGTCAAGAACCAGGTTACAGATGGAAGCACCATGTCATGTACAGCATTCCAAATATCATTAGTGGTATCAGCCCCTTTGGTCATTTGATGGAGGCATTTGGCTTGATCAGATAATTTTTGGAAGTTTTCTTCTACTGTCCAGGGATGTTGATATAAGTGCCACATGTTCTCTTAATGACAGCACATACTCTACCTTGTTCAGCCAATAAATAATCCAAAGCCAGTGTGTTGTCCCTAACCACATTGACCAAAGGTTGGTGTGGCTTGGAGAGATCTGAGAAAGTGGATGTGGTGGTAAAAGCTAGCTTATCTAACACTGGTGTCAGATTTCATGGGGTTTCATGATGTGCAAATCTCCCCCAAGGGGCTAGCACTAAGGGTACCTACTATTCCAGCATTGAATACAAGGACTATTGCCCTTCAGCCTCTAGTGTGGGGTTGGGTAGAATTATATATGCAGACTCCGAGGAGAACCACATACCAGGGTATAACTGTGCTAATGTTAGAGGTTATCAATGCAAAGAAATCCTGGGGCCAATATGGGTTAGGTAAAGGTTAGTTCCTATAGGGGGCACTTGGTGGCTCAGTAGGTTAAGCATGTGACTTTGGCTCTGTTATGATCTTGGGGTCCTGGAGTCAGGCTCCATGCTTGGTGGGGAGCCTGTTTCTCCCTCTTTGTCTCTCCCTGCACTGATGTTCTCTTTGTCTCTCAAATAAAAAAATAAAATCTTAAAAAAAAAAAAAAAAAGATTGGTTCCTGTAGGTTATGAGGAGATAATTGGGAAAGGCACATAAAGTTATGGGATTACTCACTGTTTCCAGTTTCTGGAGTTGCTGGGCCCACCTGGAGGGAGTTATTGTGTGTGCAATTGGGGTATAGAGGTGCTCCTTTTATTCTGAAGAACTTATGAACATAGTTGAGGAGGGTAAAATTAGAGTGATCATTGACGTGGAGTGGTATCCACCTGGGCCATGATCCAAAGTATAGGTATAATATTGGGGGGTTTTGTGGATAATTGGGTCTGGCAGAAGCCCAATGGGTCACATCACAATCTGCATGATTTTTATTTTCTAGGCAAGCATACCACATTTTGTACTTAATGCATGGAACTGAGACATTGGAAAATTGTTTGATGGTCCAAGAATTTTGAGTTACGCTGTAAGGAGGTGCCATTATTTGACCCATCTTTTGGGTTTGTTTTTGGTATTACTTGGGAACATTGACTCAGAACTTAAGTAAAATTGGGGATTAATTTATGAGATATCTCAGGTGATGGGAATAGACAAGTCCACACATGTCTAATTTGGGCCACCAAGCATCTAGGGGAGGGGAATTAAGTCTAGAATAGTTTTTTTGGAGGAGACTTACATTGAGTGAATGAGTGGGATAAATCACGGGGTAAGAAGGGTCTTTTTGAGGATGTAAATGACAGATCCAACAGCTGGATAGGTTATTCCCCTGGGAGATTAAATTGGAAAGATTTATTTATTTATTTAAAATTTTATTTATTTATTCATGAGAGACACACAGAGAGAAAGAGGCAGAGGGGGGAGCAGGCTCCATGCAGGGAGCCCGATGTGGGCTCCATCCCGGGTCTCCAGGATCACACCCTGGGCTAAAGGCGGCGCTAAACCACTGAGCCACCTGGGCTGCCTACATTGGAAAGATTTATGAGATAGTTTTCATTCTACCCCCTTGGACCTGCACAAGTTAAAGCAGTGATGAAGAACAAGTTAAAATTAGATTTTTAGGGCCATGTCTGAGAATTAACAAGAAAATCAATCTAAAGACCCAAGTAGGCAAAGGTTTGCAAGGAGAGAAATAGTATAAGAAAGATCCAAACAATAGCTAACAATACAAAACAAATATTCATAGTAAGATGTCAACTGCTTATCTTTTTGAAGATATAACATAGATCATCCACAGGTTTACAGGAATAAGATGAAATATCTTTAGTCTTTGGTTGTGGTATGTCTGGAGCCACTGGTTTTATTCTAGACAAATTAACCCAGCTAGTTTTGCCTTGGAGCTTAACTGCTATTGGGGTGCTAGAAGAACCTGATAGAGTCCCTTTCATTTGGTTCTAATTGATTTGAAAGTGAGCCCTCCTTCCAGGTTTTTAATAAAACTATGTCCCCTGGCCTAATCTGGGCAGGGACATGCTCTTTCTTAGGCACAGGCAAAATTTTGTTGCCATAGTCTATGAGAGCTTGCTGTACCTGTCCTAGATTAAATGTTTTGTAAGTGCGCAGGTTTTTGAATCAAACAGCAGATCTACTATTAAGAAAGCTCTCCCATGTAGCATTTCAAAAGGGCTGAGTTGGACATCTCTTTTTGGGGCCATTCTCATTCTCAAGAGGGCTGCAGGTATGAGTTTTGTACAGGATTCTGAGATTTCCTGGCAAAGTTTGGCCAAGATTTTTTTTAAGTGTTTTGATTAGTCTAACCTTTCCTGAGGATTGGAGTCTCTAGGCAGCTGTGGAGTGGTAATGAATTCTCAAGGCAGAAAACAGATGTTGAGTAAGCTTGACAATAAAGGATGAACCATTATTACTCAGCTTTGGAAGCCCAAATCTCACGATAATTTCCTTTAGTAGGGCTTTTACTACCTCTTGGGCTTTTTCCTATTCTAGCAGGATAAGCCTCTATCCAGTGAAGGGTCCACAGAGAACAGGAGGTGTTTATATCCCTGAGGTGGAGGCATTTTTGTGAAGTCTGTCAGTCCTCTACAGGGTGTGTGCCTCACCTTGGGATGGGCTGGAGGAGTGGAGGTAGTTTAAGCCTTCCATCAGAGGTGTTTTTGTAACATAGATCACAGGCCTTGGTGACTTCCTTCATAACCCGTAACAGGCCAATTCCTGAAAAAGACTCTAAGAGCTAAGGAGGTTAATATGTCCCTTCTAAAATGAGAGGAGTTATGTATTCGCTTGATTATTTTCCACTGGGATGCTTGGGGAAGCGTCACCTTTTGGTCTTGTGTCCACCATCCCTCAGAATCTAGTTGGTGGCCTTTCTGCTGAGCCCAGTTTATTTTTCTTTCTGTATATTGGGGCTGTTGTTGGAAGATTGGCCCATGAGGGCATAAGGCTGCCTGTATTGGGAGAGCTTCCAGGGCTGCATTTTTAACCACACTGTCTGCTCAATTGTTTCCTGCAATAATATCAGTCTTTCCCTTTTGATGGCCTTTGCATTGGATTTTGGCAGCCACTTCTGTAGGCTCCTGTACTGCTTGTAAGAGATCAAGTATCTCGTGGTGATGTTGTATTGGGAACTATTTGGCAGTTAAAAGCCCCTTTTCTTTACAAATGGTAGTATGAGCATGGAGAACAAAAAGGTATACTTAGAGTCAATGTAGATGTTAGCTCTTTTGTCCTTTCCTAGTTTTAAGGCTCTTGTCAAGGCAGTAAGCTCAGCCTTTTGCGCCATTGTATTGGGAACAGACCTCCTTCTTCTATGACCTGGTGAAGGTCTACCATGGCATGTCTGGCCCCTTTAATCCTTCCTTTTATAAAACTGGTGCCATTGGTAAACCATATATTGTTTGGATTATTCAAAGGTTGGTCTTTTAAACCTGGCTTACTGAAATAGACCTGTTCTGTGGTTTTCACACAGGAGTGAGAAGGTTTTCATCTCCTTTAGATGGCAGAGTAGCCAAGTTAAGAATTTGACATAGTTCAAGGATCACCTCTGGAGAAGAGCCTGATATTTAGTAAGGGGCCCTCCTGTTAGCCAACGTGTCGTTTTGATGAAATTTTGGAATATAAGGGAGGTCCAGAGCCAATGGCCAAGAAAGAATTCTTGAGATGTCTTTGGTGCGAAATGGTGGTTTTATTAAAGCAGGGGGATGGGGCCCTTGGGCGGGCAGTGCTGCTGCCCCAGGCCTGGAAGAAGTGGCTGATTATATACCTGGGAGTTGGGAGGGGTTTGGGGGTAGCGTACTCTCTAAGGAATTTTGGAAGCAATGTTTCCAGGACCTTGAGGGGGCTAGCTATTGTTGGGAAAAGGTCACTTATTACTGTCTAATAAAACCTTAGTCATGAGACCCTTCAGATGTATATGGGTGGGCCATGTACTTGGGGGATGATTACCAACATGTATGTTGGGGGTTTAAAGATAAAGGAAATTTCTAAAGGAGTTTTTAATATGTTGGGGTAGACTTACAGATTCCTGGGGGTTGGGCTAAGATTGCCTTTTACCCTTAGCAAAATATTAACATGGAGGCAGTTGAGTCCACAGAGGAATGTCCCTCCGTCTGTTTCAAGGACTTGTTGGTGTGCTGCCCTGTACTTGTGCTTTGTCCTTAGCTAGCCCTCTGTTTCCTCATCACTTTTATCTCTAGGACTCCCTGTACCTGATGTGGAGTTTGTTCTTTCAGGGACGACCTAGGGTTAACTTAGTGGCTTCCTTCACCAGAAGTGCAGTGGCAGCAACTGCCCTCAGGCTTTCTAGCCATCTGGCTACCACTGTGTCCAGTTGTTTAGAAAAATAGGCCACTGGCTGTGGGGCTGGTTCTAAATTTTGAGGAAGTACCCCCAGGGCCACCCCTTGCCTTTCAGCCACAAACAATAGGAAGGGCTTTTTAAGGTTAGGAATTCTCAGCATTGGGGCTGTTGTAAAAAGGCTCCCCGATTCTCCTTCCCCTGCCCCCACCCACCCCCAGGCTCTTATTTTTTGAAAAGCCTCTTGTGTTTTTTTGTTCTTTTAAGTAGGTCAGTGTCTGGCCCCTTTAAAACCTCCTATAGGGGTTTAGCTATCAGTCCAAACCCTGGAATCCAGATTTGGCAAAAGCCTGACAATCCTAGAAACATTCTAAGCTGCTTTTTTGTTTCTGTGGGCCTACATGCGGTATAACTTCTTTGTACTGTATTATAAATATTGTTGTCTTGGCATTCCTTTGTCCCACACTTTAGGATTAACTTGGTCCCAGATTTGTGGGGAAATATTATCAGGAGGGTCTTCCTTGAGTCGGGGCAAGGGAGGGTGCAAGTTAGCATGGAAGAGGCCCCTTGTTTCTGGGAAGTTGAGAGTAGCTCGAAGGTAGATATGAAATCCCTTCCTGGATAAATGCACCCCAATGTTTATAGCAGCATTATCAACAATACAGTAACCAAATTATGGAAAGAGCCCAAATGTCCATTGACTGGTGATGAATGGATAAAGAAGAGGTAGTATTTATATACAATGGAATATTATAAAAAGGAAAGAGATCTTGCCATTTGCAATGATGTGAATAGAGCTAGAGTGTATTATGC